>NC_050578.1:136565073-137272573 GCF_011100635.1 Trichosurus vulpecula | reverse complement strand
GATCCTTTGTCCCTAAATCCAGTAGTTTTTTTTCCTACAGTGCCATGATGCCTCCCCACTGGGAGAAGGTAGCCATGAATGGGAACAATTTGATGCTTAATTGATTTTGTTCTGAACAGAATAAAAAAAAAGTTATTAGATTCCCATGTACTTTTTCCCACTAGCTGACTTTTTTTGGTTGCTTATCCCATGACTGTATCACTTTTAGACACCAAATGAAAAGCATGTGTAACAGAGATCAGAAATGCACTCTCATTCCCTGTTACCATGGGAAATGCCCCATGTGAAATATGGGTTTTCGTGAAGTCTGCACACATTACTTTAATTATGACATTCAGTTTGGAAACATGAATGTTTATACAATTAGAACCTTGGACGTGTTGCTCAAATTCTTCTGAGTTGGATGGCTACATGCACATTTTCCCCCCAATTTGGTCTATAAATGTAGACTGGAAGATGGAACACCAGGGCAGGCTTCAGCTCTTTGGAGCTGGAAAATCACGCTGTATAATTGGCCATAGAAGATAGGATTTTTGTTTTGTATTGTGAGCTCCAAGTTTCCCTTCTTGCACTTTTCTGGGCCAGGTTGCACCTGAAAGGTTAGGATTGCTTTTGTAGGGCGTGTAACTTTTGATTCTGCATGGCCCTGTGTGCTGAAAATGAAACTGATCTTTTTTAAAAAAAGGGAGTAAAATATAAGAACATTGGAACAGCACACTCAAGGTTGTAAATCAGTCCTCATTATAATCCCCCCTTAATTAGTTTTCTCCTTTATTTTCCCTCTGGGCTCAAACTTTTCAGTGCAAAGACAGATCTTCCTAAACTTTTCCAAAAATCACTTTGTTTTTGACTTGTGAAGGAGACTAAAACTTACCCTATTCACTTTAAAAAAACATAAAAACCTACTTAAAATGACAAAAAATGAGCACATGAATGGTTCATAGAATTAACAAATTGTCTATTGTAATTAATCTTGGTGAAAAATAATCAGTTTTCTAAGGACTTTTAAAAAATAAAATTTTCAAAGATTATAGAAGTCTAAAGTAATTAAAGCATGTTACAACTAGAGGGGACCTCAGAGACTTTGGTGTCCAACCCTTTCATTTCACTGATGATGAAACTGAGGTCAAGAAAAAAAGAGGTGACTTGCCCAGACTAAAATTTCAGAACAATGTCTAGAAACCAGGTCATTGGGATATTCTCATTCCCAGGCCACTACTTTCCTACTAGTTCTAGGTGGCTTCAATATTTTTATGCATGTTGCATATATATGTATATGTGTTTGTGTGCACATGCATGCATGTATATACACATGTATGTAATATACAAATTATTATATGTGCACTCCACATGTGTGTATGCACACACATATGCAATATCTGTGTATATATGTGTGTGTATATATGTATATATATACATATATGATATGTGTATGTGATGTCAATCCAATCATTTTGGAAAGTAATTTGAAACTATGCTAATAAAAATGACTAATATATCTTACTTCCCAGGTTAGTCAAAATCTTCACAGCAGTACTTTTTTTGGTGGTAGCCAAAAAATAGATTTAAATACTATGTCTATCAACTGGAGAATGATCCAACAAATTGTAGTGCATGAGTGAGATAGAATTTTACTGAAAATTATAAATCAATGGATATGTAGAATTTGATGAATTAAGGAAATACTATATATTAAGTGAGGCAGAATGAAGTAAGCAGAACCATGAAAACAATATACACAATGGCTACAAGAAAGCAAAAGGAAGAACAATATAATTAAACTATATAATTATGATGACTATGTTGGCATAAGAAAAGAGATGAGGAAGGGCTTTCCCGCCTTCACTACCAAGGTGGGAGGACCTTTGCATATGGACTGTTGTCTTTATTATCAACTGAGGTCAATGTGTTTCCTCCAAACAAACAAACAAACAAACAAACAAATTAGTTCTTTATTTTGAAGTTATGGAACTTTGAAAGTAGCTTAAGTCATATTTGTCCCATGAAGCTACTTTTCCCGTTTATTTTCTACTTGATTTTTCTGAATCATTTTCTCTCCTTTTAAAATCTTTGTTACAAGGGAAGCCATTTTTTCAGAGGAGATGAGAGGGATATATTTATTAATGATTATGTTGTAAAGACTAAAGGCATCATTTTTAAACAATAGAAATAGTCTATTTTGACTGAGACAGTCAGATTTAGTGGGGGAAGAAGCCAGGAGAGGAGGAGACTCAGGGACGCATTATCTTTCTGCAATCATTTGGATGGCTCTCCTCAGGAACAACAATTATCATGCTTTCCCCCAAGGGCAGAACTAGAGGAAAGTGATAGAAGTTGCAAAGAAGTTAATTTCCATTTGATGTAAGTAAAATACATACTTTTCCTAGAAACTAGCAGCACTTTCCCCTCTGCCACCTTGGTTGTTGGTCAAGCTCGGGCTCATAGTTAAAATGGTGATTACCAACATTCCCTCAGCGAGTTCACTTCTGACTATCACATAGCCAATGTCCCAGTTGATTCTATTCTTATAGGATGTGATGTCTAAGCTGCCCAGTCAATCTCCTTATGGACTGGATCAAGCAGGTTGCTCCTCAGAGGTAGCTCATCATTGACTACAGCAACTGCCCATACCAGAGGACTCGGCTGCAAACCCATTGCTGACAGCTCTTTGATGCTTTGAAACTCACAAGAACATATTCTTCTTTATTCTTTCTCTAATATTCATTTAGCTAAGATCAGGACAGACTAAGTACAACAAAGAAGGAATAGACTTGCCATTACCACATGGTCATGGTTGGGTGAGAGGGAGTGGGGCCAAGAAAGCCCTTCTCCTCTGGTATGCTGGAGCCAATTTCTACCAGCTCAGGAGAGTCACTTGTTAAATTTTCACTGTGTGCATTTGCATCTTAAAAACTAGAAAATGCTACAAATCAGGACTTGAATTATTATTTTGTTGATATTCTGGGCTTTAAAAAGTAATGGAAAAATCTTAATAATGCAGATTAAACTTAAAAGTGTGTTACGTATACATCTTTTCCCCCAGAGACCTGATTGTGAAATAGTTCCCAGAGCACACCTGTCCTTCTCCCACTTAGTTGCCTCAAACAGCTCTTGCTTTTCTGATCATCAGGGAAGAGAGCTCTTCTTTGAACTTTCTGTATGCATACTCAGTTCCATCTCAGCAACCAGTCAAAAGGCTATCACCACAAAGTAAACTGAAAGGAAACAGTCCTAGGATATTCTGACAGGGAGTGAGGAAGGGGCAGGGTGTCTCTACCACACATTTCCAGGAACAGAGTCATGAAGCCTCCATGTGGATGAATGCAGAGCTCACTGCACGTGCTCTATGGACTGGGTTTTCATTGGCCCAATCCTTCACTTTTGTTGCTTAGTGATTTTTTTCAGTTGTGTTTGACTTTTCATGAGTTATTTTTGGAGGGGTTTTCTTGGCAAAGATATTGGAATGGTTTGCTTTTTCCTTCTCCAGCTCATTTTACAGATGAGAACACTGAGGCAACAAGGGTTAAATCACTTGCTCAGGATCTCACAGCTAGTAAATGCCTAAGGGTGGATTTGAACTCAGGTCTTCCCGACTCCAGGAAGTTCTACCCACTGTGCCACTTAGCTGCCTTAACCCCCCATTACTTAAGGAAAATCTTCCTGACAATCGAGTTATCTAGAAGTGGAAATGACTTCTTCTGGAGGTAGTTGATTTCATCTGATGGGACAGCTTCAGGTAGAGGCTGGATGACCATTTCCAGGGTTGATGTCCTCATTGCTCCTATTCCAGCTATGGCATTCTGTGCTTTATAACACCAGGGGGTTGCTGCTAAGGATGCAGGTGGCTGGTTGGTACTGGATATTTTCTACTCCCTCCTCCGTATTTAGCAGGGGCAGAGCTGAATCATTTTGGGGCTTTTCTTGTCTCTTCCTGAGCAGGTGTATTAATTGTTTAAATAAATGCCAGTGACTCGGCATCAGTCCCCTTTAATTTTTTTTCTGAGGGAGGAGTTGTTTCGTCCATGGTACTTAGTCTCTAATGTAATGGAAGGAGGAGAAAACTCCTGATGACCTCAGGTTAGTGATCATAGTGTCCATTTGCCTGGTAGCCCTCCTTATGGTGGCTGTAAGAATGAGATTTATGGTCAGAGGATTCCCCACCCCCAATGGGGATCTAATAGCAAAGCATTCTTTGTGATCATGTGTCCTCTAGAGATTTTCTTTCTTTTCTTTTTTTAAAAGTTTTATCGACGTTTTATTTTTATGTTACATATATTTACAAGTTGCTTTCATTTTCTGAGAGATTTCTTACAGAAAAGTAAAACAGTTAATTCAAACCAATATTAGTGACCTTATCTAAAAGTTTATAGCACATTTCACATTTATGGCATCCCTTTACCTCTCTACTAAAAAAAATAAAAACAAAAAAGAAACGTATTTTTTCTCCTCCCCAGCCCCTACTCAACTTCACTAAGAAAATGATAGAAAAACAAATTTCTTTTTAGCAAATATGCATAATCAAGTAAAACAAATCCCTGAAACAGATGTCTCATTCTGTCCCCATCCGTAACTTCTCTGTGATGAATAGTGTATTTCCTTATCGGTCCCCTAGAATCACGAGTGGCCATGGTTTTATCATAGTTTTTACAACTTGCAGAATTGTTTTGTTCTTAATGTTTACAGTTATTTTCCCCTCAAAGGTGCAGTTGTAGTTCTCCTGGTTCCAGTCATTTCATTCTTCACTGACTTATAAAAGTCCTTAAAATTATTCATTTTTATAATATTGATGCAATAGTAGGAATTGTTCCTCTGGATCTACTTACTTCACTCTGCATCGGTTCATACAATATTGCCATGTTTTTTGGAATCATCTTCTCATTTCTTACAGCATAATATTGTTCCATCACATTCATATACTGTATCTTATTTTCTCTAGGTTTTCCTAGTTTGATCTTAAGGTAATGCAAGGGTAAAAAATGAAGCAGCATCTTCTGGCAGAGTAGTTGCCTAGACCTGGTGCCAAAGTTCACACCAAGTCATATTTGAGGGGTTTGGGTGGAGTCATCCTTTTGCTTCTTCTAATTCTGTCCAACGTAACAAGTGTTTCTGAAACATCTGTCATGTGTTATATAGACAGAGATTCAGAGTAAGGAAAAGCTGTCTGTGTGAATCTGAGTTGATCATTTTACTTCATGGTGATTCAGGCAATTCTCTATGAAGATTCAGGTTTTTGTTCTGGATAAGGGAGTTTCATCACCAAGAATTCCCAGAATCAGTTAAATCACAAAAAAGTGCTAGTCACTGGGGATACAAACATGAAGCAAAAGTCCCTGACCTCAGGGATCTTACATTCTGCTAGGGAAACAGCATGGATGCAGGCAAATATATATATATAATTTGAGGAGACAGAGACCACAAACAACTCAAGGGTTCAGGAGAAGGTTTTCCTTAGAAGAGAGGGAAGGTGAGAAAGATTACCCGATATGAAGGACATCATGTGCAAAGGTCAGGTGCTGGAAGACGGGCTACTGTGTTCAGGAAATGGCACGTTGACTAGTTTGTTTAAAATACAGAGTATATGAATATGAGTAATGTGAAATGACTGTGGAAAAGCGAGAAGAGAAGACAGATTGTGAAAGGTTTAAATACTAAACAAAGGCATTTGCTTTTTATCACAGAGGCAATAGGTGCTTGCTGGAGTTTCTTGTACATCACAGATAGCCTTGTGCTTCAAGAATGTCAATTAGGCTGCCATCTGAAGGACAGATTGGAGAGAGGGAGGCTGTGTGGAGGATGACCAAGTTAAGTGTGTGTATTTCAATTAAGTGTGCGAGTATTTCTATGGTGGTAGGATTGCTGGCAATAGCCAAGAATTCTGCCTTCCCCCCATCAAATATCCCTTGTTCCATCTTGAGGCTTCTCTAAGCCTCAGGGTAAATCGAATGGCCTAATTCTAATCAGGAACCTAGGATAGAATGCTGGATCTGGAGTCAAGAAGACCTGAGTTCAAATTTGACCTCAGACACTTACCAGCTCTATGACACTGGGCAAGTCACTTAACCTTGTTTGCCTCGGTTTCCTCATCTGTAAAATGAGCTGGAGAAGGAAATGGCCAACCACTCCAATAGGGTCATAAAGAGTTGGGCACAACTGAAAGAAATGATGGAACACCAACAAATGCTAATCAATGGAGGATGAGGGAATGATGGGATATAGGAAGATGTAGTGGTGCAAGTATTATTTCTTCCTCAGACTCAGATTTCGTGATGTGGGGAGGGGTGCTGCCCATAGGGTTGCCTGCACCCTGAGATAAGGGACACGTGAATGGAATCCACTTGTCCTACCTTGCCTAGGAATGAAGGAGGAAGAAAATGCAGCAGCAAGTTATTAGAAAATCTTCAGTGATGCCTAATGATTTTTTTGTACTGACTGGGTATGACTGGGGCTTGATTAATAAAAATGTTGTAGATGTGTTAAATAGTCCTGAGGCACATTGACCCAATCTGTCTCATTCAAAGTTAAATTCAACAGTAACCTGAAGAAGTATCCACAGCAATGGAATGGGTTCGCTGCAGATGGAGGCAGTAGGTGCTAAGTAGAGTGCCATTTTTAGTGGCAAGGTAGTGAGGAGTTCTGGGGCCATGTGAAGGAATTTCTGGACCAAGCCAAAGATGTACTTCAAATCTGAAGCTGCAGGAGATAGAAGAATATGATAAAGTACAGAGTCATGATGAGGAAGAGAAAACCAAGGTCTTCCTTTTATTTACTCTATGATCCTATGAAATAAGAGTCAATTTTCTTTATCTTATTGGAGATGTTGGCAACCCTAGGGTAAAAGTATAAATCTGAAAGGATGGTATAGTTCTTGGCTGTCTAAAATGGGAATCAGAAGAGGAGAGGATTGCTTGACTCTTTATAAACTCTGTTTTTTTCCTCTCAGTAGATATGAGGGACTACCTGAGTTCTAGAGGTCTCTGTAGAGGTCCTATCCCAGGGAAGGGAGAGGTTCACCATAAAGGGAAGGGGAATTTTTTTTATTATCTATAAGCTTAAGAAGGAGTCCTTCCCATAGTTGTCACTGTGTGCAATAAGCTCACTGTGTGTTCTGTCTTTGCAAACATGGTGCTTGTAAGGGAATTGAAGACACCTCGGGTTGAAATGAGAGCCAGAAACACACCAAATCCAGATGTTCCCAAGGCCAGGCCTCTCTAGGTGGGAGTATAAGACATATATAGGAGGTATTATTAATTTGATGAATATCCAAGATGGAACCCTTAGTTGGTCCTCAGCTGACATATTGGTTACATTTGTTCCTAAGTCCTGTTTGTCCTCCTTATTTTCTCATTTTGAGAGATGATGTGGCTTAGGTATGTTCAGGCAATTGTTATAAAGAAGATTGGGGGATGAGAGAAATTTAATTGAAAGTTTGCTGACTAAAGAAACTCCCATTATAAACTAGTTTGTGGAGCGTTATGCCTCAAAACTTTCCCCACTCTAGTTTATCCTTCACATAGGTGCCAAAGTGATTTTCCTTAAGACTATGTCTAACCATGTCACTCCCCTACCTAGTAAACCCCAGTGGCTCCCAATTGCCTCTAGGTTCAAATAAAAATTCCTGTTTGGCATTTAAAGCTCTTAACAACCTGGTCCAAACCTACCTTTCCAGACTCATATATTACTCCCCCTCCTGTACTCTGTGATCCAGCCAAACTGGCCTTCTCCCTATTTTTCACACATGATTCTGCATCTCCCATCCCTGGGGCTTTGCCCTGGCTGTCCCCTATGCCTGAATGCACTCTGTCCTCACATCCAACTCACAGAATTCCTCTCTTCCTTCAAAATGCAGTTCAAGCATCATCTTGAAGCCTTTCTTGATCTCCCCCAATTTCTAGGACCCTCTCTCCCAAACTGTATTGTATTTATTCTTTTTCTGTTTGTTTTGTGTAGACTTATATATGTACTTTTTGTAACCCCCCATTAAAATTTAGTCTTCTGGAGAGCAGGAGTTGCTTCATTCTTTTTATTTATGGTCCCAGAATTGAACAGAATGCCTGACATATAGTAAAGAATTGTTAGTGGGTGGATTGAATACATGACCTAGTGATGGAAGGAAAGGGATTTAATACTGGGAAGTCAGAGACTCTCCAAAGTAGTAAGGAGACTAGGGGAAAATAGATGGGGTCTGGACTGGGGATCATGGATTCTTTTGTTGTCAAGTTTCATGCTTTTCTCCCACAGTACTAAATTTTCTCTACCTGTGATCTGTGGAGGAGAGAAATTTGCTCTTGATTCAGACCATTCTTTTATATATTCAAACTTTTTCCTGAGATTCACTTCAATTCATTTAGTCTTTCACCATGGTGCCTCTCATTCTCTTGTTTTGCTTAAGATTCCCTTCCAAGTTCTGCATGTCCCCATTCAGACAGGAGGCCCCAAAAGGAGAAACTACTTAAATGGTGTCCTGAGCAATGCTCAGTCTGATGGAAGAATGACTAATATCATCCTTGAGACATTTCTCCATGGACATAGCCAGGTTTCTGCACTGTGTTAATGTGTTTACTGTATGGTCTGATTCAGTTGCTGGTCTTGTGGAGTTGGTCCAAATAAAGGAAAGTCATCTGTCTTTATTGATTTCTCCCACTTCACGAAGGAAAATGCTAGGAAACATCAGTAGTGCTCTGTGTTTGTCTCCTTTGCATTTTCCCTGCCCCACCCATTTTCAGAGTAAAGTCTTCTATGGTCTTCCACAATGAGCATTTGTCCAAAGAATTACAGCTCACATTCAGATGGCAGCTTCCTTCTAAAAACCATGGGATGTAGGTCATGCAATTTTAATTCCCCATTTTACAGATAAGGAAACATACTCAGCATTGTACAATTATCTTACCAAGATGACATAGTTTTTGAGTGGTGGAGCTTCAACCCAAATCTGGGTCTCTAGGGTTCTAAGACCAAGATTCTTCTACCACAGGGTGGTTGCTTTCTAAAGAATCTGAGCTAACAACAACACTTACACAATGCTTTAAAATTTGCAAAGTGTTTTATAAATATTGTTATCCCCATTAAGGAAACTGAGGCAAACAGAAATTTAGTGATTTGGCCAGAGTCAAAAGCTACTAAGTATCTGAAGTCTGATTTGAGTTTAAATCTTCCTGAATTTTGGTCCAGTACTCTATCCACTGTGCAACCAAGCTCACATGCCTTACAAGTTTCCTCACCCTCTACCCCCACACACATTCTTCTTTCTCTCCTTTAGGGAGAGAAATGCATCATTCTTTGATGACTCCCTAGGCAACTCCTCCAGTTGTGACTCCTCACCCAAACTATATCCCTTTTATTCCAGGCCTAGTAAGCATCTGTAGGATCTGACTCAAGGAATATTTTGAAGTGAATCAAGTTTATCTTGTCACATGCCTACTTCTCTTTATGAATGGATTTTACTCCATCTTTCTTTCCTTCCTGCCAACTGCCCTAATTCCGCTCCCTTTTGCTTCTCATATAAGCAAAAGCAACCTGGTAAACTGGGGCATTATTCGACTGGGCACAAGAGGGCAGAACCAGAAGCAATGTGTGGGACTTGCAGAGAGGTCGGACCCAGGGTCAGTGAAATGGAAAACTTCCTAATCATTAGAAATATCCATTGGATGAACTGGCTTCTTTATTTCTTCCTCACTAGAGGAAGAAAAAGTCAAATACTTAATTCTTTACAGAAATTATAAAAAGGAAGGAGTGTGTGTGTGGTGGAAGGAATTCAGCCAAACCAAGTCTGAAGGCATATGCCATAATCCAGACCTGCAGTCCCCTACCTCTGCCAAGCATTATCATTTTGACTATATAGAGTTTAGTCTCAATTGTGTTTTTGTATGTTTCTCCCATTTGCATTGTCGTAGCCATCATGAATATTATTTTCCTGATTCTGCTTACTTCACATTGACTCAATCCATATCAATCCTCCCATGCTTCTATATATAAAGATGGAGCTTCACTCACATCTCAGTTAACGTGATCACAGGAAGCTCAGACAGCTCATATGAATCAATAAATCAAGAGTGTAAATCCTAGACTGTGAACAAGCCTTCAATCAATTGGAGAGAATTAAAATACTTCTATCACTGGAGGAGGACAAATGATGTCGCACAGAGACCAGAAGGCATGTGCAGACCTGTTTATCCCTACAATAAATTTCCCCGGACTATTGCTTTTTGGGAGTTATTTACTTTATAAGCTTTCTGTTTTCCTTCTTGCCTGAACTTGCCATCTTGTAAATTAAAGTTTATTATTTTATTGTGAATTTAATAAACATAAACATGGCAATTTCAATATATAAAGAACAGAAAAAAATATTGTATATGAAATAATGAGTATCTATTACATAGAGCTGTGTTTGTTTTAAGAGCTACAATGGATACAGAGTGGCTTGAAGTTTCAAATCTCTCAAGACTCCCACATGCAGGTTTTCCCAAAGTCTGCTTGCTCATCATTTCCTATAGCACAATAGTACTCCATTACATTCATATACCACAACTTGTTTAGCCATCACCCAAATGATGGGTGTCTCCTCAATTTCCAGTTCTTGGCCACCATAAAAAGAGCTGCTATAAATATTTTTGTACATGTGGGTACTTTTCCCATTTTTGTGATCTCTTTGGGATACAGCCCTAGGAGCAACATTGCTGGGTCAAAGGGCATGTACATTTTTATAGCCCTTTGGGCATAATTCCAAATTGCAGAATGGTTGTTCTGTTGAATGGTCAAGTGTTAAACACTTGCCAGTTACTAGTTGTGTGACCTTGGGCAAGTCACTTAACCCCAATTGCCTTGCCTCCCCCATATATATATATATATATATATATATATATATATATATATATATATATATATATATATATATATGGTTCCCCATTTTACAGAGGGGTAAACTAAGGTTAAGAGGTTAAGTGACTTGTCCAGTGTCACAGAATGGTTGGATCAGTTCACAATTCTACCATCAATGAATTAGTGTTCCAATTTTCCTACATCTTCTCCAACATCTATCATTTTCCTGTTTTGTCATTTTAGTCACCTAATCAGAATTGAACTTCAACAGAATCCATTTGATTTTGGCCAGTTCTAGGCACAGTAAGTGGCAAAGAAGACAGCTGTAGAAGTGAAAACTTAACTTTGGAAGTTGTTGTTCAGTCCTGACCCCATTTGGGGTTTTCTTAGCAAAGAGGTGGTTTGTCATTTCTTTCTCCAGCTCATTTTACAGGTGAGGAAATGGAGGCAGATAGGGTTAAGTGGCTTAGTGCCCAGGGCCACAAAGCTAGTAAGTGTTTGAGGCCAGATTTGAACTTAAGAAGATGAGTCTTCCTGATTCAAAGCCCTATGTTCTATCTACTGCACCACCTAGCTGCCCAACCTTTGGAAGACCCAACTTCAACTGACTCCGAAACATCTCTTGTATAGGACATGGAAGCAAAGCAAGAGAGTTTTGCTGATGGCCTGAACTCCCTGTAATAGTACAAATTCAGTGGTGAGGGCCTGTAGACCATCTGATGACTGACAGAAACTCAACAAAAACCATTTGATTTGGAAAGAGAAGACCAAAGAAACAGAGGCTACAACAATAGAATACAAGAATACCTCTTGCAGAATATAACAGGAAAGACAGAAAGACAGAACTATCTCTTGTTATAGGTGTGAACTAGATGGCTAAGCATATGATTGATGTACTTGAGAGGAGAATTATGACTTGGTTAAACCCAAAGATGATGTCAGTGGTGCCAGCAATAGGAAATAGAGATAGGGCGAAGGGTGGGGGGCAGGGAGAGAATCATCCTTTACCTTGAAAACTCAGAGTATTTCTGCATCAGCTGCTCCTTTTCCTTCTGAGTCCATGATATTGGAACTCATAGGACTACACAGAGGTAATGCTTGGGTCTGAGAATCAATCAACATTTGTTAAATACCAACTATGTGCCAGGCACTGTTCTAATCACTAAAGAAATAGATACAAAGAATGAAACAGTTACTATTCAAAAGGAGCTTACAATATATTACAGGTGGCCATTCTATTTCAATCATTCTATGACAGACATTTGAGGTAAATACTTTTGCTGTTGTTCAGTCATTTAGTCATGTCCAACTCTTCGTGATCCCATGGACTACAGGAAGCCAGGCCTATATTATTCTCTGCTATCTCCCAGTTTGTCCAATTCTGTCATATTTGTTGCTTCCATAACACTACCCATCTCATCCTCTGCTATCACTTTTTCCTTTTGCTTTCAATCTTTCCCAACATCAGGACCTTTTCCAAGGAGTTCTGTTTTCTCTTTATGTGGCTAAAGTATGCAAGCTTCAGTTTCAGTATTTGACCTTCCAGTGAATAGTCTGAATTAATTTCTTCAAATATTGACTGATTTAATCTCCTTGCTATCCAAGGGACTCTCAAAAGTCTTCTTTAGCACTGCAATTAAAAAGCATCAATTCTAGGGAACTCAGTTTTCCTTACAGTCCAAATGTCACAACCATGTACTGCTACTAGAAAAAATCCTAGCTTTGATTATGTGGACCTTTGTCAGCAAGGTGACATATCTGCTTTCTGGTATGCTTTCCAGATTTCCCACAGCTTTCCTTCCAATGAGTGTCTTTTAATGTCATGGTTGCAGTCACCATCTGCAGTGATCTTTGAACCTAAGAAGATAAAATCTAACACTGATTCTATTTCTTCTCCCTCTATTTGTCAGGAAGTCTAGGGACCAGTTGCCAAGATCTTAGTTTTTTTATGTTATGCCTCAATCCCACTTTTACTCTCTCCTCTTTAACCCTCATCAAGGGGCTTCTTAATTCTTCTTCACTTTCTGACATCAGAGTGGCATCATCTGCGTATCCGACAGTGTTGATATTTCTCGCAGCAACCTTAATTCCAACATTTGATTCATTTAGCCTGATGTATTCTACATAAAGTTAAATAAATAATAGACAATATACAGCTTTGTCATACTCCTTTTCCATCTTAAACTAACCAGTCGTTTTATGTTTGGTTCTAACTGTTGCTTCTTGGTCTGTATACAGGTTTCTCAGGAAACAAGTAAGAGATCTAATCCTTCCATCTCTTCGAGGACTTGCCACATTTTGTTGTCAAAGACTTTAGTGTAGACAATGAAGCAAAAGTAGTTGTTTTTTTCTGGAGCTTCTTGCTTTTGCCACACTCCAGCAAAGGTTGGCAATTTGGTCTCTAGTTTTTCTGCCTCTTCAAAAACCAGGCTGCTCTTTTGGTAATTCTCAGTTCACAGATTGCTGAAGCCTAACTTGCAGAATATAAAGCATAATCTTGTGGGCATGTGAAATGAGCACAGTTGTTCAATAATTTGAATATTCTTTGGTGTTGTTTTTCTTTAGGACTGGGATACAAACTGGTATTTTCCAATCCAGTGGCCACTGTTGAGTTTTCCAAATTTACTGGCATATTGTGTGCAGCACTTTTTAATAGCATCATCTTCTAGGATTTTAAATAGTTCATCTGGAATTCTGTCACCTCCACTAGCCTTATTTTTAGCCATGTTTCCTCAGGCCCACTATTTTTTCCATCACTTTAGAAGAAAACCTTCTCTGTCCTTGCTATTCTTTGGAATTATATATTCACTGGGTTATAATTTTACCTTTTTCCTTTTCCTTTCACTTTCCCTCTTTCCTCAGCTATTTGTAAAGCCTCATCAGACTGCCATTTTGCTTTTTTTGCTCTTCATTTTCTTTGGAATATTTTTGTTGCTGCCACTGTTGTGAACCTCTCCATAGTTCTTCAGGCGCTCCATCTACCAGATCTGATCTCTTAAATCTATTCTTTACTTCCACTTCATTTTGACGTGGGATGCTATTTAGGTCACACCTATACAGTATGATGACTTTCCTTGCTTTTTTTTTAAAGTTTTTAAAAACCATTTTTATTAGAAACTTTGAATTCAAAATTCTATTCCTCCCTCCCTTCTTCCTCTCTTTCCTCTCCGAGACAGTAAGTTATACACGTGCAATTATGTAAAATATTTCCATATTAGTCATTTTGTAGAAGATTTGAATAAAAGAAAAAATGCAATGAAAAATACCAAGCTTCATTCTATAGTCAATCAATATAATTTAAGTCTGAATTTTGTAATAAGAAGCTCGTGATCTGAACCATAGCTCCAGGCCTTGTTTCAACCGACTGTATAAAGCTCATCCACCTTTGGTTCCAAAGTATATAATCAGTCTGATTTAGATATTGACCATCTGGTGATATCCATGTGTAGAGTCATCTTTTGGGTTGTTGAAAAAGAGTATTTGCTATAACCAGTGAATTATCTTGACAAAACCCTATTAGTCTCTGCCCTGCTTCATCTTGTACTCCAAGGCCAAAGTTGCCTGTTATTCCAATTATCTTTTGATTTCCTACTTTAGCATTCCAATTCCTTATGATTAATATGACATCTTTTTGGGGGTGTTATTTCTAGAAAATGTCTCCAGATGTGACAAGGCACCAAGAAGGGGCAAATACCTTAACCATCTATGAAAGGACTAGAACTTAGTGCCATGAGTCACAAAGACTATTCATATTTGGTATGTATCAGGGTCAGTTTGAATTTTCCTAAGAAAGTTGTTGGTGTAGCTGTTGCTAGAGTATAAGTATTGACTGGCACCATTTCCAGCTTGTTCAATTTATTCCTATTAGGATACTTCACATAAGGATTAGAAAAATCATTTGAGGCAGAGGGTCAACAGGAGGACAAGTGTATTCTCATTGTAAGAGTGGGATTGGGCACCTGTCTGAATGGCAACTCTACCTGATCCCTGACCTTTCCAAAATGCTCTAGGAAGATTCTTTTACGTGAGATGAAAGACCTCAGAAATTCTGATCTGAAAGAACTGTTGGTCAATTTTATTACCCCCAGATTCAGTAGACATCCCTATAGACATCACTTATAGTGGTGGTCCAAAGGAAGGGGAAGTTAAGAATGTTGGCAGAGTATTGATTTCTGAGTAGCAGAGACCACATGCCTGTTGTGCTTGGACTGCCTAACCCAGATAACAGCTCAGAAAGGGAGGCTTTCTTAGAGAAAACAAACAGCTTTGAACTGTGTTCAGATGGGAAGGTAAGGTAGAGATGACTGAATTCAGAGGCAATGCCTTTCCTGCCAAGAATGTCACCTGTGGAACAATCTAAACAACCTGTGTCCTAAGTAAGGTCAAGTATGGGAATGCTGGCCTATTGATGATGATGATGATGATGATGATTATGATGATGATGATAATGATGCTCAATGCATATCATTATCAACCTAGTTAGAGGTAGAGAAAGGTCAGCACCTCACAAAACAGTTAGAATGAACTAAGTTTTGACCAGACTCACCCATGAGGCAACTGGACAGAGTATTGAACTTGGAGTCTGGAAGACCCGAGTGCAAATTTGGCTTCAGTGACTTACTATCTGTGTGGCCCTGGGTAAGCCACTTAATGTCAGTCTTCCTCAGTTTCCTTATCAATAAAATGGGGATAATGATAGTATTTATCTTCCAAGATTGTTAGGATAAAATGAGATAATATTTGAAAAAATTCTGGAAGCTTTATAATGATATATAAAAGCTAGTTATTATTATTATTATTATTATTATTAGTAGTAGTAGTAGTAATATCTCAGGGACAGTTAATTGGTACAGTGGATAGAGTGATGAGTCTGAAGTCAGAAAGACTCATATTCGTGAGTTCAAATCTGGCCTCAGACACTTACTAGCTGTGTGACCCTGGGCAAGTCACTTAAAACCCTGTTTGTCTCAGTTTCCTTATCTGTAAAATGAGCTGGAGAAGGTAATGGCAAACCACTCTATTATCTTTGCCAAGAAAACCCCAAATGGGGTCAAAAAATAATTGGACATGACTGAAGAACAACAGTATTATTTTGCAGAGAAATATGAGTTATATGTGTATATATAGTTACATGTGTAACCATGTGACAATACTGATACTTACCTGTGTGATGTATGCCTTGCACACAGTTGCATATATTCGCATTTGGTGATGCATATATGTACTAAGTATTGCATATTTGAGCTATATTTATGCCATAGTTTGCTATTTGCTGTCCGTTCTTTTTTTCTTATGTCCTAGTATCAAATAACCGTAATCATGTCAACATGAGACTAGCGGCTACATCTGTGTGTTAGCCATGCTTTATTTTACTATTCTTCATTTGCATATACATTAATTATTGGACACATGTGAGTATTCTAGCAATATTGTTCCTGACATTTTTGTATTGTTTTTCTTGCTGTGTATGATTATTTGCTTGTATAATATTTACTCGTGCAATATTGATACACATGTGTATTTCATGACGTGCACATGTAATATGTCCTGCATATAATTTGAAGACTTAGTCATGAAAAAAGTTAGCTATTATTACATATCTTGACCAGCTACAGAAATCCTAGGGATAGAGGTCTTCTGGATTCTAGGATGTCTGTGGATATCTGGGATTGCGTATGTCAACCCCAAGAAGAGTTTCAGACCAAAAGTTCAAGATCAGGGATTCTGGGTTACAGAAATCCATCATGTATTCAAGGATTGCCAGTTGAATTTCAGGAATATAGATCCTTATTTTTTAAATATAGCTTTTTTGGCCCTTTTTTATATCCCCAGGGATTAGCACAATGACTGCCACATAGTAAGTGCTAGTTTATTAATTTTGAAGTATCTCTTTTCCTTTAAGCTCATCCCTATCTCATATTGTTCCTCCCCTCACAAAAAGAAAGTTTTTACTAAACTCCCTTCCTCCCCTTCTTACCCTCCTACCATAAGTACAGAAAAATGGTGAGGAGTCTCAGGAGTCATGGCTTTGATGAAATGCCTGTTTACGAAAAAAAGGTGTCTCTAGAAACCATGACTCAGTTTGATTATGACTCCTCAATCGGTATGTGCATTTAGGCACACTGAGGCTTACTGCTACTTAATCATTCATGGCTGTTAAAAATGAAGGGATAAAAATAAATACAGATACATATTACAATCTGAGTTACTCAATGTCCTGTTCTTGTGCTTTGCTATTAAAAATCATTCTCTTGCTTCCTCTCCCATTTCAGTTTTTTTCTTTCCTATCTCAGTTTCTTTGTGGTGGATGTCATCCACAAAATTCAGCAATAAGGAATGCCTACAGCTATGAGAATGGAATGGTGATAGCATCCCAGCCAGAGTGTGTGAGATGGGGCATGGGGTGGGGAAGGAGGAAGGGAAAGTAGGAAAGAAAAAGAGATAGAAGCAGAGAGAGAGAGAGACAGAGAAAGACAGAGAGAGACAGAGACAGACAGACACACACACACACAGAGTGTTGAGGTAGAGAGTTAGAAGACAGGCACACAGAGACATAGACAGAAATACTGAGAAAGATTCACACAGGGTGATAGACAGACAAAAAAGGGGAGAGAAAAATATGGAGAGAGATATAAACAAAGAAGGAAGAGAGACAGAGACAGAAACACAGAGATAGACAGACAGAGACAGAGAAACAGAGAGACAGAAAGAAGAGACAGAGATAGACTTAAAAGGAGAAAGGGAGGGAGAAAGAGGGGAAGAAATGAGGGAGAGGACAATGGTGCCTGTCCAGTCATTCCCAACTCTGAACAGCTTCCAAATCTCCTACATTCACAGGCAGCTTCTAGCCAAGGCCCACAGCTGTCATGCATTTTCAACAGATTCCACAGGGCCTAGATGAGGTTGGAAGACATTCCTTTGCTCTTACACATTAGCTAAAAGGAATTACCGTAACATCTGATATTGTGGAAGTGGGAAATTTGCCATCCTGACCTTGCCCAGAGCATTCCGGAACTAGGAGTCCGAGGATTTATGAGCTCAGACGGCCTCTAAGGGTCACCAGGGCCCCTTCCTTGGCATTTCAGCAAAGCTCCAGCAGACCAATATGCTCTTAATTTGGAGGAGCTGTGATGCAGTATGGTCCAGATAAAGTGGCTGGACACATGCTTCTGCAGCCCTTTGGAGGTCCATCATCGGAAAGGCATGTTCCGCTGGCGGCCTTCCCAGCTGTCAGTAATGTGCTGATATACCACAGCCAATCACTGGAGACCAGGCCAAATAAACAGGATGTTCACAATGTGTGCCATGGCTCGAGTGGCTAACAAACCTTCGGCATATTTCATAGTCTCCTAATGGAATTGACATGCATTGCTTCATCTACATCTGTCTGTTTAGGGGAGAAACACAAACACCATGGAAACAATGCATTAGAAAGGGCCTTCCTTTTGGATTGTGTTGGTGGCTGAGATTATGGGAAAAAATCTGGGATCCACTGGGGACCAGTCCCACTTTGATACCATGAGCTGACTTGCCGGGAAGGACCTATAAGTCACCCCTGACACGGAGGAAGGAGCCTATTCATGTAATCCATAGCTATTGTCTATTGTCCAAAAAGGGTTGACCCTAGAGAAGTAGTTCTACATGCCAGAGAGCTAACCATGTATTTGCTTTTTATAAAACTCAATACTGGAGACATTTATATACATGATGAGAAGCTTGTCAAAGCTATGCCAAGGCTCTTTCTGTTCAGAGATGCCACTCTTTGCTCCTTATGTTGCCTATTTTCAATATCACATCTTCATGCCTTTGTGCAGATTTTCCCTCTTACCTGGAATGTACTCCTTCTTCTCTTCTGCATTTGAGAGTACTTAACTTCTTTCAATGCTTGACTTAAGTACCATTTTCTTCATGTCCTGAGCACCTGCCCCATCTTATTATGAATGATCTCCCACTTTCCTTGTAGTATTGTGTATCTTTTGTATCTACTGCTTGGTGCACGTGCCATAAGCAGAGATTATTTTGTTTTGGAGTTTGTATCGTGAGAACCTAGCATGGTATGCCTATTGGGATATGCCATTTAGGCACTTAATAAATGCTTTTTGAATGAATGCCATAGTTCATACCCCTGGCATCTCTCACCTGGACTGCTACAACAGCCGACTGACTGGTGTCCTTGCTTTCAGTCTCTCCCCACTCCAATGTATCTTCCATTTACCCACCAAGAAAACTTCTACTGTGCTCCATGACTGAGGATATTACATGAACGATATTAGCAGCCTGGTATTTAAGGCTCTCCACAATATGATTCCCACCTGCCAGGATCAGAGAACTTAATGTAGTTTAAGTGACTTGCCCAAAGGTTGCCCAAGCAGATAAGTAGAGAACTGGGGGCCATCTCTGAGGGCTGTGCTCTCCCAACTTTGCTTTATGCTGTCTTCTAGTCTTGTCTCGTATCACACCCTTTTATCTACTCTTTGTTTTAGGTTAGATCCTGGACATTCCCTGTCACATGTCATCTCTTGCTTTTGTGACTTTGTACAATTGGTGCTTCTTGTCTCTCCTGATTCCCACTTCCCCCTTTTTGTGCTTTCTCCCTTTTTGAGTAATTTTGGATCACTCATCTGTGTGAATGTTGAATCTCCTCTTCTCTTAAAATATAAGGTCTTGGTGGGTCAACACTTCCTATATATGCAAGGCATTGTGTTAAACTTTAAAACAAAAATTATTTAACTCAGTCAACACTTATTGGCTCTGTGGCCATGGACAAGCCCATTCCCCATTCTGGGATTTAGTTTGCTCATGTAACAGAAAGAGTGTGGAATACATAGACTTTTCCAGCTCTAAATCTGATAGAGTCATTTAGTCCCTAATAGACCTCAGTTCAACATCTGTAAATGAAGGGTGGGGACTAAGTGACCTCTAAGATCTCTGACACCTCTCTGAACCTGTAACACGTGGGCATCTTCAAAATTTCACTGGAAAACATAAACTTCTACATTCTAGCAGATTGGATGGAATCCCAATTTCTCTCTTTGCCTCAGTCCTCCCATAGCATTTCTGTTCTAGTGAATTTTTCTTGTAATGTTCTTGCCTTATAATTTTGGGCCACAGAATTGTCTTTTTGGTGCCTTGTCTCCATCCTGGACTGCCCTCCACAGGGGTAGTGACTGAGATTCCTCTAACTTTGTGTATCCTCTGGTACCTAGCATGATATTCTGTATATGGCAGGTACTCAATAAAGGTTCAATTAGTGAATTCAATGGCAGCTAGGCTTAGTAAACTCTTATTTATTAGACTGTCTCTGACACCTATCGGCTGTGTGACCCTATGTAGTCACTCAACCTTTCAATGCTGTAGGCAACTCCAAGAATGTGAATTGCAGAAAAAGCTTGAATCTGCATTGGTGGAGCTGGATCCTTAGCTGAGAGTTGATTCCCTATAGCAATTTAATCACAGGTGCAGCCATCATCCCTATTCTCCCTCTTGCTCCTACCCCCTAAAATGAATTTACTTTCAATGTTTTTTCTTATGATCAATTTCATCTCGACTGTCAATATATTCTGGCATAGCAATGACTTACTAAACTCATTGACTCCTATGAGAGTCAGATACCTCTCAGAATGTGTAACTTAGAATCAGGAGAAACCTTAGGGATGAGTTTAATCTTGTCTTGTAAAAGAGGCAGCATAGTGTATTAGAAATTGATTTGTGGTCAGGAAACCTGGGTTTGCTTATAGCCTGTGACACTTACTAACCAAGTGGCCATGGATAAGTCAATCAGTTTCTCTGAACATCAATATCAACTTCTGTAAGATTGAGGGTAATATCTACTCTATGGGAATATTGTAAAGATTCAATGAAATTATAAGTGATTTTTAAACATTAAAATACTCTATAAATGACAGTTAATACTATTGTTACAAGGAAAATGACTGAGAGAACCAAAGATAAATAGTCTTTATGATACTCTCAGAAATTTATAGCACTAATTCATTCAGCATGCATTCATTTATTCTACAAGCACATACTAGGCTCCTACTGTGTGCCAGGCACTGTGTGGTATGCATTCTAATTTGACTTGTAACTATTGCAAATGTTGGCAGAGAAAACAAAGACATTATCTGTATTTGGCATTTAAAATATGGATAAACTTGTAGGTTGATTTTCCCAATTTGAACCTCAAGGAATGAAGGTCCCTCCATGCAATGCTCAGCACTTTGAATTCCAGATAAAAGGGAGTCAGAATGCAGAGGCCTGCTTTTAATGGTGATAAATGAGGCCCTTGGACAGATGCACATCTGTCCTCCTGAAGCAGTCTAAGAGTTCAGGGAAAGAATTTTGTAGCATGTTTTTCTAGTTGTCTATTGATGCTACATGTGATTTTTTTTTCAAAGAAATGAGATGAAAATTGTTGGATTTCTGAAAAGCAAGCAAGATCAAATTTCTTTTTATTTTCAAGTTAACTCTTTATTGCTCAGGATAATGCTGATGAAATTCTCAGCACAATATAGCTGAAGCAATGGTAGATAAGCTTGTATGCATTTATTTTAGTGTTATGATGGTAATTGTTATCACTTCATTCTCTTCATCTTCTTCAACAGCATTCGGGTAGAAACTTTGTTGAGATAAGTCACTACCCTACTATCATTCTTTTATGTATAACATTTGATGGGTTATTGCAGACGTGAATAAAATCATTGATTTTTGTAGTTGAGTAAACATATTAGAATGTAAACTCATCCTACTTAGACTCATCAAAAGAATTCTCAGCAGCAGGCAGGATGTGATTTAAATGTTCTCTGCTCAGTATCTGTATTTTGAAAGACTTTGTTCCAGGGAGCATTGAGATCGAGTATTTGACATCTATTAAGAATGTTGTTTTTAAATTTTTATGAATCAATGTTATGTCTGGGCCATTGTGGGCAATTGTTCAGTTTGAAATAATGGCCCAGTTCCAGTACAGTCTATTGGATGAGTTCTTGAGCACATTTTGAGGGAATTTGTTGTCTATCAGTCTATGAGAGATAGGGAGTTTCTTTGATTGCTAGGTGGTATAGTGGAGGAGGGACTCATCCTAGTTTTGAGTCCAAATGCTGTTTCAGATATTCAGAAGATGTAACTCTGGGCCAGGGTAGTGAGGTGGCACAGTGGATAGAATGCTGGCCTGGGAATCAAGAGGATACTGAGTTCAAATCCAGCCTTAGACACTTGCTAAGCTATGTGACCCTAGGCAAGTTGCTTAACCCTGTTTGCCTCAGTTTCCTCACCTGGAAAAGGAAATGGTAAACCACTCTAGTATCTCCATCAAGAAAACCCCAAACGGGCTCAAAAAGAGTTGGACACAACTGAAATGACTGAACAACAACAACAACCTCTGGGAAAGTCACTTAATCCCTTTCAGACTCAATTTTCTTATTTGTAAAATGAGGATAATATTAGCACCTACTTCCCATTATTGTTTTGAGGATCAAATGAGACAACATGTAAAACGCTTCATAAACCATAAAGCACTACAGAAATGCTAGCTATTATGCATAATTACAGCTACCAGGTCAGATTTTATTAGGTATTATTGGGAAGGTATGAAATGTTTGTGTCACCTTTTCTACTCTTGTTATATAATCTGCACCGATCAAAGCAATCCAGGCTCCTTAAGAACCATTCTCATGCAATTTCTAGTGACAGTGACCTAATCCTGAATTCCCATCATAAACTCCTTCCTTTCCACAAATTTAAGATGCACGACAGTCACTTGTGTCCAATGCTTCTTTGTCAACGTAGTGAGTAAAACTGAGCAGCTGGATTCAGGTGGAGGTCACCCATGGAGGGTTTTTTGGATTTCTCTTTCGCATTATAGGTATTTTATATACTTCATAAAAGGTAAACTGTTTTTAGGTACACTATACATATCCAAATGGTGTGTATTTGCTATGAGTCTTTACTGATGCCCTTTGCACTCATAACTGCTTATTCCAAAAATACATCTATAAATTTTGAGCATCATGTACTCTAAGAATGTTCAGAAATCCTGCTCATCTTTTTTGATGAGGAAACAACCTTTCTATGTATAGTTGATTAGGTTTATGGGTGCCGTTTTTCATTAACATTATACTGTTTCTGTTAGGTTACTTTCCAGATCTGTCATGATTTCACAGATTTAAAGGTTTATCTTTAGATTAGCATTCCATAACTATTAATTGCTTTACATGTCTCATTCCTATTCTCTCTCGTATCAGGATGCTGTTAAGCATCAATATATTTAGCCATGGGCTTCTCATCAATATTTTTATGCTCAATGTTTCTTACCTGGATGAGACCAACATATTTGTAGGTATTGCCTTCATCCCTTAGTTCAATGTGATCTCTCGATTCAAATTCAAAGACCTTAGTCACTATCTTTATTGTGTGTATATACTAAGAATTTTATGCTTATAAAATCTACATGATACTGTGAAATCTTTAGAGAAAGATCCCAGGAGATGAAGTAGTGGTTTAATGTGGTTTTTGGTAAAGTGACATAATTTCATGCCATTCATGTCAGTTAAGCAATTAAAAAGATGTTTAGTTCAGCTCTCTTTTTACTTTGGAATCCATACTTATTTTATCTAGTTGAAGCTTAGGGATGTAGTGATTTTTTAAAATGATTTTTCTACTTTGGTGGGCAATATATTGTTATATGACTTAGAGCCATATATAAAAAGAAGCATCAAACCCTTGCTTATAGCTGGCAAGAACTATTTCCAACTTTGTTATGAGATAGTCCTGGAAAATAATGCAAGTATTCATGTCTTTAGTACATTTCATGTAGCAGACTCATGGCCTGACCGTTTCCATGGTCAATGTCATTTGCAGTGAAGCATTTCCAACAGGTAAGGTATTTGTATTTTTTATTTGTTCTGGTGTATCTTCCCTTCTGTGGTAGCAGAACACAGGAGTACCAACTTTCTCTGCTTTCCTATTTGTCAAGCCAATTACCACAGCAGTATTAAGTAGGAACAGCCTGGCCCTCTATGCCACCCTTTTCTATTTCTGCACCTCTCAGGAACAGTTATATCACACTGACCAGTCTAATAAGCCAACCTGTGCTATCACCTGAGAACAATCTACCGTGTGTTTCCAGTTTCCTGCCACGCCTTCCTAGTTACTACGGGGTATCCCTAAAGTCTGGACGCTTAGGCAAAAATGCATATTTTGAAATATTTGGAATATTAACAGACCTTAGCCTCCTTGACTTCTTGTCTGTGATTTGCTAAAGGAGAAGGTGTACCCAATGAAAATCACAGATGCAGCACACTTGATTGAACAGATAAAGAGTGAATGTGCTAAAATTGATGGCAGTGTGGAGTTATTGCATTGAGTTCATGTGGATCTTGCAAAGCGTGTCAATCTTTGCATCACAAATGATGGAAATCATATTGAAGATGTTATTTGTTAATATTCCAATTAAATAAAATGTTGTTGAAAATTTCATTCATTTCATTTCTTGAAAATTTGCATTTTTGTCTATGTGTCCAGACTTTAGGAACACCCTGTATAACATTCTCAGGGCATAGAAGGTTCTCATTATACATCACTCTGACTGATATTTGCCTCCTTGTCATTAATCCCTTCTCCTCATGTCATGGATGGTGGTGTTTACTTTAACAGGGGATATTTTATTATTATTATTGTTATTATTAATCTCTTAAAAGTAAATAAACTCATCCATTAGAAATGAGAATTGTTGGGCCTAGGTACTCAGCAGATTTCTGTCTGCCTCTAAAAAGCGCGTTTAGTCTGATCATTTTAATTGGTGCCATTTCCAGGCAAAGTGTCTTGTGTTTGGTGATCTCCATTACTTCTCTTTGTATTACCTGCCTGCTCTATGAATATGGTGCATCAGCTTGGCATTGACTGGGTTAAAGTAACTTGTGTGCTATCATAGTGGCTAATATGGATGTATATTGCCTAGGGATGGTAACACCTTCATCCATAAATGCCCTACTAGCATATTAGTATAAGTCAGTTGAACAGAACAGTTATCTTTACTTATAGAAAGGAGTTGAGCTCTGATGAAATGGAACATGGGGTAGGCTCATTTTGATAAGAAGTGGAAGGAAGAGAAAGTTGGTATTCTAATATAGACCTAGAACTTCTGGAGACAGCAGTTCTCAGTGACCCTTGGTGCTCTGCGAATACAATGATTTCCTTGAGAGTAGAGTTTACCAGTGTAGGGTGACAGTAGCTCCACCCCAGGATAATGAAATTTAGGGAGTATTACCAGCATTTTGTCTAACAAGTTAGAAAAAACTAAGACTAACAGCTAAATAGTAAGAAGAATTAGTTAAAATAAAATGTGGGGTAACATACTCTCTTTCCAGCTGCTACACCATGGTAGTGACCTCTCCAGTACTGGCTTGGAAGCATCACCAAGCCAATGTTATCCTCAATGCTTGTCATCCTCAGGTCCCTTGCCCATCATGGTTTCTAAGCCCAATGGTGGATTGCCACCAGCATGACTATCTCCCACTGCATAAATGCTTACTTCTCTTCCTCCTTCCTCTCTTCCTCCCTCCCTCCCTGTTTTCTTCCCTCCTTCCCTTCTCTCTCTTTCTTTTCTTCCCTCCTTCCTCCTTTCTTTCTTCACCCCTCTCTTTCTTTCCTTCCTTTTCTTTCTCTCTTCCTTTCTTTTCTCATTTGGGAAGGGGACAGTGAAAAGAATGGATTAATAAAAGAACAAAGTTGAAAGTTTTTTTACTCAAAGCTGAGGAATTAAAATTTGTCAGGTCAATATGTGGTCCAGCTGTGTGTTGTAGAGGGCTTTGCAATACTCGTTGATTGCATTCTTTGTAAATCATAAAGTGCTCCCCTAGTAGCCACTCTACACAGGGGAGGGGGGCAGAACACACGTCTATTTAGTCTTATTTGGCAAAGGAGGGAGTGGAAACTCTGAGAAATGGTTAAGTGATTTCCTGCTACGATTATGAACACGATTATTGTTGGTCCTTACTGGTCAGCCTCTAAGGTACCCTCCATCGCCAAATCCTGGTCCTATGCAAGGAATTCTCATAGGACAGAGAACATCTGAGTAACAGCCAATTACATACTTTCATGAAAACAGGGAGGGCCCAATAAGCCCAGGGGTAGAATTGAAAATTCCATTTGGCTTCCTCTGTTCTTTGCGACTCTCCCTTGCACAGTTTCATCCTCATGATGGCCATCAGAGCGGTCAGAGTGACAACTAATCATCCCATTTTTTCCCCTTTACTCTGTCACACTTGTTTTCAGCTTCCCTCTGACTCACATGGCCAGCTCCAGCTGAGTAATGCCTGACTTGTAACATCTTAGAACAAACACAACATTCTATCAGTGTGATACAGTGCTTACTAGTCAGCTGTTATGAAATTTGGGTCCATGGAGGTGCATGTGGATGTGATAGCAGAAAAAGAGGTAAACCCATCAGCTACCTCTGTGCAGACATCCTTGGTCTTAGGACGTTGGTGCCTTATCCTGGGACAAGCAGAAGCTTCCCTGGAATGCTCAGGAAGATTTTTGCCACCCATCAGTGGTGAGAAATACTCAGGGCTTCCATTATAAATGTTCTCATTCATTTTAACAGTCCAAAAACTGGGCTGTTTTCATGATTGCATGATGTTAGCTTGTTCCCAGACATCGCTACTTTTGCAGGTGATAATGATGGGTTTGTCATCTGATGAAGTACTATTTGAATGTTCCCCACGCCTTTGGAGCACATGTGGGAATGAGGCCATATAGCCATGGGGAGCACATGGACCCATAAAGGCATAACAGAAGGTAGTTGAGGAAAGAGTACAGTTTCTCCTCCCTGCCACTTCATTCACCTTGGGCCCTGAACAAAACACACCTGGGTACACCTAAATCTTCCTGGAGAAATTGAAAAGATGAGGTAAGTTCTGACCAAACTCTCCTTTTCTGAATCAGAAAGACTTCATGGAGGCCTACCTCCTTTCCCCAGATACAAACACTTGTTTATTCTCTTTAAAATTTGGTCTAATGAGTTATACTCCATCCCCCCCCTCCCGCCCCAATCTTATTCATTACATACAAACCAAAAGGACTCATGGCTTCTTGATACAAAAGCAAAGAAGTAATCTATGAAGCTGGAAAAATTTGCAGTTACCCATGAGAGCTGTTGGTGGGTGTGGTATAAAGAATTTCCAAATGAATAAAATGAAAGACTCTTATAAATGAGATAATACTGTAGCTTCATTTAAAGCCATAGATTTGCTACATATAAAAATACTCAGGATGGAAAAAATCTAGGATAACTAGTGAAAATTCTGAGATAATGGTTTAATGGGTTAGTAAGGATGCCTTAGGTCCTAATATATACCCTGGGATGTGCTGGATGTTGACATTACACATTGAAATGTTCAAAGGTCCTTGCCCTCAAAGTGCTTACATTCTATTGGAGCTGAACACTTATGAGTGCAGCACCTCCCAGTGGCCTTACTACCCTCTCTCCCCAGCCATTCCCACAGAAGTTTGAATCCCCACCATTGTGGCAGAATATTTCTCCCCCTTAAGGTTCCCGGGATAATCATGGGTCCCCACTCAGTATACTTCACACTCCTTCCCTAATACCAGCTAACTAGGTGATATCAATGAACTCTTGCAATATTATACTATGAAGCACTGTGAATAACTTAGTAATTCTCAGAAATGTAATGATCCAAGACTATCCCAAAGGACTAATGATGATGCACGCTATCCACCTCCAGAGAAAGAGCTGATATTGACTGAGTACAGACTGAAGCAGGCTATTTCTCACTTTCTTTCATTTACATTTCATTTCTTTTATATGTGCCTTCTTGCATAAAATGACTAATATGGAAATGTTTTATATGATTCACATGTCTAGCCTATATCTGATTGGTTACTCAGGGAGTGGGGGGCAGTAGGAATAGAATTTGAAACTCAAAACTTCAAAAAAATGTTTAAAATTGTTTTAACATGTAATGGGGGAAAATAAAAATTATATATATATATATATATGTGTGTGTGTATATATATATATATGTATATATATGTGTGTGTGTGTATATATATATATATATATATATATATATATATATATATATGGAGAGAGAGAGAGAGAGAGAGAGAGAGAGAGAGAGAGAGAGAGAGAGGAGAGGATTTGCTGAGGTGTTGTTTGTCTTTAGTTTTCCAAGAGAACCAGTGATATCAGGAGGGTTATGTGTTGACTCATGCATGAATTGACTTTAAGTGAGGCAGGGTTGCACAAAGTCATCAGCCTCACTCTCTCTTCTGGAGTCATCAAAGGCCAGTGGCAGGACAAAAGTCAAGCTGACTGGCAATGGTCCAGGATGCAGAGGATGACCTTGGTGTCTTTGATGTCTGACCAAGCTCTAAGAGCTCCACAGTGCCTGCATTAGCCACCTTCGTGGCTTTTGGAACAAATTGTTCTAAGCCCATTCCTCCAGGGGAAGTCTTGGGGTAGACACCCTCCTTAAGCACCAACAGGTTTGTAGCCCGTTATAGCCCACATAGTTTAGCTTATACTGAGAATGTATAACAAGGGCAGAAATACAAAAGCATTCTCCCAAACCACTAGGTATAATCTCTCCTCTTCACTGACTCAGTCCCTGGTCTGAATGAGCTCAAATGTAAAGTACCTACTAAAAAAAATCCTCCCCTTTCCCCATCCCCCACCATGCCTGGACTACTACACTATTGGACTATTTCTGGACTGCTGCTGGGTCTGCCTGCTTCTTCCCCCTCCAACCCATTCTCCATTCAGTCACTAAAGTGATTCTCTTAAAAGGCAGGTCTGATTATGTCACCCCACTCCTACCGCACCCCCCAATCCAGTGACTCCCTATTGCCTCCAGGATTAAATACAAAATGCTAGGCATTCAAAGCCCTTCAGATTCTGTCTCTTCCTACCTTAATGATCTTCTTACACCTTATTCCCTAGCACATATTGTTTGATTGATCCCCTGGCTGTTCCACAAATAGGACACAATCTCTTGGCTCCAGGCATTTTCTCTGACTGGCACCCATCCCTGAAATGCTCCCCTTCCTCTCTTCCTACTACTGACTTCCCTGGATTTCTTTAAGTCCCAACTACAATCCCACTTTCTACAGGCAGCCTTCCCCAACCCCTCTTAATTCTAGGGCCTTCACTCTGTTAATTATTTTCTGTTTATCCTGTATGTAGCTTGCTTTGTATATATTTGATTTGTAGATCATCTCCCCCATTAGATTTTAAGCTCCTTGAGGGCAGGGACTGTCTTTTGCCTCTTTCTGTGTTCTCAGTGCTTGCCATAGTGCCTGGTACACAGTAGGTGTTTAATTAATATTTATTGATTAATTGATTGGGAATGGATAAATAGATATGAGAGTCATATGCACAGAGGTAATTATTAAAATCATGGGAGTTAATGAGTTCTTCAAGAGAGAATGCAGAGAGAGGAGAGAGTTCAAGGAAGAGGCTTGGAGGGTAGCCCCTCATTATAGGAACAGCTAGACAAGTAGGAGAACCAAGAGAGATCAGTGTCTGAAAACCCACAGTGGGGTACCAGGGTGGCTAATAGTTTCAAAGGCCACAGAGGGTCAAGGGAAAAGACCTTTAGAGTTGGCAATTAGGAAATCAGTGGTAGCTTTAGAGAGAGGGGTTTCACTTGAATGCTAAGGTTGGAAGCCACTCTGTATGTAAATTTATCTTTAAAAAGTATAAAATGCAGTCAAAATGTTTGCTAAGAAAGTACATGTTTTTTTAAATCTATAAATATTTGGAAGGAATTTGAGTTTTATAGAATTAAAAATAGTTTATGGAAATAGAATACAAGTTCTCGAAGTCAGGGATTCTTTTTTACTTTTCTTTCTCTGGAGCCTAATCCAGTGCCTTAAACAAAGTGGGCACTCAGTAAATGCCATTTAAATGGAATTGACTTTGAAAAGTCCAGATTCTGTTAGGCCCAAAAATATCTCCCTGAAATAAAAGGACTTTACAGAAAATCTTCTATCATCTCTGGTGTAATCTCTGGTTTTACAGAATTGGAAACTGAGGCCCAGAAAGGAGAAATGACTTGTCTAAGGTTGCTCAGACAGTTATTGGCAGAATTAAGATTCAAATGCAGCTCTTTAGAGCCCAATTCCAGGACACATCACACCAACACTGTGCCTTTCCCTTAGATGAAGATGCTGTTTTTATGCAGGAAGAAGGAAATGGATGCTGTGGTGATGGTGGTGGTGGTGGTGGTGGTGGTGGGGTGTGTGTGTTTGTGTGTGTGTGTGCATGTGTGTTTATCCAGTAAACTCAAGCTTCAACTTTCCTCTCTAATTTGGCTAAAGTATTTGCCAATCAGCAGCTGGATGTGTTAGAGGCTAGAGTACTGAGTCCAAAGTCAGGAACATATCTTCCTGAGTTCAAATCAAGCCTCAGACACTCACTAGCCGTGTGACCCTGGGCAAGTCACTTAACCCTGTTTATCTCAGTTTCCTCATCTGTCAAATGAGCTGAAGAAGGAAATGGTAAACCACTCAAGTATCTTTGCCAAGAAAACCCCAAATGGGGTCATACAGGCTTGGGGATGACTAAAATGACTCAACAACATTTGGCAGTCTTATTCAGTCTAGGCACAACTGTCTGTATACCTTTTAAATTTAAACATGCACACACACACATACTGTCCCCCTCCCCCACAAGCACACACAGGCACATGATTATAAATGACCAGAATAGTTTAGGTCTCAGTGTCTAAAATAATTTTGAAAGAAAATGAAATAAGATCCTCCGATCTGAATTTAGTTTTGAGCATTAGCAATTTTAGGCAGTCTTCCTAAGGATTTGTGAATGACCACAGGGTGACCACAAGGGCTGATGACATCCTTTCTCTGAAAATTATTTTGTAGGTTGATAATGCCTTCATTTCCCTTTGTAACTCTCACTCTTCTCTGTGTGTTACCTTTGCTACAGCATGACAACAATTTCAATCTCCCCTCGTTCCTTCCACCTGTCATATACTCTGCTCCTAAGATAAGAAAGACTTGTATAAAACCAACACTTAATTCAAGAAAGACATACATTATGTGGTTGTAATCAAAACTCATGCTTTCATGTGACCTGCTTACATCTCCAATGTGGAAAAGATTAAGAACAACGACAAAATCAAAACTTCTGGTTAATCCAGTTGAATTTTAAATGTGAGAATGGAATTCCAAGCACTTAACACATTCTTCTTCATGACAGAAAGTGAATTTATGGATATGGTGTCTTTTAAAATAAAAGAAAACCTTAAGTAATAAAACAAGAATGAAGGTTAATGAGTTATAGGGTAGGTCAAGGGAGAGGCAATTAAAAAAAGGAAGAAGAAACAAGAAACAAAGGGGGGGGCATCTTTTGGAAAGTTAGAATTTAGGATCATAGCTCTAGAGAGGGAAAGGACCTTAGAGGGCAGCAGACTCACTCCCTCATTTGCAGATGGAGAAACTGAGCCTTACAGAAAAGTGACTTGTCTATGGTCATACTGGAAATTCCGGCAGTGAGTAGGAGAGCCAGGAAACGTGCGCGCGCGCGCTCGCGCACGCGCGCGCGCGCACACACACACACATGCACACACATTCTTTGACTCCAGAAGATAAGTGTTAATGAATAAACAAAAATACGTGTCCATCAAAGGCCTACCAGGACAAGTCAGGCCATTTTGATTTGGTCTTTGAGAAGAAGAAGAGGAAACCAGCAACTCGTAGTTTCTCAGATCTTTTACTTTGGGCAAATGTGAACACACACACACATGTGCAGCAGGATTCAAATTATGCGTGTGGGCAAGAACTTACAATGTGGATGTCCTCAAATGTGCTAAAAGTGGGGGAGATGTTTTTCTTTTGGAAAAGTTTTAGATCCCAACATTTAGGAGCTGTAAAAGATCTTGGAGAGCATCTATCTAGGTCATCCCCCTCATCTCCTTCACTTTAGAGATTTCAAGCATGTCCAAACACATCCAGAGGCCACTAACTGGTTCCACAAAACACCTGACTAAGCAAAAGGTTAAGTGGGGCAGCAATTTCTAAAAGAACTGTGTTATAAATGAAAGAAAGTTTAAGGTGAAGTAAAGAAAAGAAGAGAGAGGAGGAGAGGAGAGAGAAGGAGAGGAGATGACAGTGAAAGAGAGAGGAGGAGTAAACAGAGAAGGAGTAAACAGAGAAGGAGAGGGGAGGAGAGGAGAGGAGAGGGAGGAAATGAGAGGAGAGTGCATGAAAGGAGAGGAGGGAAGAGGAGAGGAGAATAGAAGGGAAGAGAGGAGAGGGGAGGGGAGGAGAGGGGAGGAGAGGAGAGGAGGTAAAAAGGGAGGGGAGGGTAGAGGAGAGGGGAAAGGATGGGAGAGGGGAGGGGAAGGGAGGGGAGGGGAGAAGGGAAAGGATGAGAGAGGGGAGAGGGGAGAAGGAAGGGAGAGGGGTGGGGAGAAGAAGGGAATTTGTAACCCAGTAGAATCTCTCCTCTGCCTTCTTTCCTTCCACTCTGACATTCTCACAAATGAAATGAATGGGGCCATGCTTGACTGGGAGCCATGCTATAGTTTTCTTTGAATCAAGGTTGCCTTGTTCTAGAGGATCTGAGTTCAAATGCAAGCTCTCTCCCTTGTTACCAGCATCACCTTGGGCATGCTAAGAAAAGTTTCTTGGCTTCCGTTTCTTCCTTTGTAAAATAAGGGGTTGCCATGGTTGTTGTTTTGGTCCCTTCAATCTCTAGATCTATGAATATGGATATGTATGTATATATATACACATATACACACATACATGTACCTTTATGTGTGTATGTGTATATGTATATACACACATACATATGTACATACACACATACATATATACATACATACATATTTCCCAGCAAGGAAGCTAGGTGGTAATTTTTCAAGCATAAGAAAGCTTAACAACTAGGGAAATGATTTCTCATCACTCCAAATAAGGGTGCAGCAGAAGGGGAGAGCACATTCTCTGCTATCCTCACTTTCTGACAAGGCCAGAGGGTACCTTGGCCCAAACACCATCCGCCTCAGAAAGCTGAATTTCCTCCAACAGTGTTATATTTTCAGGATGCTGGTTATTTTTGTTTGCCTTCATTAGCTCTGAGATTGAAAACAATTTGTTCTCTGATGGGGAGAAAAATAAAAACCACCACCAAACCATTCCCAAGTCCTTTGTTGACCCTTCTCATTAGTTCTTGGTGCGGGCAGACTTGGGCCTGCTCTAAATCCTGATAACCTAGAGGAGGGCTGGTCTAGAGAGGACGTGGACCCTTGCTGTTTATCGCTGGGCTTTCATTAAATAAGATGGTCTAAGAGAGAGGCCTTCCCCAATCATAAACTGCACGCTCTACTTTGGATGTTCTGGAAATGCCCCAATCCAGGCATTTGGCTGGGACTAGATTTGTAAGAGTCAAAGGTCACCATTCCTGAAAACAGAGGAAACAGCTCAGAGAGTTTGTGTTTATTTTTTGTCTCTTAAAAGAAATCGAATGAGGCCTCTGAACACATAAAAGCTGAGTCCTGACTTGCTGGGGGCAGATGCAGGGGCCTGGAGATGCTTTTGTCTCCTTAGTTACAATACCATGCAACAAAACCAGATGTAGTGGGGGAAAAGTTCAGGTTTTCTCTTCCTCCACTGGTTTTTACCAGAGCTTTTATTACATTCTGTTTCAATAAATAGACGCATTCCCTTGCACCATCTGTGTTGTTACCACAATACAAGACTTGGTAAGATGAAGAGGCTGAGGAATGTCTACTTGAACAATGTCCTAATATTGGCATCCCCTCCACGATCTCCCTTCATCCTCTTGGAATCCTAGACACCATTCAGGGCTCAGTTCAGGTAACAATGATGATAATTATTATTATAACAATACCATCAACAACAGAAACGACAATGGAAATCATAATAAAACCTAACATTTATGTGGTACTTACTACATACCAAGCACTTTACAAATGGTATCTTATTTGATTTTCACAACAGCCCTGAGAGGGAGGTGCTATTATGATCCTTATTTGATACATGAGGAAACTGAGCCAAGGAGAGGTGCCATTATCCAGAAGGCCTTCTGGTGTTTTCCCAGTTATCCCTCTTCAAACTACCATTTGCTTACTTATCTGTGGACCTGTTGTCTCCTGTTGTCAACTCTAGTAGAATGGAAGTTCTTTGAGGGGAGATCCTGGTCATTCTAGTCTTTGTATCCCCAGGGCTCAGCACAGTAACTCATATATGTTTGAATTTGCCACGATGGTGAGTTCCTTGGGTAGAGACTTGATCTATGGGTGCAGGTAAGTACCCCTATGCCTTCTAGGGACATACAGAGACACATAGAGGCAGATAGTGACCTGACTAGTGTCACATTGCCAGCAAGTGGTAGAAACAGGTTTTAAAACTAGGTCTTCTTGACTTCAAGTTTGGCTCTCTGTCTTGCACATAGTAGATACTTGTGTGACTGCAAAATCACTTTGTTTATGTGAGAAGATGAATACTTATCAATAACTTCCTCTTCCCTTGTTGTTTTGCCATATTAAAAATAAACAAGCCCATTAAAAATAACATGGGGAGGCAGAGCCAAGGTGGTGGCTCGCTTAAGCTCTCCCCCAAATCTCTCCAAACACCTGTAAAAATGGCTCTAAACAAATTCTAGAGCTCTAGAACCCAAGAAATAGCAGAGGGAAGCTGGTCTCCAGCCCAGGACAGCCTGGACGGTCACTGGGAAGGGTCTATTGCATGGGGCTGGGAGCAGAGTTCAGGCCAGCATGGTCTGCACCAGGACCAACTAGACCAGGAGTCAAGTGGAGCAGACCCTAAGGCCATGAATCACTAAGCTGTGGCAGTTACCAGAATTCTCAACCCACAAATGCCAAAGACAATGGAGCAGGTTAGTGGGAAAACTGCTGGATCAGGGTGAGAGTGGTCCAGTCCGGCCACAGCCCTGAGGGTGGCGGAGGTGGTGTGGCACCAGCAGCAGCAGGAAGCTCCTTCATCTGTTTCTGGAGCTCTAGAGTCAGCTGCGTCTGGGTCTCTGGCCTACATGGTGGGAGGAATCAAGTGGCAGATCAGAGCGGGAGTGCAGGGAATGCTTTGCTGGTGCAGAGTCAGGGTTCTCTTGCTTTACCCTTCTTGGATCTGGGTTGTGGTCCTGGTTGGTGGCTCTTGGGAATGGAGGAGCGCTGGTGTGGCAGAGCTTGTGGTGAGGGTGGAGTAGAAGTAGCTCTGAACAGCAGCACTTGGACCCTAAATCTTGGGACAAAGTACTCTCTATTCTACAAGCAGTCATACCCTAACAAAAAGCTCAAGGGTCAAGTAGTTGGCTGGGAACATGAACAGGCAGTGAAAATGGATGCAGACTATAGAATCTATTTTTTGGTGACAAAGAAGATCAAAACACATGCAGAAGAAGACAACAAAGTCAAAGACCCTACATCAAAAGCCTCCAAGGAAAATATGAATTGGTCTCAGGCCATGGAAGAGCTCAAAAAAGGATTTGGAAAAGCAAATAAGAGAAGTAGAGGATAAATTGGGAAGAGAAATGAGAGTGATGCAAGAAAATCATGAAAACAAGTCAGTGACTTGCAAAAGGAGACCCCAAAAATACTGAAGAAAATAGCACCTTAAATCACACAAGAGGGAAAGGGACCCATATGTACAAGGATATTTATAGTGGCTCTCTTTGTGGTAGCCAAGAATTGGAAATCAAAGGGATGCCCATCAATTGGGGAATGACTGAACATGCTGTGGTATATGAAGGTAATGGAATACTATTGTGCCATAAGAAATGGGGATGATACGGACTTCATAACAACCTGGAAAAACTTACACAACATAATGCTGAGTGAGTGGAGCAGAGCCAGGAGAACATTGTACACAACCACAGATATATGGATTCAATGAGGACCAATCCTGACAGACTTCGCTCTTCTCAGCAACACAAGGTGCAAGGACAACTCCTGGGGACTCACGATGGAGAATGCTATCTTCATCCAGAGAAAGAACTGTGAAGTTTGAATACAGATTGAGGCACACTACATGCTCGCCTTTTTTCTTCCCTTTTGTTTTTGTTCGTGAGTTTTTTTTTTTTGGTTCTGTCTCTTCTTTCTCATGACTCATTCCATTGGTCATAATTATTCTCCAGAACTTGACTAGTGTATAAATTAATTCAATGCAAAGTTATACATGGTAGTTATATGAGCTTCCATGCCGTCTTGGGGAGGGAGGGGGAAGGGAGGGGAAAAAATCCAGAACTCAAAATTATGTAGAACTGTGTGTGGTAAACTAAAAATAAAAAAAAATATTAAAAAAATAGACTAACCCAAATGGCAAAAGAGCTCCAAAAACCCAATGAGGAGAAGAATGCCTTGAAAGGCAGAATTAGTCAAAGGGAAAAGGGGGTCCAAAAGACCACTGAAGAAAATACCACCTCAAAAATTAAATTGGAGCAAGTGGAAGCTAGTGACTTTATGAGAAACCAAGATATTATAAAACAGAGCCAAAGGAATGAAAAAATGGAAGACAATGTGAAATATATCATTGGAAAAACCACTGACCTGGAAAATAGATCCAGGAGAGAGAATTAAAAAATTATTGGACTACCTGAAAGCCATGATCAAAAAAAGAGTCTAGATATCATCTTTCAAGAAGTTTTCAAAGAAAACTGCCCTGATATTCTAGAACTAGAGGGTAAAATAGAAATTGAAAGAATCCACAATACGCGCGCGCGCGCGCGCACACACACACACACACACACACATAGGGCACAGGGTGAGTTAAATATGAAGGGATGATATCTAAAAAAAATAAATTAAGGGTTGAGAGAGGTATATATTGAGAGAGGGCAAAAGGGAGAGATAGAATAGGGAAATTATCTCACATAAAGGTAGCAAGAAAAAGCAGTTCTGTTGGAAGGGAAGAGGGGGCAGGTGATGGGGAATGAATGAATCTTACTCTCATCGGATTTAACTTGAGGAAGGAATAACATACACATTCAATTGGATATCTTATGCCACAGGAAAGTAGGGGGAAGGGGATAAGAAAAGGGGGCTGATAGAAGGGAGAGCAGATTGGGAGAGGAAATAATCAAAAGCAAACACTTTTGAAAAGGGACAAGGTCAACACCTACTATGTGCCAAGCACTGTACTAAACAACAAGGATATTAAAAAAGCACCTACTAACTGCCAGGCGTGGCACTAAGCACTGAGGATACAAAGAAAGGCACAAGAAACAGACTCTTCTCTGAAGGAGCTCACAGTTTAATGGGGGAGACAACATTAAAATAACAATGTACAAAAAGATACATACAATATAAACTAGAGGTAATCATCTAATCCTGAATCGAAGCAGTAAATATAGCATGTCAATCCCATTAACTGCACAGGAGGAATTGGAAATATTGGTAAGGCGGTTGATTTTATGTGACCCACATTGTCTTTGTATCCCCACTCCTTAAGTACAGTGTTGTAACAAAAATGTTACTAGAAGGTTCTGTGGGAGTTAAAGCCAATAACACCAACACACAGGAGGGCTGCTAGCACAGATTCATTGATCTGCTTTTCTAAGAAAAATAACTTTAAGGGGCTAACAATTTTACTTTAACTAAACATACATATATCATTCACTTAGTTCAGAGGGGAAAGCCAGCATCCTGAACTTAAGAGAGAATACAAACAGAAATTACAAGAAGAAATTATATAAATAGAGCAAATAAACACAAATCAACAGACAGGCTTCTAACTGTCTGACCACAGAAATACATACACCATTACCAGAGAGAGAGAAGTACCATCATCTGGGTTTTCAAAGCCAGGGGCTCCTTAACAACTACGCAGTCTCATCTGGCCAAATCACAGGAACAGTCTTCCAATGAGTGAGCCCCCAAAGCAAAATGCTAACCTCATTTTATATATATCCTTTTTCAGGGTCAGAGGGTGTCACAACCATGAGATTCAAACCCATGTGACTTATGTTTTCTTGTGACTTAAGCAGGTCATCAAAGATTCTCAATTCAATCAAAGACTCTTGATTGAAACATGGCAGGACTCAATCAAAGGCACTCTATAGCGTGGAGGAACACTCGAAAACAAAAAAAAAACAGCAATAAGTCCCACCCTGCTTGCCATTACAAGTGTCTGCACAGGGTAAGCACTTAATAAATGCTAGTTGAGTGACTGACCACATGACTGTTGACAAGGAATTTTTAAATCCATTAGGCAGCAACCCTATCATGTTATGTCAAATCAAGATACAACATAGTGTAGTTGACCTTTAGATATGAAATCAGGAGATTTGAGCTCAAATCTTGTCCCCACTATTTACTACCTGTGTGACCTAGGGTGCTTAATATCTTAACTTTGACCTTAAGTGACTTAACTGTATGAAGAAACCTCAGTTTCTTTATCTGTAAATCAAGAGAGAGTGGATTTGATGAATCACTTCTGGGTTTAGCAGCTCAACTCCCACAAGCATTGGCAGACTGGACTGAAGAGGACAGATGCCAGCTTCTGCTGTCCTTCAGTTGTCCTTCCTGCTGAAGAGGACCAAAATGATATCGCTATGTTGTGGCCAAGGTACAATGTGTCTGACTGTGGCTGATCAGACCAATATGAGCTTGGAAGGTTCTATGATAGGTCAGGCACAAATAGTCCACGTGAGCTTTTGGCTTGGAGATGGCTCCGATTTTGTGCATCTCATGTTTCCTTTTTGCTTCAGAGCACAGTGATGCAGGCACACCAAGCAGGGTAGTACTGTGCCAGTGTCTCCCATATCTCACAATAAATTCCAAGGTTCTTCAGAGAGACCGTGAGAGTGTTCTTGTATCTTTTCTTCTGACCTCCATATGAGCACTTGCCCTGTGTGAGTTTTCAATAAAATAGTGTTTTAGGCGTGTGTACATTTGGCATTTGAACAATGTGACCAGCCCCTCAGAGTTGTGCTCTTTGCACTAGAGTTTGAATGCTTGGCAGTTCATATTGGGAAAAGACCTCAGTGTCTGGTACCTTATCCTGCCAGGTGATCTTTAGATTCTTCCAAAGACAATTCAGATAGAAACAATTCAGTCTCCTGGCATGGTACTGGTAGACTTTGCAGATTTCACAGGCATACAACAATGAAGTCAGCACAATGGCTCTGTAGACCTTCATTCTGGTAGCCAATCTAAAACCTCTTCTCTCCCACACTTTCCTTTTGAGCCTCCCAAACACAGAGCTAGCTCTGGAAATATGTGTGTCAATCTCATTATCAATGTGTACATCCCTGGAAAGTATACTGCCAAGGTAAGAGAACTTATCCACAACATTCAAAACTTCTCTATTTGCTGTTAACTGGTGGTTCCATGTATGGATGGAGTGGTGCTGGCTGATGGAGCACTTGTGTTCTCTTGGTATTATTTGTTAGGCAAAATTAGCACAAGCAGCAGAGAAGTGATCCATACTTTGTTGTGTCTCAGCTTCATAGACTACACTGAGTGCACAATCATCTACAAATGGAAAGTCATGCACCATCACTCCCTTCACTTTGGTCTTGGCTTGTGGCCTTTTCAAGTTAAAGAATTTACCATCAGTGTGGTAGCTGACCTTGATACAGTGTTCATCCTCATTGAAAGCTTTTGACAACATGGCTGAAAACATCATGATAAAAAAGCTTGGGAGTAAGCATACCACCTTGTTTCACTCCATTGGTGACTGGGAAGGCATGAGGGCATCATCAATTATTCAGAACTCATGCAAGCATGCCATCATGGAAATCAACTTCCTCCACCCACGGAGTTCTATTAACTGGTAACCTCAAGGGACCATTGGCGTCTCATATATGTTTAGTTAGGTGTCCTGAAAATATCTTTGGGTAAGCAAGTGTGGATACACATGTGGCAGGGGTGCCTGCTTGGGCCAAATATAAGGGACAACATTGACTTGGGTAGCAGTCCCTTTGGGCTTACTATTATAAGACCAGTAAGTGCTCAAAGACTGAGTGCCTGAGTGCTTCTCTCCTCAGAGTTTTAGATACACACCTTATCTCTCAGTGGATGATCTGGCAATGTAATTCCTCTTGGTAAATTATCAGTTTCAAAAAAATTTAGTTTTTCATGCCGCAACTCCATTCTATATTTTAAATCCTACTCTGATGTCTTCACCCATTAGAATGTAAACTCCATGAGTGTAAGGATTATTTTGTCTTTATATTTTTGTATCCCCAGTGCCTGGTGCTCTCTCTCTCTCTCTCTCTCTCTCTCTCTCTCTCTTTCTGTTTCTCTCTGTTTCTATCTTTCTCTCTCTGTCTGTCTCTATCTCTGTCTCTCTGTTTCTGTCTCTCTGTCTCTTTCTGTCACTCTGTCTGTCTCTGTCTCTCTGTCTCTCTCTGTCTCTCTCCCCTCCCCCCTCTTTCTGTTTCTGTCTCTGTCTCTGTCCCTCTAGCTCTGTCTCTCTGTCTCTGTCCCTCTCTCCTCTCCCCCCCCCGTCTTTCTGTTTCTCTCTGTCTCTCTGTTTCTCTCTGTCTGTCTCTCCGTCTGTCTCTGTCTTTCTCTCTCTCTCTCTGTCTCTCTCTCTCTGTCTCTCTGTCTGTCTCTCTGTCTCTCTCTGTTTCTCTCTCTCTATCTCTCTGTCTGTCTCTCTGTCTCCCTCTCTCTGTCTCTCTCTCTCTGTCTCTGTCTCTCTCTGTCTCTCTGTCTCTCTCTCTCTGTCTCTCTGTCTCTCTCTCTGTCTCTCTCTCTCTCTGTCTCTCTGTCTCTCTCTCTGTCTGTCTCTCTGTCTGTCTCTCTGTCTGTCTCTCTCTGTCTCTCTCTCTCTGTCTCTCTCTGCAGTGTAGAGGGGACCCTGGACTTTTTACAATTCTGCCCATATATAGCCTCAGCATTGACACATTCTACTGGAACTGATTGATACTGGAAAGGTCTTGACAACAAACTGTATATGCTTTCTGATGACAAACCTCATTAAGTACAGAAAAGCTCATCTCAAATGGACAATCCATTTGGTGATGAGTTAGTTCTTCGGCCATAGCAACTCATAAAGAAAAAAAATACAAAATGATCTTCAATTACGTGTGGCCCATTTTCATTTCTGTAGAGTTTTGGTAAGGTTGGAAGAGAGTACTAACTAACTAACTAACTTTATTGAAAATGCTCTAAATGTGAGGTCCTTGTTAAATGACTGAATGGAATTACTATAGGGGAAATTAAATCATATGAATCTTGATAGTCTTCTTAAAACCTAAGCAATAAATAAGGGAGAAATTTCAGCTAAATGGAAGGATGACTCACATATTCTCCTTGGAGAGTCAAATATAGTGTTGGTAGAGTTGGTTTATTGTGAACCCAAAGTCAATGAGAAACAATATTACATGGGAAATTGGTCATTTTGTAATGCAGTGCCCATGATAAGCATGTATGAAAAGATGACCTTATTCATTGTAAAGGTTAAAAGGGTAGAGAAATTTGATGCACAACTCAGTAAGATACTAGGTTAAATCGACACATAGCTTACTATCCAGTGATTTTAATACAAAGATGGGAAGAGACAAGGAAGCAAAACATATTGGATCGTGTGGATCAGGAATAAGGAAAGAGAGAATCCAAAGTCATATCCACTGCATAGAAGCCTTGTGATGCCATATTGTGAATGTAGGGCTCCATTGACTATCCCACCCACTTTAAAGTAGTTAAACATTTTCCATCCATTCTAGTAGCTTCTTGGCTCATCACATCTATGTGACTCCAGTCACATCCATAGCAGATAAATGTAAAATTAGGTCATAGTTCTTTGTAAAAAGTTTTGTGGCTTTGCTTTTTTTCTGTGAATTTTTAATATTTTGTTTTTAATTTATGGAATAAAATAAACATTTCTATAACATAATAGAGTAAAAAGATTATTGTACACGAAATTTCAAATCTACTATGCACAACTTGATATCGAATTTAAATATACAACAAAATTATCATGTCCATTTCTTTTTTTTTCATCACTCCCCAGCTTTGCTTTTATAAGCTGAAGGGCTGGGAAAATGGTTAACTTCTTCATTTGTGCAGTGGAAGGAATGAGTTGATTCCCAAATTCCTGGGCTTCTTAATGGGTTGCTGTTTGTAGTGGGTTATCACTGTGTTTCTTACTGAGCCAATATCCTCCTCAGATCAGCAGGCAGGCACCAAATGTAGTTTCTCTCCTCCCTCTCCAGGCCCTCACTCCCAGTGGTTCTGAAAGGTTTTGACAAGTTGACTCACCTCCAGCAGTTTTAAGGGGGTGGAGCCCCACTGTTATAATGTTATGAATGCTTTCTTTAAAATAAGGAAGGAATGAAAGAAAAAAAGAAAGAGAAAAAAAGAAAAAGAGAATCAGTGGGGACCAGATATGGTGAGTGCTGAATAATATCATATATGTATGTATGTGTATATATAGATATGTATGTATACACACACACACACACACACACACACACACAGAGAAACAGAAAGTGAAAGATACTGATATGGGTCATCATTCCTGAATTAGCAATCTATTTACAGTAGTATCTTACTTGTTAGGGGAAAAATAACATTAACAAAAAACTAGAAATGGGAATTAAAAAGTACAGCATTTTTCATCTAGGTTGATACAGTCTGGGTTTCTGAGAGATGGCCAGGCCTCTCAGAATCAGCCCTTCTCCAGCATGACCCAGGACTGGTAGCCCCACAGGGAGGAGATGCCTTTTGATATTTCCCATGTGTTTGTAGAACAACTAGGTGAAGCAGATAGATGCAGGGGTGGGGAACCTGTGGGCAAGAGGTCACATGTGGCCCTCTGGGTCCTCAAGTGTATCCCTTTGACTGAATTCAAACTTCATAGGATAAACCCTGTGGCCTTGTGGCCACAGATTCCTCACCCCTGGATCATAGAGCATTGGGCTTGCAGTTAGGAAGACCTGATTTCAAATCCAGCCTTAGACATTGTGACTCTGGGCAAGAAGTCCGTGTAACTTTGGGCAAGAAATTCAACTTCCCTATGCCTCAGTTTCCTCATCTATGAGATGGGGACAGTAATAGCAGGTATTTCTCAGGGTTGTTGGGAGGATAAGATGAGATGAGATTTGTTAAGTTTTGCTTTCTCTAACAAGGGTGATTGCAGGTCATCAGCTTGGAAAACTTGCCTCTTGAATTATTATCTGCTGAAAGTGGCAGCATCAAGGGACCTTCATAAAAACATGTCATCACCTTGTTAATAGCAATCATTCTATCCGTCAGCAAGCATTAATTCAATGCCTATTATGTTCTAGGAACTGGGAATACAAGTAAAAAGAATAAAACTCCCTCCATATAAGGAAAGCACATTCTAAAGCAAGAGAAGAGGAAGTTGGAATCACTTGGTTTGTATACCTGGGAGAGGACATGGCCAATCAATCAGAAAGCATTTATTAAGCACCTTTTCTTTTCCAGGTTCTGTTCAAGGAATGAAGGAATTCCTATTTGCAAAGAACTTATATTCTAACAGGGTGATGAGCACACATAAGCAGAATGCACAGAGAAGACACTCATGAATGTCAGGACAAAAAGGTTGTCCTTAGAAAACAGTGATACTACTGTACTGCGTGTTACAAGTATAACCTATGTCAGATTGGTTGCTGTCTTAGGGAGGAGGAGGCAAGGAAGAAAAATTTGGAACTCAAAATCTTTCCAAAAATGAATGTTGAAAATTATCTTTACATATAATTGGAAAAAAACACTATTAAATTTTTTAAAAAATTAAAAAAAATTAATGTGTGCTCATATAATTAGAAAATATTGATAAGAAAACAGAAGTAACCAAATAACAGATGTCCAAAACTACCAAAGAGAACCTTTTACAAATAGTGGAAACATAGAGAAAATTCTGAAATGCCCATTAAAATAACTTACCAAGACCAACTGAGACTTCTTTGTATTTCTATTAAAAAAATTAAAGGAGTTTCATGAGTTTTTTGAACTGATCCATAAATGTTTCTTGAATTTGTTGAGCTGAATGTAGGGAAGTGAGGTGATTTCTCTGCCCAGCAACAAGGTATAAACAGAGCATGTGGCTGCTCCTGCAGGGTGGGGCATTTCTAGTACAACAAACTTGCTCCAAGTTCATAGGGAAATCCAGGTCACAGATGTCTTTAGCACATAAAATGAAGGCATAATTCGCTCTTGACCTTGGATCCTAAGGGTTGCTGAAGCATGGCAGAGAGCATTTTTCCTCCCCACTTGGGAGACTATGAAAGACATTAATTTTCAAGTCGGGCAGAGGTAATTACCATTCCATTATGTTAGAGGTTAACAGTGCGATTTCCTCAGTGGCCGCCTTCACGGAATGTTAGGCCCCACTGCCTTTATTAAATCCAGGTAATGAAAGGAATCACGGTGTTATTAACCTCTAACACTGATGAAAAATTAGACTCAAGGAAAAGTGGGGTAAAACCAGGGTTATTGGGTTACCCTTCTCTCTGACTACCACTCAAAACCCACAAGGGCTTTTCATGGCTCTTTGCCCATGTTAATTGTTAGAAAATTGTAAGCAAGGTGAAACAGAAGGGGGCAAAGGTCTCGGGAGTCAGAGGGAATAATCTGATCTTTTCCAGCTGTCATCAATATATAATGTAGTTATCCTGGCATGGGAGAGATAAATATTGACACCAATAGTAGCATTTATTCTTGCTAGTGTAGCAAAGGTAACATTACTGTGGAGTGTCTACAAAGTTCTTCCAACAACTGGGGATACCTGTGCCTCTGCTTTGAAGGAACTTGAGATATGCTTGAGATGAAGAGGCAAGCGCCTATTTGGCTGCCCAGAAGGAAGAGCCAATGACTCAGTGACCCTTAAAAAGGGAGGGACAACACTCTCTGGTGCTTGTTTCCTTTGGCTGCAAGTGTAGCAAGTGACTTTCAACTCTTGGATTTCCCACGGAGGGTAGGCAAGGGGCTGCCTTTCCTCTATCTCTATAGAAGTGGCAGACCACAGCAAACACATTGTGACCAAAGTACGTGTTGGCTTAGGTGAGCCTAAGTTTGGACCTTGGGCCTATCTCTTCTCTTTAGTTTGTTCTCTGAATGTAATAAACAGTGATGCTGAGATAGACATTTCCAGCCTTGAAGGCAGCAAGGGTGAGTTTGAGAGGTCAGTTGATCCTGGGCCTCAAGACATTGTTGACTGGCCTTTGGGAGGGGCCCCCAGAAAATCTTACAGCACTTCTTGGAGAAAATGACCATTAAGGGAGAGGATTCTGGGCAGATGGCGGAGTAGGTCAGAAAACTCCAAGCTCTCAAGATTTTCCCCCACAAAAGAGTTAAAATAGCACCTTAGGGTGAACAAAGTGGGGTGGAGACAAAGAAGAATAGGGGTACAACCAGGATCTTCTAGCGACAGTCTGAGAAGATCTGAAGAAGAACCCCAGGACTGGGTTTGGTCTGGGAAGGAGTAACCACCTCTAGGCTAGGTTCTGCTTTAACAACAAGTGGCAAGCCCTGGGGTTAGTTGGTTTGAGACACTGCCTCAGCCTCAGCAACTGGAACTTTTTACCCCAGGATAGTGAGGGGAGTAGTGTGTTTGAGCCCAGGAAGATTGCGGGAACCTCTCCTGGTGAGGAACGCCAGACCCAGCTGTGCTGTGAGGAGCAGTGGGGGTGAGAAGAAACCAACACATGCGCGGTGAGTGCAGAAGCAGTGGAGCAGAAAGCCCCTGGCTGTGGGCACTTACAGGAGGTTGGAGGTTTGGCTTTGGTTCCAGGCTAGAGGGAACTGAAGATCTGGGGCAAGAGGCATCATTTCCCATACCCCAGGACTAGAGGTGATTATAAAAAAAATCAAGTTATTGTACAAAAAAAAAGCATAGGCAAAGGAGAAAGAATCCAACCATAGAAACCTATTACGGGAATAGAGATGGCTGGGGTTCATCCTCAGAGGAGAACAATGAAGTAAAGAAATCCCCAAAGAGCAACGTTAAATGGTCACTTGCCCAAAAAGAATTTATAGAAGATCTTAAAAAAGACTTTAAAAATCAAATGACAGAGATGGAGGAGAAACTAAAAAAAAATAATCCAAGAAAAACAAGAAGGCTATGAAAGAAAAATCAACCAATTAGAAAAGAAGATTCAGAATCTTAAGGAGGAAAATGACACCTTGAAAATTAGAATTGGGCAAAGTGAAGCCACTGAAATAATGAGAGATCAAAAATAATTAAACAAAACATGAATAATGAAAAAAATAGAAGAGAAAGTGAAACATCGGATAAGGAAAACAACAGATTTGGAGAATAGATCAAGAGGAGAAAATATAAAAATAATAGGAGTAACTGAAAGTTATGATCAAAAAAAGAATCTTGATGCAATAATACAAGAAATAATGAAAGAAAATTGTCCTGAAGCATTAGAACAAGGCAGAGAAGTAGAAATAGAAAAAATCCATCAAACACCACTTAAAAGAGACCTTATGAGAAAAACTCAAAGGAATATCATAGTCAAATTCCGAAATCCCTGGATCAAGAATAAAATAATAAATGTGTTAAGATTAAAACAATTTAAATATGATGGTGCCACAATTAGAATTACACAAGACCTAGCAGCTGAGACATTAAAGGATCACAGGTCTTGGAACACAATATACCAAAGAGCAAAAGACCTGGGGCTCCAGCTGAAAATATCATACCCTTCCAATTTCAGTATTATTTTTAATGAAAAAAAAAACCGGACATTTGACAAACCCCCAGACTTTCAAGACTTTGTTAAAAAAATCTTCAGCTTAATACAAGATTTGTCATACAAGAACCAAGAGACACATAAGGTACATACCAAAGACTGACTATAAGGGATTCACAAGAACAGACTGCTTACCTTTTATATAACATAAAATATAAAATGTATGTCTAACATTCTTATTAATAATTGTTGAGCTTATAAGAAATATTTGAATTTAAAAAGTAAAACCATCTAGAAACAGCTAAAAAGAGTATTTTATACAAGACAGGTGCAAGAAGAAGAAAAGATACAGAGGATTTAGATGGGGGAGGAGGACTGGTAGTTCTGGTAGCCTACTTTCATTGGGAATGGTTTTAAGAGGGAATAATACATATAGATTTAGAAGAGTATAAAAGTCTTAATTTAGAAGAAATAAAATGGTAGGCATTTAGTGATGGGGGAGAGGACAAGGGAGGGATTAGTATAAGGGAGGGATTTTTAGAGGGGAAAATGAGGGAGTAGGTAAAGGGAGTTTACATTAATGGGAATGGGGGGATAGGGGAGGGATCCTTAAAGGGGGAAAGGCAAGTAATAGGAGGGCAAGGTGGTGGGTGGAGGAGGGGGTAGTCAAGTAACAGGAGGGCAATGTAGCAGGTAGAAGTAAAGTAGAGGAGGTAGGAAGGATAGGAAACGAGATATGAACAAACATAAAAACAAAGATCAGGAGTAGATTATGTTTGGGAAAGTTTATGTCCATATACACATGTATATATGTATAAGTGTATGTATATATCTAATATATAAATTGTGTTGTAGCCTTCTGGGGGGCCTGAGGGGAGGGGGGAAAAGAACAAAGTTAAAAAGTGCACAGCAGAGAACAAAAGAAAACACAAGAAAGCAAAGAAAAGATGGACAATTCTCAACACAAAGTGTATTATTTTTCATGCAGGCTTTCTTGGAATGAAAATTTATTGTTACATATTTTGAATCCTCTCCTATGTTCTGCTATGCATATGGCATGCTTTTTTTCTTTTTTACTTTATATTTAAGTTTCAATATTTAAATTTATGATATGTTTTTGTTTCTTTTCTCTATTTTGTATTTGTGTTCTTATAAGATAAAATTTAATATCAAAAATAAAAAAAGAAAATGACCATCAAGTAGAAGAAAGTCTCAGCTTCCTAGAAAGCTTGACAGAAGACATGGCCTTTGAGTGAATCACTTAGACAGTACAGAGCTGAGGTGAAATGTGAAATGTTTAGTTAAATGGCCCAGAATTTTTTTTCATGTCTTGATGATTTAATGATCAATTTCACAGGTGAATATAACAGTAGTTATACTTTTTCAATTGTGCTGTTTGTCTTTTGTCAATGCACAGTTGTGAGTTTTTATGATGGGTTTTTTTTTTTTGCGTGTAGGAAACATACAGGTGTTCCACACATGATTTGTATTGTACACTGAGTACATTTTATTTTCTCTTTTGGGGGAAATCCTAGACATGAGCCAAGCCCAAGTTTTATATAATTTTCCTCTGGGATTGGGGTGAAAGATCTAGAGAGAATGAGACAAAAGAGCAGATCTCCTCTCTTCAGGGGTCTGATTCCCTTCAGACTGAATATGGACCAGAGCTGAGAGGGGCCCCTTATTACAGGGGAAGATGGTGAGTGACCCAGTCTTCTTGATTCCTTCAGTGGTTGTTATTATTACACTGGGAATGGAATTCATTTTGATAAATTGAGCTTTGTGCAAAGAAGACACTAGATGTATTTAGTAAATGATAACGGTTGAGCTCAACAGAAGAACCAAAGTAGGATGAGAAAATTTTTAAGCAAAATTCTTCCCATCCTTGCCAGTTCTCATTCCTTTCTGCTCCCTCCCCATCTGTTTATTTTGTTTTCAGTCACTTTGGCATCATAGGGCTGAGGCTGCAATGTTAGGAATCATGACTAGGACTGGAGGACATCCTTATCTGAGCTTAGACTAAGAAGCAAGAGACCCAAATGAAATTATAAGTTCAAGAGAAATCAAAATGTGAACTTCTAAAAATTGGTTGTGCATATTAAAATATGCTTTACAGAAGATATACATTGCAGAATCCCTTTAAAAGAGAGAGGGATGCCCCTTGTGCACCAAATAGGTTTTGACGTGTACAAATAGGGTTATACACATTTTAGGAACACATATATTGTAGAATGTCTTGGTATTTATTTTGAGCAGGTAGGTAATACAGTGGATAGAGTATGGGGCCTGAAGTCAAGAAGAGTCTTCTTCCTAAGTTCAAATCTGATCTCAGACACTTACTAGCTTTGTGACCCTGGGCAAGTCACTTAACCCTGTTTGCCTCAGTTTCCTCATCTGTAAAATGAACTGGAGAAGGAAATGACAAATCACTCCTGGATCTCTGCCAAGAAAACCCCAAAATGGGGTCATGGAGAATCAGGCATGACTGAGACCACTGAACAAGAAATTTTAGGTTCGGAAGGGACCTTAGAGAGCCTCTCGTCCAATCAAACCTGTTGAACAGATGAGCAGATTGAGGCCCAGCGACTGGAAGTGACTGCCTGAGGCAATTACTTAGTGGCCCAATTGGCCCTCAAAGGCAGCTCTCCAAACTGGTTTCTTCTCTTCTACCTCCTTTATAGCATTTTACCTGTTTTCAATATTTACTACATTTTATAAAGAACGCTTCCATGGTAAACAGCAAGCATTCGAGCCAAAGCTTTTCTGAACCAAATCTTCTTCTGAAGCAGTGGGAAGTAGGATGAACCCTGGACTTGAAATGAGACGAGTCTGTGCCTGAGACCTGATGGAGTCACCTCGGACAATTCACCCCTCCCTCTCTGAGCCTCAGTTTCCTTATTTGCACAATGGAGATAGTAGTGCTAGCCCAGCCTCCTTACATTAGAGCTGCAGTGTGGGCATAATAGAGGGTGCCAACCCTGGCATCAGGAAGACCTAGATTCAAATCCTACTTTTCATGTATTCTGGGTGTGTGACCCTGAGGACGTCATTTATTTCCTCAGTGGCCTAGACCATATTCTAATTTTCTAAGTTAGAAAGCAGGAGCTAATATGCATTGGTGGAAGGAGCATCCATACTGGGAGTTCCTCACACAGGTGAAATCACGGGTCTAGATCCCCACCCTTTACCTTCCCGCACACCCACCTCACTGGGCTATAATTAAGGAAATATCAGACAGAGCTTTTCAGGTTCACAGAGCATGTTTGGCCTAATGGGCCTGTATATTGGGGGTAGAATTTGGGCCTTTTTAGAAATGAGGAAAGTGAGGAGCACAGATGATAAGTGCCTTGTTCAGAATCACAAATAATAAGCATTTAGACCATACCTGAAGTCTGGAGTCCTTGTGAGCAGTAAATCCATTATTATTTTTATAACTTTGCATTGGTTTATAGTCAAAGAGGCATATGGAACACAATTGCTTTTCTTTCACAGAATAAAACATAAAAGCTTGTTCCTTCTTCATATCATACAGTGGATTAAAGAAGAGTTTTTTAAGCCTGGGGCCTGGGAATGTTTCTATATATGTGTGTATACACACACACATGTGTATATATGTATGTGTATGTATATATGCACACACATATATGATGTATGTACCTATCTGAATATGTATGTGTATGTATGTATATAGATAAATGAAACAATAGTTCAACATAATTGATCTCCTTTGAATTTCATTTTATGCAGTTAAAAACATGATTTTAATGGGGGGTCCACAGAAAGGGGTCTGTGACACAAAAAATAATGATTAAGAACCCCTGAACTAGAGAATCAAGATTTCTCTGTTTTTTGTCTTTTTGTTTGTTTTGTTTTATTAATTTTCCAAAATGTATTTTACTTGGTGGAATAAAGCACAACTTTGAATGTTCCCTCCAGCAAGGCTTTCCAAGTGGATACATTCGAATCCTGCAAGGTTCCTTAGGTGGGGATATTGGCCAATGAGGCCTAGTCCAGGGAGCATGCACAATTATAGACGCTGCCTGATGATGACCCCCATGGATGGTTGGAGAACCCACTTCTGAAAATCACTGATGACCAGAAGCAAAGGTTCTAACTCTCCACTTTGGAGCATGAACAGATATTCTCTTACCAGTCTGCTTACTGCTAGTGAAGGAAACCTTTTGACTGATTGCTGAACAAGAACCCAGTGTATATACAAAAGGCACTTAACTATCCAAATTGATCTTTTCAATTGTTTTCTTGCTTGCTCTAAGGTATAACTATGTTTCTTGGTGCTTTGGAGAGCTGGGAGGAATGTGGGTGGGGCATCTTCCCTTCCCATCAGGCCAACGTGGCATCCTAGGCAAAGCCTGTGCCTGGGGGGTGAAGGTGGAGCTGCTGCCTATTTATATCTTCTTTCATTTGGAGTTCTTGACACTTTGTATGAGCCACCAGACATCCAGCAGGGGAGACTGGGAAAGAGGTGGCTTTGAGGAGCATCCTGCTTGACTTGGTCCATTTATGGATTAACTCAGCAGTTGAGGTGCCACGTCCTTCAAGCAAGAGAGTGATTTATACATTATTTATGTTGCACATGTAAGTGAACTTGGTGGGAAAAATGTCTCACTTTCACTTTAAGCTTTCTTTCCCTTAGGATCAAGGTGGAGGAAGGAGAGCACTGCCTAGTTTTCTTTCTTTCTTTCTTTCTTTCTTTCTTTCTTTCTTTTTCTTTCTTTCTTTCTTTCTTCTTTCTTTCTTTCTTCTTCTTCTATTCCTTCTCCCTCCTTCCTTCCTCCTTCTTCCTTTCCTTCCTTCTTCTTCTTCCTTCCTTACTTTCTTGGTCTTTCTTTCTTTCTTTCTTCTTCTTTCTTTCTTTCTTTCTTTCTTCTTCCCCTTCTTTCTCTCTTTCTTTCTTTCATTTCTCTTTCTTTCATTCTTTTTCTTTCCTCTTTTTCTCTGGATTCTGTCCTCTAGTTTTATATATATATATACCAAATAAATTTAACATTGTAAGAGGTAACTGATATCAGTGAGCTACTTGATAATGAAGAAAAATTAACTAGACTGATTGTTGATTACTGATTTTTATTGATGCTGCTGATGGAATTTTAACTGGAAATGGAAATTTATATTAGGGCAAAAAACCCCACATTGGAATGGGGCTTGAGCTGAGAGTATTGGAAGAACTCCGCTGCTGAGGGGGAGATTGAGCCCTTGCTGAATGGTGCAAATGGAAGAAGGGGTGAGGACCAGTGCACATGTGGCTATACATGTGTAAAAGGAGAGGGGTATTGTCAGGTCCTAAGGTGAATGACATGCTAAAAGTTGCACTTGGGGACTCCCTCCTTGACTCATTTCATTGCTATCTCAGTCTTTGGGCTCAGTGATGGTTTAGCAGGTATATTTTAGAATACACAAGTTCACCAAAAATAATTCAATTCCTTCTCTCTCTCTCTCTCTCTCTCACACACACACACACACACACACCCCACACATGGATAAAGACTTGCCAGATACAGACTGAGCAGCCAGCATTATAACTAGTATCTCTTGAAGAGGTATTTGCATTTTTCTTATGCATTTGAAGCTATAAAACAAATACCAAATCTGTGCCAATTCTGCTTACTTGCATGCATGTGGAGAGATTAGAAGAATAAGGAATGAGTCCAGGAAAGAAGGAGATCTAAATAATTGAAGTTTTACAAACTAAATTTGGATCTTTTCATTGCAAACTGAATAATGGTCTAAGCCAGATGTTAACAGAGATGAATATATGTGTATGTGTGTGTGTGTGTGTGTGTGTGTGTGTGTGTGTGTGTGTATGAGAGAAAGGAAGAAAGAGGAAAAGAAAGGAAGAAAGAAGGAAAGAAAGAAAAAGAAGGAAAGGAAGAAAGAAAGAAGGAAGGAAGGAAAGTAAGGAGGAAAGAAGGGAGGGAGGGAGGAATGGAAGAGAAAGAAAAATAGAGATGAATGGAGAGAGAGAGAGAGAAAGGAAGACAGATAGACAGACAGACAGTGTGGGTAGAGTAGTGGGCCTAGAGTCAGAAACACCTGAGTTCAAATCCAGTCTCAGGCACTTATTAGCTGTGTGACCCTGGGCAAGTCACTTAATCCTGTTTGCCTCAGTTTCCTCATCTGTAAAATTACCTGGAATAGGAAATGTCAATCCAATACAATATCCTTACCAAGAAAAACGCAAATGGGGTTAGAAAGACTTGGTCTTGATGGAAATGATTCAACAATCACTGTCAGGAGAGGCAATTAAAGATAGATTATTGAGGTGATAGATCTACCTAAATGGGAGCAGATAGAAATTTAATCTAATCCTCATTTTTCACATGAAAAAACTGAAGCTAAACTCAGGGAAGTTATGTGATGTTCTCATCATCAGAGGCAGGATTTGAAAACAGGTCTCTTGATTTCTGAACCAGAATGACTGAACAACAACTTTTCATACTATATCATGAACAGAGTCGTGTGCTCTTCTGAAGCATCTTCAGATCAATGAGAAGTACTAACTGTGTCCATTGAAGAGACTAGAGTGACTGGCCGAGAGGACAGGGAGGAGCAGAGGGCCTGTAGGTCACATCGATGAGCTGTGAGACCAGGGGGTTAGAGAGGACCTCAATGTGACTACTCTCTCCCCTTGGTGCAGTTCATCTACTCCCGACATGATTCATCTCTTGGCCAAGCTTTTTATAAAGGTTACCAACTTTAGCAGAAGTGGGGGCAGGGACCCTCAGCATACTGGGTGCCTTCCTCTGGGTCTCTTAACACTGTATGCATACCAGTAGACCACATTGGGAGGCGATGTGGAACAATGGAAATAGAACTGGCTTTGGCATCATAGGGCCTAGGTTCAAATCCCCCTTCTCATGCTTATTACTTATGTTACCCTGGGAGAAAAATCACTTAATCTTTCTCAGTCTCAGTTTCCTCATATAAGTAACGAAAGGGTTGGATAAGATGCCCTCTGTGATTCCTTCTAGGACTATGCTCTTATGTCTCTGGGTCATTTTTTACTTTTATCACACTACTGGTTCACTGACATTTTTGGTCATATATTTCAATGATGATGTCCTTTATCTTATTTCTCTTCTACAATCATTGATTGGTCATGTGTCAAAAGCTCCTCACAACCATGCTATATTTGGCCTACTACTTGGATTCTTTGGAAAGTGTGGGGTTTCATAATTGGCAGCCAGTCAGCATCGCATGGAAACTCTTCCATTGTGAAATGCCATATGTAGTCAGTAGTGGCCAAAATGGACCAAAGATGGTTCTCTCTGTCAAGTTCTCTTTCTCATCTAGTGAGTCAAAATCAAGTGGTTTCTTAGCATGCTGCCAGATTTCCCTCCACGCCATATAAGCGACCTTTACTTTGGAGACACTTGGCTGTAAAGGAATGCAGAGCATAGTAAAACCTTTCCTTAGGTGAGCACTTTGGGCTCTCTCTTAAGGAGGGGTGGAGGAGTCTAGGAATAGCAATGAAAGGGATCAGGAGATTTCTGAGAAAATGAAATATCCATTTGCTTGAAGGTCTGGAAAAGCCGTTTCCTCCCAAGTTATTAAAGAGCTTTTGGAGAAACCATTGGGTTTTTTTATAATCCCTTATTCCTGGTAGTTGCTGGTGAATCCATTCTTTCCTGGTAATGAATATAAGCCCTATACATTAATGAAACAGACATACCATTATGAGTGAAAGTATGCTGCCCTCATGAGCTGGAAATTTATCTGACAACACTGGGAGAAAATGGATGAACCTGGACAATAGCAGTGGTGATGTTAAATGTATCCATCCTTAAGAGGGTTGCTCAAAAATGAGAAGTTTGCCAAAGCAAGAACAAAGACAGTCAATGATGGGGTGGGCTCTTTTGCAAATTTCCCTCCACTTTTCCCCTTTGAAGACCAGGGGAGATGGCACTAATTGGACCAGAGGTGGGGAACCTGCAGCCTCAAGGCCATGTGTGGTCCTCTAGGTCTTTAAGTGTGGAAAGGGCCACACTTGAGGACCTAGAGGGCAACACGTGGTCTCGAGGTCACATGTTACCCACCACTGATTTGGACTATGCAACAGAAAAGGGTGGATACTAGGTTCTAGACTCCTTACCCTGAGGGCTCAACAATTGGGAAGCCACCAGTAAGTCAAGGAACAAGATGGTAATAGGCACATTAAAGACCAGACAGTGCAATGCTAATAACTAAGAAAAAAAGATTTAGAAAATGTTTTCTCATTTCACAATGATGGAGTGGATATAATGCTGCACTTAGATTCAAGACCTAGGTTCAAATCCTGCCTCAGACATTCAATAGTTGTGTGACTTTGGGCCACTTAATGTCTGTCACCATCAGAATACTTGTCTATTAAATGGGAATAAACACACACACAGTAGTTTTTTTTTAACAAGGTTGTGAAACTCAGATGACACAATTTATATAAATAACTTTATAGATCCCCAAAGCCCTACATAATAGTTATTTCTCACTTGTTCTTTCTTTATTCCAAACAAATCTCTTCCCCCTATTTTTGCTTTATTCTTATTATCAGTGACAGTGCAAGAATGTCGATTGATGGTCTGGTGTGAGAGAGCAAGGAGGTGGTGGAGTCTGAGTTTTATTGCGGGCTTTGAGCTCATTTAAAAGTTGGAGACATTTGAGGCAATAGAGAAACAAAGAAGTGGGAATAACCCTGAAAAATGTCTCACCGCTGTTGAGAAAGTCTTCCTGATTTTCCCCCAGTTTCTCTTGAGGCCCCCAAATGCAACAGACAGGTGTCGTATGTACAACAGCTGGCAGACAGCTTAGAGACATTCGTCAGTGAGGAAACAGATTGCATGATAGCGATCCTGTGAATGTCAAGAGAGAGCAGCTTCTACTGTCACTGGCCTCGATAATTCATTCACTCAAAGGAATCACTGAATCTGTTCTAATAAAGCTCGCAAGGATTGCTTTTGCTCATCAAAATAGATAAACAAATGAAAAGTAAGCAGAGTTAGGCCTGAGTAAGGCTGGTTCACTTTTTCAATCTCAGGACTGGGACAAAATGAGGCATTAGGGAACAGATATCCTTAAACAAAAAGAAGTTTATTCAACAATAGCATGGAAAGGCTATTCAGCAAATATATAGCTGCGGTTCAGTTAAGTGCAGCTATGCTGATCAATGCTTTTGCCATAATGATGTAGCTGGACAGTGGACTCTATTGATTCATACAGAAATGGGAAGTTCATCACATCTTTATAGCCATGATTATTCAAGCAGCATCACCATCATCATCGTCATCATCATCATCATCACCATCATCATCATTTCTGACTTTTGAGATGTGAGAAGCCTTCACAGGGAGTACTGGAGGAGAAGACACCAAGAAAGACAGACCAGGTCTTCAAAAGAATGAAGAAAAGAAATCCTAGACATTGTCCCCTATTTTGGAAGAATGGCCCATGTCCAAAAGCAATTGATCCTCAATGCGTACATTTCTCTAGAAGTCAGATCCTAGTAACTTTTTAAATGGACAGTCTTACTTCTCTAAGAGTAGTTCCAATTCATGAAGGAAATAGTTTCTCAGAGGTGGGACATCCAATCTCAGTAGTCATAAGAATGATGATGAGGACAGAAAGATTTTATGTAAGAGAAAGAATTTATATTAGTTATTAAAATTTGCAAGATATTGCCACCACCATAGATGACTATTTTGATATCCAATATGATTAGAGATAAAAATGCCAAAAACACTTGGTTTCAGTATGAACTGATACACATACTAACAACTTTTAGACAGCATTTGGACAGTAGACCTGTGGTGTAGTTGTGAGGACTTGTATCACTTTGTCAACAATGTAGAATGATCCTTACTTGTGTGGGAATGCTTTATTGTTTAAGAAGGCAGAGAAAGATCTATTGCTTATTAAAAAAAAATGACAATGTAAAGACAGTTTCCAAGGCACCAAAAATATGAAGGACTGTACGGAAGCCCCCAGTGCTATAAAACATGATGATATGCCAGATAATTTGAATGTTCTATGAATAAAAAAGTTAAATGAAGAAAATGAAAAAAAAATCATCTAAACATTTAGAGACCAAGATATGATTTAGCAAACACTATTGCTTGGATGAATTAGGTGACTTAGACTTTTTAAGTAAAAGGCAAGTCATTCAGAGTCAGGAGGCTCATTTAAGCCATGTTACTGGGGGATAGGAACCAGAAGGGGAATCTGGGGAGAAGAATTGAAGACACAACAATGAAACCAAAGCGCTGCCTACTCTACGTGGCAGCTAGGAGAAGGTTTCACTAGAGTGGCTCCTGATTGGTTAGAGAAAACTGACTTCATTGGCCAGTAGCTCCAGTGGAACGCTACTGCCCTTCAACACCACCTGGACTCACTTGATCTCTGCAGACACCACTGCCTTGAAAAGGAAAAGCAGAGAGAGTTTTGTAGCAGCTTTACAATGCATGTAAGTTGGATTACACTGTAGGATGTACCATGAACAAAGAACTGAGTTTAGACTTGATGCCAGCATTACAATTAGGACTATTTTTCAATGAAATAGAGAGAAAGATTATGGACTCCTCAATGATAATGGGATCCCCCAAGCAGAGACTGGAAGACCCTCTCTCATGTTTATTGTAATAGGATTCTCCTTTGGGGGAGAAGTTGGACCAGATGACCTCTGAAATCCATCCCAACCCTAAAATTCTGGGATGCTGTTTGCCCAAAGCATACGTACTATATCCTTTTGAAAATTAATAGACTATGATTGCAGGGAACTTCAGGTGGCACAGATAAGTTTGGGCTTGCTCTTATAAATCTGACATTGGATACATCTCACCAAAGGGTCTTTTTAACTGAAAAGGAAGGGGAACAGTGCAAGTGGAGAGCCAATAAACCACAGTGGTCCACTAGGTGGCACTAGTGAGCAAAATTGCTGCCGCTGTCAACTGCCCCTAACTTGGGTAGGGGGAGAATTTATTCCCTGTTCCTTTCAAGAAGGCGTGGTTTTATTTTCAAGCTTCCTGTCCTTGAAGGTTCTCCCCTTTTACCAGAGTGATATGACCTTTCTTGCCGATCCTTTAAGGCTCCAAGGCTAAAAGACTATTCCATTCTGTCTTTCTGCTGGCTCCACTGTTCCAGGATGTGTTTTGGGGCGCTAGTTTATGGCTGGCTGGTTGTTTGGACGTGAATATGGGAAAGCTATAGTGATTTACTGCTTCCTCCACCATCTTGGCTCCTGGAAGTCTGCTTCTGATTGGGACGATAATTCTACTTACGTAATATAAACCTCACAGGGTGATTTTGAGACTCAACTAAGATGATGCCTATAAAGTACTTTGAAAATTTGAAAACATCCTAGAAATTCCAATTGTCATCATGATTATTATTAAAACCTTCTTGAATTCCTCCTATTAAGGCCTAAATTCCCTGCTTACCTAACTTATACATTTCCTCTGTGAGGCCTGATCTATAGGAGGTGGATAATACATTCTGTAACTCCATCAATCAATCCACCAGCATTTATTAAGCCCCTACTGTGTGCCAGGCACTATGTTAGGCATTGCAGATAAAAGTAAAAGAATGAAATAATCCCTACTGCAAGGTGCTTGCATTCTAACGGGTGAGACAACAAGTCCAAATATGAATTATATGACTAGCATAAATACACAGTGTATAAATACAAAATAGTTAAATGCAAGGGTGGAGGGAAACTAGCAGTTGGGGGAAATCAGGAAAGATGTTGCAGAAAATGGTATTTGAGCTACATCTATGAAGCAGAGGTGGGGAAGGAGGGCAGTCTAGGCATAGGACACAGCCAATGCTAATGCATGGAGATTGGAGGTAAGAGTGTTGTGTGTGAAGAAGAGAGATAAGACCAATTTGAATGGATTGCAGAGTTCAGGTGGCTCTTTGTTTCTCCTTACATACATGGGTTTCTACCTTTGGGTCCTCATACTCTCTCTAATGGTTGGATAGAGGGAACACATGCAGATGAAATAGACATAATATAGCAGCAAACCTTTAAAAGAAGAGGTCAGAACTATGGCTGAAATTAGGCTTTTGTACTAGTTGCAGATTTTATTTTATTTTTCCTATCCTGCAGATAATCAGAAGCTTGTTCCTCATTCTTCTCCTTTCTTGTGTCCCTTTGAAAAGATGTGCCATAATGAAGAGGTACTCATATTGTCTTTTATTTTTCCCCGTAAGTGTGTGTGTGTGTGTTTGAGTGTGTGTATGTGTGTACATACACACATACGTATCTGATATATATGTATATAAACATATATGTATGTAGATAGACATAGATAGGTAGGTAAAAAGACAGACAGACAGACAGATAGATAGATAGATAGATAGACATATAGGTATAGCTATTAATAGAGATAGATAGGTCTATAGACGCCTAAAGTAAACTTTAATGAGCATCTCCCACATCCTAGTAAAACAAACCTTGTGAGATCATATGTTTACAGGCTATTTCTTGATCTGGACATTGAGTAGGCTTGAGCATGTTGGAGTGGGAAAGACCCCTGACTTGAAAGACAGAGCACCTGGGTTTGAATCCTGCCCCAGCTTACTGTGGGATTTTAATAATAACTAGCATGTATAAGATACTTCAAGGTTTGACAAGTGCTTTATAATCTCATTTTATCCTCACAATAATTCTGGGAAGTAGGTGTTATTATTTATCCCCATTTTACAGATGAAGAGGCAGGCGAGGTTAGGTGACTTTCCCAGGGTAAATGTCTGAAGTCGAATTTGAACTCAGGTCTTCCTGACTCCAATTCCTGTGCTCCATCTGCTGTACCACTCAGCTAACTACAAATTTTGTATCAGGGGAAAATAGGAGGGGAAAGGCAAAGCCTGAAACAGTGGAGACCCTGGGAAGGCTGAATGGACACATAGGGAGCACAGAGGACTCAGGAAAGAGTACACATGAAACATACCATTTACTAGCCTCTTATTTTAATTAATAAGACTCAGAAGGTATGAAGCTTAATTGTTTCTATGATGCCAAAAGATTGTAAATGCTGTCAGCACCCTTTAAATTTGGGCACCCTGGGAATAGCCCTCATCACCCTGCCCTAGTTATTGCTTTCAGGAAGTTACTTTTATTCTGTAAAGCTATCTCAGAAACAACACTGAAAGTCTAAAGTCAACAAACACCCATAATACAATCCGTCATTCATTTATTCCCAGATTACATCTGTGATTTGAGGACCAACCTTGCAAAACACATCGAGAAACTCACTGCTGGGCAACTGGCTACTAGCTGATAAACTTTTTGGCTGTCTTCACTGAAGACTTGTCACGGTTTAACAGCTATTTTCTTGATGCCACAAAAATTCAAAATCTGCAAATTGCTTCAACCCCAGAGTAGAAGATTTAAGATTTTTTTTAAGTTACCCACTGAAATCTTAAATAGCTTGTAATTTTGAACAGTCTTTAACAGACTTCCCTCCCACTCCCTTCCTTGTGTGACTTCCTTTCTCATTTCCTAACATCCACTCAAGTATATGCAAGGCCCTACACAACACATGTATATGCATATATAACATACACATGTACACATAAGCATGCATATAGGTGTATACATGTATGTATGTATATACATATGCACACACATATATATGTATATATATGCTTCAACACACCATTGTACTGCATGACTTGCACTAATTTAAAACCATGGGGCACTTTAAGGTGTATAAAACACTTTCATCACAAAAGCCTCATGAGATGGAAGACTGGAAGTATTATTATCCCCATTATTTTGATTAAGAAACTGAGGCTTAGGGAATTGAATTTTTGCAGGATGCTTCTGCAACTCACAGTGTCTATCACAAAACATTTGCTAAATTATTGTCTATGCCACAGTATGTTGAGTAGAAATGATCTGGTCCAACCTCTTTATTTTACATATGAGGATACCGAGGCCAAGAGAGACCCAGTGACATGCCCAAGGTTCCATACTAAATAAATAGTAGAGTCAGGTTTGGAACCCAGCTCCTGATTTCTAGTCCAGAGCTTTTCCTACTGTATATACCACGCTGCCTCAAGAGAAGGTTTTTACAGTTGTTTTTATTGAGCACATACAGCCTTTGGTTGTCGTGATGAGATCATTCCCAAAGTCATTGACCAGTAGGATAGCTTACATCGACTGGCTGTGTTTCAGTGCCTGACATGGGAATCAAACCCAAAATACTAATGGGCAGTCTTGTTATGCCTACAATTAGCAGAGTAAACATCTCAATAGGCATGGAAGATACCAACAGATGTTCCAATCACATGTCTGGGAGAAGATACTGTTTGCTAATTCTCTGACAACTTGGCCGCTGAGACCTCAGAAAGTTTCTTTCCCCATGAGAGATTTACTGCTTTGAGTGCAATGGATATTTCAGAAACAAGCAGGGTTTTCAAAAGGTTAAATACATCCTTTAAAAGGCTGACATTCATTCTTGCTGGAAGGAAAGACGTATGTTGTTTTCAATGGAACAGAGATTGTGCATCAAGTGAATTTCTAGGTAAGCAGTGGGATAGATGAGATGAGCAGGAAGTTGATGTGGCTGAATAATGGAGAATATGGGAATGGAGAGTTTGTGGAAGAGATATGTCTATGCACTGGGCCCAAGAATATACTGAAGTTGAGCTGATTCTTAAATTTTCAGTGTGAGCTTTTTTACCTCGAAATCGGCAAATGCTACAAATCAGGGCTTGGTTTATTGTTTTGTTGACTGTCTAGGCAAAAATGTGATGGGGAAAATGTTACTAATGCAGACTAAACTTAAAAGTATATCTTGAGTAATATTTTTCCTGATTAGCTTGTTGTTAAACACTTGCCAGTTCTTCCTAGATTGGGCCAATGATAAATGAAGAAGCCTACAGTAGATACAGCATCAGGCCTAGAGTCAGGAAGACCTGAGTTCAAATCCAGCTTCATACACTTATTACTTACATGACCCTCAGCAAGTCACTTAACCCTGTTTGCTTTAGTTTCCTTGTCTGTGAAATGAGCAGGAGAAGGAAATGGCAAGTCATTCTAGTTTCTCTGCCAAGCAAACCCTAAATGGGGTCATGGAGAGTTGGACAGGATTGAAATGAGTGAACAACAACCAAGGACTAAAACCTTGCATAAATTCCTGGCAGAATGATTTCTAGGAATAAATGAATCAAGAACATGTATTATATGCCATGCTATGGATGAGAATCTTATTCATTATTCAAATACAGAATACTTCATCATAGCTCTAAAGGGCTCCCAAGATCATCCCTTGCCAAAAAAATTCCTAAAAGGGTAATTTGTTACCCATTTCTTCAATTGAAATACAGTCTTCTCTAATAGAAGTGAATTAGTACAAATGCTGCTGAAACTCTTGGGTTCAAATCTTGGTTCTATCATTTACTGTCTGATTGACTCTAAGTGAATCACTAAACATCTCCCAGACTCAGTTTCCCTATGTGTAAATCAAGGGAGTTGGATTAGGTGACTTCTGAAAGTTACCTTCCAGCTCTAAATGCATTTAGTAGTTACTAATAAAGGCTAGCCTTTATGTAGTGCTTTATGGTTTGCAAAATATTTTATATAAATCTCCTCATTTTATCCTCCAAACAATCCTAGGAGGGAGGGGCTAATTTAGTTGCGTAAGTATTGTTTTCTCCTAGTAGAGTATAAGCTCCTGGATGGCAGAGACTTTCATTTTTTTTGCATCCTTGGCACGTAGCACAGTACCTGACATCTCCTAGTAGTTTTTGTTAAGTGCTTATTAAATAGAACTGTGGGGCAATCTCAGACATCCTGATATATATCTGGCCATTGGACCCAGATGGCTCTGGAGGAGAAGGTGAGGCTGGTGACTTTGCACAACCCAGCCTCACTTAAATCCAGTTCACTTTCGAGCCATGGCATTACCTCCCCAATGTCATGGTTCTCTTCCAGAATGAAGGACAAACAACAAACTGCAACAATTAAATGGAAGTGAACTGAAGTAGGGGTGCTGGGAAAACATTACCCATCTTCCTGTATCAAAAATGTGCCAATGAGTCAGCTAGGCATGTAGCTGTGTATGGGACTTGGAGTAAGAAAGCCCTGAATGCAAATTAGGTCTCAGACATTTAAAAGCTGTGTGACCTTGGACAATTAATTCGCTCAGTCTCTGTCTGTCTGAGTTTCCTCATCTGCAATAATGGCACCTACCTCCCAGGGTTGTGAGGTTAAAATGAGGTAAGAACTGTAAAAGTGCTTTGTAAACCTTAAAGCACTACAGAAAAGCTACTACTGCTACTATTACTAAGAAAATTGTTGCATGACTAATGGGCTGAACTGCATCAAATAAACAGGCAATTTTAGTTTAGAGATATTTAATAGAGACTAGAAAGTACACAAATTACTGAAGGAAATTCTCGTTTCAGTACACACATGCAGCTCTGTTATAAACAACTTCTATGAATCCAAACTAGAACTCTAGACGATAATCCTAAAAAGAAAACATACTTATTCCTAATTTGGGTGGCAAGCCTTTGAGAGTCTATACTTGTCTGAGGGCTCATCAAGGTTTCCCAAGAAGGGGTGCTCTTTGGCTAATAAAAAGAAGAGGAAAGGGACTTGTGTCCTCCTGCCTGAATGGAAGGAGACAACCAAGAAGCTTTTGGCTTACTTCTCACAAGGTGAAAGGAGGAGGTAAGAGAGAATGAAAGAGAGAGAGAGAGAGAGAGAGAGAGAGAGAGAGAGAGAGAGAGAGAGAGAGAGAGAGAAGAGAGAGAGAGAAGGGGGGGGGGGAGGGGGGGGAGAGACAGAGAACTCTCTGACCAACAGGGAGAGATGAATATTTGCCTCTTTCTGTTCTGAAATCCTATTATTGTATGTCTTACTGGTCCACATCCTGTGCTCTCAGTCAATCTTGTTTCCCTTCCCCAGTCAAGAATGATTATGCTTTAATAAGGCACCTAGATGAATTTCTAATCTTAGGAGATTCTGAAAAACACTGTTGGTCTCCATTTAGGTCTAAATGAAATGGGATGAGGAATAACAGATAAACACTCTATGAGTTGCCCGTTTCCTTTATTGGCCATGAGTAGGCACAATAAATAGTCCTTGTTTAGTTGCAAGTATTCCAATGGATCTGTCTACTCACAGGTGTGAGTAATCCCTCCAGCAATGCAGATTCACCTCATCATGCCTGCTTATCCTATTTGGTTTTTGTATTAGTCTTTATACAAGATTATAACAAGAGGTCCGTACAAAATGCTGAGACACCTTCCTTCCTATCTCTTGACAACACAACTATACCAAGGAAAATATGCCATATAATCAGCTCATATTTTAACTCATGCAGTTTTAAACATTTCAATAAATTTTTAGCAGTGTCTTTTTTTTATATCACCATAATTTCCTTTCTATTAGACCTCCCAGAGAGTCTTCCCATGCGACATTTTTTCTTTTCTTTTCTTTTCTTTTTGCTTTTTGGCAGGGCAGTTGGGGTTAAGTGACTTGCCCAAGGTCACACAGCTAGTACGTGTCAAGTGTCTGAGGCCGAATTTGAACTCAGGTCCTCCTAACTCCAGGACTGGTGCTCTACTCACTGTGCCACCTAGCTGACCCTCATGTGACATTTTTCAAGACAAAAAAAGAAATAAAATTAGAAGACAAAAATCAGCATAATTGACCAACAAATAAAAAAAATCTGAAAATATGTGCTGTACACAACATTTGTAGATTTCTCGACTCTGCAAAGGGGTGGAAGAGAATATCTTCTCATATTTCTTCTTTTGAAACTTGCTTGTTCTTTATAATTTTTTAACATTCATTTTAAAATTTTTTTCTGGTTGCTTCTTTTACATCATTGTCATAATGCATATAATTTTGTCTCCACTTCACTCTGCATAAGTTGACCTTTTTCATGCTTCTCTGTATTAATCACATTTATTATTTCTTACATTTCATTACATTTACTTATCACAATTTCTTTAGATATTTCAAAATTGATGGTTATCTACTTTGTTTCTATTTCTTTGTTAATAAACAAAACATGTTGCTATAAATATGTTTCCTGTTTATATATCTTGGATGACAAATCCTTATCAGAGAAATTTGGTACAAAATTTTCCATCCCTATTCTACTGCTTCTCTTCTTATCCTAGGTGCATTAATTTTGTTTGTGCTGAATTTTTCAGCTTCATGTGATCAAAATTGTCTCTTCGTTTTCAGTAATGGTACATCTTCTACCAATGAGCTATCTTTTTTCTAATTTTATGGCATTATCGTTAATATTAATGTCATGTGTCCATTTTAAATGAATTGTATTATATGAATAAGTATTAGTCTAAACTTAATTTCTGCTAGTCTACTTTCCACCTTTAACAGTAGTTTTCTTTTTTAAGTCAGATAGGGAGTTCTTTCCTAAATAATTTATATTTTCTGGTTTATTGAATATTGAGTGCAGTTAAGTTCCATTATTTCTGATTATCCTTGGTCTATTCTGTCCCATTGATCTACCACTCTGTTTTTAAGAAATATCCAATCATTTTGATGATAACTGCTTTATAATGTAGTTTGAGGTCTGGAAGATAGATTATTATTTTATCCCTGTCTCTTTTCAATATTTCATTTGATATTCTAATTCTTTTGTTTTTCCAAAAGAATTTTGTTATTATTTTAGTGAATTCAGATAAGTATTCCTGTAATAGTTTGACTGATGTCTCATTAAAGCTGTAAATTAACTTTGGCATTATGGTAATTTTAAAATTATTTTGACATGGTCCAGCCATGACCACTGAATATTCCTTCCAACTATTTAAGTTGTTCTTTAGTTCTTTAAGGAGCATTTTGTAATTGAATCTATACCAATATTTTGTGAGCTTTGATAGATTGATTCACAGGTATTTTATGCATTTTGTAGTTATTTGGAATGGGCTTCCCTTTTGTGTAATTGCCTCTTGAATTCTGCAGGTATTGAATAGACATGTTGTTGATTTTTGTGGGTTATTTTGTATCCTACAACTTTTCTGGAGCTATAAATTAGTATCTTTGCTAATTACGTTGGATTTTCTAAGTCAACCATCATGTCATAAGTAAATACAGATAGTTTTATCTTCTCTTTACCTATTTTCACACCTTTAATTTATTTCTATTATTTTATTCCTTTTGCTAGCATTTCTAGAACGATATTAAATGATAGAAGGGAGCTTGAAGACCTATGCTTTATTCCTGTATTTAGTGTAAGAAGTTCTAGTGCTTCCCCATTGCACATGATGCTGGCTTTTGGTCTCAGATACTTGGGTATATATATAATATCAAAAAGGTTATATATATATATATGTTTATAATTTATAATGTTTTTAGTATAAATGAATATGATCATTTGTCAAAGGTCTTTTCTGATTATATCTACTGATATATACATATATAATATATATGTATATATATACTAATATATACATATACACACACATATATCTACTGGTAAAATCATGCGATTGTGCATATTTTTGTTTTAATATGCTCGATTATGCTGATTATTTTCCTAATGTTGAACCTGGTATAAATACAACTTGATGATAATGTATATTATTTTTATATTTTGTGAAAGTTTTGAGGGGTGGTGATGTGAATTGCTGTCATCTCTTTGACAAAATTTTATTTAAAAATTTTGAATCAATATTCATTATTGATATAGGTCTATAGGGTTCCTATTCTGTAGTTTATGTATTAGAGTTATATTTGTCTAATAAAAGCAGTCTGGTACTTATTTTCTTTTGTAATTTTTGAGAATAATGCATGTATTATTGGTACTACTTGTTTTTAAAAGTTTGATAGAATTCTCCTGTGAATCCATCAAGACCAGGAATTTTCCATACTCCCCCCCCCCCCCATTGCTCTATGGTAGTTTTATTATAGTTATTTGTTTTGTTTTTCCTTCTAAGATTGGATTATTCAAAATCTCTACTTTGTCTTCCTTTAGTTTGGGGTATTTTGTATTTTTGAAGGTATAGGAGTGCCTTCTTTTGTGTTCTCAGTTTTGTTATCATACAATTATGCATAATAAGTTTTGATTTTTTTTAAAGTTTCTTCTGGTTTTGATGTGATTTCACATTTTTTTCCATTTTCTTGTTTTGATTTTTTTATTCTCTTTTTAATTAGGTTGGCCGAAGATTTGTAAATTTTATTAGGCTTTTTAAAGAAAACAACTTTTAGGGTTTTTTTTGTTGTTGCCAGGTTATCTATTTTGCCTTTAATATTTAATATTTCTTCTTTTGTGTTTATTTTAGGTTTGTTTATTTCTATTTTTTTAAATGAACATTCAGTTTTTTAATCCTTTCTTTTTCCATTTTGTCAATATATGTCTGTATAGGTATGATTTTTCTTCTGTGGACTACTTTAGACAAATCCCAGGATTTTTGATATGTTGTTTCATCATTATAATTTTCTTTTACATAATTATTATTTCTATGATTTGTTATTTGACCCACTAATTATTGAGAATTTCATTATTAAGACTCACTTTGGGTCTATACCTTTTGTTTGTGCTCCTTGAACTGATTACTATATTGTTATATTTTATTATTAGCTTTTGATACTAAACACCTCAACTCCCTCAGTTACCTTTCCCCTTTGATTGGAAGGGCAGAGAGCTGAGCAATAAACTCTTCCCCAAGTCATCCCTCCTATTGGCTCAGCACTTTTCATGTAATTCTCCATTTTCCATCATCAGTACCTCTGGCCGGTTTCAACTCCATGAGCATCATAGTACTTGCTAATGCTCTCTGCCTCCTCTTTCTGCTTCCTTTTGCCTGTTTTCTTCCCCAATTAGATTGTAAGCTCCGTGAGGCCATGGACTGTCTTTCTTTTTCTTATTTGTGTGCCCAGTGCTTAACATAGTGCCTAGCTAATAGCCATAGGCACTTAAAAATATGTTTATTGAACAATTGAAAATTATTGTGTTATGGTCTTTAAGTGATATGCTTATCATTTCTGCCTTTTTACATTTATTTGCAATATTTCTGAGCTCTAATACATGATCAATTCTCATAAAAGTTCCATGTGGTACTGTTAGTCCAATAAACAAATTTTGATTATGTGCCTTCTACATTTAGGGATGAGAAGCACTCCTTAAGAGATGCATTCCCTCCCCACTGACAAAGATTTCCTAAGCTTAAAATCACAAATCTCGTCTTTCCTGTGACACAGTAGAAAACAGCTTTACATCCTTCTTTATGCATCCATCCAACTGCCCTCTACATTCAATTATTTAAGAATAGCCTTTTCAGTCAGAAAGATTCACTATGATTTTTTTTTCCAGTGTGATTCAATTACGCTGGAATTGGATTAAGTGACTTAAGAAGAAAAATGTCATGAAACACAATATTATCAGTGTGAACCACATACAATTCATTTCTCCAGTAACTTTTTAAGACACTAGTTTGGAAACAGATTCAAAGATGGAAGGAAACTTTAGAAGTTTTTTATAAATGAGCAAATGAAAACCTAGAAAGAAGAAGTGACTTGCTTAAAATTAAACAAATACTGAAGAGATGATCTAAGGCTCAAAGTCAGGTCCTCTGATGCTGAATGTGGGGCCCCTATCGCTGCCCCATCTTGCCTTCCCAACTGCCTATGTATTAATGTGATGCTGATTTATTAGATGCTACATGCAAGGCAATAACTCTGAAATCCAGCATGGAGCCTGTCATCCTGGCCATAATTCTTTCAGCTCCTGGACAGGTTTTTGAGTGAATAGTCTGTGATGCTGTTAGGATATTTCCTTTCCTTGGCCCTAATCTCTAAACTCTAATTTGTCAGTATCTTGTGAAGCTACTGAAGAAATGTGGCACTCTAGAAGTTTGGGAGCGCCTGTGGAAGAGAGAGAACGTGGCGGGAGCCTGATTTCAGCTCATTTGGTTCCAAAGTAAAGTTAGTATAAAACAAAATGAACAAAACAGCATGGTGGGAAAGTTTCTAAATTACTTACAGATAAAGTAAGGCTTGGGGAAACTTGGCCCCAGAAGGCAAAAGTCTCAATTTAAACAAAGTTAGCCTGAATTAACATTTCAAAGTAAGCGAGATTTGCCTTGGTCACACTCTGACACTTCTGTTAAGAGCCCTTATCCCACTACCCAGCATCCCTCTTCCACCCCAGGAACATGGTGCTGCTCTCCTTTTAGCAACTTTGACAACTTGAGATTCTAGGTATTACAGTAGGTATTGGAAGGTGTTTCTTTTTTTTTTTAAATTTAAATTTATTTATTTGACATATTTAGTTTTCAGCATTGATTTTCACAATAGTTTGAATTACAAATTTTCTCCCCATTTCTACCCTCCCCCCCCACTCCAAGATGGCGTATATTCTGGTTGCCCTGTTCCCCAGTCAGCCCTCCCCTCTATCACCCCCCTCCCCTCTCATCCCCTTTTCCCTTCCTTTCTTGTAGGGCATAGAGGAAGTGATGATTCAAGATTCTCTAGGGCCCAGAGTCACTAAGACTTTGGGGGCTTTTCCTTGGGGTCCATAATGGATTTATTTTTTATTCATTCATTCATTTGTTCATTTATTTTTCAATGTGTTAATTTCTTTTTTACCTGGCTATACTTATTTCTTTCAAAAAAAGGCTCAGGGGCAGCGATAGTGACACAAAAAGAGGAGAAAAGAAAGAAAACATCATCAGCGAGATCTGTACAAAATACACAGAGGAGGGGAGAAGCAAGTTTAGAAGGGGTGCAGACTGCCATATTGAATATAATATATGCTTGAAAAGAAACTATACATAACAGACATTTCATAAACATCCCTCTATTCTTCGCATATTTAAATGCTTGTGCTTGTGGATGTTTACGATCATAACATTTTTTTTTTTTAAAGTAGAAGGTGACTTGTATGTTTTCCCATTGTTAACACAATATACTTCAGACCAACAAGGCTTCCACCAATACCAATTGAGAAAAATAAAAAAGGAAGCTGTTGGGGTTCCTCATGATGTGCCCTCTACTGTTTACATTTAGATCTCTCTTGGAGGACCCTTCTTAGGATAGATATTATGGCAAAAAAAAATATTCTTCCATCCTAATTGTATATATTAGATAAAATCCTTTGGAGGGGGGAGATTCAAACCTGGGTTTACATCAGGGAAGGTAGTTTGCCGGGAAAGAATGCAGCTGTAGAGCAATGGAATTATTTTAAAATCACAAAACAAAGTAAACAAATGCCACTATTTTACTGAAAAGCTTGAAGAAAATGACAATAATTTATAAAAGGGGAAACAAGCTGGATATTTTTATTATTTTGTTTTGTAAACTCTTTTAACATTTTATTTTTTAATTAAAATGCCATGAGTATTGGTTCCAGAGCACCATGACAAAAATGTAATATGAACCCCAGTGAAAAAGAGAATCCTGTGGACTCCTAAGTGATCACAGAACAATAGCAAGAAACTCAAAAATACTTCAGAAGAGGAGTAAAACTTTGAAACTTTTAAAAGATGACGTTGGAAATCAGAGCTCTGGACATAGAATTAAAGTAGACATGCACACATCGATACCACACCCACATACACGTGCAGAACAATATCATGAAACAACATACAGAGTTGACCTTATTAGCAACAAGACCTATGTTTGGGTGTCATCTCTGACACATTCTGGCTCTGAGACCCTGCTTAAGCCACTTAATTTCTTAGTGCCTCAGCCAACTCTAACATTATCATTTGTGGAGTAGCTGCTGCTGAAGTCATAGATCTGGGCCCATTCTGCCCACCCTCCCCCCTTGAGAAATTCACACCCACAAACATACCAACAACAGGGTGCCATTGCACCCTAAGGACCATGAGACCTTTGCATTGGACTTACACCTGGAATCTTCCATATGTGCTGTCTCTCCATTAGCGTGTGAGCTCCTGGAGAGTCAGCAGTGGCTTCCTTTTTTCTCAAATTCTCCACTGCTTAGCACAGTGTTCTGCACATAATAAATATATGAAACATAATAAATGCTTCGTTTAAGAGAGGGAGGGAGGGAAGGGGAGAGAGAGAGTGAAAGAGAGAAAGGGGGGGAAGAGAGACACAGAGAGAGAGAGACAGAGAGACAGAGAGATGGGGGAGGGAGAGAGAGATGGGAGAGAGAGAGGGAGAGACAGAGAGAGAGAGAGAGAGAGAGAGAGAGAGAGAGAGAGAGAGAGAGAGAGAGAGAGAGGAGAGAGGTAGGTGGTGAGGTGTTTGGCATGACAGTTTTGAGATCACCAGAAGCTCTGTCTACATTGATCTTTCATCCCCCTATTTGAGGACACATAGTCATATCAATTCCATCATTGCTCCAGGTAAGGGTGTGTTAATTTTCCCTATTGTTCCAGTCACTATATCCAATAACATCTCTGTAACTTTACAAACAAAAATACCCTTCCTTCCTTCCTTCCTTCCTTCCTTCCTTCCTTCCTTCCTTCCTTCCTTCCTTCCTCCCTCCCTCCCTCCCTTCCTTTCTTCCTTCCTTCCTTCCTTCCTCCTTCCTCCCTCCCTCCCTTCCTTCCTTCCTTCCTTCTTCCTGACATACTGTGGCTCACTGATATAAGATCCCTGTTTGTGTTCTTTATTTTTTGCAACTCTAACTTTGAAATATTTTGGAAAATGTTTGGTTCAAAACAGATAAAGGAAAGGCTTCCACTTTTAGAAGGGTAGAGCCCTCGCTCTCCAGAACACTAGACCAACTCATGCCTGAATGGATCCAGAAACTTGAATTTTGTTTTATTAAATTTTATAATATATATATATATATGTGTATATATATATATATATATATATATATATATATAGACATAATGAGGAGTGTCTCTTTCCTGACCTTTCTTTTGTTTCTATCTATGATTTATGATTTCATGTATCACTTATTTCCTAACCACTACTTAGTACATTATCATGCCTTCATTATAGCACTTGTTATTAGATCCCTTGTACTTCTGGGGGGAGAGAAAAGGACACTCGATTTCCCATTACTGCAAATTGTACAATCTCTAATTTTACAATAAGCAGCCATTGATTCCCATTGTCTACTAGCCTAGCAGAGCCACCCCACTGCTCCCAATGGGAGTCTCTAGTAAGACCATGGGCTCTGGTATTGCATAACTCAATTTTGAGCATTCATCAAGTTTACTTTTTTAATGGCAATATAGAATTTGTAGTTCAAAAGTCTGAACAGAATATAAGGGCATTCCGGCTCAAATTATATAGCTGTCAACAGTACAGAGATAATGCCAACCTTCATTACTCCTTTCTTCCAAACATAGTGATAAGGGCAGAGGTCACGAATGTAAATTAAATAAAAATGGAAAACAGATGTGAGGAAACTCACCAAAGGAATGAACAAGAGGCCATGATCATCACTTAAACCTTCTTCCAAAATACAGGAAGGAAAAGGTGATTCTCAGAAAGGGCTATATCCCTTTTTGTTGGCATTCATTGTCAATTGGATAACATATTTGAACATATCATGGGATAATTTAATGAAAACATTTTTGAACCATGGGTAGTTTTTAATACTTTATAGGACCATAGATGTTTAAAGGTGAAAGAAACCTTAGAGATACTCTGGTCTGCATGATGAAAAAAGGAAGTCCCAAGGCATTCACTTTCCAAAAGCTAGAAATATAGACCATTATTCTTTAGGGGGGCATCAAATATTTTAAATAAAGGAAAACAGAAACACCTTGAATGTTCATTCACAATGTAAAGGCCATGGAACGATTGTTGAATTTGGAAAACAAAAAGCCAGGCTTGAATCTCAGCTGGGCCACTTTGCATTTGTTTGATTAGAAGCAATTATTAAATATCTCTGGCTTTTGGTTTCCCTATTTGAAAAACGAAGGGGTGAAGGAGATGCTCCATAAAGGCCATTTGAGCTCCAACTCTATGATCCCATGGAGTTTGGTTCCTACTCTCACCTTCAACTCTACTTGCATCCCACTACAATGCTAGGCTTTAGCCCTTTAGTAAATAATACCTATTTACCAAATTGAAAATAAATGCTCAGCTAGACATAAGTTTAGATTGCAATGATCTATTATAAATAATAACTGTTAGACATACTGTTGAACCATTTTTCTTTGAAAGAGAATTATTTAGAATCCCTAATATAGGCCATAGTGATTATTGTATCCAAGCCCTTCATTTTGCCCAAAAAGAGACTGAGGCCCAGATGTTGAAGATATGCTCTAAGTTGCACACCTGCACTCAATCACTTTTAGAAATTTCTATCTTAATTTCTTCAATTGAAATTTTGGTCTTAATTTCTTCATTTGAATATGTATATGTGTATACATACATATACATACACAAACATATACACACACTATTGTATATATTGTACTTTTAGAGCCCTATGAGACAGTATTACATCAGGGATAGACTAGTGCACTTGAATTCAGAAGGACCAGGGTTTAAATGCAGCCCCTGACACTTACAAGCATTGTAAGCAGAGTCACTGTTTTCCAAACATCCCTATTTCGGTCAAAGATTCTACCCTTCTTTTAGGTTCTTATGTTTGTAACCTTGGCATTATCTTTAATATTGTTTCTCTCTTACCAAACATATCCATTTGGTGGCCATTTTTATCATTTTGAGCTCATTGATAATACCTGTCACATCCTAACTCCTCTATTTATAGAACTGTTGCTGTTGCTCAGTCCTCATCAACTTTAGCCTAGATTATTGCAACAGCCTTCTAACTGGTTCCTCTGCCTCAAGTCTCTTCCCACTCTAGTCCATCCTGCAAATTCCCCAGCTCAATCAATGCCCTATTGCCTCTAGGATAAAAAAAAGAAAAGGAAAAACCAAAGAAACAAAGAAAAGAGCTTCCCTGGTTTGTTCTACAAAATCCTTCACAACCCAGCCCTCACTTTTCTTTCCATTCTTACTGTACAATATGGTCTTCCCACACTGAGATCCAGCCAAGCTGGCCTTTTCTTTGTTCCTTACACATGACACTCTGTCTCTCATATTCATGCCTTTACACTGGCCATTCCTCATTCCCAGAACACATTCCCTCCTCTCCTCCAATTTTCACATCTTCAAGACACAGCTTAAGCACCACCTATTACATCATATCAACTCCATCACTGCTTGAGGAAAGGGTATGTTAATCTTCTTCCCTGTGGCTCCACTCACCACTCTGTATACTAGCCCTGTAACTTTCCAAGACAAAATATCCATCCCTTGCTTTCTCTGTCTATTAGAATATAAGCTACTTGAGGGCAGAGGGTTTTTTTTTTCTTTAGTATTGGTATCTACATACCACATGGCATCTTTGTTGACTCCTCTAATCACTGGCACGGTCACTCCTTTAACCTCCTTGTATTTCTTTTTATTTATGCTCTTTATATTTATTCCGTCAGTAACTATTTTCTTCCTCATTAGAATATAACCTCCTTAGAAGTCAGAATTTTTTCATATTTTTTTTTGTTTTTATGCATAACACAGTGTATGAGGCATGGATACAATGTATGAGGGTGTTAAGTCTTTCATACACATTTGTTGATTCTTATTTTCTATTAACAGATAAATTCCTATCTGTGCTTTCTAATACATTTCTCATCATCTTCACCTATTTTTACTTTTTCATTAATATCAATGAGTATCAAATTCGTTGTTGACTTACTTTGGAGTGTCTTATTGAATTCCTTGTAGAATTTTCTAGTTTCATCTTCTATAACCAGTGTGGGTATGTAAGCCTAATACTTTTTAAGAAATGTTTTTTATGAATACTTATCAGGAACATGTCAACACAAGATGGTCCCAAATCCCATGAAATAATGTCTTTGCCATTAGGCATACCATAAAAATGACCTCTGGGGGCAGCTGGGTAGCACAGCAGATAGAATGTTGGGACTGGAGCCAAGAAGAGTCATCTTCCTGAGTTAAAATCTGACCTCAGATGCTTACTACCGGTGTGACCCTGGGCAAGTCACTTAACCCAGTTTGCCTCAGTTTCCTCATCTGTAAAATGAGCTGGAGAAGGAAATGGTAAACACCTCCATTATCCAAATGGGGTCACAAAGAGTCAGGCATGACTAAAACAACTGAACAACAACAAAACGAACTCTGCCAGCTCCTTCCTTTGACTCTCCTTGGAGAACGTATTATCCATTCTTCTATTCAGCTGTAACTTCCTTCTTTCTCTTAACTTTGTTTATAGCAAGAATATGGAGATGAGCATGATTCAGCTTCTCTAGTGGCACAACTACTCAGACTTATAGAGTATGAAAATTGGAAGGGACCTAGGCTTCTATCGACTTCAACTATGAAGGGAAGGGAGCTCACCTTTAGATAGTGCCAGGCACTCACTGGTAAGCACCTTAAAATATATTATTTCATTTGATCATCCACAATTCTATGCCATTGGTGCTATTATTATCCTCATTTTACAGCTGAAGAAACTGAGGTAAACATAGGTAAGCTGCCCAAAGTCATACACTCAGTAAGTGTCTGAGTCCAGGTCTACCATGCTGAGTTTCCTATACACTGTGCCACCAGCGGCCTCAGGAATCCTTGATAAAACATACCCAACAAGCAGCTCTGTTAGCTTCTCTCTCGTTCATTTTACTGTCTTTTCACACTGTTAAATGCCTTTTGTTGGACTTCGTGCTTTTTTTCACCCCATGTTATTCATAATACACAATCTTAACCCATACTCTCATGTGATTGTTTCTATTAAAGTTAAATCACTTCTAGCCTGGGAAACTGTACCATGGACATGGGACAAAAACAAAACATGCCCCAATAAAACTATTGTTGGGAATATGGCCTGAAAGCATTATCAAAAAAGAAAACAACTATCTGTTAAAAGATTTTTATGGCATGATTCTTTGTAATTGTAAAAATCTGGAAGCAACCTAAATTTCCAAATATGCAACAATAGAGTAATGGCTAAATGAATTGTGGTACATTTATGCAGTGGGATATTATAATGCAATCAAGATTGGCAAGAATGAAAAATATAAAGAAAGCTGTAAGGACCTTTATGAAATAATGCGAAGCGAAAAAGAACAAAAATCAGGGCAGAGTACACATGAAGCATGAGCATGAAGGGATAAACAAAGAAACATGGTGGACATTTGGGGAGTGACTGAAAAGTGGTCATGGCTTTTTTTTTGCATTGAATTCATTCATTTAACTCTAAATAGTTGCAAAACAAATTTAATTGGTTGTATTCAGGCTAGAGTTTCTAAGGAATCGTTAAAAAAGATAATGAAGCACATAGTTGCATCTTTATTGTATCTCTGGGAATATAAGTTGAAAGTCCTAGCATCACCACTATGAGGGCTTCCACTTCTGCCTCCTCTTCCCCTTCTCCCTTCTTTTCCCCTTCCTTTTCACTTCCTTTCTTTCCCCTTCCCTTTCTTCTTTCACTCTTCCCCTCCCACTTCTCTCTCCCCTTCCCTTCTTCTCTCTTCTTTCCCTTACTCCCTCATTAGGCTGGGTTTTCCTTTGGGCCTCTCCCCCAACTCAAAGCATATATGCTTAGCTTAGTATTAGACACCCAGGAGGCAGCCTGGTGTTTGGGTCCAAAGTCTGAATCTGGCACTCATGAACTATGGTACTATGGACCCCTTCATCTCTCTGGGTCTCAGTTTCCTCATCATTATAATGGTGGTAATGATATTTGTATTTCCTGCCACAAAGGATGGTTATGAAGAAAACATTTTCTAAACTTTTAAAAAGGCATCTGGAGGAGCTACTGTGTCATTATTTGTTTTGGGATAAAACACTGGTTCAAATTACCTACCTAAGGTGGTGAGGAAGCTCAATGGATAGCGCCATGGACGAGAAGTCAGGAAGACCTGAGTTCAAACCCTATCTCAGACACTTGGTAGCTGTGTGACCCTAGGCAAGTCACTTATCCTCTGTTTACCTCAGTTTCCCCATCTATAGAATAGGGCATAATAATCATACTTACCTCCCAGGGTTGTGAGTGTTAAATGAGTCAATGTTTTTAAGTTGCTTTGTAAACCTCAAGGTGCTATGTAAATGCTAGCTGCTGCTGCTGCCACTCCTACTCCTACTATGGTTGCTGTCATAAGTATCATCATCATCATCATTGCTAATTATTATTATATCTGTCTCAAAGACAGGAGCTCTTCACTTAGGGCCCATGGTTCTCCAAGAATAGATTTAAAGGGCCAAGAATGACATCTTTATTTTCACTACTATCTAATTGAAATTTTAGAATTTTCTTTAATCACTTAAAAACATTCTAAGTCCAAAGGATTCACCAAAGAGATTAATAGCATAGAACACATTAAGAGCTCTTTATCTAAATTTTCTTTTATCTTAGGCTAAAACAAATAGCCTGGTATTTCTTCTTCCTCTTTTTTAAACATCTGCTGGGGCAATACCCCTACTGCCATCTTTCTTCCTGAGTTATGGAGGTGTGATACTTGAAAACTTGCCTGGGAAGCCCAAGCTCTTGCACATCTTATCAAGAAGGAGAGTGTGGGGCCATGGATGGACTGTATGTTAGTAAGGAAGTGTGAAATGAAATTCAGAGAAGCTCCTTGGCAGGTGGGCCACAAAAGAAATTAATGTACTGCCCAAAGCAACTCTCAAAGACCATCAGTTAAGTTAGAGAGAGTACAAATCCTTTATCAATGGAGAAAGTGAGTGCCAACACAATCAGATTCTCCAAGCATTTGATAAATGAATGTCATCCATATTCCTCTGTTCCTTAGTGCTTTCCTGATATCCAACTGATGGGGATGACCTTTCTGGAGAGACTGTGAAGATAGAAGTCCCAGCCTTGTGGAATTCAAGCTATGAAGCAAGGATGGAGGTTGGATTTTTATTTCTCTCCTACAGTTTTGTCTGGGTATTGTTTAAAATACAGTGTAACTTTCAAAATCCGTGCTTTGGTTCATCTGAACTTGGTAGCTATTACTTAAGGCCTTCATTACTCATCCCAATTCGCCATGAGGGCAATATATTACCACATGTACATGAGGACCCCTCAAACTGGTGGAACCAATTGGTGAGAGCTTGAGCCATTGGCTAATACCAGACACCGTATCTGACACCAAAAACTCACAAACTATTGTTACAAAACAGACTAATTAACACATACTAGAGAAACAAGGAGGGAAAATGAGAGAGGAGTGGAAGGTTTTAAAAAGTAGAGTCCAGGAGGAAATAGTCTCAATCCAAACAAACTTCGCTGGGTCTATCACAAAGAGGGAATAGGGGTTAAATGGATAAAAAGATGAAAAGATTGCAAGTTAGGTCAAATGAGATAGGGCAAAAGAGTGGATGAGACCACTTCATTCGCAGTTATTAGTACTAATGACATTCCTTCTCTTTCACCAGCTTCTTTGTAGAGAGAAGATTAGGGACAAAGAATGGGGAAAAAAATAAGACATTATGATGAAGGGAAATACATAATTATCAATAATAACCATGAGTGAGAATGGGAAGAACTTACTCATAAAAATTAGGAAGGTAGCAGAATAGATTTAAAACAGAATACAACGATATATTGTTTACAAGAAACATACCTGAAGCATAAAGATTCACGGAGAATTAAAATGAATACTAGAACAAAATTTAATATACCTTTAGAGAATTTAAAAATGCATGCGTAAGTAGCAATCATAATCTCAGACAAGGCAACAGTAAAAATACATGTTTAAAAGAGGTAAGTAGGAAGATGACATTAAGCCTAAAGAAACCCTAGATAGTAAGATAATATAAATATTTAATACATATGTACTCAGTGGTAGCAAGATGGCATAGTGAAAGGGGAAGGAGAAAGGAACAAACATTAATTTAAAATTTTTAATAATAGTTTTTTCCAATTATATGTAAAGGTAATTTTTAACATTCATAAAGTTTTGAGTTCCAAATTCTATTTCTTCCTCCCTTCCTTTCCCCCTCTCTGAGATGGTAAGCAATCTGATCTAGGTTATACATGTGTAATCATGTAAAAAAATTACATATTAGTCATTTTGTGCAAGAAGACATGAACAAAACAAGAAAGGAAAAGAAAGGAAGACTGAAAGTAAAAAAAAAATATGCTTCAGTTGGTATTCAGATGAGATCAGTTCTTTCTCTAGAGGCAGATATTATTTTTTATCATGAGTCCTTTGGTATTGTCTTGGATCATTGTATTGCTGAGAATAGTTATCTTTCACAATATTTCATCATACAATATTTTTGTTACTGTGTACACTGTTCTCCTGGTTCTGCTCACTTCACTTTGTATCAGTTCATGTAAGTCCTTCCAGGTTTTTCTGAAACCATCCTGCTTGTCATTTCTTATAACACAATAATATTCCATTATAAACATATACCACAACTTCTTCATCTGCTCCCCAATTGATGGGCATCCCCTCAGTTTTCCAATTCTTAGCCATCACAGAAAGAACTGCTATAAATGTTTTTATACCCATAGGTTCTTTACCTTCCTTTTTTATTTCTTTGGGATACATACCTAGCACTGGTATACCTGGATCAAAGGATATGGACAGTTTTATAGCTCTTTGGGCATAGTTTCAAACTGTTCTCCAGAATGATTGGATCAGTTCACAACTCCACCAACAGTGCATTAGTGTCCCAGTTTTTCCACATCCCTTCCAACACTTATCAGTTTCCTTTTTTGTCATATTATTCGATTTGATAAGTGTGAAGTGATACCTCAGAGTTGTTTAAATGTGCATTTCTCTAATCAATAGTGATTAAAACATTTTTCCTATGACTATAGATAGTTTTGATTTCTTTGTTTGAAAACTTCCTCTTCATTTCCTTTGACCATTTATCAATTGGGGAATGACTTGTAGAAACAATTATTAAGCACATACTTTATGCCTGTTATTATGCTAAGCACTTTACAAATATCTTATCTATCAGAGCACTGGACCTGGAGTCAGGTCCAATACTAACTTCAAATATTGCCTTAGATTCTTATTAGGCATGCAACCTTGGGCATACTACTTAACCCTGACGGGACTCAATCTCTTTACATGTAAAATGAGGGGTTACACTAGATGGCTTCTGATAGTGTTCTTAACTCTAAAGCTATGATCCCATTATTATAAAATGATGAACTTTCATTTTAGTGCCTTTGGTTGAAGGTCATTAAAAGCACTGTGAAATTAACCAAATGCAATTCGGCCTGCTCTATTCCTCCCGTTCAAACCATTGTGCATCTAGAGTATCAATCCACGACATATGTAGTGATGGACCGGCTCAATGGCTTATCAGTTTAAATGTATGTCACAATTTAGACAATGCAGTGTTTGTTAACCACTTGTTCTTTTTTTGTGCATATAGATGTATGCATCATGATTCTGAATAAGGATGGATGTCATTTAAAGGGATTTGCAATATGCCCAGATATATTGGAACTGGTAGACTGATCACTCCTTGAAAGAAACCAAAAACATGAAAACTAGAAATTCCACAGTTGAAATCTGAAGCTTTCAAGTAAGAAAAATACTATATGAAGAAATAATTCAAATACCAAGGCATCATTGCCAGGCTTACATAACAATCTACTATATCTCCTACAAAGGAGGCAAAATGTTAGAATACAATATTTCAAAATGAAAAAGACAAAGATTTAGAGCCAAGTACATCTTACCGCAATGTTCATTTTTTTTTTAAAAAATGACATTGAAACTGAAATGCAAGAATAGGAGACAATAGAGTCCTAGAAAGGTATGTACATTCAAGAAACTGGAAAAGGCTAAATTGTGTTGAAATGCTTGCACTCTGATAGGGTGAGGTGAAAGCCCTTCAGAATTCTATTATCCTCAAAGGTTGCAGATGGGTCATGAAAGACATTCACAGAGGTGATTTTAATCAAAAACAGGAAGGAAAGGGAAGGAAAAAGGAATACTGCAGTGAAGAAACAAGGAAGAAGGAGCAAGAATGTACTCTTTGTATTAACTGAGGTATGCTAGAAGATGTCTATACAAACATGGAGAAGGGTGCAGGGTAAGTCGACAACTCTTGAATCCCTAGTTTTACTTTAACTGGATAAAGGAGGGGGGAAATATGCGTGCAGATACACAGACAAAGAGTTTGGTTTAGAAATATATGGAAGATAGGTGGAGACAAGAAAAGTAGAGAATGAACGAATGGGTGGATAAAATGGGTGGAGAGGAAACAACCATAAAACCTGTTTTGACTTTGATAGGTGAATGATAAAATGTGATCGAGACAACTCGTCAAAATTGAAGATAATCAAAGGAGATCAATAAGAAGCAATGACTGGGGACTCACCTAGATGGAAAGAGGAAGGGTGGTTGAGTGGGAGTCAAACTCTTCAAGTTTTGACTAGTAGTCTTGACCACACTTATTCTTTCTTGCCTTTCTTGATAGTGGTTAGAAAGCAGAAGTAAAAAAAAATATATATAGTTTCATTACAAGACATACAGTTAAAGGTCAGCATTTACGTAGAAATAAAACTAGGACTGGAGATTTTTGTATATATCTCTGGTTAATTAAAAAAGGGAGGTACAATTGTCGGTGCAAGTCAAGGCTATAGCAAAAATTGACAACAATCGAATATTTATGCTTAGATAAGTTAATATTAACACTTAGTGTACCCTCAGTGTCATAACATGTAAATATTTAATGGAAAAGTTAATTAAATTCTACAGAGAAATTTATTGAAAAAATATAATAGTTGGAGACCTCAGTGTGCTACATTCAGACCTAAACAAAAAAATAAACATAAAAGTATTTAAGCACCTGAAAAGAATTTTTGGATAGCTAAATATGGCAGATTTTGTCAATTACTGAATTGGAATAGCAAAGAATATACATATTTCTTGACCATTTATGGCATCTTACAAAAATTGACCATGTAGCCTGTGCCTGCAAACCTTATAATTGCTACCTTTCAAAATCCTATCTATTCCTCAAGTGCTATATCTTCTACAACATCTCCTTCACTCTATCCCCTCCCACCCCCACCTCTCCCAGAATGAGAAAAGTTCAGAGTTGCAAGCTCAGAGACCAGTTAATCTAAGCCCTGTCTATAAAAAAGCCCTCTACAACATCCCTGACAAAATTTGCACTCTCTATTCCTTGACACATTACCGCCTCCTATGCATTTTATCTTTTTTTTATTTTAACCTCATTTTGTCTTAGATTTTAGTTGAGTATTCATTTTTCTTCCTGTACCAGACTTTGTGATCCTTCGGGATCATGGATCCATTGCTGGAAAGAACCTTCTAATGCTCTTATTTACAGAAGAGAAGCTAAGGCCCAGGGAAAGTAAGAATCTTGCCCCAGATCTCCAGAAGATCAAATAGCAGACCTGGCATTGGATCCCAGCTCCTCCGGACTCAAGTTCAGCAGTCTTCCCAGGGGAACATGATTTGAATCTCCTATGGCACCTGGAGTGCAACAGATATACTACCAATTTACCACTTGGTACTCCAATACTCCGAGTTATCTGTGATCTCATGAGTATTGACATTGCTTTTATCAGTGAAAATCTCAAAACCTATCTTTGCCTGTCAGTGAGGCAGGGACTCATTGCCCATGGGACAAAGAGACTCTTATCCTCATCTTTTCATAGATTCCCACAGAGACTCTTTCCTATATGTACGTGGTCATCCTTGGGATCTCTTGACACTGATGTAGCATGGGGTGGGTCATGCTTCAGGAATCTTCCACTATTACTACATGACCAACATCTTCTTTTGCCACCATGTGACACATTCATGCCGCATACTATCTCTGATGACATCTTTATAATCACACAGTCGACTAAATGCTGTAGAAACAAAAAGATTCTATTGTGTTTATAGTATTCAAATATGGCATTTGATTTGGCAAAGCAAAATGCCCTCCAACAATCCTTTCCTCCAATAAAGTATCTCCCATGCATATGTCAAAACAATACAAAATACCTTAAAAGATATGACTATACAAGTAACCCTTATTCAATCTTTATTATTAAAACCAAGTGAAGCATATAACAAAGAGACTGATGTCATGGAGTAGAGTCACTGCAGAGTCTAAGTTGAAGAAAGATTTCCCACAGATGGGAATTACTCAGATCACATCAAATCTGGGTACTCCATAGAGCCACCTTGATCACCCGGAACACACAGTAGGATCTATTTAATGAGTGGATGACTGCATGAATGTCCTACAATAAGTGAGAAAACATTTAGAGTTTTTAAGAGGCTACTTAAATTTGAGAAAATGTAATTTGATTAGCCAGACAAACTATTTTCCAGTTTCCATGCTCAAAAAATTTCATAGAGCTCAGACTGCATGGAAAAAAGAGCTTAGCCTGGGACATAGATTCACAACAGTAAAGAAATGTATATTCAGGGTTGCTTCCTCTCCCCAATGCAAATTGCATCAGATGTCAGGCAAGATGGTGCCAGATTGGGCCCGGGCAATCTGCCTGTACAGACTGCCTTGCTCCTGACGTCTCAAGTTACACCCCATGCCCATCTTGAAGGGCCATTTATACTAAAAGAATGTTCCTAGTCTATCTTATTTATTTAAACAACCCAGTTAAACCTGAACAACGAGAGGGATTATTTGCAATACAAGAGTTCAACAGTATAGTGCAACTCTACATCATGTTGATAAGATGGAGCCTGGAATCCATGCGAAGAAAGGTCGTAGAGCTCTGATTTTAAAGAATTGTTCCTTGTGCCAATGATCCCTCATATGCTTTCCTTATAACAGTCCTGTAAGATAAATGGAGCACTTTGAATTTTTTCTATGAAAAATGAGGTCTAGTTAGTGTGAAAGGTAGAATACAGCACAAGGCCATAAAAAAGTCACAATAATCAGCGTTTATACAACACTTTAAGGTTTGCAAAGTGCTTTACAAATACTATCTTATTTAAACTTTGAAACAATACTGGGAGCTGTTGTTGTTAGTCCCATTTTATAGATAAGAAAACTAAGGCAAACAAAGGATAAGTGACTTGCTTTGAGTCACATGCGAGGAAGTGTCTGAGGTTGGATTTGAACTCAGGTCTTCTTGACTCTGAGCCCACTGCTCCATTTGCTGTACCTTCGAGGTGCCTGTGTTTTCTTCTAATTGCAAGGTGCTGTCTATACTCCTGCCTCAGTCTCTAGGCAACCCTTTTAAAAAGAGGCCCCTGTAATCAAAAGATTGGTGACAAGGTTTTGTTGGAATGCCTCCAGCTACTGGGGAATCAAATGTAATTACAATTAACCCACTATAGTTCATCTTGAAGAATATGGTCACTCACAGGTGGTCGCATCTATACATAAGGAGAAAGCAGGGACTGAGCTCCCTCACTAGTAACTCTTAGATGAAGTGATATATCACAAAAAAGAATCAAGAAGTTACCAACACATGCTATTTTGAAACTATTCTCTAAGAGTTTTTGCATGTGCCTCATATATAACCCTTGATTCCTCAACTCAATGTCTTTAATCTCTGGGTGTAATCATATTTTGCTATCACCATATTGAACGTGAGTGCATCTCATAAGGAAGCAGTGATAATAATGGCTAACTACCTAGGGGAAAGCAGAGAAATACAGGGAGAATTTATATGTACAAGCCTTGGAGTGGGAGCCTGGGTTTGAATCCTAACTTTGCCACTTGAGATAATTGGGAAATCACTTAAAATTTGTGGGCCCCAGTTTCCCTCAATTTAATCCATGTTCCAGATATTTCCTCGGCTCTAGGGATAAAAAGAGGTGGCATAGCATTGTGAAGTTCCAAGTCAGTCACAAGCATTTATTGAGCGCTTAACGTGTGCCAGGTACTGTGCTAAGTGCATGGAAATGCCCAAATATGGCACCTGTCTTCAAGGAGCTCACATTCCAAGGAGACACATGAGAATAACGATGTACACACAAGGTATAGGCAGTGTACATGGAAGATGATCATTGGAGGAAGGTGTTAGAAACTTGAAGGCCTGGGGAAGGCCTTCTACAGAAGGTAGGATATGAGCTATGACTTAAAGGAAGCCGTGGAAATAATGTGAAGGAAGAGAAAGAAGGATAAGGGACAGCCAGTGAAGAAGCACGTAATTGGGAGGAGTATTGTGTGAGAGGAATGGCAAGTGGGCCACTGTATCTAGATCATAGAGAGCAGGAAAGAAACCAAATGAAGAAGAATGGAAAGTTAAGAAGAGACACATTTGTGAAGAGCTCGAGCTCAAAAGAGGATTTTATATTTGACCCTGAAGGCAATGAAAGAGCCACTGGAGTTTAATGAGTGTGTGTATGTGGGGGGGTGGTGGTGAGGGCATGGAAAGACCTGTGCTTCAGGAAAATCACTTTGACAGCTGAGAGAAGGATGGGGAAGATTTGAGGCAGAGAGACCAACCAGGAGGACAGTCAGTAACCTAGATATGCAGTTGTGAGTGCCTGGATCAGGGCGGCAGCTTTGTGAGGGGAGAAAAAGGGATGTATGGGAGAGATGTTGTGATGGTAGAGATGGCAAGGTATGACAACAAGTTGGAAATGTGAGAGAAAGGAGTTGTGGATGACATCAAGTTTGTGAGCTTCAATAACTAAGAGGATGGTGGTTCCTGGAGAATAATAGGGAAGATAGAGGAAGGGGAGGTTTGTGGGGAAATGTGATAAGTTCTGCTTTGGACATGTTGAGTTTGAGATGCCCTTGGGATATCAAATTTGAGCTATCCAAAAGCACTTGGTGATGCGGGATTGGAACTCAGGAGACAGATGAGAGCTAGTTATATAGATTGGGAATCTTCTGCATAGAGATGATAACTAAACCCATGGGGTCAGATGAGATCATCAAGTGAAACAGTATAGAGGGAGGAGAATACGGCTTAAGATAGAGCCTTGGGAATACCCCTGATTAGTGAATATGACCTGGATGAAGATTCAGCAACGGACACTGAGAAAAAACAGTCAGGCAGTAGGAGGAGAATGAAATGGCAGCAGTGTCAAGAAAATCAAGGCAGAGAAGAGTATTCAGAAGAAGAGGGTGACTGACAGTGTCAAAGACTGGAGAAAGGGGAAGGAGGATAGGGGCTAAGACAAGGCCATTAGATTTGACAATGAGAAGATTATTCATAACTTCAGAGAGAGAAATTTCAGTTGAATTATAGGTCTGAAGCCAGATTGCAGAGTTTAGTAGCCAGTGATTAGAAAGGAATTAGAATCACCAGCTACAATGGCATTCTCGAGGAATTTAGCTGAGAAAAGGAGGATATATCTAGAATGATAACTAAAGGGGATGAAATGAAGATTTTTTAGGATGCATGAGACATCAATGTTTCTATAGGAAAGGCAAAGAACCAATAGAAAAGACTGAAGGAGAGAGAGAGAGAGAGAGAGAGAGAGAGAGACAGAGAGAGAGAGACAGAGAGACAGAGACAGAGAGAGAGACAGAGACACAGAGATACAGAGACAGAGAGAAACAGAAACACACACACACACACACACAGAGGGAGAGAGAAAGCAATAGATTGGAGAAGATAACAGAATGGAATTGGGTTTATAACTTGTGCATGAAGAGAGTTTTATCCTGTCAAAGAGAAGAGTCTCCTCTTCATGGGAGAGGAAAATGAAGTAGGGGATAGTGGGAGATTTGTGAGTGATGTGAAAAGAGAAAAGATCTTTCTCAGCAAATACCCTCAATTTGTTTGTTGAAGTATGAAGTTAGGTCGTCGTCTGAGAGGGTAAATAGAAGAAGGTCATAGAAGCAGGAAGAGGGAATGAAATTATTTGGAGGAGGTGCTATGTGTTGAATGGGCTAGTTAACTGCCAGGGGTAAAAATTGGCTTGCTATGGTGAAGACACTGCTGAGGCTATGCAACAGAAATATGTCATTGGTTCAGTTAGGGTGGTTTCATGATTTTCTCCAATTCCATTTAGCAGCATGTGATGAGGAGTGAAAGAGAGGAATGAGGAGAGCAATCAGTGTTGGGGGTTTGGCCAGACATGATCAGCAATAGGACAAAGAACAAAAAAGGAATTGAAAACAGAAGACGGTATAGAGTTGAAGTGATTAACCAAGCATTTGGGATGGAGAAGGAAGAAGAGCATCTCCGGTGCAGGGGTGATGGTCTGCAAAATAACTGTGGGCTGGAGAGATCGGAGGTTATGGTGTAGATGACGAATAGTGTTTGGAGTTGTAAGACAGAGAGAAAGATGGAATGATAAACTATTTTAATAATCTAATCATAATAAATTTCACAGCTCATAAATTTGAAATTAGAACACATATAGGTGATGGCAAAAGCAATTGTAAGACCATTTCTGTATGTAACCAAGGTGGAGTGGAGGATAGAGTGCTCTGGACTTGGGTTCATGAAGAGTGAATGTGTTCAAATCTTTCCTCTGGCACTTACAGGCTGTATGACCCTGACCCTTCAAATATCTGGGCCTCTATTTCCTCATCCATAAAACAAGGATGTTGGATTAAATGACCTTTCCGTTCCCTTTTAACTCCAGACTTATGAAGCTATAAATTCAAAAAAGCCATGCTCTGGAGCCTGGTTACATTACTTAAAGAAGAAGAATGTGATATGGTAGGGATCTGCCCTCCACATTTACCTGTTGGGAGGGTAAAGATCTATTATATTTGATCAAACCTTGTCTTTTACCACTACCTGCTGTTAATAACAAAAACAAAATGGTCCCTGCCTTCAAGGAGTTTACATTCTTTTTTCCCCAATATTGGGTTTATTGCCATTTCTGGAAGCCTTGCGGCAGATAGCTGAGCCAGGCCTTTGGGGATGGGGGCTTCTCCATGTGACAGATAGCTGATGGAGGCTTTCAGGGATAGGGGTCACTTCTCCAGGGGCATGTAGTTGAGAAGTTTCTCTCTCTGGTCTATGCGGGCTAGCAGCATCTGAGGGCATCAGTAACACTTCAGGCCCAGCACATCCATAGCATTCCCTTTGGTATACTCTACCTGCAGCAGCCCCAGGTAGGTTTCCCACTTGTTGCCCACAATCTTGCTGTCCATGAAGCAGCACACCAAGATGATCATGGTGAGGGCAAAGAGGCAGAAGCACTGGCGGTGGGCACATGCTTGGACGTCCCTCCTCTTCTGCCCCTGCTCTGGCCATCAAGAAGTTTACATTCTAATGGAATGGAAATGAATTGTAAAATAAGAGGCTTAATTTGTATGATCCTTTAGACCCTTAGGATCAATTACTCTGCTATTCTCTTACTTTTTCTTTCATCTGAGTGGATTTGTGATAGATTTATGCTTGCAATGACAGAATTTTATATTTAGACAGAACCTCAGAAACCATCTAGTTCTTGTATGTATGTATGTATGTATGTATGTATGTATGTATGTATATATAACTGTCCCACTCTGAGGAGAGTGGAGCAACCTCAGGCCCCAACTTCCTGTTTACTCCTGTCAGGTATGAAAGTCTCCATTAGATAAGAATGGGGGACAAGTGGCTAGAGCTATATATTCTGCCTCCTTTTGGTTCATGTAATGACAGTCCTTCCTTCCTTCCTTCCTTCCTTCCTTCCTTTCTTTCTTTCTTTCTTTCTTCCTTTCTTCCTTTCTTCCTTTCTTTCCTTGTTTCTTTATCTTTATTTTCACAAAACTCTAACTGAAATTTAGCATTTCCTTCAACTTAGGATGTAGACAACAAACATTATTCTGAGAATTGGTCCGTAGACTTTACCACATTACCAAAGGGGTCCATGACACACACACATAAACCCATTAAGAATCCCTGTATTAGTTCAACTGCTGCTTGAATTGAGATTACCTTCTCCAGCATTTGTGACCTAAGAACATACATCTTGTCTTTAAGGACCTCCAGTTTAAATATCTACATTGTCCTCGATAGATATGTTACCTGGGACCCATTCCTAAAGAACATGAGTTAAAGTTACATGTTCCTTCTGTGAAGTTAGGAAATACTAAGACAGGGACGGTAATGCAGCAAATGATTCAAATTTCTCCCAACAGAAAATGGGGCAGTTGCAGTCATGATCCTTTCAGAAAGAAACAGGAAATTCTATCATCACAGAAAACCTGTGATCAAGACGTTGAGTCAGCTAACTTTATGGTTCTTTTTCCTTTTGAGAACAGGTGGAAACAACTCCAGTTGATCAATTACAAATGACTTGAGCTCTCTGGCCTTATTTGGCCATTTGACTTTGACCATGTTGTGATCACTTTAGGAGCTTCTAACCGATGATTAGAGACCAGAGGAAGGATTTATCATTTCCCCATTCTTGCTTTGGAATCATGTAGAGATCTCACGGATAGTATCAAGTAAGCAATAATTAGTTTGGCACTCAACTTCAACAAGGCTCAGTGTCTAGATCTGATTACCTATGAGCACAAGTGAGCATTCATACTTTGGGTCAGCTCAGATGCCTGAAAAGAAGCTTTTCTGGAACCCTGACAATCCTAGTGAATAAACTTGCACAATTCCAGGCAATTCATCTGGAAAGGCTATTATGTAAACTAATGAGGGGCACTGCTGAAAATAGGCACATATTTTCTGTGCTAGGTCACTGTATTCTAGTGAAGGAGCTGGCATTTCATCATGGAGATATGTCCCTTGCCACATGGTTGACATTTTCAAGCTTCAGTCTCTTCTTTCATACTTCAATCCACTCTTGATTAATGAGCTTGGTTATCTTGAAGGTGGCATGGGTTTGACCTGAGCTATATACTTATACATAGCCTTTGAGTCAGAGCAGAACTTGGCACTTTCCTGATTCATTGTCCCCATCCACTGATCTGATTATCTGACACTCCACAAGGGTAGTTTTACTAGTTTTCTCTTATGAGTACACAAGAAGCAGAACAGTTTCATTTACAATTTAGTGGAAACAGGCTGACTTGCACCTGCGTTCATAAAATGTAACGATACCTTCATTGGAGAAAGTCTTTCTGTATTACAACACTGCCTTTAGTAGGGCTCCAGATGGGGTGGCTGGGATTTGTTTCCCTGCATTATTGTGCCGTTTTCTGCCTCCTTTATCTACCCTACATGGCTTGCCTCATCCATTAACTGTTATAGTCTCTCTTTGATATTTTCCCCCGATGTCAATGCCTTAGTGAAACTATCCACCCACAAATAGCTTTCACAGTTACAGAATGTGAGGGTGGCCACTTAGCCAAGTCATACCAGAAAGGAACCCCCACAATTACATATCTGACACATTCAGCCTCTCTTAGGAGACTTTCAAAGAGAAGGAAGCCACCCCCTCTCCAGGTACCCCATTCTACTTTTGGGTAGCTCTAATGTTTCTTAAGTTTTTCTTGACATGTAGCTGAAATTGACCTCTTTGTAAATTATACCCATTGCTCCTGGTTTTGTCCTCTGGAAGCAGACAGAACAAGCTAATCCCTCTTCTATTTGAAAACCCTTAAAAATACTTGAGAACTGCTCTTTCCCCTCTGAGTTTTCTTTTCTCTAGGCTAAATGACCCGGGTTCTCCTAACCAATCCTCATATGATATAGCCCACTGGCATCCTGGTTGCTCTCCTCTGGACCCTGTCTAGCTTACTAATTTCATTATCAAATCACAATACCCATAACTGAGCACAATACTTCAGATGAGGTCTTCTGAAGTCTGGTTACAGTGGGACTATGATTTCCCTCTTTCTGAATATTATACTTTTCAAAAATGATATTCAAGGTTGCATTAGATCTTGGGTTACTAGATCACACTACTAACTTATATGGAGCTTGTAATCTACCAAAACCTCCAGATTTTTTTCAGAAAAAAAAACAGACAAAAATATAAATAACTACTATTTAACTGTGCCTTCCCAATCTTTTGCTTATAAAATTGATTGTGGCCAAATATGAGAATTTACATTTCCCCCTTTAGATTCAATACAATACTCTGTCTCAGGCATCAGAAAATGATAGCCCAAGGGACAAATCTGGCAGCTATTCATTTTTGTAAGGTAAGCTCAGAATGGTTTTTACATTTTTGAATGTAATAAAATGGTATACACATGCACAAAGACATGCACGCATATGTATGTGGGTGTGCATGTGTGATTTTGAAATGTAAGAACCATGCTTAGCTCCCAGGCTATACAAACACAGGTAGCAGGCTATAGTTTGCTGATCCCTGGTCTGTCTTATTAAGGTACTTTTGGTTCTGTCTTCTGATATCTTAGCTACCCTTACCGAATCTGATGCAGATTTCTTAAGAATGCCATCAATGCTTTTATGCAAGTAACTGATAAAGAGAATTGACGGCAGAAGCCAAAGGACAGCTGCCTGTAGTACTCCAACAGAGAACTCTTGCTACGTTGACACTCTACTCTTTGAGTCTTGCCATCCAAGCAGTTCGGAATTCATCTGAGTGTTTGAACGTCGAATCTACATCTCTCTATATCTAGAATGGGATAGTAGGGCATTCTTTATTAAAAACTCTGTTAAAATCTAAGGCAACTATAGCTACAGCATTGCCCTAATTTACCAGTTTAGTAATCCTGTAAAAAACCAAAAAAATGAATTAAGGCTAGCCTATCATGACTCCTTGAAGGAGTTCTTTGTAATCCCCACTTTCCATTCTAGATGTTCACCATTTATCTCCTGAATGATTTGTTGTAGAAGCTTCCCAGGAATGAAAGTTAAGCTCACTGGCCTAGATAGTTTGCAGGTTCCCTTCTCTTCACCTTTCTGGAAGATGGAATAATCCTTGCCTTTCTGCTTGTCCATAATCTATCACATATTACTGACCTTAGCTCAAGCATCATGTTTCCTAGTCTTTCCAGGCCCCAATGATGTCATTTCTTGGACTCATTGATTTGAATTCATCACAGGCAGAAAGGTGCTTTTTTTACTTGTTTATGTTGGGTATCAACTCTGTAAGAGTCTTTTTTTGGGGGGGTCATTACATATTTCTTTTCTATCTGCTTCTTGGAGCATTTTTCCCATTCTTTCATTTTTTTTTCTATTTTTTCAAGGAACATGTAGTCAATTAGTAAACAAGTACTTATTAAGACCTTACCACATGCCAGGAAGTGGCAGATGATGATCTAGAGAGTTCTCTTCCCTCCCCTACCCCCTTCCCTCTCTTCCCTTCCCTTCCCTCCTCACTCCTTACCTCTTCCCTTCCCCCTTCCCTTTCTTTCTCCTTTTTGTTTTCCTTTCAAAACAATAGTGTTTGGGGGCATGCTTTATTCAACATTTTTTGACTTTTCTGAAAGAAAAATATGGTATGAGTTTACTGTGTCATCTACAATCCTTTTCTCTTTTTCATTTTTTTGATCCCATTCCCTATTTTTTATTTTTTATTTTTTCCATCCTTCCCCGTGTCTTCCTCATTGAAATCACTGGCTATTGAGTCACATATTCACTTAGGTTGAAGGATATTGTCTTGATCTTCATCAGATTTCTCTACTTTGCCATCCTTTGTAACAGATGTGTGACCTTTGAGTCACTTATAACTGATGAATGAGACCACTTAGTGTCCTATGAATTGGTGGGTTTGAGTGGACAAAAAACCCTAAATTTGCTTTCCTTTTTTTGCCTTTTAGAGTAAAAATTGAATTGTCCTTCCATTTGCTTGTAACTTATTTCTACACCCTGGTTTCATATAGATTGAGGACATCAATGTGGATGTGTTCCATATCCTCCAGTAGACAATCCTCTTATTGTTGGTTAGCCAAAGATTACTTATTAAGAGCATCAATGGATAAATGAATGTTTGCAGATGGTCGAGATGTTATTATTCTTAACATCTCTATTCTCTTTTCCACCATACTACTAACATCACTATGGATTCAGAAGGGCTTCATTGGACTATACTCTAAGAATTTCTAGCTTAGATCAGCTGGCCAGAATTGACAAAATTGACAAATACTTGACGGTTGGTTCATTTTTAGGATTCCCTAAGGAAAGAGAAATATAAAAGTCCAGAGGCATATAGAAGATTTTAGAGACCCAGAGTATTATCATTCTTACACATTTTTCCCTAAGAAAGTGAGATTGGATTGTTGGTTTTTTTTGAGGGGGGAGGGCAGAGACTGTTAAATGAAAATAGCAAGATGTGTAAAATTTTAGGATTTGTCCAAATTATTAATAATCTTCCATTAATCAACCAACAAACATTTATTAAGTGTCTTCTCTATGCCAAACATTACGGTAAGTGTTGGTGAAACCAAAGGGAAAAAAGAATAATATTTCCTTCCTTCGTGGAGTTTGCATTTTGATGCGGGAAGTAGCATGTACATAGGTACGTGCAAGATACATACAGAGCGGATACAATGTATCCATAAAAGGGATGTCACTGGGAGGTGGGGAGAGGGGTATCAGGAAAGGCATTGGAGGGGATAAATTAATTTATAATGGTTACAGTTGAAGACAATTTATAATTACCTAATATTTATAGAGCCAAGAGGGAAAGCGTGTGAAAGAACAAGGTCAGGCCACAACTTGCAGTCCTTTGAGAGCTCAGAAATAATGCAGCATGATTCTTCTGCAGCCTTTGTCGGTGAGAAGTAATGGGAACAGATGCCAGGAAGATGGTCTTAAAACGTGTTGATAGTTTGAATGGGATTTTAATAGGAGAAGCTTTAGTACTGGTAATAAAGGCCAGTTTTATACCAAGCACATGTCTTAACTATAAACTATGTGGACTCCTGCTCATTGTCTTCTCAAAGAGCAGAAAAGGAAATACACAGCAATTGTATGGGGAGGATTAGGTGATGTATAAAAAGGATTTATCCGGGGCTCTTCAAGACTACTTTAGACTGTCCCAACTCTTGGGGGTTGTTAGAAACCTATTTCTAACACTAGCACCCTCTTAGGTAGGGTTGAATGTTGGGACAAAATGAGTTACTTGTGAAGCATTGAACATTTATCAAAAGTAGAAGTTTGCTTTGTCCTAACAACAAAAATTTGGAACAGGAAGGCAGTGATCCTTGGTTTCTCTAGATTGTGCCCCCCACTGATCCCCATTCTCTATTGGGAAATGCATCTAGAGTAAGCAGGTCTTCAGGATATGGTGACTCATATGGTCTTAGGCCACCACCACGTCTGAGATGCACAGACTCCACATGGCTGGGACTTTTTATGCCCCTGGATGACCAGGAAGCTGCATCAGGGAAAACAGAGCCAATTAGGTCCTTGGGCAGCTTTGTCCTAGGCCTAGAGCATGTTGAGGGAGGGGGTAGAGAGAAAGAAGCTTCATCAAAAAAGCTGAGGAGGATCAAGCCCTACGACCCCCTTTATCTTCTTTTTGGTAAAGTTTGTCCATGTTTTGTGTAAGAGGAAAGATGTTTCATCAGAGAAACCCTGGTTTTATCGCAGGGTCTTCCTCAATGGAAGTGGGGACTCCTGAGATCTTTGCGTTTCTTTGGAGAAGTATGAAGGTCTTTCAATTCAATTCCATTTAATTCAATCAGTGCTACCTATGTGATCTGGGAAGAATCAATTAATCTTTCTGGGCCTTGATTTCCTCATCTGTTGAAGGAAATGTTTGGATTAGACAGTTCCTTCTCGTACTGTGACCCTAACATTCTACAATCTTCTATGTAGGACATGACGCTAAGTCTTGTGAGCAATGCCAGTAACCTAGACCAGGAAACAGAAGAGACTGGTCTCTATTGGCTAATCAGGTCATTAGGAATGGATGCAAGGGTAGAAGGATGAGTAGTTGAACTTCATCCCTTGACATCCGGAGTAGTGTGGCATAATAGGACAAACATTAGGTTTGGAGCCAGAAGGCCTCATGTAAAGACCTGGGACTACCTCTGGGACCACAGACAAATCACTTCACTTCTGGAGTCTCAGTTTCCTCCTCCGTAAAATGGAGCTGTCACTAGTCACAATAGAGTTATTGTTATCACTACCCTATACTGTTATTACTAAAAAATTTCTTTGTATGAGTGAAAGCTCATTAGCAATGTGAATTACAGCAAGGACAGTGATGATGATGATGACGATGATGATGATGATGATGATGATGATGATAGTTTAATGGTTCTAGAATTTCCCTAATTGCGGTACTTCCTCTGAGAGTGTTGACCACAACCAGTTTATTTTTGCCTTATTCATATCCTCCTGTAGATCTTTTACTGAGGGATCTACCCAATGGGCTATAGTGTTGTTCTATGTCTCTTGACATTTTGTGTATACCAGTGGAGCACATGTACCATCCATTGACTTTCCCTAGCTCTTATTTCATGGCTAGTCACTCATCTCTCTGATGGTATTCTTAGGCCAATTCTCAGGCACAATTCTTCCCTGTCAGACTATTCACATCCACCTTGAGGCTCTGAATTACCCTTTGGGTGACCTGAAAATCTAATTTTGTATTATTCAATGACTCACAGGCAAATGCTAAGAATCAGAAGAATATTAATATTAAAAATTTGGGCTTTTATTTAAGAGATATTTAGAGTCATTAAAAGTACTGAACTACTTCCTAAAAATACCATACATATTATATCTGTGTTCATAGAGGGCAGTTAGATGGAACAGTGTATAGAACATTGGGCTTGGAATTAGGAAGACTCATTTTCTGAGTTCAAATCCAGCCTGAGACACTTAGTAGCTATGTGACCTTAGGCAAGCCAATTAAGCCTGTTTGCCTTAGTTTCCTCATCCATAAAATGAGCTGACATAGGAAGTGGCAAACCACTCCTGGATTTTTGTCAAGAAAACCCCAAATGGGGATGTGACTGAAACATGACTGAAAAACTGAGTATCATAGGTCCTTTACATATTTATGTATTAAAATATATGTATGTGCATAGATATGAAAAGGACCTGTAATTTAAAAAGTCAGTTTCATTGTCATATTTGTTTTCATAAAATCTCTAACCTGTCTAGGCCCAGAGACCCATCCCTTTAATAATGATTTTTTTTAAAGAGAAAGAAAAAAATAACATTTTAGCCAAACTAATGAAGAGATGAAAAAAGTCTGATAGTATAGGCAGTATTTCACAGTGATAGTTCCCCAACTCTGCAAAAAAGCAGACAAGATGTTTTCTATTACTCTTCTTTGGGCATTTTGTGACCCTGTTCACTTTAATTTCACATCATTCATTTTTATTTCGTTATTGGGGTACTTTTCATTTCCATTGTGATAGTCATTGTGTATTTTGTTTTCCTGATGCTGCTTACTCCACAGAACTCACAGTGTATCCATTCAGGTAACTTTTCCCATGCTTCTCTGTATTCTTCAGAGTCATCATTTCTCACAGCATAGTTACATCCATGTACCACAACTTATTCATGTAGTCATTTACCAGTCAACAGGCATCTACTTTGTTTCTAATTCTCTGCCACTTTCAAAAGCATTGCTGTAAATTTTGGTGTTTATGGGGCCTTTATTTGCTCACTGCCATCCTTGCAGTGTATGCCCAACAGTGAGACTGCATCGGAATATATGGACATTTTAATAATTTTATTAATATAACTCCAAATTTTTTCCAGAATGGTTGAACCAATTCACAGTTCCAGAAATTCTCATGTATTGTCATCTTTGACCTTTTGAGGGGCATAAAACAAAAAGTCAGAGTTACTTACATTTGCATTTCTTCTATTATTTCCAATTAATGGATTTTTTCATATAGTTGATAACAGCTTGAAGATTCATATTTGTATCAACACAGAATTTTCCCGGTGTGATAACTTCCTCCTCCCGCATAGATTAAGTTCCTCTCTTCATGAATTAATAGACACTTCCTGGGGAGCTACCTGAAACGCATAAAAGTTATATGAATTCTCCAGGCCCAGATAATGAGTAACTGCTAGACCCAATGTTCAAATCCAGGGACATTGTACCTGATAAAAATCCAGGTACTTGGTGATTCCAAATCGAAAATTATCGTTTTAAATTTTAAAAAGAAAAGAAAAAAATATGTACATGTACACACACGTGTGTGTATAGATATGTGTGTATATGTGTATGTGTATATAAGCATATGTGTATGTGTATATATGTATATATACATATATACATATATATATATACACACACACACACACACACACACACATATATATGTTCTGTCTCAGACACTTACTAGCAGTATGACCCTGGCCAAGTCATTAAAATTATCTCAGTTTCCTTACTTGTCAAATGGGGATAATAATAGCACCTACATCCCAGGGTCTCTATGAGGTTCCAATGAGATGACATATATAAAATGCTTTGCAAGCCTAAAAGTTTTATATGCATTGTGTTGTTGTTCTTATAATTATCATTATTATTGTTGTTGGTGTATTTCTATTGACTTAGGGAGGCACTTGCAATTTGGATGTTTCTGAAATGGTTCAGAAAATATTTCAATAAATATTGGTTGAATCCATTTTTTCCCCTGGAATTGGTTTTTCAGGAGGTCGGGGAGCAGCATAATCTCCAGAAACCCATTGAGGCCTATCATGGAGGATGGAACTGATCACTGATGGGGGATCGCTAAAGGATAAGAGACAGAGATGGATCAATCCAGCAAAGACTGGGCCATAGAACCACTCAATTCATCCAGATTGGCCATAGTAGTGGCCTTCCAATTAAAGAAGAGATTGGCCCAAATAGGCCTACTCGATACATCAAAGATTGAGAGAGGGGATGGAGCCTGTCCTCGGACCAGTATAAGAAGTGAGGCTTGGCACAAAAAGGGGAAAAAGGAGAAAACACAGGACATAATGAAGAAATAACAATAGAAAGAAGCCCAGGAGGTAAGCCTTGAAGAGGATAATAACTCCATAAAAAGTCCTAGCAAAATCTCAGAGAGAAAAAAAAATTGGTTTGGTTGCACAGGCGAAAAGAGAACCTAGAAGTAAAGAAGCAAATAAGAAATTAGAACTCTTGTGGAAAAAACAAAACAACTTGGAAGGAGAATAAACAGCTTAGTACAGAAGGAAGGAAACTTACCCGTGTAGTGGACTTCCTTCCAAAAGAAAAACAAGAAAAATGATGGTGCTATTAGAAGTCAATAACTACATGGACCAATAGGAAAATATCTGAACAAAGTAAAAAAAAAAATAGGAGAAAATTTGAATTTTTAAAATTAAATAATTTTAATTTAATTTTAGTAATTTTAAAAACAACTGATCTGGAAAACTGGTCCAAGGGATAATTTTCCTCCCTCCCTCCCTCTCTCTGTCTCTCTGTCTCTCTGTCTCTCTCTGTCTCTCTCTGTACGTGTGCAGAATAAAAAATTTAATACATGAGTACATCAGTCATTAGATATGACAACTACGACTTTATTTGATCCTGTCACAACAAATACCCTTGTAACAGATGTCACTATGTAACAATTCCAAGTCTCCACTTGTAATTATGATTCACTCAATTTATATCATCTTTCACTAAAACAAAATTCATGAAATTGAAAACTATGACCAAATCAAAAGCACGGGCACCATATTTCAAGAAATAGAAATAAAACTGCCCAGATAGAACTAGAAGATGAAGAATTCACCTATCACCCCCTGAAAGAAATTCTAAACTGAAAATGACCAGAAATGTCATAGCCAAAATATAGAGTTTCCATGTCAAAGAAAAAATACAGAGTAACCAGAAAGGATTAAAATGTCAAGGAATCTTCTAACCCTGCATTTCAACTAAAATAAAAGAGAGCAACTGATATGTGATGATCCAAAATATAAAAGCTTAATGTCCAAGAATAACTCATTCTGCAATACTGAGTATAATCCTATAAAGGGAAAAATGGACCTTGATCACTTAAAGCCAGTCAACCATCATTTCTTAAGCACTTACTGTGTGCCAGGTGTTATATTAAGTTCTGGGAATACAAGTACAAGTAGAAAGAAAAGCCTTCCCTCAAAGAACCTACATTTTAAGGGGTGTGTGTGTGTGTGTGTGTGTGTGTGTGTGTGTGTGTGTATGTGTGTGTGTGTATGTGTGTGTGTGTATGTGTGTATGTGTGTGTGTGTGTGTATGTGTGTGTGTGTGTGTATATGTGTGTATGTGTGTGTGTGTGTGAAGGGGTAGATAACACATAAAGGGAAGTTATAAATGGGACCAGGGAGAAGATCAAAAGGGGGTAGTTTATGGTAGACAAGGTCAAGAGTGTAGTGGTCTGGAGAGGAATGAGAACTGGTTGGCTTGGGTGCCCTCCTAATATGGATATTGTGGGAGGAGCCATCCAATGAGAGGGAAAGACCCCAGGGGGTGGATTGTACTTCCAATGTGTGATTTACCAGGCTTCAGAATGAAAGGCTAGAGCATGGTAAAGGAAACTCCCAGTGCAGCCTGGAGAGGAATGAGGAATTGTTGAGTGCAGCCTGGACAGGAATGAGGAATTGTTGAGTACAGCCTGGAGAGGGATGAAGAATTATTAGGAATTCCTCTAATAGAACAGTGGAATGTTAAGTATCCCCATTAAGAAAGGCTAGAACTGAGTTGAAACTGTAAAGACGAATGTAGAAAGATAAATTTGAGTGGCTGAGGGTTGATGAAGTGCTCACATTCTCTACCCCTTCTACTTCCTGCCTGAGTGAATGCACCTCTCTGGGACTTATTTTCTCACCTCTAAAACAAGGAGGATGGATTAGATCACCTCAAAGGCTCACTGGAGCCCTAAATCTATGATGCTTATTTGTTGAAGTTTTTGTCATTCTATCTGTGTGATCATGGACTTCTCCTGTCCTCAGTTTTCTTATTTGTTGAGGATTCAGTATTTTCTTCGTTAGATCTGTGGCATTATTTCTGTGATGAAAACTCTAAGCACGTCATGGGGAAAGTGAGGGCAAGCAGTCCTAGGTAGATTCCTTCCCTCACCACCATTAAGTATTTTGCTCTTTTTACCTGTCCTTGCTTTGGAAGTGGAGTAACATGAAGGTAAACAAGCACCAATAGGAATTCTTAACTGAGTTTCTAATGACCATTGAAACTCCTGAGGGTAGAGGAGCTCTTAGAGATTCTAATCCACATCCTTGGCTCTCAAAGGTTCTCCATGTCTGTGCCCCATTTCCAGTGGTATTACCAAATGTCATTAGACTGATTGGATGTTCCAAAGAGAAATCAAAAGGAAGGTAGACCTGAGGTTTTTCTCTTGACTCCAGGAACTGGCCTTGGACCAAATGATGTCAATGTTCTAATAGATCCAAACGGTTTATGATAACAGGAAATGCCTGCTGTGGAATCAATACTCTTTGACAAAGTCAAGTTCAGCACAGGAGTCCAATAATAATCACTCACCTTTGTACAGCTGCAAACCCCTGACATATACTTTCTCATTTCATCTTTATGACAATCCTGAGAAATACAAGGTACAGGCATGATAACTTCCATTTTAGTGATTGGGAAATTGAGCTGTTGGGAGAGGAAGGAATTTTGCAGGGAATATAGAGTTGGTGAGGAGAAGGCTCATAGATTTAGATCTGGAGGGAAATTTAGTGATTATGTGGTCCAGCCACAGGTGAGGAAAATGAGGCTCAGAGGTTGTATTAGCAAGCACCCTAGCACACCCACGATGCCCTGCTATCACTGGCTCTTTGATCTGCTTTTATAAAGGAAAGACAGCTTCAAAGGGGTTAACAATTCCACTTTATTTAAACAATGCAGGCTTTATTCTATCTAACCTTCTCACAAGGGTTGGTGAGCACCAACTCCTACAGCATTCCCTAATCACCCTTCTTGCAGGTGTCAGGTAAGAAGGGGGGGCAACTCCCCCTTCATCTGGATGGGGTCAGACCAAGTTGTGTATTCCACTAAATCCCCTCAAGCCTCAGTGAGGGCCAGTTGAGGCAAACACGAATTCCCTCCAAACTTAATAGGGCCAATCACAAATGGGCGTGTGCCCCCCTGCCCCAGCATACTAGCTTGTGAATTTCAACCCTAAAGGTTCCCCACTCACTGACCAGTGCCCACCTGCTTTATACTTAAAATCCACCCCTCCAGGGTCCTGACCTTTATAATTTAAACAAGTGACACCTGGCCCTCACAATCTACATGGGTCATAGTGGTTTTGAACCATAGAACTCATATCTAACACCTGGGGACAAAGAGATTGTTATGGCTATGGGTCCTAGAAAACAAAACTCAAAAAAGTACTAATAGACTTGAGCTTACAGAGATGAAAGTGTCTTTGAGCTTAGGTCATTCAGGTAGGAAGCAAAAAAGCCAAGATTTGAACAAAGGTCATCTATCACTAAAAGCAGGGCTTTTCTACACCCTAGATTATCTGGTTTTCATATATAACTCTTTCTACCTAGAGGTAGCCATGCAGTACTTGATAGAGAGCTGGCCTTGGAGTCGGAAAGATCTGGCTTCAAGTTGCACTTTTGACATAAAATGGCAGTGTGAACCAGGCTTCTCTACCATACTCCAGACATGTATTCATCCTGGAAGATCACTCCAGCCCTGGAATGCATACCTTGGAAATACTCTCCTATCCTGCAGCCATCCATCTGACTGGATGGTTCCTCCTAGGACCTCTATTAAGGAGGGTACTCAGGCCAGTCACATCAATATATTGGATTTTGCAAGGAGCTACAGATACCCTTGTCATATAATTCTTATGGAAGATGACAACTCATTTATCATCCTCTTCTTCTTTTAAAATCCTCCTTTGCCATAAAGTTCTTCTTGTGCCGAATGAGAGTGGGGACTCTGTTAGTACCAGTTATTATCATAATTTTTATTAGGCCAGCAATCCTTCCCTCACCCCATTTTCACATTGCTTTTCTATGTCATTTTCTCCCAATAGGATGTAAGTTCCTTCAGGACAGGGACTGACCTTTTGCTGTATTTGTATTCCCAGAATTTAGTATAGTACCTGGCATATAATAAGTACTAAAGAAAAAACCGTTTGTTTGTTGTTCTCTAGGTAATTCTCTAAGATTATATATTGCAGAGAAGGTGTGGATCTGCATTGGTAGATGGAATTTTTTTCCTCATCTTCAAGTTCCCTATAACAATGAAATCATAGGCTAGGCCTTTCTATTAGACTAGCTTCCTCCTTCTTCTAGGAACTCTCCCTTAAGATGGAACAAATGAGGGAGGGAGGGAGGAATCCTCAGGTGAGAATTGTTTTACAAGTGAAAGAAATTCCTCCAATTTACTGGAGCTTCTGAAGCCCAGAGTAGCAAACAGTAGGTAGGTAATTTCTGTTTCCCAAGAGAGCTTTCTAGAACTCAAGGGAAAGCTTTTCAATGGCCTGGGGGGAGGAAGGATGGCTAGTGGGTGGTTTGTTTGGGTGATTTTAAATAAAAGAGCTGGTTAGTCAGCCCTGGCCTTTGTCTGGAAGAGGCCATTAAGTCTGATGACAGGAGCTGTCAGTGCCTGAAGCAGGACCACAGAATGGAAGGTGTAGGCGGATGCTGACAAGTAGAATGAACACCCAGGTCTCAGGACTGGACATAGTCACAGCCTTGCAAATGGCTTTGAAAGTCAGTTTAGTTGGACCACAGTAAAATGTTACCTTTAAGGTGACCAGGGTTTTTATTGAGCATTTTTGTGCAGCCTGCCTTTGACTACAGAATGTGAGGTGCTGGGTTTTACAAGGAGCTACGGATAGTTTGGAAGATGGCAACATATGTATCATAGTCTTCTTCCTTAAAATTTTTCTTTGCTAGTAAAGTTCTTCTTGAGCCAAATGAGAATTAGTATTTTTTTGGTGCCAGCTATTTCATTTTATTTTTTGATAAATAACCTCTATCTCTTTCTAGCTTATCACTAGCTAGTCATTTTCTGAGGCTTCTTGGGGAGTAATTATTTTGCCTTTTCCCTTGAGTTTTCTTCTAGAGTCTAGAAGGTCCAGAGACACATTTCTCTTCCCCTTTCCTTTCCCATGATGAACAGCAAAGACAAATTACAGCAGAAGCATATGGCACTATGTGCTTTGTACTTTCATGTGGCCTGAGAGAAGAGTTCAACCCTCTGTGTACAAAAGGAGAGAGTTGTCTGGGCAGCATGAGAGCAGAATCTAGCCTTCTAGCAGAGGTTTCCTGAGCATCACCAGCTTTGAGAGTTGCAGCATGTCACATCCCAAATTAAAGAGGTCCTCTATTCAAGATTTTGGGGATCAAATATTCTACAGAAAAGATTTCCTGATGTAGTATACACCTTGGAGAAATTAGGGGGCAGCCCATGTTATTTCTGGGTGGTGGCCCACTTGGAAAGAAACAACATTTACTTGAACAGTGCAGGTCTGATGAGAAGTTTGCTTGTTCAGCAAACTTTAGAGTATGTTTACCTTTCAAGGGAGTTTAAACCTTAGGGTAATATTACCACAATCTTCTTTGGAAAAGAAGGACCCCAGCATTACAACGAACCCAAGTTCAGTTCCCTTGTATGACAAAGCTTATGGTTTATTTTTATTGCTTTATACTTCCATATTTGTTCATAAGCTCCTGAGAGATCTTACCATTTTATGTGTTTTTCTTCAGGGAGAAAAAAAAGTTGTACCACACCCATTTTCTTTCTTTTTTTTCAGTCAGGCAACATAAATTTTTGATTCTATAGAAGGGCCATATGAGGTAACAAATTAGACAAGATTACAAAGAGAAGCTAATCTGAGAAGGAAGCTTAAATAAATGATTTTATACTCCCCTAATTAGACAAGATGATTTCATTCCAACATGACTATAATCATAGGCAGGATTGGGCCTATTAAGAAACTTGTTTTGAGCCCAGTGAGTGTCCAGAAGTTGGACTGTTTATTTGAAATGTATTGGAATGCCTTTGAGAAACTTGAAATTCAGGTAGATGTAATGGTTTCCATGACGATCTCTTAGGTCTTCCTGCTGTGAGCCAGTTTAGAACAATCTGAGACCATAATTTCACTTACTGTTTTGCAGTTATCTGCTTTCTCCTGCCACAGACCATCTAAATTCTCACTGGTTTTGGATGAAGTACTGATTGACATTGAAGTTGGGCACATCTACTAGGTGCCTAGCCCTTATCACAAAATAACAGAAGAGCTTGAGAGTCTCATGATGCCCTCAGACTGATTATCGCAATTAGGGATAGCCTTGAATTCCCTTTTCAGTCTGAACAGCTACAGTAATCAACCAATCAACCAACAAACATTCTAGGCCAGATACCAGGCTAGGTGCTGGAGACACAAATACACTGAATGAAATAGTTCTTATTTTTAAGAAACTTACATTCTAATAAAGCACATACGACGTACATGCATTAGTATCTACAATGCAAATGCCAACAAATTTTACACTGTAGTTTGGGGAAAAGCTGAGGGGATCAGGAAAAGCTTCACATAGAGGGCGATTACTAAGATGAGTCTGAAAAGAAGAGAGAGATTCTGTAAAGCAAGTAAAGAAACAAAGTATTTATATAGTACCCACTACATGCCAGGCACTATGCTAGGTGCAATATTCATGCTGGGGGGTTGGTACTATTATTTTCCCCATTTTTACAGATAAGCAAAGTGAGACAGATTTTCATTGACTTGCTCATTGCATGTAGCTAGTTAAGTGTCTGAAATCACATTTGAACTCAGGTCTTTCTGACTCCAGTCCCGGCATTATATATATTCCACCAATTACCTGCCTCTAGGAAGAGATGAGGAGGGTATCTATTATAGATATGCCAATATAAAACAAGGGAGATGGTAGGTAAAGTACAGTGTGTGCAGGAATTCCAAGTCTTTTTACTTCTTTAGGTCATCACATTTCAGGGAAGGCAGAAGGAAGAAGCATAACTCACTTGGTGACCCTTTAATAATGATAGCTAGCATAGTCCCCTTCCCCTGACCTTCTCTGAAGTTGCTGAGGACTGGAATAAGTTGACCAGGTTCACAGTAAACCCGCTTTACCTCCTTAGGCTGTTTACTCATAGTTTGGTGGTATATCTGAGACGGGTAGGTGGTACAATGGATAGAGCTGCGCTCAGGGTCAGGAAGACCTGAGCTTAAATCTGCCTTCAAATCTGGGCAAGTTACTTAACCTCTGTTTGCTCCACTGTAAAATGGAGATCATAACCGTATCTACCTCCCAGGGTTGTTTTGAGGATCAGTAGGTCTACAGAAGTGCTAGCTATTATTATCATAGTATCTCAGGTTAGTGGTGTTGTTTATTTACTCTCCTGAATGACATTTCACTGCTATACAACAATCAGCTGTTGATAAAGAAGCCTCCTTGAGACTCTTTGGAATGTTCATAGAACAGGATCATAGCCCCGTGGGTCACTGGGAGGCATCTCATTCTTTGAGATCCCTGAGTAGAGGATATCTACTTATTTCCTTACATTTGCATATGATTCCTAACTCTTTTGGGGGCCTTGATGATATATACATATATGTACATAATGCCATTTTACAATTTAGGGAATTACTTAAGTCTGTAGCTTTCATGGAATTCCTCAGCAGGTCCCTGTTCCAGATATTTTATGAGTCATCGTAACTCATGAGCCCCCATCATTGTGTTTCATTTTACTAGATCAAAGAGAGGATATATTAGTTCAAAGTAAAAAAGCATTTATACAGCAGTATAGTGAAACAAGTGGTAAGAAAGATCCATACATATTAAGTGTAATCTTCCACCTCGAGTCCCAAAGGGTGTGGGGTGAAAGGTTAGAGGGTGTGGGTAGGGAAGACAAAGACACAAGGATCACATATGACCAGGGAAAACATAGAAAGTCATATACGTGTAGGAAGTCCATTTGACCAGGGCAATCCATGCCTTTGACGTTTGGAAAATACTTATACCCCATGATCATGTTCCGCTTTCTTTCTCTGTTAAGCTGGTGCTGCTCTCTGCTGCCACCTGCTGGCTCAAAGCTGCATGCAGCTTCTTCTCTGAACTGCTCAGGGCCTCAGCTCAAAAAGTTCACATTTCATCTGTTCGGAAATTTGATCTCAACCAGTTTCACTCAACAAACAATCTAGAAAAGGCCTTAGACCTTAAAGTTTGTTATTTTGACCTCCTATTCTCCTCCTGATACACAGACATGTCTCAATATGAACTGTTGTTTTATTTAAAGTGGAGGAAATCTTTTAAATTCTTTTCTACTTCCATAATACCTAAGGGCAGTCTAGGATCATACCATACCCAGGAGAAGAAGACTGAAAGGGGTTGGTGACCTTTGTCCTATTAGCCCTTAACAAAATTTTGGGTATATTCTTTATATGTAATTTACAATTCCATCAAAATTATTTTCAAAAATTGAGAGTTTCAAGTAAAATGTAAAACTTCTGGTCTATATCATCCATTTTGACTATTTTAACAAACTGAGTTACCTGGTATTCACTGTATAAGCCTCTCAAGAACTACAAGAGATTATAGAGTCATAGAGGTGGGAGAGTCATAGTTCAGGATAAGGAAAATTACCCTAGAAAATCAACACTGCTCTTTCCTGTCTTCACATCCTTCCTAGTGTTAAGAATTATGGACGTGAAGGCCAAAGGCAACGACTGACTGATTTTTGCTACAAATCAGAAGCAACTGAAAACCCTGTTAAAACTTCAGGCTTTTTATATGGTTCTATAATATGCAACATTTCACAGTTAAGTTCTGACTTTATCTTAAATGAGTTTCCTCTGCTGACTAAGAATCATAATTTCCCACTCCAAAAGCAAAGTTATGAAATAAATACAGAGTGACACCATTAAATATGTAATTAATGGAAGTGGAAGTGCTTCAAACATAGTTTCCTGAATCATCATGGATATGTAAGAACAGATTTATTGTGACTTTTTATTTTGTACACAGAGATAAAAATCATCACACTAACATGAAACACATTTCAAAGGCTTAAAAAGAGGAGCAGGGACATGATTGCTTTCTCCGAGTACATGAAGTTCTGCTATATGGAAGAGGAAATACTTGTTCTACTTGGTTTTAAAAGGCAGAATAAAGAGGAATGAAAGCAAGTTGCAAAGAGGCACATTGAGCCTTGGATGTCAGGATTTTTTAACAATTAAAGCCATCCATAAATGGAATGGTCTTCAAAAGGTGATGAGTTCCCCTTCAGTGGTGATCTTCAAAGACAGGCTAGATTACCACTTTTCTATCATGTTATAGGGGGGATTCTTCTTCTGTATGAATTAAGCTAGATGTTCTTTAAGATCCCTTCCAACTCTGAGATTCAATGATTCCATTCCTTATCTGTAGATGAGGCAACCGATGTCTAGAGAGTCTAAGTGACTTGTTCTGGCTTCTTAACAGCTGCCATATAGAAATCCAGTGTCTCTCTCTCTCTTTCTCGACCCCATGCTGCCGTGTAGTATGTAGTGAATTTTCCCATACTTTTTCTTCACTGAACCTTAGAGCATGGTATGAGTCTTCATAAGGAATTGGGAGACAATGTATGCTTCCAGTGAGCCCTCCTGCTTTCTTGGGTGTCCAGTGGAGACAGATAGGCAGTCTGTATTCCACATCATTTTTCCCCATCTGCTGGAAGGGAGCAGGTACTATGTTGGAACTGGTATTGCAGTTGAGTGGGCCAAGGAGAAAGAAGTTCTGACACAGACCTAATAAAACTGTGAGGGCCATGAAATGACCTGGAGCACTATGACTTAGAGCATATCCATAAAGGCATAAAGGAGTATGGTTCAGGCCTGATTAGAGATGTCCCACCATAGTTTGGCCAGTGATGGGTGTGCCAACCTCCATCATCTTTTCTTCTCACCCTTGACTGCAGTAGCTGCTGAGGTAACCTCAGTGAGTTCCGCAGCCTACAAAATCTTCCCCTATTCATTCTTCCCCTTATCTTCTATCATCTAGGAGGATGTGTACAAGGACAAAGGGTCAATGGCTATTATTGGTGGATTCTTTCAATGTCTATTTTGTTCTCTGGTTCTAGGCTATCTGGGCATTTTTTCTTTATAATAGATTGAAATATGATATCTTAGCATGTTTTTATTCATGGCTTTCAGGTAGTCCAATGATTATTATCTCTCTTCAACCTATTCTTTAATTTTTTTCATATATATATATATACACACACAAAATTTCATTAAATATTTACCAACTACATGTAAAATGTTTAACATTTTTAAAAAATTTTGAGTTTCAAATTCTGTTCTCTCTCCCATTCCTCCCCCGTCCTTGAGAAAGCAAGCACTTTGCTGTTGATTGTACGTGTGAAGTCATGCAATGCATATTTCCTTATTAGCCATGTTGCAGAAGACGACAGACAAAAAAACCCAAAGAAAAAATTTTTTTAAAGCTTGAAAAGTATATTTCAATTTGCATCAGGTCATCAGTTTTCTGGAGGTGGGTGACATTTTTCATCATGCATGCTTTGGAATTGTCTTGGATTGTTGTCTTGATCAGAGTAGTTGATCATCTTTACAAAATTGCCATTACTGTGTTTGATGTTTCCCTGGTTCTGCTCACTTCACTTTGTCTGAGCTCATATATGTCTTCCCAGGTCTTTCCGAAGAATCCTGCTCATTATTCTTCATAGTATTCCAATAGTATTCCATCACAATCATAAAATACCACTTGTTCAGCTATTATCCAATTAATGGGCATCCCCTCAATTTCCAATGCTTTGCCAACACAAAAAGAGCTGCTATAAGTACTTTTGTACAGATAGGTCCTTTCCCCTTTTCTTGGATCTCTTTGGAATACAGACCTAGTAGTGGTATTTCTGGGTGAAATGGTATGCACAGTTTTGTAAGCCCTTTGAGTGTAGTTCTATATTGTTTTCCAGAATGGTTTTATTAGTTCGAAGTTCCACCAACAGAGTCATTAGGGTCCCAATTTTTCCATACCTACCTACTTCAGCTTTTGTTATTTTCCTTTTCTGTCATGTTAACTAACTTGATAGGCATGAGGTGCTACCTCAGGGTTGTTTTAATTTGTGTTTTTCTAATTAATACTGGTTTAGAACATTTTTTTTCATGTGGCTATTGATAATTTTGAGTTCTTCCACTGAAAACTGCTCATATCCTTTGACCATTTAATAACATTAGGAATGACTTTTCTTCTTCTTCTCCTTCTCCTCCTCATCCTCTTCCTCTTCCACCTTTTTCTTTTGGTTTGGTTTGGTTCACTTCCCTATATATTTCAAGAATTTGGCCTTTACAGAAAGTTGCTACAATTTTTCCCCCTCTTTTCCTTCCAATTTTGGCTGCTTTAGTTTTGCTTTTGTAAAATGTTCTTTAATTTCATGGAATCAAAATTATACATTTTACTTACTGTCATCCTTTCTATCTCTTTTTTGCTCATAAACTCTTCCCTTATCCATAGATCCGAAAGGTACATTTTCCCTATGCTTTTCTGATTTTGTTTTATTGTTTCTTGATGTGTTATAGAGTCATTAGCTTTCAGTTTCCCAATTCTAATTTTTAAGGAATTATTTTCTTCAGTGAACTTTTGTACTTTCCTTCATTTGACTAATTCTACTTTTTAAGGAATTATTTTCATCAGTGAAATTTTGTATCTCTTTTTCCATTTGGACAGTTCTGTTTTTTAAGTTATTTTCTTCAGTATTTTTAAATTTAATTTATTTAATATATTTAGTTTTCAGCACTGATTTTCACAAGAGTTTGAATTACAAGTTTTCTCCCCATTTCTACCCTCCCACGCACTCCAAGATGGCGTATATTCTGGTTGCCCCATTCCCCAGTCAGCCCTCCCATCTGTCATCCCACTCCCCTCCCATTTCCCTTTCCCTTCTTCTCTTGTAGGGCAAGATATATTTCTACGCCCCATTGCCTGTGTATCTTATTTCCTAGTTTCATGCAGAAACTTTTTTTTTGTTGTTTTTGAGCATCTGTTTTTAAAACTTTGAGTTCCAAATTCTCTCCCCTCTTCCCTCCCTGCCCACCCTCCCTAAGAAGGCAAGCAATTCAACATAGGCCACATGTGTATCATTATGTAAAATCCTTCCACAATACTCATGTTGGAAAAGATTAACTATGTTTTGCTCCTTCCTAAACTATCCCCCTTTATTGAATTTTCTCCCTTGACCCTGTCCCTTTTTGAAAGTGTTTGTTTTTGATTACCTCCTCCCCCTGTCTGCCCTCCCTTCTATTGTCCCCTATTTTTTATCTTCTTCCTCCTTCTTTCCTGTGGGATAAGATACCCAATTGAGTGTGTATGGTATTCCCTCCTCAGGTCAAATCCGATGAGAGCAAGATTTACTCATTCCTCCTCACCTGCCCCCTCTTCCTTTCCTAGAGAACTGCTTTTTCTTGCCACTTTTATGCAAGAAAATTTACCCCATTCTATCTCTCCCTTTCTCCCTCTCTCAATATATTCCTCTCTTATCCCTTAATTTGATTTTATTTTTTTAGATATCATCCCTTCATATTCAACTCACCCTGTGCCCTTTGTCTTTCGATCTATCTATCTATACACACACCTACATATATACATACATACACACATATGTGTATATGTGCATACACACACATATATATTATATATATACATATACATATGTATATATATATATGTATAAAAATATATGCATATTCCTTTCAGCTACTATGATACCGAGGTCTCATGAGTCATCTTTCCATCTAGGAATATAAACAAAATAGTTCAACTTTAGTAAGTCCCTTATGATTTCTCTTTCTTGTTTACCTTTTCATGCTTCTCTTGATTCTTGTGTTTGAAAGTCAAATTTTCTATTCAGCCCTGGTCTTTTCACTGAGAAAGCTTGAAAGTCCTCTATTTTATTGAAAATCCATATTTTGCCTTGGAGCATGTTACTCAGTTTTCCTGGGTAGATGATTCTTGGTTTTAATCCTAGCTCCATTGACCTCTGGAATATTGTATTCCAAGTCCTTTGGTCCCTTAATGTGGAAGCTGCTAGATCCTGTATTATCCTGATTATTTTTCCACAATACTCAAGTTGTTTCTTTCTGTCTGCTTGCAGTATTTTCTCCTTGACCTGGGAGCTCTGGAATTTGGCAACAATGTTGCTAGGAGTTTTCTTTTTGGGATCTTTTTGAGGAGGAGATGGGTGGATTCTTTCAATTTCTTTTTTACCCTCTGGCTCTAGAATATCAGGGCAGTTCTCCTTCATAATTTCTTGAAAGATGAGATCTAGGCTCTTTTTTTGATCATGGCTTTCAGGTAGTTCAATAATTTTTAAATTATCTCTCCTGGATCTATTTTCCAGGTGAGTGATTTTTCCAATGAGATATTTCACATTGTCTTCCATTTTTTCATTCCTTTGGTTCTGTTTTATAATATCTTGATTTCTCCTAAAGTCACTAGCTTCCACTTGCTCCAGTCTAATTTTTAAGGTAGTATTTTCTTCAGTGGTCTTTTGGACCTCCTTTTCCATTTGGCTGATTCTGCCTTTCAAGACATTCTTCTGCTCATTGACTTTTTGGAGCTCTTTTGCCATTTGAGTTAGTCTATTTTTTAAGTGTTGTTTTCTTCAATATTTTTTTCAGTATTTTTTGGGTCTCCTTTAGCAAGTCATTGACTTGTTTTTCATGGTTTTCTTGCATCCTTCTCATTTCTCTTCCCAATTTTTCCTCTCCTTCTCTAACTTGCTTTTCCAACTCCTTTTTGAGCTCTTCCGTGGCCTGAGACCAGTTCATGTTTTTCTTGGAGGCTTTTGATGTAGGCTCTTTGACTTTGTTGACTTCTTCTGGCTGTATGTTTTTGTCTTCTTTGTCACCAAAGAAAGACTCCAGAGTCTGAGACTGAGTCTGAGTGCGTTTTCACTGCCTGGTCATGTTCCCAGCCAACTCACTTGACCCTTGAGTTTTTCGTCAGGGTATGATTGCTTGTAGAGCAAAGAGTACTTTGTTCCAAGCTTGAGGGGATGCACCGTTGATTTCAGAGCTATGTTTATACAGCCTGCTCTGCCACACCAGCACTCCTCCTTCCACAAAAACCGCCAACTTGGACCTGATGCAAATCTTAAGCAGGTTCTGCACTCCTGCTCTGATCTGCCACTTAATTCCTCCCACCAGGTGTGCCTGGGGCCAGAAGTAACTGCAGCTGTAGTTCTGTAGCTGCATCACCCCCACTGTCCCTGGGGCAGGGGCCAAACCATCCCCTGCAGCTTTTCCCACTAACCTTCTCTGCTGTCTTTGGTGTTTGTGGGTTGAGAAGTCTGTTAACTTCCACAGCTCACTGATTCAGAGCGCTAGGGCTTGATCCACCTGGCTCCTAGTCTGGTTGGTCCTGCCACCGCTCACGCTGAGCTCTGCTTCCCTCCACTCCGTGTACAAGAGACCTCATCCAGCGACCATCCAGGCTGTCCTGGGCTGGATCCCTGCTTCCCTCTGCTATTTTGTGGGCTCTGCAGTTCTAGAATTTGTTCAGAGCCATTTTTTATAGGTTTTTGGAGAGACCTGGTGGGGAGCTCAAGCAAGTCCCTGCTTTCCAGCTGCCATCTTGGCTTCACCCACTTCTTCAGTATTTTTGGTGCTTCTTTTACCAAGTTGTTAGTTGTCTTCCTTTGCTTTCATTTCTTCACCTTTTTTTTCCTTGACCACTCTTATTTGATTTTGAAAATAAAACTTTTAAGCTCTTTTAGAACTTTTAGAAATTCTTTTAGAATTTGGGAATTCTTCTTGGGCTTAACATCCAATTCACCCTTTTTTTTGAGGCTTTGCTTCTAGCTCTTTTTACTTCATTAGCTATTCAGTACTCACCAATGTGTTTCTGTGTATAAAACTAGCCCCTTACAATAATGAAACTTTTATATCTTAAAGTTAACCATTTACTTAGCAATAAAGCTCTCTCCAAACTGACTTCCTCCTAACTTTGTAGTCTTCTTATGCCTTGCACCCTCCCTGCACTCTATGATCTAGAGAAATTCATCTGCTTGGGATGTCTTGCACAGGATGCCCCATCTTCTGTCCCTGTGTCTTTGCTCTACCTATTCCTCATGCTTGGAAGGCTTTCTGTCCTCAGCTCTGCCTCTTAGAACCCCTGGATTCCTTCCAGACTCAGCTTACACTCTCCCTTCCACCAAATCCTTTCTGGTCACTCTACTCCTCCCTCCCAGGGTCCCCAGTCTTCACCTCTTTCAGCTGTTGTATTTGTATCCTAAATGTATCTATATCCATGTTGACTCTCAATTAGAATGTAAGTGCCCGAAGGGCAGGAACTGTTTTTTCTTTTCTTTGTGTCCCTAGGACTTAGCACAGTGTATGCAATATAGTTAATGCTGAATAAATGTTTGTGATTATTGGTTGTTTCATTGATTACTTGGTTTAGAGTTTGACATATTTACTCCATACTGTATTACTTCATTTTATTTTACAAAGTTGTAGCTTTCTCCAAAAAAGGAAATAGACAGATAGATAAATAAAAGCTTGTGCTTTACCCTAGTCTCTCAGACAGTCAGCCCTTCCTCCCTCACCCCATCTGACAATACCCAATTATAATAACACAAAAATTAAACTGAGAAATTAGAGCTAGTCAGGGCTAGGTATGGATTAAGTGCTTACCATGTACCAGACATTGAGCAAAGTACTGGGCACACAAAGAGAGATGAAAGATTACCCCTGCCATAGAGGAGCTCACAGCCTCACAGCTCATGAGGGGTGAACTGGGGATCTGAACCCCAGGTTTCTGTCTCCCAAATCTAGCTCATTTTCTGTTTTGTATGGTCCAACACATCATTTTATAGCCTGGGAAACTGAAATCCAAGGAGTGCCTATAGCATCCATAGCTACTTGGTGGCAGTGGCGTGACTTGGTATCCTAATTTCTATATATTTCCCTGTGGGTCACTTGGCCCAATGCATGAATACACATTAACCAGGGGTCCACTGGTCTATGGATAGATTTCAGAGAGCCCATGAATTTAGATGGAAAAAGTGCATCTTTATTTCTACTAACTTCTAACTGATAAATTGGAATTTCCCGGAATTATTGAAAATCATTATTTAAAGAAAACATCCATAGATGTCACCAACCTTCCAAAGGGATCCATGACACAAAAAGTTACAATCTTTTGGTCTTGTGGATTGTAATGTTAACTTAAAATTAAAAAGACCTGTATTCAGTTGCTTAGTCTCAGATGCTTAGATGTCTCGATTTCCATTCTGCAAAGTGAGAATAGTAATGCCTGAAGGCCCTATCTCATGGGGTTGTTATGAGGATTATCCCAAAATAATACTTGCAAAGTGCTTTCAAACTTTTAAAGCACTGTGTATGACTCAGCGATTAGAATTCTTGACCAAATATCGACACCAAAATGCCCCCACTATGCAATTAACACTAGTCTTCAAGTTCTACTCAATTTTGGGTCCCCTGGAAAATTCTCTACATTGAGTGTATGTGTGTGTGTGTGTGTGTGCTTGCATGTGTACATGTGTATATAAAACCCTAAGAATACCAACTCTCACCTTAATTTGTTCCACCATTTTTTCTTTGTTGATATGCTTTTGTGAATGGTTGTCATGTTGGAAACCTGTCATTTCCTTCTGGCTCAGGTGGACTTTTCTTCTGGCTTCTTCTCTTTGGAAACCATTTCCTCTGTAGCATGTTTTGATTTCAGGCTATTCCACATGCTTCCTAAGAACAACTCATATGTTGGAGCTGGTAGAAACTCAGCACTGTTCTTCCACAACGGGCAGAGATCATTTCTAAGGCAGATCAAAAACTTTCAGTGCATTTTCCAAAATGTGGATCCCTAATCTAGCACAGTGGCCAACACATACTAAGCTTGTTGATTAAGTGATGGAGCTCTAAGCTGTCTACTATTTTGTCTTCCCATTGGTAGAGGTTTTGGCTTACTACCTTTCCATCTTATATAGTTTTTTTTTCCAGACAGAATGCCTTTAATTTTTTAATATGCATTTAAAATAAGCTGAATTTTATTTGTATTCCTGCTCTTTGGCTATGTAACATAAAAAAGGGTTAGATAATTAGAAAGTAGGAAGTAAATTAAAATAAACAAATGACCATATCTCTTCTGAGTGAGATTTATCTTTATGTTAAATCTTCCCCTTCTCCAAATCTTATAATGTCCTGGAATTTTATAAGGTAGAGAAGACCTTATACGTGATCTAGTCCAATGCCCTTTTTTAAATTTAGTTTAAGTTAGATTGGTTTTATTGATGCCTTTTGCCATTTAAAATGCATTTTTATTTCTTATTTATATCACTTCATCTCTTACTGTATCTGTCCCCCTCTTTTTTTCCCAAAGAGCTATCTCTTATAATAATTGTTTTATTTATAGAGGAAGAAAGAAAAAAAATCCACAAAACTAACATAGTGAAACAAAAATGGCATTATATATGCTCACAGTCTCTTACTTCTGTAAATAAGCCAAGGAAAACAGTTCTTCATATCTCTTCTTTGGAGGCCAAGCTTGGTCAATAGATTTCATAGTGCTCTACTTGTTTAGCATTGCACCAGTTCATTTCAGTCTTTTGATGCATTTCTGTATTCATGGTATTGTCTCTTGCAACACAGTAATATTCCATGACAATCGAGTACCCTTCCCCAATTCCACTCCTGTGAAACTTTCATTGTAACAGCAGCCAAAGCAAGCCCCAGCCTGAAAACTGTTAAACAGAATCAACCAGCTTCCTTCAGCTAACAATCATGTAGGTGTGCAACATCTTCTAATATCCTAGCGTTCTACCTGATGGAGCGACATGCATGTCCTCACTGCTTCTTCAGCCCATCCTGTTCATTTTATAGATAAGGAACCAAGGCACAAAGCACTTAGGTGACTTGGAGCCCCAGAATCACAGAGAAGTGGAAGATTTTAATTGGACCTTAGAAGGAGTTATTCCATCCATCTCATTTTACCGGTGAGGAAACTGAGATCCAAAGAGGGTTAGTGACCTTCTCAGTCATACAAGTCAATAGCAGCAGAGCTGAGACCTTTGATGACAATGACGCACTGCTTGAAGCTGATACTTTATTACTAAAGGTGCTTGTGTTTGTGGAATCGGTTCATGAGCTAATAGGTTTTTCATTTTGAGTAGGCCTTAAATAACCCCAGATGGACTTGTGATGTCTGTTTGAGAGGCGGCGGTGGGCAGAGTGAGAGAGAGACAGGGACAGAGACAGAGAGATGGAGACAGACAGAGACAAAGCCGAAGACAAAGGGACAGAGCCAAAGTAACAACAAGGAGAGAGAAAATTGGACAAATGCACTCCGAGGGACAGGGAGCTAAACACAATGAGAGTGAGAGAGAGGAAGAGAGAAGAAAAAGAACATGAGAGACACAGAGCAAGAACAGAAGATCCAGAGGCCTCAAGCGTTAGTCCTGTTCCCTCTTCTTGCATGAATACTGCAAATGTTATTAGTTCCGAACAATTAGATCGGCACTATTAATATGAATAGCTTTGTCTTGTACAGATCTATGCTCTCAATTTTAGTCATTTATCATAATTATTTTGCTTTTTAAAATCCTCAGTGCTCCTTTTTGCTTTTATTCAGAACTATACTGAATATTGAAAATGGGAGTAAAATGAGGATAAAAACACTACTTTCAAGAAAAAAAGACTTCTTAGAATTCTTAGGGATCTTCAAGTTGACCCTTCTACAGGGGGCCTTCCCCCTTTCTTCTACTTGTCAGCCCCTCAAATGCTCTGAACTTACTTTTTATATAAGCTACAATTATTATCTGTTTTTGTGTTGTACCCCCATTAGTATGTGAGCTTTTTGGAGGCAGAGACTTTTTTTGTCATTTTATCTTATCCAAGGCAACTGTTTGTTGAAATGAGTTTCTAAGTTTTTTTTTCCTCCTTCCCTCCCTCCTAACATCCCCCCCTCCCTTCCTTCCTGCTTTCCTCCCTCCCTCTCTTTTTTCTTCATCCTTCCTTCCTTCCTTCCTTCCTTCCTTCCTTCCTTCCTTCCTTCCTTCCTTCCTTCCTTCCTTCCTTCCTTCCTTCCTCTTATCCATTCTTCCTTCCTTCCTTCTTTCTTTTCTTCCCTTTTAGAGGTAGAATAACAAAGTGACAAAATGCTGGATCTGGAATCAGGAAAATCATGGCTTATAATTCTGCTCTGGCCACCTAGTATCCATGCAATTTAAAGCTCCTATGCCTCGGCTTGCTCCCTCTAAAAATGAAGATAAAACTATCACATAAAGTTGTGAGATTTAAAATTTATATATATATATATATATATATATATATATATATATATATATATATATAAAACATGCACATATATATGTATGTGTGCTTTGTGAACCTTAATGTGCTCCAGACCTCAGATATTGTTATTATAATTTGGTTATCAGCTCTTTAGGATGGTTTTTAAAAATAAAATAACTCTTAGGTTGAAAAGCTTTGATGTGGGCGTCCTCCAAACCTCTGACCTCTTACAGTGGGTTGTAACCATTTTTGTTGGATGACAGCTCATTGATGAAAACTTCCAACAGCTGAAAGCAATGCTTTCTGTATTTGGACACAGACAAATAGGCCACATAATAATAAAAGCTAGCATTTGTATGACACTTTAAGATTTGCAAAACACTTTACATATATTGTTTCATTTGATCTTCATGACAACCTGGAAGGTAGGTGTTAATATTACCTCCATTTTACAAATGAAAAAATGGAGGCAGGTAGAGGTGCGATGATTTGTTGAGCATCACACAGCTTGGGGGGGTCTGAGGCTGGTTTTGAACTCAGATCTTTTTCACATCCAAGACTGTCTTCACTGTGCCATCCGGCTGTATCTGAATGCTGGTGAAGAATTCACTGTAATTGTTTTGACCTTCAAACGAGCATTTTCAGCTATCACACTAAAGTTTACACAACAATGAAAAAGGCAGTTTAGTGTAATGGCTAGAGAGCTGGACTCAGAGTCATGTTGGTTTCTAGCTGTATATTTATTTCTCCCAGTACGAAAGGACAAGAGACATAAAGCCAGGAAGACCTGGGTTTGGGGCCTCCCTTCCCTATGTGCCATTTGCATTAATTACTCTCAGTAAATCACAATCTCTCAGCATTCTTAGCAACTTAGAGGGTAAAGTTGCAGAGAGAGAGGGTGCCCCTCTTGCAGCGATAGAGGAAGCACCAAACTGGCTACTCCCTATAATGATGAAATCATAGATTGGGGAAAAAAATAAAAATCCCCAACATCTGTGCTGTGAAATATATGTCTTTTGGGTCCTGGCCTTTTGGATGTTTTATTGTTTCCTAGCTGTATCTGTTCCCAGTTCTCCTTAGTGAATTGGCCTGCAGTATTTTGTTTGTTTGTTTTGGTTTAATTTTTCTAGATCATCTGCTGCCCAGATCATGGACTCCAAGCCATTCCAGTCAGGTTGGATGTGACAGAGCCTACATTCTGCTGCCCTGAACTTGAAAATCCCAAGGTCACCACGATGAAGGCACATGAGGTGGGCTAGGGGAAGAATCAGACATTGAAACAAGGACAAATAAAAAGTACATAAAGAATAAACACAAACTTCAAGCGATTGTGAACATTGCTGTCAACTTTTGTTATTTGCAGACTTTTTAGATTATCCTCTGCCAAGGCAAACAAAATAAGAGTTATGTAACTTTAACAAGTCATTAACCAGCTCATCCTATTTCTTTCCAGAGTCCCTGCTAAGCTTCTTTGTGTGTGTGTGTATGGACATGGATTTTATTGTCCTTGCTGAGATCTCTTTTTTTTAAACATAGTTGGTCAGTGTCTTTGTAGCTCTTTCTTTTATATTTTCTTCGCCTTATGTCACTTCAGGTAAGGCTTCTAATATTTGTTTAAAGTCTTTGTATTCATCATTTCTCGTGCCAGACCACATTTCATTCGATTTACCTACGCTCATTTATTTGATCGCTTCCCAAACAGTGGATTTTTCCCCTGACTATGGCACCACACCATTCAAAAAGTTTCAATGGATCCCTTGGACAAAATAATGTCAGTTGCTCTTCTTGGCTTTTAAATCCTTTATAATCTGACTCTACGTGATCATTCTTGGCTGGGTGAAGACTATTGCTCTACCTCCCCCACTTTAAGTTCCAACCCCAGTGACCTGCTCAATGGGCCTTTCACACACATGACATTCCATCTCCTGCCTTTCTGCAGTGTTCCAGGCTGTCACTCCCTGCTTGGACCACTCTACTTCCACCTCTTGGAATCCCTACCAACTTGCAAATAGTGCCCTCTAGAGGAGGCCTGATTTGCCAGTTGTTAGAATGTTGGAGGTGGGGTGTCAAGAAGACCTGGATTCATATATAGCCTCAGAGGCTTACTTAGCTGTGTGATCTTGGGCAAGTCACTTAAACTTTTTCAGCCTCAATTCCCTTATTTGTAAAATAGGGATCAGAGGAGCAGCTATCTCAAGGGTTTTTGTTTAGATAAAGTGGGATAATGTATGTAAAATGCTTTGCAAAGCTGAAAGAGTTAATTCAATGTGAGATATTTGAATCTACTGGAGAAAACTTGGATATCAAAAATTTACAAGAAAAACATCATTATTTTTTTTCTGCAATTAATCATTTTCTGTCTAATTTTAAATATGTTGATTTTGTTTGTCAAAAATTTAATTTTCATAATTCAAACTGTCAGTTTTATTTTCTTGTTTGTAGTGGCAAAAAAGTATTTTCTTCCTTGTTCCCCTGTTTTTTTCAAACAATGTGACCTTTTATGTCTATATCATGTATTCATTTAGAGCTTATATTAATATATGGTGTGAAATGTTGGCCTAAACCCAGGGTTCTTAAATTGCATTTTTACATCCTAGACCCCTTTGGGAACCTAATGAAGTTGTATCAGAATAATATTTGCAATGCATAAAATACCTCTAGGATTAGAAAGGAAACTAGTGAAAATAAAGATGGATTTTGGGGACAACGTGTGACAGTGCTTAAAAGATTTGACGCTTTGTGCAGTGAAGAACTTGAATGAATGCAATAACATCCAACTGTAACACCGGAGGATCCAAAACAAAGCATGTTGCCCTCCTCCTGACAGAGAGCCACTGCTATGATGAGGATCATCTAAGGAAAGGTGGAGCTATCCAGGAAAGTTCCTAAGAATAGACATCATATAACCCTTGCTGAAGTGGCCTGAGAAAACTATTGAAGACCTGCAGAAAAAGAAGGAAGATGACACCGATACCTAGCTACCAGAGGCAATAGTGAACTTGAATGTCATCTTGTCTGACTAAAGGCAATCAAATATGAAGAACAGGAACCACAATATAAAAAGTCAAAGCAGAACAAAGAACAAAATAATTCAACATTCATTTAAAAAACAAACACCACAAATGATAGAGCCTTGAAAAGTGAAAAAAAAATTAAAAAATAGAACTCCCAAAGAAGAAAGATGTAGAAAATTGCTGGTCAATTCTGAGGCCAAAAAGTGATGGAGCAATTATAAAACAAAAACTTGGGTACCATTAATATAATGAATGATAGACCAAGGGAGGTGACTGAACCTAGATTCTCTGCAAAACAAGAAAGCAACAGGTATAGACAATATTTATAATTGTAGGTTCAAATGCTTCACATTGACGTATGCATTACCAGCAAGGCAATTTTCTTGGGGAGCAGGTGATTCCTGTCAGCAAGTATTTACTTACTAAATCAGTATATAGCCTTATTAATCAGGCAGTGAATATGATATCAATTTATCTTTTCCTTTTTTCTCATTTTTTTTACCATATCTATATATGTTGTAGACCAGGAGAGGAATGCCATGAAATGCAAATCTCTATTACATAGGAAAGAAGTGTTAAACATGTGGCTCATGGGCTGTAACTTGCAACACTCCAGACCATACCCCAAATGAGATTAAAATGTATTTTGGAAATATTCAAAAATAAATAAAACTACAGTAAAACAAAGGTAGCATTGTATTTTAAACGTAAGTCAATATGGGACCTATAAGGATCTTTATGTATGGTTTAGTGGTCTCTGTTTCTATTGGAGTTTGACCCCACTGATGTAGAGCTTAGCAGAATATTTTGCCATTTTCCTCTCTGATGTGACCGTGATCCATTTTTTAAATACAAGGCATCATCTACTTATTACCAAAAGATGAGAACACTGGTAACCCCTCCAAATGTAATCCAATTACACGTTTACATACCTTAAATTTTGTAGGTTTAGCACTCAAAAAAATCTATGAATATAGGAAACCAATGTATTGGTTGAGATGCCAGAAAGTCCTAGCATAAATATCAGTTACCAACTAGGTGATTATCGAACAAACTGCCCAAAAGTGTCATTGCATGTATATTACCTTTATTAATTATTGTAAACCTTTGATTCACTTTTGCACTTATAGTTTTAATCAAATACATTAAAGAGTTCCAAGCATACTGAAAATGCTTAAATATTTGCAGTCTACATGAAAACAAGTTCTCTATTTAAAACATGCCACCAACAAGAATTTAACGATAATCAATATAAGCATCATCTTCTAGGGAGATAGCGTGAGCCTACTATGGTTTTTCCTGGTACTCAATCCGTTATCATCACTCCCAGATAGAACTGAGTATGGCTTTCAAGTCAAAGAAGGAATCATACCGAAAGATTATACTAATCACTTGATATATGAGGATAACATCAAGTTTTGTGGATCTACTGAAAAGAATGTTAAACAGCCACTTCAGCTTGTGGAGTCTTTCTCCCTCCATATCCAAATGTCATCTGGATCTAACAAGGGACTGTGGAACAGACATTTCACTGTACAGTCAAGGCAGCTCTCAAGAATCAGCCCTCTGATAAATCAAGGGATGACTCTCTTTAGCCCTTTAGTTCCAGGCTGACCCTGTCAGTGACTTTGTTCCTCTCTGAGCAGTGTGCTGCTATGGAGCATCTTCTCCTGCTGGGTTGCTGCCATCCAACTCTGTATCACAAGAGGGCTTGAACTTAACAAGGGTTTCTCAGGATAGTTATCTGTTATCCTGTGCTCAAGGGAGGAAACAAGGCAGCTGTTGGCTCAGGCTTGTCTAGGCAAATGCTTATTCCTGCTGCCCCAAGCTTGTTACTGCTGGGAAAGAGGGGTTGGGGAGTGGGACAAAGAGATCCTTTTCTCTTCCTCTTGCTGCAAGTCCAAAGGAGAAATCCCATTGGATTCCCTCCCCCAATGAGGTCTGAAATATACAGAACTGTTTCTTCTTGTTTTTAATAAATGCCTGTAGAGTGAGTAATTCCCTTTGAGCCTGTTACCAGGTATCTTCATCAATATGCTCTCCTATCATAGGAACCAATTAAGAGTTACTTCATCCTTCCCATAGTATATATCTCTGAGCAAAAAGCCACACCACACATCCAACTTCATAGATCCTGCCATGCTCTGGCAAGTCAGGGATTGCCTTGCTCATCCCTGTCACCCATAAAATGTGAAAAATAATACTTAGACTGCTTGTGTCACATAATTGTTGCGAAGGAAGTGCTGAAAATAAACAGACACAGGGATTTGGCCTACTCAGGAATATCTTTACTCATCTTTTATTGATATCAAAAGTAGAAATTCAAATAATAGTCATAATTTTAGAGATGGAAAGGACATCAGAGGTAACCTAGACATCCTGGAAGTGTCAACTCACTGGGATTTTCTTGATTGGGGAACTCTCATTATGGAAATACCATTCACAGAAGCAGATCAGTAACTTGTGTCTGGATCTATAGTCTTAGAGAGTTGCTGGAGCTCTGGTAGGTTGAGGGCCTTACTGATGGTCACATGGCCAATGTGTGTCACAAGTAGAACTTGATTTAGGTTTTTCTGAGTCCAAGACCATCTCTGCCCAGTGTCTGGTAGACAGCAAGTGTTTAATAAATGATGACTGGTTTTATTGATTGTCATCTTGCCATTTACTAAACAATGATTAGACATTTAGGTGAGAGAATTATCAAAAGCAATGTATAGAAAATGGGTTCAAGTTTAAATCAGTTAAGGTTGTGGGGGTGCTATTAACAAAAAAGATCCTCCATTTCTATTGCATCATTACTCAGGGTACATATTCACCACTTGGAAAAAAATCATAACCTGGCAAAAAGCAAAGCATTCATATTACTCCCGGCTGTAGGCCAAATCAAACCATTCATTTTAATTACAGGTGAATAATCACACCCTTACATTTCTTACCAATCACGTCAGCTTTGCTTTGCTTTGTGATTGATGTGAGGTGTTGAATGAAGACCTTTTAATTCAGCCCAGCTGGCGAGCTTTGGTTGCACTTCCTCCCAAACAGGTTCAGGTCAGGCCTAGCTTGTCAAATGTGTTGAAAAGGCCTGCCTCAATGAAACTGAAAAACAGCCTCCAGAGAGAAGACTTGTCTATGATTGAACACCCTTGTGGGGCAGCAGATGGTTGAGGAGGCATTCTTGGCTCTCGTGGGCCCACAGTAGTAACCCATAAAGTTGAGGGGAGAAGTGGAGAAATGACTTTTGTCCTGGTGCCAATCCTTGAGTCCACCCAGCAGAACCCCCTGCTTGCTGGCTCATGCTCTGCCAATCCACTTTAGCACTGAGTCAAAAGTGTCCACTCTTAGTAGGAAACATTTCCTTCTAACTAAAATCTAATATGGTTGAGTTTTCCATTTCAGGTTTCTGTGATTGTGGTATCTTAAGGAGGATCATAGATTTAGAATTGTCAGGTCATTTAAGTTAATCCCCTCATGTTATAGATGATGAAACTGAGTCCCACTGTATGTCAGGGATTAGCATAATGCCTGGCATATAGTAGTCACTTAATATGTGCTTGCTGATTGAAGTGACTTGTCCAACTTTACTTACATAGGAAATATTATACCGGGGATTTGAACCTAGGACTCCCAACACCATGTAGCATAAAACCTCTTGACCCAGGTCACTTCTCAGTCTGTGTCTTTGACAATAATAACTTATATTTGTTTAGCTCTTAAAAGTTAGGCAAGTATGAGGTAAAGAATGTCAGTATTATTATTGTTATTATTTTAAATATATTTTATTTCCTTCCAATCATATGTAAAATAATTTTAAACATTAGTTTTTTTAAGATTTGAATTCCAAATTCTATTCTTTCCTCCTTCTCCTCCCCCTCCATGAGATGATAAGCAATCTGATAAAGGTAATATATGTGCAATCATGTAAAATATTTCCATATTAGTCATTTTGTGGAATAAAACTCAAACAAAAAAAGGAAAGAAAGTGAAAAATAGTATGCTTTGGTTTATATTCAGATGCCATCAGTTCTTTCTCTGGAGGCAAATAGCAATTTTCATCATGAGGCCTTTGGAATTGTCTTGGATCACTGCTGAGTATTGCTGAGAATAGCTAAGTCATTCAAAGATGTTCCTTGTACAATATTGGTGTTACTGTGCACGGTGTCCTTCTGGTTCTGCTCATTTCATGCTGCATTGGTTCATGTAAATCTTTCCAGGTTTTTCTGAAACTGCTCATCATTTCTTATAGCACAAAATTCCAATTACATTCCAATTACATTACAATCACATACCACGGCTTGCTCAGCCATTCCCCAGCTGATGTACATCGTCTCAATTTTCGGTTCTTAGCACCACAAAAGAGCTGCCCCATCTTTTTATCTCTTTGGGATACAGACCTAATAATGGCACTGCTGGATCAAAGAGAATGCAGTTTTAAAGTGCTTTGGTGCCAGTATTATTATCCTTATTTTCCAGGTGAGGAAATGAGTCCTGAAACAAGAAATAGAGTAGTCCTTGTGATTCTGTGTCAATTCCGCAGGTTTTCAGCAGAGTGCACAGCCATTTGTTCTTGGCTTGGTGCTGTTTAACATTTTTAAAACCAGTAGCCTAAGTGAATTCAGAGATGTTATGATCAACAGATTTCTGGCTGACCCTAAGCTGGTAGAGATATGTTATGTACTAGGTGACATCAGTCAATATCAAAAGATGCCTTGGCAAGTTAGAGCATTTGTGTTGAATCTCCAAAAAAGAAATTCAGTAGGGATAAATGTAAAGCATTACATTTGGGTATGAAAAGTTACCTTCAGAAATACAAGATGAGGGAGGTAAAGTTAGACAGCTCTGAAAAAATAACTTGGAGTTTTGGAGACTACAAATTGAGTCAGCAGTGATATGCCATCCTAAAAACTAAATCAATCTTGAGTTGCATGTATTGTATTCATTTTGGTGTGCCACATTTTAAGAAGGATGCTGATAAACTGACAGGAGGCCAAGTCAACTAGGATGGTGAAGGACCTTGAGGTCAGTTTGTATCATGTGAAAAAGGATTAAAAAAACTGGGGATATTTAAACTGGAGAAGAGGAGATAGGTTTGACTTCTTCATTCAGCCATAGATGTCAGAATTTGGAGCAGTGGGGGGAAGTTTCAAAGAGGAAAGTTTAGGCTGGTTGTCAGGAAAACCTTCCTAACAATGAGAACCTTGCAAAAGTTGAATATCTTGAGAAGTGGTAAGTTTCCTTCCTTGGAGATTTGTAGCAACAATTCAGCTAGCAGCTGCTGTGGGGGTGAAAGACCAACACAAGCCCAACAATAAGAATGCTGCCAGCGCAAGTTATTTTGATCTGCTTTACTAAGGAAAGCAGCATTAAGAGGTTAACAATCTTACTTTAATCCAACATACAAACATCATTCACTTAGTTCAGGAGAAAAAGCCGGCAACCTGAACTTCAGAGCAAATACAGACAAGTTACAAACATACACAATATAAACAGACCAGATCACAACTCATAGTTACCAAGAAACCATCAACATCTGGATTGACGAGCTGGGAGGCTCTTGGAGCGGCTGCCTAGAGTCCCATGCCAACACTCCTCCAGGAGTGAGAGCCTCAAGGGAGAATGCCAACCTCTGGGTTTATATATCTTGGTCCAGGTAAAATGTGAGTCACACATGCTATTCACCCACATGACCTAAAAGCATCACAAAAATGCAACTTAAACCCCTGTAGTCTAAAAGCCTCTGATGTCACAAACAAGTCACTCAAACCCACCTAAACTAGGCTTTCCCTTGAGGCAAGGAGGTCATCAAGGACTCATAATTTAATCAAGGAAACAAAGACCAAACTCTTCAAGGGCATTTCATGGAATATGTGCTAAGAGCCCTCCTTAATTACCAATACAAGATCTTGAGAGAAGAGGTGGGATGACCTCTTGTTGAATATACTGTAGTGGGGATTCCTTTTGAATATGAATTTACTAAGATGGTGTCTGAAGTCCCTTTCAAATCTCAACTTCTGTGATTTTAAAATTCTGTGATTCTATGAATGAGACTCATTCATGGTCATGCACTGAGGAAAAGTATGAGACAAGAACTGAGTGAGGATTCCAGACCCATGTTCATCTTCCATTCCCATAGTGGTTATTCTTCATTATAAGTCCTTCCATGACTTAATGATTTTTCCTTCCTGGATAGTGGCTAGAGTATCAGTCTGGGAATCTGGGAGACCTGGATTCATGTTCTATATCTGCCACAGATGAGATGTTGATGTTTTCCCAAAGGAAAGTCACTTTGAAGAACTCTATCAACTCTCACACATTGTGGACTAGTTGTTGTTTTGCATCAGTGGAAGTAGTTTCCATGCTGGAAGTTCCACAATGATTACATCACAGGTCCCCCTGTTTCCTCACCCCCCCAAAAAAGTATTAGGAAAATCACTAGAGAATACAGCAGGAATTCTTCACTTGCCTTCACTCATAACCTGCTTAGCTGGAGTGAACTACTGAGGCATTAAGTGTATCTGGGTCTAACCTGCAATATGATTATGTGTATCTGCAGTGGAGGTAAAGCAGGGGTATTCTGAAGGGCTCTTGTACTGACCTAGGTGAATGAATTGTTAGATTTTCAGAGTGAGAATTGTATTTTGGAAACCTGTAAAAACTACAAATCATGGCTTCCTTTATTGTTTTATTGATTATCTTAAGACTTAAAAAGTGATGGAGAAAATGTTAATAATATAAATTAAACTTAGAAGCATAGCTTGCATACACGTAGAGCCAGTTGTTAAACATTTATCTAGGTGTTAAGTGTACTCACTCTCTCTATAGAAGATTGCTCAGGGACAGGCCCAAAGTCCCTTCTTTTCCTTAATCTATAATTCTAGAGGAGCAATTCTTCAAACTCAGTGACTCGAATGCAGAGTCATAGGACTATGACAGTAGAGACTTGGAGCCTCATCTCCCTTTTCTACAGGGAAGATAACTGGCCCGATTCAATTAAATGTAATTCTACAAATATTTATGGAGTTCTCCAGGCCCAAAATAAGTCACACTTGTTATTCACTCTTGAAAACTGCAGGGTAAGTGCTTTGTACTTCCCTGAATCCAATTTTCCCATCTGTAAAATGAGAGTAATACTTGTGCTGTCTGCTTCATAAGGCAGTTATTAGGAGAGTGCTATAGCAAGCTGGAAGATATGTAAGTTGTGATTGTAACGTGTGTCTCTGACTAAGGTAAACACAGGAAGGAAGCATGATATAGTGGATATAACCCTAGCTTTGGCATCCAGGAAGATCTGAGTTCACAGCCTAACTGTGATACCTACTATCTTTTTAAGAATTATTTTTAAAATATTTAAATTTTTTTAAAAATTAAAATATTTAACATTTTAAAATATTTACAAATATTTAAAATTTCTGAATTATCCCCTTCCTTCCAGCCCCTTTCCCACTGAAAAGGCAAGTGATATGAGTTATACATGTGAAATCAGGCAAAACATATTTTCATATTGGCCATGTCACAAAAATGAGAAAATTATACTTACAATTTGCCCTTAGAGTCCATCAGTTTTCTCTCTCTAGAAGTGGATAGCAATTTGCATCGAGTCCTTTGGAATTATCTTGGATCATTGTATTGAAGGGAATAACTAAGTCTTTCTCAGTTGATCATTGTTGCAATATTGCTGTTACTATGTGCAATGATCTGCTAGTTCTGTTTGCTTCACTTTGCATCAGTTCATATTGGTCTTCCCAGATTTTTCTGAAACCATTCTGCCCATCATTTCTTATAGCACAATAATATACCATCACTATCATATGCCACAACTTGTTCAGCCATTTCTCAATTAATTGGCATCCCCTCAATTTCCAGTTCTTTGCCACTACAAAAATATGTATTTTTGAACATACAAGTCCTTTTCCTTTGGTTTCTTTGTGATACAGACCTAGTAGAGGTACTGCTGGGTCAAAGTGTATGCATGGGTTTTTAGCCCTTTGGGCATATTTTCAAATTTGACACCTACTTTCTAGGTGTTCCTAGAAAAATTGCTTAACTTCTACCTACCTCAGGCAACTCCTCAGTACTCACTTACTGGTTCATTGAAAAATTGAGAGCTGCACTGGTAGATATGAAAAAAAAACAATCAGATCCTTTCTGGATTCTTGTCTAAATAGGTCTTAAAAAATTGTGAAAATTACTTGAAATTTTTAAAAAATGTGATAAAATTTTTAAATTTCTTTTTTGCTTTCTTTAAAATTGATTATTATTATTATTGCTATCATCATCATTATCATTACCACCACCTTAACAAACATCAACATGCATAAATAACATTGTTACGAAGGGGTTAAGCAAAGGAAGATTGATTATAATATCATGACTATTATGCACAGATTTTTTTAGGTTCAATTACCATAGTAGTAACTGACATTTCTTTGCTTATCATTTCCCTCTTCTGAACTTCCTTCTGCTCTCTTCTGTGTAATTTTAAAACATTTCTTTGACACTCTTTACTTTTCTTCTTTTCTACTTCCCCATATATCTGCTCTACCTCCAGCTTCCACAGCCATAAAACCATGTTTTGCTTAAAAAAAATAGTAAATTAAAAAACCAACATTTATTGGTCATACCTGAAAGTGTGTGTCTCATCTGGATCTCTAGCCCATCATTCTCAGCCAAAAGGAAGACATATCATTCTTCTGGATTTGTGATTGGCCATCATATTGATCTGAGTTCCCAAGTCTTTCACTACCACAATGTTATGGCATTGTTTAAATTGTAAGGATGATCCTTCTCCATTCACTTCATAGCAGTTCTTACGTGTCTATTCAAGTTTCTCTGAATCTGTCCTTTGGGTAATTTTAATATTCAATAATATTCTGTTACAGTTATATACCATAATTAGTTCAACTATTCCTCTAATGATAGACCCAATTTTATTTCCAGGTCATTGATGTACCAAAAGTACTATATATGCATACATATGTGTATGTGTATGTGTATAGATATATGCACATACACATATATGTAATTTTATACACACACACACACACACACACACACACACACACACACACACACATATATATATATATATATAATTTAGAAAGGAAGTTTTTCTTTCTTTTGTTCCTGAATTTTGTTGGTAGTATACGGAAAGTGTGAACATTTTTGTAGGCCTATTTTATATTCAGCTGTTTTACACAAGTTTTGTTCCAATTTTTTTATAGAATTTTTAGATTTTCTAAGTAAATGATCAAATTATCTACAAAAGTTATAATTTTGTTTTCTTTTTCTTTACTTATTCATTCATCTTTTTCTTATTGTCAATGGTAGGGTTTCTAGGACGATCATACATAATAACAGTGAAAATAAACTTCTTCACTTTTCCCTTGATCTTATTGCAATGGCCTCTGTTACTGTTCCATTGCACACACACAGACAAACACACAGACACATACATATATCTAGCACTTAATTTTAGATAAATTTTGTTTACTATATTAAAGAATGATCTATTTATTCCTATGTCTTTTAAAAAGAAATATTTTCCCATGCCTATTGATATGGTCATGTGATTTTAATTATTTTTGTCAATATAGATTATTATGTTTAGAATTTTCTAAATATTGCATTCTGGATAGAAGCCCAACATAGTCACTAGTGTATGGTCTTTCACATTTACTGTTGTGTTCTGTTTGCTAGTATTTCTCCCAATATTTTTACATCAATATTCATTAGAGATATTGGACTATATTTTTCTTTCTCCTTTATCTCTCCCTAATTTAAGTATCAGAATCATATTTGTCTAAAAAAAGGAATTTGGTAGGATTCCTTATTTCCCTGTTTTGGCAAATAATTTATAGAATATAGGAATTAAACATGCTTTGAATAGAATTAATAGAATTCACTTCTAAATCAATCAATTTCTTGATTTTAAAACTTAAGAGTACATTTAATAATTTATTTCTTTTTTAATAAAGTATTTAAATTTCTTATTTTTTTAACTACAAGATTTTATTTTATCCACCCATTTCATTTATCAATTTTGTTGGCATATCATCAGGCAAAATAGGTTCTAATGATAATTTTCTTTATTTCCTCCTCATTTGTGCTGATCTTTTTTCCTTTTTATATTAAAAATTTGGCTTTCCTCTCCCTTTAAAAATCAAATTAACTAATGGTTGATCTTTTTGGAAAATCCTATACCCCTACTTTTTGTTATATTTCATACCCCTACTCAATAATTACAGAAGGCTTGACTACTCAACTGAATTAATCCATCAGAGCTGTGAATAAGGCTCAGACAACCCCCTTGAACCAATATATCAGTCAAAAACCACTAAAATAAATTTGAATGACCTAGTTAATCAAGTAGAAGAAGGACTAGAATGATTTAATCCTTCAAAAGGAATAAAATGATAACACAGGAAGTGTGTATTGAGATTGGCTGAATATATTCAGTCATGTCCTGGGAGTCTTGTGAAGAACAGGAGGCTTATTTAGAATCCGAGCATCTAAGTGTTGGGCCAGCCCAGTGCAGGGGAATGGCACAGCTAAGCCCCTGAGAAGGAATTTCTGGGTGGTAGAGAAAGAAGGGAAATGATGTCTGTCTCATCCCTTTGCCATCTCCTATTTGACTAGTGGATGACTTTGTGAAATTCACAATGTTGGAAAATGTTGGTTTTCCAATAAACATTTTGTAATTTCCCCCAGAAAAACACTGGCTGAAAAGCAGGTATGTCTCAGGAGCCAACCAAAGAAAAATAGCTTTAGGATTTTACAAAGAGGCTTGCAGAAATTAACACCATACTTATGTGGAGTTTCATGATGCCTCCATGAAAAATGAAATGGACTTTTGACAAGCAAGATCTATAAATTAACTCCTTTGCCATATATACTCTCTAGGTTGGAGTCCAGCTTTCCCCAAATCCTGTATCTATTTTTGAAAGATTATGCCCTTGTTGGAGGATGGGGTAGTGTCTTGGATGAACTGTTCTTAACATACTACCCATTTCTAAAGACAGAATCTGGATGACCAATTGACATCAACTTATAATTAATGAGGGAAGCACAGTAGAACAAGGGAGTGCTTGTGAGTTATAGTACTAGAAAAAACAGCTCCTTGCCTCTTAGGGTACTTTAGAACCCCAAGGAGAGATATAGCAGCTGCTCTCTGGGGTACCACTCTGTTAGTACAAATCAAGGGCTGAGAAAGAAGATTTAAAACATGTGCTACATAACACATTAGGATTTTTTTTTAAAGAAAACAATGACTAGTTTTATATATGCATTCTTTTTGTTTTCGATTTTTTATATCTTCTATGATTTTCAGAATTTTTATTTTTGTGCTTAGCTTTTTTATGTGTAGCTCTTACCATATTTTTAGTTGCATGACCAATTATTTGAACTTTTTTTCCTCTTCTCCATCAATGGAAGTGTTTATGGATATAAATTTTCTTCCAAGGACTGCTTTGGCTATGTCCAAAAGTTTTTAAGTACTGTTTTATGCTATAATTATCTTTGACGAAATTATTTATGGTTTTGGAGATCAGTTATGTGACCCATGCATTCTTTAAGTTTAAATCATTTCATCTCTAAGTTTGATCTAAGTTTGATCTCTAAGTACCATTCATTGATTATAATTTTTATTTTGTGATCCCCGGCCAAGATGGCGGCTGGTAAGCACGGACTAGAGTGAGCTCCGTACCCGGGTCCCTCCAAAAACCTATAAAAATGGCTCTGAACCAATTCTAGAACGGCAGAACCCACAGAACAGCAGAGGGAAGCAGGGCTCCAGCCCAGGACAGCCTGGATGGTCTCTGGGTGAGGTCTATTCCACACGGAGCTGGGAGCTGGGAGCTGGGAACGGAGTGGAGCAGAGCCCAGCCTGAGCGGCGTGGACCATCCAGACCAGAAGCCGGGCGGAGGGGGCCCTAGCGCCCTGAATATGTGAGCTGCGGCAGTTACCAGACCCTCCACCCACAAACACCAAAGACTGTGGAGAAGGTTAGTGGGAAAAGCTGCGGGAGTGGAAGGAGTTCGCGGTTCGGCTTCCAGCCCCGGGGGGCAGCGGAGGTGGGGCAGCTACAGCTGTTGTTACTTCCGGCTCCAGGCCCACCTGGTGGGAGGAATTAAGTGGCGGATCAGAGTAGGAGTGCAACAGCCTGCTGAAGATCTAAGTCCAGCCTGGACTAGGGGTCCTTGGGGAAGGAGGAGTGCGGCTCTGACAGAGCTGGCACCTCCCCCCAAACGTAGAACATAGAACTCGTTAGTCTACAAGCAGTCATACCCCACTGAAAAACTCAAGGGTCAAGTTAGTGGGTTGGGAATATGGCCAGGCAGCGAAAACGCGCCCAGATTCAGTCTCAAACTTTGGATTCTTTCTTTGGTGACAAAGAAGACCAAAACATACAGCCTAAAGAAGACAACAAAGTCATAGAGCCTACAACCAAAGCCTCCAAGAAAAACATGAACTGGCCCCAGGCCATAGGAGAACTCAAAAAGGATTTGGAAAAGCAAGTTAGAGAAGTAGAGGAAAAATTGGGAAGAGAAATGAGAAGGATGTGAGAAAACCATGAAAAACAAGTCAATGACTTGCTAAAGGAGACCCAAAAAAATACTGAAAAATACACTGAAGAAAACAACACCTTAAAAAACAGACTAACTCAAATGGCAAAAGAGCTCCAAAAAGCCAATGAGGAGAAGAATGCCTTGAAAGGCAGAATTAGCCAAATGGAAAAGGAAGTCCAAAAGACCACTGAAGAAAATACTACTTTAAAAATTAGATTGGAGCAAGTGGAAGCTAGTGACTTTATGAGAAATCAGGATATTATAAAACAGAACCAGAGGAATGAAAAAATGGAAGACAATGTGAAATATCTCCTTGGAAAAACCACTGACCTGGAAAATAGATCCAGGACAGATAATTTAAAAATTATTGGACTACCTGAAAGCCATGATCAAAAAAAGAGCCTAGATGCCATCTTTCAGGAAATTATCAAGGAGAACTGCCCTGATATTCTAGAGCCACAGGGCAAAATAGAAATTGAAAGAATCCAACGATTGCCTCCTCAAATAGATCCCAAAAAGAAATCTCCTAGGAATATTGTTGCCAAATTCCAGAGCTCCCAGATCAAGGAGAAAATATTGCAAGCAGTCAGAAAGAAACAATTTGAGTATTGTGGAAACTCAATCAGAATAACCCAAGATCTGGCAGCTTCTACATTAAGAGATCGAAGGGCTTGGAATGTGATATTCCGGAGGTCAATGGAGCTAAGATTAAAACCTAGAATCACCTACCCAGCAAAACTGAGTATCATGTTCCAAGGCAAAATATGGAGTTTCAATAAAATAGAGGACTTTCAAGGTTTCTCAGTGAAAAGACCAGAACTGAATAGAAAATTTGACTTTCAAACACAAGAATCAAGAGAAGCATGAAAAGGTAATCAAGAAACGGAAATTGCAAGGGACTTACTAAAGTTGAACTGTTTTGTTTACATTCCTACATGGAAAGATGATGAGTATGATTCATGAGACCTCAGTATTAGGGTAGTTGAAGGGAATATGCATATATATATATGTTTATGTATATATATAAGTGAATGTGTATGTATGTATGTATGTATTTGTATATGTATGTATGTGTATGTATGTGTATATATATGTGTTTATATATATATATGTAAAAGAGAGAGAGCAGACACAGGGTGAGTTGAAGATGAAGGGAAGATATCTAAAAGAAATAAAATGAAATTAAGGGATGAGAGAGTAACATACTGAGAGAGAGAGATAGGGAGAGATAGAATGGGGTGGATTATCTCGCATAAAGGTGGCAAGAGGAAGCAGTTCTATGGGAGGAGGGGAGAGGGCAGGTGAGGGGGGAATGAGTGAACCTTGCTCTCATCAGATTTGGCCTGAGGGGGAATACCATACATACTTAGTTGGGTATCTTACCCCACATGAAAGAAGAGGGAGGAAGATAAAAAAAAAATAAAAGGCAGGGGGATGATGGAGGGGAGGGCAGATGGGGGTGGAGGTAATCAAAACAAACACTTTGGAAAGGGGACAGGGTCAAGGGAGAAAATTCAATAAAGCGGGATGGGTTGTGAAGGAGCAAAATGTAGTTAGCCTTTCACAACATGAGTATTGTGGAAGGGTTATACATAATAATACATGTGTGGCCTAGGTTGAATTGCTCAACTTCTTAGGGAGGGTGGGTGGGAAGGGAAGAGGGAAGAGAATTTGGAACTCAAAGTTTTAAAATCAGATGTTCAAAAACAAAAAAAGTTTTTGTATACAACTAAAAAATAAGATACACAGGCAATGGGGCGTAGAAATTTATCTTGCCCTACAAGAAAGGAAGGGAAAAGGGGATGAGAGGGGAGGGGGGTGATAGAGGGGAGGGCTGACTGGGGAACAGGGCAACCAGAATATAAGCCATCTTGGAGTGGGGGGGAGGGTAGAAATGGGGAGAAAATTTGTAATTCAAAATGTTGTGAAAATCAATGCTGAAAACCAAATATGTTAAATAAATAAATTGCATTTAAAAAAAATAATTTTTATTTTGTTATTGTCATTAAAATGTGACTAGTATTTTTGCTATTTTTCATTTGTTTATGAGAATTTTATACCTTGTTAAAGGATCAATTTTTATAAGGGTGCCACTTACATCTGAGAAATATGCACATATCTTTCTAATCCCATTCAGGAATTATCAGACATCTATCATTTCTAGATTAAAAAAAAATCTATGGAGATCCTTAATTCTTTTTTGTTTACTTTTTGGATAAAGAGCTGCTCTGAAAAGAGCAGAGGTCCTGATAATCATTATTTTGCTTTCTGTTTCTCCCTATAATTTGATTCAATTTTCTTTGATGTACTTGGATGGTATGACACCTCTAAATACAATTAAATATTGATATTATTCAATTATCTTCAGTGCTTTACATGGAAATTCAATTTCTCTGTTTATTGCTTTTAACCCTGCTTATTTTTCTTACCTCTTTACTGAGATTATGATGGCTTTCTGTGCTTTTCCTCCCTGAAATATAATAAATTCTGCTTTAACCTTTCACTTTTGCTCTCTGTGAATCTTTATGTTCTGTTAAACATTTAAATCTGTTAAATGTAAATAATATAGTGTTGGATACTGCTTTCTAATCCATCCTGCTATTATCCTCTATTTAATTAATGAATAAATCCTTTTCACCTTGACAATTGTTTATTTCCTTCTATAATCTCTTCTTATACTTTATTTCCTGAGCTACTGTTTATAAAGAAGATAGAGATGAAGAATAAGAAGGAATTTGATCAACACAAGCAATCTATAATTGAAGTAGTCTTTTCCTACTTCTCTCGCCTTCCCTTTTGCCCCCTCCCCTGACCCAGATTTCTGGTTCTTATGTTTTCTTTCTCTTTTAATCTCTCATTTGTCATCTATCCTCTGAAGTCAGCATTTGGCTTTTCTGTGGCTCTTTCCTACCTGTTTCTACTCTTTCAATGTCATTTGTCCCTTTTCCTCTTCCTTTTTCCTACCTGATTCCTTGTTGAAGTTGATATATTGAATACACCAAACTCAGTGTGTGTGTGTGTATAATGTGTGGGTGTGGGTGGGTGTGGGTGGGTGGATATATGGGTGTGTTTTCAACCCTATGCCTGGTTCATATAAGATTGGCATTCATGAGATGCTTGCTCCCTTCACTCTTTCCTCCATGTTTGTACATTTCTTCTCTTGTGCCCCAATTATGAAAAAAAAATGGTAAATCCCATTCCCTGAAATTATTCTTGACTTAGCTAATCTTTACCCTTTTTTTGCCTCTCTCAAAACCAAAAATACCAGAGCAAAGGCAAAACCATGCCTTATATACATTAGTAATACGTTAATTGACTACTTCCCTATACATTAATTACCAGTGAGACCCTTCTATCTTCTTCCCCTATTAGAAGGTAAGTGCCTTATTGTTGCATAGCCCATTCTGATAGTGCTAAGAATATAACTCTTTTTAGATATTTAAATATCCTCTGTTTTTACTGCAAAATTTCTACCAAATTCTCATTTTTATGGTGTTTGAATTACTACAACCTGTTGAAGGTCTGTTTTCTCTCTGTAGGATCATATTTAGTGTTTCAGAGCAAGTTATTCTTGGTTCTAGATGTTTATTTTAGAAGCAGCTATGTGGAACAATAGCCAGAACAGTGGGCCTGTAGTCAGGAAGACCTAATTTCAGATCTAGCCTCAGACACTTACTTGCTGTATGACCATGGGTAGGTCATTTAACCTCTGCCTCAGTTTCCTCAACTGTAAAATGAGGATAACTATAGCACCTACCTCAAAGAATTGGTGTGAGGATCAAATATTTGTAAAGGGCTTAGCTGAGTGCTTGGCACATTAGTGGTGATGCATAAACACTAGCTACTATCTTTTGCATTTTGAAAGATCATATGCTAAGGTTTTTTTTCCTCCTTTTTGTTGATAGCTACTAAGTCTGGGATTCTTACCATGGATTATTGATCCTTGAGCTCTTTCTGCATGCTTGGAGTCATCCTTTTTTTGACTTGGAAGCCCCAAGTTCGGCCTACAACATTCTTAGATGTTGTTTTGTTGATAGTTTCTTAGCATGGGTGGATTCTTTCTATTTACATTTTGCCTAAATAGATCTGTGAAATTCCTTTGAGGATTTCTTGAAATATGCTATCCATTTTTTCTAATAGCCTCTAGCTCAGTCCCTATAGATGATTTTCAGTGAATCCAGTAATTTTAAAATGATTTCTCCTCACTCTGTTTCACAAGACAGTTGTTTTTGATAGGAGATACCTTATATTTGCTTTGGAATTTTTCTTTATTCTTCTTATCTCATGAACTCATTGAATTCTGATTGTTCCATCCTATTTTTTTTCAGGAAGTCCACTACCTAGGTAAGGTTTTTCCATGTTCTCTTCTAAACTATTTAGAAATATCCTTTATTTTATTTAAAAGTGTCCTTTAGATATTTTTCTTCCAAAGCGCTTATTTTAATTTTGATTTCATTTTTTTAAATCTCTTGATCAATTTCTTCAATTCACTCTTGCAGTCCTTGTGGACAAGACATTCTTCCACCTCAGGCTATGCTTTTACCTCTTGTGTTATTACTCTATCCTCTTGATTCAAGTCTTGGGTTTCTCTTACCCAATGAGATTTCTTCATTGCATTTGCTATTTTGTTCTAATGATTCATTTTTCTAGCCTCAATTATTCTGTTGAAATTTTGCCCTAGGGCCAGATTCTGCCTATGCCTTCTCCATTCCTGAGTCTTGAAGGACTTGGGTAACCCCTCTTTGGTTCTGTCCCCTCTGGAATCTGGATCCCACTGCCACTGCCCCTGCTATTCTGGATGGGATACTTGAATCTAGGCCTCAAACTGTGACTTCTATTTTAGTTTCCTAGTGGTCCAACAAGGATGATGGCTAGACCATCTACACTGTTCTTATGCACTCTTCAGAGAGGAGTTGGCTCCACTCACTATTGGAGATCTGACGAACCCCACTTGGATATTGATGATTAAGTGGTCTCAGTCCTCCTGTAAAGACCTGCAGCAGTGGAAGCACAGGTGCTGAGCCATCACTTTCTCCTACTTTCTCGTGCTCCAAGTAGCACAGAGACTGTCCCATCCCACCTCTACAATTGTCTAGATGAGGTGTGATGAGGACTTGAGCTAGGGTCATGGTAGTGTCAGAGAGGAGAAATCTTCCAGAGATGTTACAAATTTGGAAATGACAGGATTTGATAAGTGATTGGGTATGGGGGTGTTGAGAGAAGGTGAGGAGTCATGAATGACACTTAAGTTATAATCCTGGGTGATTGGGAGGATGACAGTAGCCTTGACTGTAATAGTAAGAGAAGTTCAGAAGATTTTGGAGCAAAAATGAGTCCAGTTTTGGACATATTGAGTCTAAGATGTCTATGAGACATTCCATTGAAGGTATATTTAATAGACTTTAATAAACTTTAGTAGTCTTTCATAGAGGGAATGTAAAAATTTTATTCTTGGGTTCAAAAAAATCACCTCCACAAGTACGAGATGGGGATGGTGTGCTTAGATAGCAGTCCATCTGAAAGGGTGGTTTAGTAGTTGTTAATCACTAACTCAAGATGTGTCAGGAGTGTGACATAGTACATCCTCTACTCCAAAGTCAATGTAATCATGCCATTCAGAAAAGCTTAGTGTCTAGGATATGGGAAGTGATAGTCCCATTGTATGCCACCCAAGTCAAGCCACATCTGGAGAACTGTGTTTTATTAAGAACATCACACTTTAGAAAGATATATTTATCACCAGGAAAACATACATAGGAGCATCAATGGCCTCTGGATCTCCCTCTATGAATATCAGTTGAAAGAACTTGAAACCTTCAGCCTGGATAAAAGATTTTGTTTGGATGACTACTAGCTTCAAGTACGCAAAGAGCTATTGTGTGCAAGAGAGAATGGACTTGTCCTTCTTGGTCACAAAAAAGCACTAAAAGCAATGAAAGTCAAAGTTGCATATTGAAGCCATATTGAAACTCAAGGAAAAAAAGAAAAAGTTGCTAATAACTAGAGTTGTCTAAAATCTGAGTGGACTCCCTTATGCGCGTGGTGGGAGCTCCGTCACTAGAGATCTGAAATGAAAGTTGGTGTTATAGAGGGAACTCTTATTGAGACATCTCTGAGATTATGTGATTCTCTAATGATATGGGTAAAGGATCTTCTTCCTGCCACATGAAACTTTCTTCTGGTCAGTCCACTTTAGGGAAGAGAGTGGGATTTATTATTTTCAACCTAGCTTGATGGAAAAATGAGCCAATGGATTATTGTGAGGATAAAGGTAGAAAGCACTGGGATCTTAGAGATTTTTTAAAGTGCATTATGAAGGAATCTTTGGCTTTGAAGATGATTGTAACACTACATTCAAAGGAAATTCTCAATGATTTTGGTCATTTCATTCTGTAAGACTTTAATCTGCTTGACGACAAAAACTGTGTTTTATGTAAACTTTGCATTTCTCCTAGCAACAAGTCTCTGTATCCACTGGCATAGTTCGCCCATGATTTTAATTGGATCCTTCTCTTATGTTATAAATTGCAACAGAAAATAAAAGGTAGTGGGGCCTAGTGGATGGGGGGTCAATTTCAGAGTGAAGAAGAGCTGGGTTCAAATCCAGTCTGTTACACATGATGTGTGTGACTGTGGGCAAGTTCCTTAACCTCTTAAGGCCTCAGAAAAGCCTCTGAGACTGAATTATAGGCAAGTTACTTCTCTGAATGTGTGGATGAAGCTTACATCCTAGAGTGTTTTAGAATGATATTTTTAGAATGATAGCTAGTATTGAGTGAAAAGGATTTCCAGCTCCCTAAATTTAAAAGACATTAAAAGCACCTCCAGAAACATTGATCCAGAACTTATAACCTATTTTGTAAGGAGAATTATTTTTTAAAAAGTAATAGCTGTTAGATGTTCTATGTCCTCTTCCCATTGGCTGCATCCAGACGAATTCCTTTCCGTTCCAGCCTTCCTCCAACTGCAAGAACCTTCAAAACACTGGTGGCTCCACACACAGGAGCTAGTTTCAGGGCTTAAAAAGTTGATCTGAAGTAATGTCTCCATACACTTGCCCTGAATGTTGGTTGTACTACCACAGAAATCACAGGTCTAGGCAAAAAAAAACTCCAAGTAAATAAGAAAACAAATAGATAAAAAGAGAGATAAATGAATAAACTAAAAGAAACATATATAGATAAACAAAAAAATAAATATAGTCATTAAAGTTATTTCTTTCTGAATTCATGTGTAGAGTGATAGACCTGGGGTCAGAAAGACCTGAGTTCAAGTTGTGACTCTCCTGATTACTGTGACCCTGGTCAAATAATTTCATTTCTCTTGGATTTAGTTTCCATCCCTCTGTAAGATGCAGGTATTTAAACAAATGGTCTCAAAGTTTCCTCCTAGCTCTGAGATTATGATCTCATGATATTTGCCCATGACTTGACAATTATTGCTAATAATTTAAAAAACTATCCCAGATCAAGGGGCCATTAAGGAACCACCATAGTACTCATACTCTGTAGCCAAATGAACTGATTTTGGACCTCTGAGAACAGGCTGAAGGCAGTAACGTAACAAAAGCCAGGAGGCATTTCAACAGACTTCATAGTATGAAAACAACAGCTGGATGTGCCTGTTGCCACTTGAAAAAAAATATATATATATAAAACCGTGAATGAACAAAAGATGTTGGAAAGTTGGAAGTGAAGTCATCCTGTTGCCGGGGTATGTTATGTCTGTGTCTCTCATTTGCATAGGTTCCTTCCCAGGGCACCACAGAGAAGACAAAGGAGTACTCTATGGCAGAATAGGCTGATAGGGTGCCAACGTTCATATGAGACCATGAAAGAAATGTCATGGACAAAAGGTTTCTCTTTTGCAATATGAGGCAAACGGGTTAGAACGGAGAAAGGACATGTAAAAAAGTGAGGCATTTATGCTGCACTCCTTGGAAGAATGGAATTTCTTCACATTCCTGGTCACTGACTCATACTTTGCCTTTGAATGAACTGTGAAGTGGAGCAGTGTTTTTGAGACCCAGGTCTCTTGCCTATGAGCCTTATGTGTCCCATCGTCTCATTCACAAAATTGGTTTAATTAAAAGGAATACTTTTAAAATTATTTCTATGGGATGAAATTTCTAAATTCATACTACTTTTATAGTTTATCATTCAGGATTATGGAATCTTAGCTTTGAATTGGACCTCAGAGATCTTAGAGTCCCAATGTATATGATGCCTCTGTAATTTCCCTGGAAAATGGTGTATCAGGAGGGCAGAGTTTATAATCTCAAAGAGGATCATAAACATGTCTGAAAGGTTCGGAACCGCCGGATGTAAGAAACTCTCAAAGTAGAAGGCAGAAGAATCAAAACATTTATTTAGGCTCCACAGTAACCAACCCATGAACCAGAAGCCCCATTTTGATATGTTGATCAAAATCTTCCAGGCCCAATAAGTACGCCTTGCAAGAGTAACCAGGAGGCTACAGAGAAGCATGATTGCGTAAAGCAAAATCATGCTTCCCCCTCAATGGTAATAAGATTACCCACTGGCCTGAAGTCTTTGTTCAGCTTCCTCCCGTAGATCAGCTCTGCTACTGGCAGCTCCTGCCTCAGCTGTGTCTGTGGCTGAAACTGACGTAACTGTCGTAACTGCCTCTGTAACTGCCTCTGGCTCCAACTGTCGCTGTAACTGTCGCTGTAATGGCCTGAAGTCTTTGTTCAGCTTTCTCCCGTAGGTTAGCTCTGCTACTGGCAGCTCCTGCTTCAGCTGTGTCTGTCGCTGTGGCTGTAACTGATGTAACTGTCGTAACTGCCTCTGTAACTGTCGTTGTAACTGTCGCTGGCTCAAACCGGAAAAGGAAAGAGAGAGCTCTTCAAACTGTCCTCTCCCCTCTTATAGGGTTTTTGACATCATCAAGCTCCGCCCAAATGACCAGGGCCGATTGGTTCCTGAGTTGGCTCCTCCCCCTAGCATAGACATTAACACCTCCCCTCAGCCAGCCCCATGACTCCTCACACAGGAAGTTGTCTGCTTCCCGGCATGCTCCCCGGGCCTCCTGCCCCGGAAGAGCAAGCCACAGTGTCCAGAGGCTCAATGAGGCAAGCTGAGCCATTCAAAGAAAACAAAAGCCATTATGGCTACACTCCACCCCTTGTTATAGGATACATAATCTAATCAGCCATGTATCCTAGAACATACATTGTGATCCAATTACGCAGGAAACTAAAACATCATTCACAGTAAAGCAAAACATATCATTCAGTGACATTCCCAAACATTGGTTTACGATTCAAATGTGATCCACCCCTAGGTCCCAGCAAGATAATCTCTTCAATCAATCATCCCCAAAATAATTATTAATAATTCAAATGTCCATCCCTAAATCCTTGTATCCATTACATAGGATCAATAATATCATAACAATAAAACAACACAGCAAGGATAACACAAAATAAGTAAACAGAACACTATCATCATTTCCACCCCCCTTGAACGATTGGGGCTCAAAATCTTGGGGTGAGGGGTGAAGGTCTCATTTTCCATAGCTTCTTCATGCTGAAATTGGATGTAGAGATGGCCCTGCCCCCAAAAAGTCCCATTCCAGAGGTCATTTCTTTAACAAGCTGGCAGGAATTCCAAGAATGCTACATGCTTAGGCAGTCACCGGAAAGTGCAGGGTGCTTAAGCCTGAAGGAAACAAAACTAGCAACAAGGTTAGCCAAAACAAAGGACAAAAAGAATAGACAAGTATGGACTATAATTCTTCAAATAAAATCATCTCAAGTTTGGTTGAGATTTCAGTTATGCAAAGATCCAACATCAGAGCCAAACTCAGGTGGGAAATGTTTCTTTTCAAAAGGAACATAATGAGGAAGCCAAGAGGATCCCACCCTAGATATAGACTAAGATTGTCCTCCCAGCCTTTCCCCAAATGTACAAGTTTTCATCCGTTAATCACACAAGGTCACCTTCAGTCTGAGTGGCTTGTAGGCTTGCAGGAGCAGTTCTTATTTCCCTATTTCTCGTGTTATCAAGTCCTCTATACATTCTGTATAATTCATTGGTTGGAATTCCATCTATCATTTCAAAACCTACTCCTGCTCTCAATAAAGCAGTAAACATTTCTTTCCTTGTTACTCTCCTTTGGCGCCAAGTTTGCTGGTTATTCACCCTTCTCTCTCGAGGAGATCTATCCCTTCCCCAGTCACCTAAGTCATATAACTGTAAAATCTTATTTATCACTGTTGTAAGACGGCTCCCTACTTCTCCAAGTAATAAATTCAAAATTAGTTGTTTATAAGCAGGGGGAGCTGTCCTAATTATTAAATTCCTATGAGGCAGTTCCATTGAATCATTGTAATATTTGTCTGCAGTTCCTGTCATAATGGCAGTCTTCATTACCTCCTCCTTTAGTCTCATGATACAATCTCTAAGTGAATACCAGGGTCTGTGCTCAGTGGGCCACATAGAATCAGTAGCATATCTCTTATTGCATCCCACAGCGGCTAATGCCAACAGAGTAGTCCTGCTATCACCATCTCCTTGCTGATGATGTTCCCTAAAAGCTTGTTGAACTAGAGGATCATGGCTGATACCTATGAATCTCATGCAGTCTGTCCCATCTACTGATATTCCACCGGCCCCTTGATCACTGAGTCTTACCATCCAAGATATCAATGGTTCTCCTATTCTTTGGCTGAATCTACTCAAAATATCTGTGACCTCTTGCGGTGAGAAATCTTCCTGAATTTCCCTTGTAACTGAATCTTCACCTCGGGTTTCTGTCTTCCTCCTTTGTATGGGTCGAGCCCTTGTCTGATCATTTAACCATCTCCTATTCTCTGTGTGAGGCACATCCTGAACCCCAGTAGTGTTTTGTGCCTCAGCCTCTAACATTGTCTCATTCTCTCCCCACTCACTTCCTCTGCCACCATGGCTAGGACGAAGCAGGCAGTCAGGCTCTTTCTGGGCTGGGTTGAAATGCACTCTGGGCTTTTTTGGTCTCCTGTTGCTCTTAGCCACATTAATAGAAAAGTTCTCATTTGAGTCAGTTTGGTCTCCTGCTATCTGAGATTCCTCTTCTTCCTGTGGGGTAGGAGTGCCCCCATGTCTTTCACTTAATCTCAATCTTTCGTATACTAGCCAGTAGGCTGATAACACTATCCAGCTTTGCCTAGATAGTGATGCCCCTGACTGAATCCCAACTTCTCGTAAACACTTTTCCAAATCCCTAGGATCTCCTCTCCGTAGCCTTGGTTCCCAGTTTTCACAGGGTCCAGCTTTTTTAGCCAATTCTTTTGCTAGGGAGGAATAAAATGGATCCTCCCATCCTGGGATATTCATCTCTTCCTCTGAAATTGTTCTGCTTCTAAATAGAGATCTTATACCTAGCGATCCTGTTCGTGACGCCAAATGTATCAGGAGGGCAGAGTTTATAATCTCAAAGAGGATCATAAACATGTCTGAAAGGTTCGGAACCGCCGGATGTAAGAAACTCTCAAAGTAGAAGGCAGAAGAATCAAAACATTTATTTAGGCTCCACAGTAACCAACCCATGAACCAGAAGCCCCATTTTGATATGTTGATCAAAATCTTCCAGGCCCAATAAGTACGCCTTGCAAGAGTAACCAGGAGGCTACAGAGAAGCATGATTGCGTAAAGCAAAATCATGCTTCCCCCTCAATGGTAATAAGATTACCCACTGGCCTGAAGTCTTTGTTCAGCTTCCTCCCGTAGATCAGCTCTGCTACTGGCAGCTCCTGCCTCAGCTGTGTCTGTGGCTGAAACTGACGTAACTGTCGTAACTGCCTCTGTAACTGCCTCTGGCTCCAACTGTCGCTGTAACTGTCGCTGTAATGGCCTGAAGTCTTTGTTCAGCTTTCTCCCGTAGGTTAGCTCTGCTACTGGCAGCTCCTGCTTCAGCTGTGTCTGTCGCTGTGGCTGTAACTGACGTAACTGTCGTAACTGCCTCTGTAACTGTCGTTGTAACTGTCGCTGGCTCAAACCGGAAAAGGAAAGAGAGAGCTCTTCAAACTGTCCTCTCCCCTCTTATAGGGTTTTTGACATCATCAAGCTCCGCCCAAATGACCAGGGCCGATTGGTTCCTGAGTTGGCTCCTCCCCCTAGCATAGACATTAACACCTCCCCTCAGCCAGCCCCATGACTCCTCACACAGGAAGTTGTCTGCTTCCCGGCATGCTCCCCGGGCCTCCTGCCCCGGAAGAGCAAGCCACAGTGTCCAGAGGCTCAATGAGGCAAGCTGAGCCATTCAAAGAAAACAAAAGCCATTATGGCTACAAATGGTCATCTCCAGTATGGTTTGTTTGGAGGACTCTGGTGGAGAGATCTACAAAGTTCCAAGGAAGCCTATTCAACTTGTCCATAACTTGAATTTTTTGGAATGAAGTGGGCAGAACCAAAAAGGGGCAATCATATTCAGTATATAATTTTCCAAACAGAAAAATTAGGTTACAAGGCTGGAAATGATGGGAACCTAGTATGTATGTGGGCAAATTGACTACTCCTTTCTATAGCTTGTGATAGAAGAGAGGAAATCCAGGCCAAATCTGACATGAACCTTATAGTTTGGAAAGTAGATTCCAAAGGGGTCAGAAGGAGGAGAGATAGCATTTCATAAACAAGCAAGTATCTCATGCACTAAACATTTAGTCCAGGAGTGATGGCAATCTCAAAAAGGAAATTCTGAAGACACAAAGAGAAACAATTCCAAGTAGGAGAAAAATTGGAATTCATCTGAAGATGAATGCACAGGGAGTTCAGAAGAAAAATAGGAGGAGGAAGAGGAGGAGGAGGAGATGAAAGACAGGGAGAGGGAGGAGGAGGAAGAGGAGTGGGGAGAGGAGGAGCAGGAAGAGGAGGATGAGAGCAGTACTAAACATTGAAGCAAGGGCAGTTAATAGAAGATATATTTTTAAAAATGCCAGGAGTGCTAACACTCAGAATGAACGGAAGGCTGCTAAGGGATGCTAAGAAAGATACTTAGGTTTCTTATTCTTTAAAGCCACATTGAGAAAAAGAGGAGGTTCAAAGAGGAATGTGGACTCAACTTGGGATGGATTGGAATATAACCAACCACAGAGATCAGGCAGAATTTTCTCAATTCTTATTTTATTTCCATTTTCTCTGTCCAGGAGAATGGTCTTTGCACTGGTAATTATGATAGAACAAAAATGACTAAGAGTGAGTTGACACCAAAGATAAGTAGGGATGTAATAAGAGATCACCCGGCCACCCTTGATGAATTCACGTCCCTTGCTCTAGATTAATTATACACTCAAGAATTGAAAAAACAGGTAGGTGTGATTACTGTCAATAGTGTTTGGAATGTCACAGAAAATGAGATAGGTCATCATTTTGGGCAGCTGGGTGGTGCAGTGAATAAAATACTGGGCCTGGAGTCAGGAAGACTCATCTTTCTGAGTTCAAACCTGGCCTCAGACACTAGTTTTTTGACACTGGGCAAGTCACTTAACCCTGTTTATCTCAGTTTCCTCATCTGTAAAATGAGTTGAAGAAGGAAATGACAAACCATTCTTATACCTTTGCCAAGAAAACTTTCAACGGTGTTATGAAGAGTTGGACACAATTGAAAGTGATTGAAGAACAATAATACCATGCATTTGGAGAAGGGAAAATGTAGTCCTATTTTTTGAAAAAAGGTATGTGTTCGTGTGTGTGTGTGTGTGTGTGTGTGTGTGTGTGTGTGTGATTGTTGGCAAAGTCAGTGAGCTTGATTTTGAATCTGGGGGGAAAATCTAGAAAGAAATGGTTGGCAAACATCTAGAAAGGGAATAATTGATTACAAGGAGCCAATGTGACTTCATCAGGAATAGGTCATTCCAGACTAAAATTATTTTCTTTTCTGACAGGCTAAACTAATTGGTAATGGAATGCTATAGATATAAATTACATAGATTATGGTGAAACTTTTGATAAAGTATTATTATTACTGTATTTGTACTCATGATATGTTTACAGAGACGATGGACATATGTTGACTAGATGATAATGAAATTAGGTAGATTTAGAACTGGTTGAATGCCTGGACTCAGAAGAGTCCTTAATGATTCAATGAAAATTTGTCATGAGATCACCAGTGGAGTACCTAGAGATCTCTTATAATAATTTTATCAATCATTTGAATAAAATATGAATTACATTCTCATTCAATTTGCAGATGACTAAAATAATTATCTATATTCCCAAACCAAGCCCCTTGCCCTCTTTATTACACTTTTAGAGTGACTCTGCCCTATTTGCTATTTCTTACACCCAACCCTCCATCTCCAACCTCTGGGAATTTTCACTGGTCATCTGCCTTTAGGATTCTATTTCTTCTCATTTTTGAATTTTTTTAAATGTCAACTGAAATCCCACCTTGAATTCTGGTTAATGTTAATCATTTTCAACTGAGATTAACTCCTATCATATATATTCATTTATACAAACTTGTTTGTACATTGTCTTACCTATTAGATTGTGTACTTCTTGAGGGTAGAGGTGGTCTTTGCCTTTCTTTGTAATTCCAGAGCTTAGCTGAATTCCTGGAATATACAGTAAGTACTTAATAAATATTGTTGACTTCACTTAACAAAGATAGTAGACAATCATGCATCCAGTATGATAGAGTCAAAATTCAGAAAGATTTTGATAGGCTAGAGCATTAGACTGAATCTAAGAAGATGGTATGGAAAAAGGTTCAATAAATCATGACCTCAAGTATGGGACAGAGAAGTAATGTTTAGATAGATTTTTTTCCCCAAAAAGATAGTGGACCACAAGGCAAATTAGGAGCAGGATCAGTCAATCAAAAAAAAGCCAATTTGATCATCAGTCTCACTGAGGAATAATGAGACGATAGTCCATCTGTACTGTCTCCTAACCAGACATATCCATGTCTTCAGTTCTGGGTGCTATAACTTAAGAAGGACATTAATGATCAGAGAGTGTTCAGAGGGGGTCCACCTGGATGGTGAAGGATCTTAAACCTATAATACATGAAAATGAATTGAAGAAACTAATGGTATTTGGCCTGGACATGAGATATTTTAAAATATTTAAAGAGCTGTCACATGAGACAAGGATTAAACAAGCAATGTGTTGAAGTTTCTGAGTAAATTTTAATCTTCATGTCAGAGCTAAAAACCAAACCAAAACATCCTAACAGTTAGAACTAAGTAAAAATGGAATGAGTCACTTCAAGAGGCGGTAGGTTCTTTTTCATGGAGGTCTTCAAGCAGAGGCTGAATGACCACTTGTCTGGTATGTTATAATGGTGACTCCTTTTTAGGATGTGTTGTACTAGATTGTTGTTCAGGTCTCTTCTATTACTCAAATTCTGTGATTTTTGGAATTCATATCCCTAAATTCAAAATCCCTAAAATATTAAAGAGAAAAGGTACTCAATGTGCTGTGGATGGGGGTTAGTTGATGTCAGTTTGACTTGAGTTCACAACCTTGTGATATTTACTGCCAGTATGGCCATGTAAAGTCACTTAACCGCTCAGTGCCTTAAGGAGTTCTACAAGACTCTAAGTTACAGAAAACTGATAATTTACCTTAATGAACTGGGAGTCCCCATTCTGATGAAATTATAGTATCTGAATTCTCACATAATCTCTAAATGTAAAAGGAGTTGAAATCTACCATGGTTGGTAACTTCCATCCATTTCTTCTGCTTCAACCTCTCAGGGTCAAGCAGCAGAACAAGCCCACTTCCTCTTCCAGCTGGCAGTTTTCAGATATTTGAAGACAGATAATTTGGTTCTCATCAGACTTCTCTACTCTATGCCAAGCACCCCTAATTCCTCCAACCCATTGTTGTGTGATAGGGATTTGGGACCCTTCACCATTCTGGCTGGCCTCTTATGTTCTAGATTTTTCTCAGCGAATCCAGTTCAGTTGCTTATTGAAGACTGCAGTGTCACTTGTCCTTTTTTGTGGCTGGAATGAGGGCATTTGTCTTTTTTCAGTCATGTGACACATTTGCTATTCTCTACAATCTTTCAGAGACTAGTGGCAATTACTCATTAGTCACATTAGTTCTTTGGGTCCCCTATAGTGTGTTTCATCAAGGTGCTTTCTTACTAAGTCCCAAATTGTCTTGGATTTTTAGCTCTCTACTAGCCATTTTGTTCTATACGCTTCTAGTCCAATCCATCACAAGTTCATAGATTCAGAGCTGTGAGGGACTTTATAGAACATCTAGTCAAACCCACACATTCTACAGATGAGAAAAGAGTCCCTTAAAGGTGAGGTGACTTGCCAAAAGTCACATAGCTATTGAACACCCGAGTCCAGATTCAACCACAGGTCCCCAGACCACTTTCCGCTATAGCATGCCACCTCTGTCATTCTCCTAGAGAGTGCAAACTGAAATAAAAGAAGATTTGATGAGTTCTACCATCTTTTTGTTTCCTGTCATAATTATCTTTTCCATCCCAGATCAAGTCCCCTGCCCTCCCTTGATCTTCTTCTCTTCCCAGCATGGTTTTAAGAACTCTCTTTCTTGGCCTTAGCTTCCTTGGCCAGCATCCATTCTCTCTGATAGTCAGTGCTCCTCACATTCTTCTTCTTTGATTGTCAGTCCTTCAAGGGCCAGGAATAGGGCTTGCTCATAATTCTTTTCGTCTCCAGAACCTAAGACATTGCTTTTGTATGTAGAGAGCACAACCAATGCAAGTGAGCGATGCCATAAATAGAGAGGTGGGGAGTGGCATTTTTCAATTCTCTCTTTGCACTCCTCCATGGTACAGCCACCATGAGCATGTCTTCAAGAGCCTTCTACTTGGCTCCATGGCAAGCATTAATTATTGAATTTTGATAAGTGCTGGTTTGTCGAGTGTACCAACATGGAAATAAGTGCATGTGGAAACTAGCATCTTGGTCCCTTTCTGATTCATGAACTCTGGCAAATCATAGACATTTTCTCACTGTCTTTGGGTTTGATACTCCTCCACAAAAGTGCCTGCAAGGCTTTCGTGGTTGTTTTCAGAGGCCAACTTGTAATCTGGCCTCCAGGATGCAAGAATGTTCGAATAGATCCTTCCAGTAGCTGTCTACTTTACCACAGGTTTCCGAATTTGTGCTGAAGTCTTGGAAAGGCCTCATGCTGGAGGAGACAATGGGCATACCACTGCTTCAGCAAGCCATCACAGACTTCCCTTGAATAGAAACCACATTCCTATTTCACCACAAACATGAATCCTGGGAGAAGAAAAGGAATTACATAAAAGATGCTTCTGATGGCATGGCCTTGTATGAACTCATTGAAACTTGCCTAGAAGCCCTGAGCCAGGTTAGCGCTGGAACTCATTCATCCCTTGAAGCTCGGGAATGAATGAATCGGTGTCTTAGTGGTTTGGTGAGGGAATGCACATCCCAAACAGCTTCATGGTCTTAGATCTGAGAGACAAGAGAACATACTGTTTAGTAATTATGAATATTTTAAATCAATATTATTGTGGTTATTATGGAATAGAGAATGTGTTGACCTGTGTTTGTAGGAGTTTCTTCACCCTGGAGGTCTCTATGCCAAAGAAATCAATGATCCGGCTTTCATTTCCATTGCATGATAGCTACAATAATATTGATTTAAAATGTTCACGTTATTAAGGAGAGGTGTTGGATCTTAGATTTCATTGGTATTGGGGGCTCTCAGGTGAGAAAACTCTCTCTACAAATTCAGGTGGCCACATTCTGTGCAATGTATAGGTTTGGAGAGTTGCCTAGAGCATTGAAAAGCTCCATGATTTGCCCAGGTTCCCGTAGACATTATGTATCATTGGCAGGATATGAACTGAGGTCCTCCAGGACTTTGAGGCCAGTCCTCTATCCACTAAGTGATTCTACCCTCTCTTGTGGTTATGATGTAGATTTAGTCCCACTCCTGTCCGGGGAGTTTTGGTGGCTCCCTCATGGACTGTCTGTGACACTATGTGGTGTATACATGGAGGAACACAGGAAAACATTAGCTGAGAGACATCTGAGATTGTAACAGAATGTATGGTGTATGTGAGTAAGAGAGACTTCGGAGAGACTGGACAAGTGGAGTTTGAGAGAGAAGAGGTGAGAGAGGAGGTATGAACTTTGGAATGGCTAATTAAGAGTTTGGAAGTTGTGTGCATGTTGGAATAGAGAATGGGTCTGGGGCAGTCAAAGTGGGTAACTGAAATTTAGATAGAAATTAGATAGATCATCGATTGTTAGATCTCTAAGCTAGATAGGTTTTTTATTAATAATCAATATGAATGATATTTTGTAAGCCCTCTGAACGGGAAAAGGAAAGCGTTCATGGTCATATTGTGTACTGGCGCTGGACTAAGGGATTTATTGTTTAACTGTCCAGTAAAGGTTGCTGTTGTTCAGTTGTTTCAGTCATGTCCAAGTCTTTGTAAGCCCATTTTTGTTTGTTTGGTTTTTGGCAAAGATACTTTCTCTAGCTCATTTTTCAGATAAGGAAACTGAGGTAAATATGGTTCAGTGACTTGCTCAGGGTCTGAGGCTAGATTTGAACTTGGGAAGATAAGCCTTATTGACTCCAGGCCTGGCACTCTATCCACTGTGCCACCAAGCTGCCCAGTAAGGTTACCTAAGGACACATTTTCTCTATCCCCACACTAACCCCAATAGAACAGAGTGGGGTCACAATGGAGGAAAAGGTGATAGGTAAAGAGAAGACCCAACCCAAAGGTGGTTGGGGTGGGGTGAGGGAGGAAGGAAGAGTTAGTATTAGTCAGCCAACTTTACCTTTCACATTACCTCTTGCAGGTTACAAATGGAGGCTCATTCTGGGATTTAAAAAATGAGCTTCAACATTCTCTGCCTTGAAAGATTAAACATAATTACAAATCTTGCTCTCTTTTTGGCTTCTTCTAGGCAGACTTACCTGCATAACTGTTCAAGCCCTTATTTTGCCTGTAGCATAAGAACTTTAATTTGGATTTTTAATTTTTGATGAATTTTTACTTCTGACAATTCATTTTTCTCTTATAGTTTGAATTTAAAATTGAATCTAGCCCAATATTGGCTATTTTGAATTTATCTTTAAATTTAATTGTTCATTTTACTGGCATGGGAGTTTCTAATTCTCATCTTCATCATCATTTTAATACTGCTCAAACATGCATGGATTCTCTACCTTCTGCCATATTTCCCCCTCTTTTTTGCTTTAGCTCTTTTTCTTCTTGCCTGAAAAATAAAGCATAAAACATTGAGTAAGAATACAGTTGGGGAGCGTCCTTGCTTCACCTGTCCATCATCAATGACTGTGCAGGAGAAGCTTTTTCTGATGACAAAGTTTGGGTTTCTTCCCCAATGCAAGGTCTTGTGCCTGGCTGTAGCTTCGACCTCATTTAGGATATGTAAAATATGTACATATAGAGGTACATATATGTGTGTGTGTATATATATATATATACGTGTATGTATGTATGTATATATATGTATGCACATACATATGTTGCAACTGGAGGGAACTAGTAGAATTCAAATAAAGGAAATAATGTGAACTTGGGAGAAAAATTGTGCAGCACGTTAGCAGCACTTCATTCAAGGAAAAATGCTTTTGGAGAAAAAAATACTAGTCTCATTTACATAGTAAAAGCAGTTTTCGGAGAAAGAGTACACATTTTCCCCTACTCATAACAGTTCAGATTTAAGCTTTGCTAAGCATTTCCTCTGTACTCTGTGAAGTACACAGTGCAAATACACCAATTTTTATATATGACAGACTAGTTCAGAGACCCAAGTGATTTGCTTTGGGTCACACAGCTATTAAATAACTATACTCCATTTTCAGTTCAAGTGACTCCTCATCATGATCCTTCTATCTGACTATCTCAACCATCCTAGATATACCCTTGGGTCTCTTGGTTCTGATAAGGGAGCACATGTCTTATCTTGTCATAGGCTAGACTTCCAAGCCATTTCCTATCAGTCTCCTAACCATGCCTCCTCACGTTTTACTTCTTTCAGTCTCCCTAGTTTCTACTACCCTTGTATGGATTGTCTTCTTCCATTAGAATGTAAGCTCATTGAGGGTAGGGCCTGTCTTGCTTACTTAGGTTTACATTCCCAGCATTTAGTACAATGCCTTGTGCAAAGTAAGTTCTTATATGTATATATGTATGTATGTGTATATGCATCAATTTCCTTCCTTCCTTCCTTCCTTCCTTCCTTCCTTCCTTCCTTCCTTCCTTCCTTCCTTTCTTCCTTCCTTCCTTGTTTCCTTCTCCTTCCTTGTTTCCTTCCTTCCTTCCTTCCTTCCTTCCTTCCTTCCTTCCTTCCTTCCTTCCTTCCTTCCTTCCTTCCTTCCTTCTCTCTCTCTCTCTCTCTCTCTCTCTCTCTCTCTCTCTCTCTTTCTCTCTCTCCTGCTCCCTCTACCTCTCCCTCTCCCTTCCTCCCTCCTCCCTTTCCTCCCCCCACCTTTCTATCTAGTGGAGATCCATCTTGACTTTCTTTTAGGAAAGGGGCATTTTGGGTGCCCCACTTGACAGTTATGAATCTATTCTGCATTGATATAGTAAAATAAGACTCATTTATAATAGTCCCAAGTTTAATCAGAATTTCAATGCCACCCCTTCCTTGTACTATGGACTTCATAGAATCAAAATGAAAGAAACAGACTCACCTAGTGAAGCATAAAAATTCCAATCAGCTCCACCATATAGTGGGTCTCAAGGGGGATAATGGATTCTGAAAGTCTAATTTGGTCATCCACTAAATGGTACCCTCGGTCTTAAGCTAATGAGTCTGTCAAAATGTCTAATTTGCTTCCTTCAAACACTCAGATTCTGATAGATTCAGTACAAAGAGGCATCTGAGACACTAATTTGCCTTTTGTGGTTGTGCTCCCTCTAGAGGGGTGGTGAAGTTAGTGTTGGAGGCCCCAAAATGGACTTGTCTAGTTTCTCTCTTTGCAGCATCCAAAGAGTTGATTCATGGGCATTTATTCATTAGCTTTGGTGGGGAATTGTTGAAATTGTATGAAAGTCTTTCAACCTAATAGAAAAGCATCCTGGGATCCATTGTATTACACACTGGTCAGAAGCTTTTGAATTATTCTTCCCTGAATCTATTTCTATGCCACTAGAGTTGCAAACATCACATTTTAATCATCATTTCATGAGATTCTACAATATGTGGCTGAATATACAGTCTTGGTGAGGGTGCAGGAGAAGAAGCCGCTCTTCTTGTTGTATATCACCCCCAAGCTTCATGTCAATCCCATCTCCCAAGTGTTGAATTCTTTAACCTATTGCTTTTGTTGGCAGTGACAGCAAATGGGAACCATAAATAGATGAATGTATGAATGAATGATTGCATGAGAGAATTCCCCAAAGACCCTAATCATCTCAATGACTAATTATTAATTCTTTTGATTTATTCTTTAGGGAGACAGGGTGGTACTATGTAAAAAAGGCTGCATTTGGCTTCGCAGGATGTGACTACCACTGTGAATTTGGACAAGTCATTCCATTTCATTGGATTTCAGTCTCTTCCCCTGTAGAATGAAGGAGCGAGCCTAGATGAGATCCCTTCCCTATATCTATAATCCCCCAAATCTTAGGGTCAACTTCTCTTCTTTCCTAACAAGTTTCAGTTTTGTGAACTTAAAAGTCTGAGAAGAAAATTGGTCCTCAAACTCTGGTGTGCTTTCTAAATAACATAATCTGTTTGTTTGAATTTGTATTACAATGAATGTACATCAGAGAACCAGCTGAATGATTCAAAGGACTATCAAGGATGAAAGTTTATTATTTTATGCCTAATCTTTCAACTGTTGATATTTCCCTTTGCAAACCACTTTGTATTACTTTCCATGTATGTGTACATATGCCAGTGTCAATTACTCTATTAGAATGTAAACTTCGAAGGTGGCAGCTAGAAAGCAGGGACTTGCTTAAGCTCTCCCCCAAATCCCTCCAAACACCTGTAAAAAGTGGCTCTGAACAAATTCTAGAGTGGGAGAACCCACAAAACACAAGAGGGAAACAGGTCTCAAACCCAAGAAAACCTGGATGGTTGCTGGGAAGGGTCTATCCCACGGTGCTGGGAGCACAGCGCAGCCCAGCATGGGCCATACCAGGACAGACCAGACCAGGAGTCAACCAGCAGAAACAGGCCTTAAGGCCATGAATCATTGAGCTGTGGCAGTTACCAGACTTCTCAACCCACAAACCCCAAAGAACAGGTTAGTGGGAAACTGCGGGATCAAGTTCAGAGTAGTCTGGCCACCAACCCTGGGGGTGGTGGAGGCAGTGCAGTGGTGGCAACAGCAGGAAGTTCCTGAGGCTCCTTCCAGAGCTCCAGTGTCAGCTGCTTCCTGAGTCCCTGGCTCACACTGTGGGAGGAATCTAGCAGTGGATCAGAGCGGGAGTGCAAGGAGAGCTTTGTCGACACAGAGGCAGGTTCTCTTGCTGTGCCCTGCTTGGAACTGGCTTGTGGTCCTGGTTTGCAGTTCTTAGGGGAGGAGGGGCACTGCTGGGACAGAGCCTGACATGACAATGGAGTAGAAGTAGCTCTGAAAACAGCACTGCTGGGACCCTAAAGCTTGGGACAAAGTACTCTCTACTCTCCAAGCAGTCATACCCTGACAGAAAGCTTAAGGGTCAGGTAGTTGGCTGGGAACATGAACAGGCAGTGCAAATGAACTCAGACTCAAACTCAAACTCTAGATTCCTTTTCTGGTGACAAAGAAGATCAAAACATATAGCCAAAAGAAGTCAACAAAGTCAAAGGGCCTCCATCAAAAGCCTCCAAGAAAAATATGAATTGGTCTCAGGCCATTGAAGAGCTCAAAAAGGATTTGGAAAAGCAAGTAAGAGAAGCAGAGGGAAAATTGGGACAAGAAATGACAATGATGCAAGAAAACCATGAAAAACAAGTCAACGACTTGCAAAAGGAGACCCCCAAAAAACTGAAGAAAATAACACCTTTAAGAATAGACTCAGCCAAATGGCAAAAGAGCTCCAAAAAGTCAACGAGGAGAAGAATACCTTGAAAGGCAGAATTAGCCAAATGGAAAAGGAGGTCCAAAAGACCACTGAAGAAAATACTACCTTAAAAATTAGATTGGAGCAAGTGTAAGCTATAGCCTTTATGAGAAATCAAAGATATTATAAAACAGAACCAAAAGAATGAAAAAACGGAAGACAATGTGAAATATTTCATTGGGAAAACCAGTGACCTGGAGAGGAGAGATAATTTAAGAATTATTGAACTACCTGAAAGCCATGATCAAAAAAAGAGCCTAGATATCACCTTTCAGGAAATTATCAAGGAAAGCTGCCCTGATATTCTAGAACCAGAGGGTAAAATAGAAATTGAAAGAATCCACCGATGGCCTCCTCAAAAAGATCCCCAAAAGAAAACTAGGAATATTGTTGTCAAATTCCAGAGTTTTCAGGTCAAGGAGAAAATACTGCAAGCAGCCAGAAAGAAACAATTTGAATATTGTAGAAACACAATCAGAATAACATGAGATCTAGCCTCTTCTACATTAAGGGATCAAAGGGCTTGGAATATGATATTCTGGTGGTCAAAGGAGCTAGGATTAAAACCAAGAATCACCTACCCAGCAAAAATGAGCATAATGCTCCAAGGCAAAATATGGATTTTCAATAACGTAGAGGACTTTCAAGCTTTCTCAATGAAAAGACCAGAACTGAATAGAAAATTTGACTTTCAAATGCAAGAATCAAGAGAAGCATGAAAAGGAAAACAAGAAAGAGAATTCATAAGGGACTTACTAAAGTTGAACTTTTTTGTTTACATTCCTAAATGGAAAGATGATGTGTGTCATTCATGAGACCTTTCTTATTATTAGGGTAGTTGAAGGGAATATACATACATACGTACATATATATATATATACGTATATATATATATACACACACACACATATACACACACATATGTGTGTATATATATATACACATATATATATATAGACAGGGTGAATTGAATATGAAGGGATGATATTTAAAAATATGAATGCATTTAAGGGGCGATAGAGGAATATATTGAGAGAGGGAGAAAGGGAGAGACAGAATGGTGTAAATTATCTCACATAAAAGTGGCAAGAAAAAGCAGTTCTGTTGGAAATGAAGAGGGGGCAGGTGAGGGGGAATGAGTGAATCTTACTCTCATCAGATTCGACCTGAGGAGGGAATAACATACACACTCAATTGGGTACCTTATTCCACAGGAAAGTAAGGGGAAGGAGATAAAAAAGGGGGGATGATAGAAGGAAGGGATTATAGGGGGACAAGGTAATCAAAAGCAAACACTTTTGAAAAGGGACAGGGTCAAGGGAGAAAATTGATTAAAGGGGGACAGGATACGATGGAAGGAAATATAGGTAGCCTTTTGCAACATGAGCATTGTGGAAGGGTTATACATAATGATACACATGTGGCCTATGTTGAATTGCTTGAATTCTTAGGGAGGGTGGGTGGGAAGGGAAGAGGGGAGAGAATTTGGAACACAAAGTTTTAAAAGCAGATGCTCAAAAAATGTTGTTTTTTGCATGTAGCCAGGAGACAAGATATATAGGGAATGGGGCATAGAAATCTATCCTGCCCTATAAGAAAGTAAGGGGAAAGGGGATGGGGGGGAGTGGGATGGCAGAAGGGAGGGCTGATTGGGGAATGAGGCAATCTGAATATATGCCATCTTGGAATGGGGGGAGGGTAGAAATGGGGAGAAAATTTGTAACTCAAAATCTTGTGGAAATCAATGTTGAAAACTAAAATATTAAATAAAACTGGTAAGAATAAAAATAAATAAATAATGTGAACTCCTTGAAGGCCAATGCTGTTGTTTTCTTTTTGTCTTAGGGTCCTCTGTCTCTGTCATAGCACCTTCCATTTCACATAGTAGGGGCTTGGTAAATGTGTGTCTAATTGAATTTCATGGTTGGGGGAGGGGCTCTGTTTTTGTTGTTTTTGTTGGAGAATTTGAAAATTTGATGTTGAGGGTCATAATGTATGATGAAAGAAATCTTTTACACATAAAATATTTTTTCTACCACTTCCAAAGAGAAAATGAGCAAACCGCTCTGCATAAAACTTTTGGGAAAACAAATCCCACAAAAAGCCTACCTCAGTCTTTGGAGTGAGTAGGGATCCTGGAATATAAAGTGATTTCCCCCTAGATGCTAGAGGAGGGATGAAGCTGTGGTCTTTGACATCATTACTTCTCCTTGCCTAGGTCAGAGCCTCTGGAGGCAAAAGGCATTCTAAGGAGCTGAAGGACCACAATCATTATGGGACACAGAATGGCTTGTAGAATTATTGCCTCTCTGAGCTAGCTAGGCAAACACTGAACAAGCAGCAGCTTTCCTGATGTAGAGTGAGCTTAGGAGGGACAGTGCTGTCAACCACAAGGAGTGATTGAGGAATGAAAGTTGCCCTTGGAAAGGTTAAGCATCAAGCATATGGCTCTAACTGGGAGCTATAATGTGATAGCTGACAAGAGAAATTCTACTCTCTTGAAGTTTGAAAGATACCAGAAATACCAGCAAACACATTCCATAATTACTTAAGGCTTTCATATTGGGCTAGTCCAAGCCTACCTGCCCCCTACCCCTATATCACCAATGGGTGATGAGGTTACTGAGAATTTAACCTTAGAAGAGTTTCATTAAAAACCCCATTCAGAAGGAATGAGATAGAATTAAGGGAAAGGAGCTAACTGGATAAATAGGGAATCTAACTAATAGGAGAGATTTTGCTTACCACAAAGGTAAAATACAAGTATCTCAGTTTTACAGCACAGTTCAGTTATACTCCATATTTTATTCTTAGATTATTTATTGGAGTGCAATTAAGGTATTCATGGTATAAATATGGTAGAAAAGACATTGGGAGGCTCCACAAAAATGAATGAAATTGTCACCAATTTTTACTGTTACAGCTAGATTAAATGAGCAGATGAAAATTATTTATTGTTACATTGATGCGCGCATGGTGTACAGCTTAGCTCAACTGCCATCACCCAAGGGAGCAATTCCAGTGCAGCAATAGAGATAAAGACTCACCAGTACCACCATCATCAGCCCCTGACCTAGCCAGCAGGACAGCCTAGCTGAAACAGAGAGTTAGCCTAAGAGAGAAGTAGGAGACTGCATAAGTTACCTCTTCTTCTCAGGCCTGGTGGAGGCAGCCAACCAGGAGAGAAGTAACATTTACCCTCTCCTCCCCAGTCTCTAGACAGCATCCCAGGCCACCAGCTTTTTCTCTATTCTGAACCAACCACCATTACCCAAGGTAGCAAGTCCAGTCTTTAAGATATGGTTCTAGAGTCTGCATCTATTAGCGTTGTAGGCTTTCTCCACCCCCACTTCCCCATTCCTAGGACTCATAGCTAAAGACCTTGAAAATAACATTCTTGACATCAAAGCCATTGGTACTGACAAATGGGTCGATATCAGGAGCAGATATGGTCTTATTTATTGAAATGCCACTAAAAAGATATATCTGTACATTGCCCTTGACTCAAAATCATACTTCAATTGGACTAGATTTCCTGCCATCAGGACCAACCACCAGACCTTACCATGGATTTGGATAAGGCAATATTTCCTTCATAGAAGTTTAATAAGATCTATTTTTTCCTCATTTTTGCAAACAATTCATATAATATTAGGATGAATTTCACTTCAAATATTTAATAACATTCATTAGTAAATCCATCTGGTCCTGTTTTTTGTCCCCCCACTTTTTGGAATTGAATTTCTTTTCCTGAGAATGGGCTGTTTATTCTTCCTTTGTCTTGTCCTATTGATCTGGGTCTTTCATACTTTAAAAAATTCATTGATTTCACTTGTTATATAATTTTTGTCTACAATTGGGCAAAATGGTTTTTGAATAAAATGAATTAATAGAAAATATTCTCTAATAATTTTCCTTATTTCTTTTTTACATGTTGTGAATTGTCCTTTTTCTTTCTTTTTTGATTTTTTTCCATTTCTTAAAAATTAGTGATTAATTTACATATTTTGTTAGTTAAAAATAATTTCCTTGTCATATTTGTCAATTCAGTATGTTTGAGTAAATTGAGAAGTGAGGCAGGATTCAAATTCATGTCTTCCTGACTCCAAACCCACCACTTTGGCTACTATGTCATGTAGCTTCCAGAATAGACAGAACACTTGATAGCTCCACATTCCTGGCTCCAGTGTTATAATGCTGCTACAATTAAGGATTAGTTGAAACTCTTCCTCAGGCTTGCTTAAATGGCACAGTTATAATTCTACTTTGTTTTCACTCTGAATAGGCCTTCTTAGCTAATATTTAGAGAAATTCCTTTGTTACCTCTCCCCTCCCACTAATATCCTGATTGGCAATGCAATCACTGCCATAGCAGGTACTTTGTCTGAAAACCCTATGAAAACTAGAAATCTTTGTGGCTCAGGGCCTTCAATCAACTTGTATATCTTTGTATTTATATGTGTATGTATGTAGCATGTATGTGTCTGTATGTATATTTATATGTGTATGTATGTATCTGTGTATATATACATGTGTGTGTGTGTGTGTGTATTCATATACATAGTTCAGGCTGCTACTTTGCATCATGCCCTAGAAGGGGCAAATGATACAACATTCAACTCTAAGCCTAATTTTATTGCTCTTCATCTTTCAGCACTCTCCCACACTATGCTTGGATCTGAGCATCAATAAACTTTTTTGACTTATCCTAGTATTGCTGGGTGACAATTATCCAAACTGTACTCTAAATTTGGTTGACACTGCCTTTGTTTTCAATTTGTTTATCTCTTCTTTGATTTCAAGAGTTTCTATTTTGGAGCTTCTTTGGAATTTTTTGGTTTGTCACTTTTCTAATTTTGTTCTTGTTGTATGACTGATGCAATAATTTTTTCTTTCTTTAGTTGATTAAGATTTTTGGATAGAAAAATATCTATAATAATACAACTTTGGGTCAATTTAAAAGTTTGGTATGTTTTTTCATTGTTGTAATTTTCTTTAATGGAGATATATAAAATTATTATCATTTGTTCTTTGACCCACCAATTCTTTATGATTAAAATACTTAGTCTCCATTTTAGTTTAAATTTTTTCCTCAAAGATTTTTTATTGATTACAATTTGAAGCATGTTGTATTAAATAAAGAATTATTTAATCATTTTAAAGCATTTATTTATGAATATTTATGTGTAGCAAATGTTTAGTTTTTATAAACATGTAAAGAACATATAAGCATATGTGCATTCTTTTCTTTTTTCTTTAATAATCACCAGGGATCTAATATTTGTAATTTTTGTAAAATGCTATCCAGTTTCATAATTTCTCTTGTTTTCTTTTTGGAAGTTTGAGAATGATTTTATTCAGTCCTTAGTTGAGTATTTCTTCTTTTGACATGGGTGTACATAATATTTTATGTATATGGTGACATTACATATTAATATAAATAAATATAAATACAGGATTTTTATCATTTCATCTTTATCCTTCTCTTGATTCATATCTATGTTCATATTCATATCTTCATCTTCTAATCTACAAAAAGCTAATCTATCTCTGTATCTATAGTTATCTCTTTCACATCACAGCATTCAGGGTTGTGGTGCCCCCACAATCTGGAAAATCTGTGTAAAATATATTTGGCCCTCCCTTCTTGCCAAGTAAGTAGTCTGAATTTTTTTCTTTTTATTTTATGAGGCGTTTACAGTACCTTATTGTAAAATTTGGGTTCACACTACATAACATCATACAAATATTTTATACATTTCTGAATTTCTAAACTTTTTCTGTGTTGTCTGCTGGCCTTCATATGTCATCTGTGGCTTCCACAAAACTCCCCCCAAGTTCCCATTTAATTTCTTATGCAAATTTGCAGTATACCAAAACTGAGATGGGAAAGTGGCAATGTGGAGGGGATAACTGCGTTATCTATATCACTTATATAAACACATGAATATACCTATTCATATATGCAATTGATTTATATACATACACTTAAGCATATGTATATATATATATATATATGAATATATAAATATATTGCGTTGATTTGGATATGTATAAATAACATATAATATACGCTATATACAAATATACCCACATGTATACATACAGTGTGTACATAATCCAAAACGTTATATGCCTATCTACACGTCTATATTTATGCATTTTACATATATAGAAACATATATACATCCATGAATACATGTGTATATGTACACAATTCACAATACGTGTGTATGCATGTGTACATGCACATGTATGTATGTGGATTATTATGTGCAGATGTACATTGGTATGATCTTTATCTCATGGCCAGAACCCCAAAAGGATTTTCCAGTATCTTGAAGAGTTTGGTGGCTCAGACCTCTGACTGTGTTCCCTTCAATTTTAGTGGCCCAGTGACTAGCATACCAGTCCCATTAACTATTTGACATCTATTGGTTTTTACAAAGAGATATTTACCTCAAAGACATAACAAGAATGTAAAACATCTTCAGCTCCTTGAGATATAATCCCAATTCCCACCCCACCCCCTTTCCCAGGATGTGCTCCACTCCCCAATACACACCACCTCAGCCTCTGGAAAGATAGGGGGATTAGGATCATTAGACTTAGCAGGGTTCCTACATAACATTAGCTAGTCAGTTAAAACCTTTATTAAATACCCACTATGTGCCAGACACTATGATAAGAATTTGGGATAAGAATACTAAAACAGAAAGATGGTTCCTGCCCCCAAAGTCCTTATAATCTACTGGGAGAAGGAAATACACACACACACACACACACACACACACACACAGAAAGGCTAAAAAAGGGGGTAGAGCATGGGGGCATAATGGAGATAGCCCAATAAGTCCAAAGGAATGCAGCCAGGTGAGAAATGAAGAAACCCACTAAGTCCAAAGCCCACTTTGCTGGTTTAGTGGCCACATTCCTGAGTCCTTGCTTCCCAGGGCTTTGCTACTGAACTGGCTATAACACACTCATATCCCCATGAGTGTTTCTCCCAGGTTGGAGTCTCCATTTTCTGTACCTACAATTGAAAAAGGATCAAGGAGAAGGCCTGATACCAGGCCTGTTTTTCAGGGCCATATGGCCAGGGTGGAGGAGAGGCAGCCCTTAGGCCTTCCCTCCCTTTTCACATTGTGTCACCTGCTGTGAATAAAAGAGTTCTCTCATCCTCAGGCATGAACACAGGAAAGGTTCCAGCTTTGCTCTCAGGCAGTTTTAAAGTCATAGGTAGTTCTGTCTATGAAGCCAGTGGGGAATAAAAACACTCCTTCCAACCATATGATGCGCCAACACAAAGTGTCTACTCTTTCTTCAGTCCTCCAGTCTCCCAGACTTGCTAATCCCTTAGCATTGTCTATCTGGGCACTTGCACTTAGGTCTTCTAAGCTTGTGCCAAACTCCCATTACTATCTACCCCATTTCAGAAATTTACTGTCCACAGAAATGAGGCAAGGGTGTATTGTGAACAGAATGTCCACATCCCTAATCTAGAACAGTTGTCTGTGCTCTTTGGGGAGTGATAAATATTGTCCTTTCACACGCTTTCACAGGACCAAAGAGGAAAGATTCTTAAAACACTCAATGTGGCATGATCATATATGGTCCCACATCTGAAGAGGAAATCACAGTTATCCTCAAATGCAAAGTTTTGCGAATTCAACAAGCAAGGAACATGTATGTCACCAAATTCATTAAAGGTAGTTACTTGTTTAGGATTCAAGGATTGTCTGACTTGGTGTTCAAATGACATTCCTCAATCCTCAAGCACAAAGACAAGGAAAAAAAGACAAAAGCAAAGAAAATTTGTTTCCTGTCTTAGAAGGAAATATGGTTCATACAGAGCTTTCCAGACCACATGGAGCTTCTTCCATATGGATTTAGGATTTGAGTTCAACTAGGCATTGCCCATCACTCTCAGATTAGAAAACTGTCCTGAGAGAAAGCTTTTGCATTTTCCCCTCATGGAATACAGTCATTCAATTGGAGTCTGTATTATCTAATTGTCCCTCCCTACACAGGGCACATCAAAACTCTCCAGGGCTCCAGGTACAATAGCTGATCCCCTAAGAAGTTCAGGCAAATCTTGTCTGGGTCCTTATTCAAAAAGGCAACAATTTCCTACAATGGACTCTGGCCATTGCAAGAATAATCCATATATAATTACAAACTCATCCAACAGGAAGAATAGGCTCAGTTAGAGAAGTAGCAAAGTGAATATCCGGGGTTTCTTGGCACACAGACACTTCCCTATGAAGTTACAGGGCATATTGCTTTATAACAACGTAGACTGTCTAGGTCTGTTTAAATGAAAAAGAAAAAATAGCATTTTCAACTCGGCAGTAGCATTCTAGTGATATAAACTTTGTATTTCTTACATTAGACTCAATGAAAATACTTATGTAACATTTGGCAATCTAGCACGTATCAGTATCTAAACACTCAAGGCATCGTCAAATGTAAAGTTTACAAAATTACCTCAGTAGAATTAACTTGTGAGGGACACACTGGAAAAAAAATCAATCTTACAATTCCAGCCTCTCTCTCTCTCTCTCTCTCTCTCTCTCTCTCTCTCTCTCTCTCTCTGCATATCTATATCTATATCTATATCTATATCTATGTCTATACCCATATGTATATCTATCTGCATCCATATCTGTACCCATATCCATATCTGTACCCATATCCATATCCATATCCATATTCATATCCATATCCATATCCATATCCATATCCATATCCATATCCATATCCATATCCATATCCATATCTATCTATCTAGTTGTTGTTGTTACATTATTAGTGTGATTATTCTTATTTTACCAATTTCTCTAGGATCTTGCAAACTACTGTATCCAAATTTAAATGACCAGATAAAGAATTTCTCTGGGAGTGCCCACAGATGTGAAGGGCTCAATTATATCCCTGACAATTTCCCACACATAAGGTGGATTTGTTCAGGTCTCACTTTATCACAGCCAGGCCTATTATATTTTACCTCTCTATTACTGTTATGGGGTCTTCTCTCCCACTGGCTTAAACTTCCACCAATTCTCTTCTCCCCAATATTAGGAGCCTTATGACTAACACCCCACTTCCATTTAAACATTTCATAATGAATTATCTTTTACAAAGGGATATTTACTTCAGAGATATAGCAAGAAAAAACATACAAATATTAAAGCCTCAAGAATATATACCTCTCCTCCCATACTTCCTATATCTTTGAGGAAAGGAGAAGGATTAGGCACATAGTGTAGGTAAATTCCTACATAGCATTAGTCCCACCAAGTTCAAGGCAAAAGGCTTGCTGAGTTGGTGTCCCTGTGCCCAGACCCTTGTGTAGCCAGAGTGGCCTTTGTTTTCTTTGAGTGACTCAGCTTACCTCATTGAGCCTCACTGGGCTATACCTGGGAGCGGAGAACTTCCTGTGTGACCTCTTCCGGGGCAGGAAGTCCAGAGACTCATGGCCTGCGAGCAGAGAACTTCCTGTGTGATGAGTCATGGGGCTGGCTGGGGGGAGGTGTTAACTCCAGAGCCATGCCCTGTTGGGGGTTAACCTAGTCTGCGCTAGGGGGAGGGGCCAGCTCAAGAACCAATCGGCTCTGGTCATTCAGGCGGCGCTTAATGATGTCAAAAACTCTATAAGAGGGGAGAGGACAGCTTGAAGATCCCCTTTCCTTTTTCCAGTTGGTGCAGCCACGGTGGGGAGCGTGACTCGGGGCCAGCCCTTGCTCTTGGGCAGAGCCCAGATGTTGGTAACTATGAATTGTATTGGGTCTGTCTGTTGATATTTGTAATTCGTTTGTATTTTGGTTTTGAGGTTCGGGATGCTGGTTTGTTTTCCCCCGAACTAAATGAATGTTTTGAACCTCAGGGTGCTGGCTTTTTCCCCTGAAGTACCTGAATGAATCTGTGTTTGGTATCTCTCTTGATGCTTGTCTCTTTGCTCCCCTGAACTAACCGAATGCTGGCATTTTTTCCCCTGAACTAAATGAATGTTGTCTGTATGCTAACTGAATGCTGAATTAAAGTAAGCTGGTCAACCCCTTCACTGTGCTTTCCTTGTTTAAGCAGATTAAAAGAACCTGTGCTTTCCCGGTGTCCCGGCAGCCTTGTGGGTGCTGGCTGTGGGGGGATCTTACGCCCCCACAGGAGTTGCTAGCTGGGTTGTTAAAACACCTTGCTCTCCAGGGCTTCACTACCAGACTGTCTGCAACACCCAGCTGATTCCTCTATCTCTGTGGCTCGAACTCCTAGATCAGATACTCCACCATATCTAGGCTTTACTTAAAAGATTTCCCCTAAAAAATAAGTTAGTGTGTAAGAGGAAAGAATTGGGTAATAAACAAGAGCCATGGAAGACAGAATTGGAAAGATTATCACAAGAGATATAAAATCTTATCCAAGAAACAAACTCCTTGAAAATTAGAAACAACTGGAAATAAGTTAGTGATTCCATGAGAAATATTAAAATCAATTTTAAAAGACTGAAAAATAGAAGAAAATTTAACATCTTAGATCAAAATATCTGACCCGTAAAATAGACAGAATTGAAAAATCAGTGGAATACCTGAAAGCCACGACCAAGGCTTCTTAACTGAACTGAATCTCATCAATGAAAATTTAAAAAGAGTGCTTACTTCAGCAGCACAGATAATAAAAATGTAACTACACAGAGATTGGCATGGCCCCTGTGCAAGGAAAACCCACAAATTCATAGAGCATGCCATGTTAAAAACTAAAGAAAATTAAGCAAGAAAAAATTTAGCTAATAATGCCCACTAATCTACTACAGGACTTGGCAGGTTGAACTAGATCTATGATTTTGTTGCTGAAGCAAATTCTTATGTAGAAAGTCTTTCCATACAGATAAGTATTTTTTAAAATCTCAGTCTTACTTGCCCACCCAGAGAGGCCAGGGCAGTTAGGTGGCACAGGAGATAACATTCCAGGCCTGGAGCCAGGAAGGCATATATCCTGAGTTCAAATCTGGCCTCAGAACTAACTAGTTGTATGACTCTATGCAAGTCATTTAACCCTCTTTGCCTCAGTTTCCTCATTTGTAAAATGAGCTGGTGAAGGAAATGGCAAACCACTCCAATATCTTTGCCAAGAAAACCTCAACTGAGGTCATGAAGAGTTGGACATGACCAAAAAGTGATTGAGCAGTAACAAAAGTCTTAGTTGTCTGAGCCACTGAGAGATTAAATGACTTACCCAGGGTCACACAGCCAGTATATATCAGAGGCATGACTTCAACCCAGGTCTTCCTTACTCTGAGGCCAGCTCTTTATCACTTATGGCATTGGATGCCTCTATACATATTAGGAACATGATCAATATATTGGAAAAGGATGCCCCACCATGATATCACTATCTGTCTCTGTGTCTCTATCTTTATTTCTCCATATTTCTATCTCTGTCTGTCTCTGTCTCTATCTTTCTCCATTGGGACCCTCAATTTCCCCATGTGGATAATTAGGGAGAAAGCTATTCGTATCATTTACCTTCTTGGAATGTGAGAAATGAGGTTTGCAAACCTTAAAATGATATAGAAATGGGAAATTGTGGTAAAAAGAAATGTGGGATACTTGAGAAATTCAAGCAAGATAAGAATTGCCATGGACATTCTATTCTTGAGTACTTTCCAGTCTTTTTTCTCTGGTCTGCCTTGTCCTTGAATCACATCCATAACTAAAGGTTTTGTCTTCATCTCCACCACTCAACCTAATTCATTGAATTGTTGGTTCAGTTGAACCCTTAGTCACCTTCATCACTTAGTTGAATTGACCATTTGGGTCCTGCAGTTTTGGTGTCATAGAGACAAAGTTTGGCTTCTTAAATTGGAGCCTGGTGCCTCTGAGCTGCCTCTGAGTATTGTATCTGAGTGACAGGAAAACCAGCTTGTCAACAGCCTCTGTCCTTCACCTATTGATTTCACTCACTTTTCTCCTTACTCCCACTCATTTTTTTCAGTGCATGGGAAGATTGCCAAGTCCCCTCTGGATGGGGAGAGGAAGTAAGTGTTCTAAATCCCTAATTCCCCAAAGTAATTTTGGAGCAGAACACATGTCCTGGGCAGTCTTCCTAGTTGGGCAACACCACACATAATTCCTCCCTCCAGAAGTGTGTATTCTACATACTTCGTTATCCCAAAGTTAATTAGTCAATTTACTGAATACCATAAAAGAAGACCCAGAACACCTGAGCCCAGGAAATCCCACATCACCAGTTAGATGTGAGCTGAGAAAACAGCTTGAGTTTGGATTTGACCAATTCAGAAAAAGCCAAGTATAATTAACAAAAATCCTGGGCCTTGTTGGAGAGGCAATCTAACCTCCCAAGGAAGTGGGAAAGCCACCCGCTGGCTTTTCATCAACAAAGCAATCTTATTTTAGATCTCCATGGATAAGAAGCTCTGAGTGCTACAGTTCCAGATGCCATTTTGCATGAAAACAGGACTCAGCAGGGCTTCTTTATAAGCTCTGGTGATTTTAGAAGCATTAATACCAAACTCACAGAACATCAGAGTTGGAAGGCAACTCAAAGTACAATCTATATGGCGAAAAGCAACCCCCTCAACAGCATTGCTAATACTCCCTTGTTAGGAGCCCTCTGGTGACAGGGAACTCACTACATCCTGAAGCAACCTCTTCCGTTGTGGATAACTCATTGTTAGGGAGTTTCTCCTTACAGAGGGTTTCCAGAGAGGGCAACACGATGTAGTTAAAATGGGGTTAGCCTGGAGTTAGTCAAGACCCGAGTTTGACTAATACTTCAGGCACTTACTGGCTTAGTGACCTCTCTGAGCTTCAGTTCCTTTATATATAAATGCAGGCTTAATGCAATAGTACCTGAAATCACTAATTAATGGAGAGGTTGTGAGCACTTAATAATATAATGCACTAAAGCACTTTGGAAAAATCAAAGAATTCTATAATGGCAAGTTATTGTCATATGTCAAACCTAAATGTTAATCTCTGAAGCTTTTTTTGGACAAATTTGTCTCAGTTCCCTATCTATTTGAGAAATGAGACCTTCATCAGAGAAACTTGCTGTAAACTTTTTCCCCCAGTTTCCTGCTTTCCTTCTAATTCCAACTATATTTTTTGTGCAAAAAGACCCCTTTTTATTTCAGATAATCAAAATTATCCATCTTGCTTCCCATGATCCTTTCCATCTTTTGTTTTGTCATAAATTCTTCCCCTATCCATAGATCTTACAGGTAATTTTTTGTGAGCTTCCTTTATGATAACACCTTGTATGTACCAATCACATACCCATTTTGAGGTTATCTTGGTACACAGTGTAAAATATTGGTCTATACATAGTTCCTGCCAGACTACTTTCCAGGTTTCTAAACAGTGTTGTCAACAGATAGTGAGATCTTGCCCCAATATCTGAGATTTCTGGATTTATCAAATACTAGGTTACTGCATGCATATGCTTCTCAATATTGTGTACCTAATCTGTTCCATCATTCAACCACTCTGTTTATTATCCAGTAGCAAATAGTTTTGATGTTTACCATATTGCTGCTGATGCTGCTGGGCCCCCCTTTGCCCTCTCTTTTTAAAATTGATTCCCTTAGTATGTCTGGCCTTTTGTTCTGCCAGGTGAATTTGGTTATTATTTCTCTAGCTCAAATCATTCTTTAGTAGTTTGCATTGCACTATTTGTCATTTTTATTATGTTGGTTCAGTCTGCCCATGAGCAATGACTATTTCTCTGATTTTTATAATCTATATTTATTTATGTGAAAAACATTTTTGTAATTATGTTCCTGTGTGTATCTTGGCACGTAGAACTTCCCAAGTATTCTATACTTTTTTATTATTTTAAATGAGATTTCTCTCTATATGCTCCTGATGGTTTTGTTTTATATGTTGGATTTTGTCAAAAGATTTGTACATACATATACATATATGTATATATAATCTTATGATTGTTTAATTGATATAGTCAATTATCTTTATAGTTTTCTCAATATTGAACCTATCCTATATTCCTGATATGAATCCAGGCTGGGGAAAGAAGTGCTGTAAGCAAAAGACATTCTTTGATTTTTCTGATGGGAAAGATTAAAAGGAAAAACATCAAAAGCAAAGAATTAGAATTTAGGAAGTACCTCATGTTGCCTTTAAGACTATGGGGGAATGACTGAACAAAGCACAGTTATAATACATGAGTGGAACACAATATTACTGTATTGTAACAAATAAGGAAAATGATTTTAGGGAATGCTGTGTGATAGGAACTGAGACAGAATGGAGTGAGCAGAATCAAGAGAACAATTCCTATAAAAATAGCAACATTATGAAGTAACTTTGAAATACTTAAAAATTTTGATTAATACAATAAATAACTATATCTCCAGAGCACTTGTAATGAAGAGTGTTACCCACCTCCTAATAGACTTGAAGGACACAAGATGTAGTGACATACATTTTTGAACATAATCACCATGTGGGTTCATTTCATTTGACTATACTAATTTGTTGCCAAGTTTCTTTTTCTTTCTTTGTTTCTTTTTCTTTCTTCCTCCTCCTTCTTCACCCTATTCTTCCCTCTATCCTTCACTTCCTTTCTACCTCTTTCCCTCACTCCATTTCTTCTCTTCTTCTTTCCATCATTCCTCTTTCCTTCTTTTCTCCCTCCCTTCTTCCCTTCCTTTCTTCCTCCCTTTGTTACTTCCTTCCTCCCTCCCTCCCTCTATCCCTTCTTTCCTCATTCCCTTCCTTCTTTCCTTCCTTCTTCTCTCTTCCTTTTTGATTATAGTGAATGGAGACACAGAGAGAAGGAGATTAGCTATAATGATCCCCACAAAATGAGAGCTATGGAAACTTTTTATATATATACACGAAGTAAATAGACGGAAATTCAGTGGGAAACCTAAAGAAATGAGTCCACTTTGAAAGTAGTATAGGACTGATTATGCTTCTTACAAAGCACACTGTGTGAAGTAAATATTGTGTCATATAGAATCTTCTTTTTTGTTCCATTGTGTATTTGGAAGTGCTCTTTTTTGGTGTTTAAGTTAAGATTTTTTTTTTAAAAAAAAAGGAGAGAAAATAACACTAGTGTTGTTAGAGAGTAGCCGCCAGAACAATAGCAAGGTTCTCCATCTGGAAGGAGTGAATGTATAAGGAGTTACTGAGTGAAGGTGGAAGGTGAAGGGGAAGGACCTGAAGGGGGCAGTGATGAGCAAGAAATATGTCTACTCAAACTCCTGGCCCAGTGTGTGTGTGTGTGTGTGTGTGTGTGTGTGTGTGTGTGTGTGCGCGCGCGCGCGCGCGCGTGCGTGCACAGATGTGTTGGGTCAGGGAAGTGGGGATAAGAAAAGGTTTATCAGGTGCTACAAACAGTGGCTAAGGATCAAGTGTATTCAGGAGAGAACTTTCGGTATTTTGAAACAGTTTTCTTTGACAGCGGCAAGATTGAAGTGGTGAGATAGACAGGTCCTATGTGATGGGCATTTTATTAACATTAGAACAAGAATTCTATCAGAACAATAATAGGGTTGGGTGATGCCTATAGCCTTTCTGCGTATATTGCCATTTGAAGCTTTTCTTCAGTGGTAGCCTCAAGACCAGGTGTCAGTTTCTTTTCTTTTCCTCTGTGGAGAATGAAGAAAAAAAGGAGAATTCTTCAGACAAATGGAGTCTGCAAACAGCTGTACAGTGGCTGCCTTTTGCCATAATGCTGCACTCTATCTATCAGCAATGTCCCTTAATGTCTCAACAAGTGGCAGCCCACCCACATGTTGGAAGTTATACGAGGAGACCATGACGACATCTCAGATCTGCAGAGTTCTAAAGATGGACTCTTGATCTCTGAGTACATACATCTTCCAGAAATGGAAGAAGACTAAACTGCTTCTTGTTTCAAGGTGGGAGAGAGGAAGGCGGGCTACCCTTACCGCTGTTATCTCCTGGCAGGCTGAGTCTAAGAATGAGGCAAACCATCTTTAAAAAAGAAATAACACTTGAATTTTAGTGGCAGAGTAAACTGTCTCCCAATTGTATAACTTAAAGTAGGCATTTGGTTTTCATGTTTGGAGATGTAGAAGCAGATGCATAGGAAGGAGAAAGACTTGTTAAGAAAAACATATGATGGGGCCAGTTTAGAATTATACAGATGGGGTTTTCTGCTTATTGTTTTATGTAGGAAAAGTTCTGGATTTAGAGAAAAAGCTCCATCTTAGATATTAATGACCTGGTCCATTCAGGTAAAGGTAGGAGACAAGGGACAGCTAGGTGGCACAGTGGATAGAGTACTGAACCTGGAGTCAAGAAGATGCTTTCTGAGTTCAAATCTGGCCTCAGACATTTACTAGGTGTGTGACCCTGGGCAAGTCACCTATTCCTTCTTGCCTCAGTTTCCTCACTGTAAGATGAATTGTAAAGGAAATGACAAACTGCTCCAGTATCTCTGCCAAGAAAACCCCAAATGGGGTCACAGAGCGTTGGACATGACTGAAAGTGACTGAAAAACAACAGAAACAGGAATCAAGAAACATGTGGACAATTTTATATGGAAAATAAGATAGGGGTGTAACTGTGACCTCTGTTTGAATGCATCCAGGAGAACTGTCCACCCTACTTATTCAGGTAGTATGCCAGCCAATTTGATCCCCTTCTGTACAGTAATGAGCCTAGAGACTCATGGGATGCTCTAGGCTGTATACCCAGGGGTTGTCTGAATAAAAGGAATAACCCTCATTAGGCTCATTGATGCCTTTTTACAGATCAAGCCAGTGACATCACAATAGCCCTATAGACTTCTGTTTCTCAGAGTCTTCTGAGGCTTCCTACTGCTGCTAGAACTATGAGCTTATTCCCATTCAGTAAGTCGTAATAGTAGCAGCAGTAGTAGTAATAGTAGTAGGAGTAGTACTCTAATTGTACTCACATCGAGGTTAGGTTAAATGTTTAATCATTGACGACTGGCAAGCCATTCATGGAAGGAACTATGTTAAGAGTGAGTGAGAAGTAATGAGACATAGTGGCTAGAGGGCTGGCTCTGGGGCCAGGAAGGCTCACCTGGGGTCACCTCTTGCCTCTGACGTATACCATTGGTGGGAACCAAGCAAGGCATTTTACCTCTCAGTACTTTCCATGTCTAGAACCTACAGGAGAAGGTGTTGACCTTCATTGGCAGAAGGAGATTCCTCACCTGAAAGTTCCCTATACAAATGAAAATCAGTTCCTCTCCTCAGGTAGTGAACCCACTGTACCATCTAGCTACCTTAATATCATCCTTTATAAGTGGTCATAAAACCTCAGCTTGAAGATACAGGCTGTAGAACTCACTACCCCCAAAGCAGGCCATTGGCTTTGGGTAACTAACTTTTGTCAAAAACCTAAATCTGGATTTCTGTGTCTTCCACCAGTTTTTCCTAGTTCTGGTGTGTAAACCTTGCCCTCCCTTATTCACCAATCTTCTCATTTCCAAGATAAACATCTCCAATTTGTTTAACTGATTCTCAGAGGGTATAATCTCAAGTTCCTTCTCTGTCCTGGTCATCCTCCTTTGGACCCCCTACAGCACATTAATGTCTTTACTAAAACACAGTGCACGAAACTGAACATATCATCTTAGATGTGGTCTGACTGATACAGGTCACAGCAAGATCATCATCTTCCTTGTTCTAGATGCTCTCTCTCATCACAAATTCTTCTGATTATCACACCAGGCTTAATTCGTTTTGACTTAGCAGCCCACTTAAACTCCAGACTTTTCACATAGCAGTTAGGTGGCAGTCCACCTAATCAATCCAGTACCTTTGCCAAGAAAACTCCAAAGGAGGTCACAAAGATTTGGACATCACTGAGAAAATAACTGAGCAGGTATATTTCTACTATTGTGTACTTTATATTGTTAACTTTTTGAAAACAAACATAAAATTTTAGGTTTATTTCTATAAATGACATTTTACTCAATTTTGCCCAATGTCCTAGCTCATCAATAATTTTTTAGATCCCATCTTTTTCATCTCATATGTTAGCTTTGTCTTTCCTGACTGTATGCTTGTGAGCAGGAAGACCTCTCTAGTGGCAGCAAAGGAGACAACAACACCAGGGGCAATTTTTAGCTAATGCTGCCAAATATAGAGTCTCCCTGGTACCACAAAAACATTAGGTTAACAAATTGACAAATAGCAGGCTGAGAAAAAAAGCAGTGGCTGTTACCTCATTTTACATATAATTGTATAAAGTCAAAATAATTTTAAAAAATTCTGAGGGTAACTCAGACAGCCATGGTAACAAAGGAATCATATTCATTAGTAGTCTGACTTTGGAGGCAAGTGGATATTGGATGATTCATATGAGTCTAAGTTTCCTCCTCTCTGAAATGAGACAAACGTGGACATCTGGGATTGGAACCTGACAGAGACCATCATGAACCTTGTAAGGTCATGGTCAATGTCTTAAATGAAGTATGAGGAATCCATCTTTAAATGAAATGTGGAAAATTGAAGGGGAAAGAAAGAAGAGTGAGCCATTAAGGACATTAGGAGGGCCTGAAGTGTTTCTTTTAGTGGGGGAACAGGAATGGTCTGGCTTCACGAGAAACAGGCTTCATTTTCCAACAAGGAGAAGGAGGACAGAAATAGCAATGCTGCACAGTACATCTTGTACGACCCAGCACATGTGCAAACTAGCAGGATTGATGCTGACAGAAGGGTGTTGTTTTGGCTGGGTCTAGCCAACGTGTTCCTGGCAGGAGAACTTGGGGAAGAAATCATTGATAAACTAAATAGCTAATATATCAACGGGCAGCCCTGAGTTGTTTCTGCTTCTTGATTTATCAGAGTGGGCTGGGAGTGGGGGCAGGAAAGGATAAGTTCTGGTTGTTTACAGCTGGCTTAAAGTGATACAGCCTGAGCAAACAAAGGGGGTTCGTGGAATGCTGTGTTTGAAAAGTTCTCAATGAGAATTCCAGAGCAGCGGAGATGTTAAACAGATGTATCATCTCCCAGACTTAAAGGGGTGTGGAGATCCTTTTCACTTTGTATATATGTAGAAACACTCATTTTTATCTGAATCAATATATAATGTTAATCTCAATGAAAATAGAGCTTTCCTTTGTTTCTAAAGAGAGCACACCCTCCCTACCCTCCTGTGACCATGAGCTGAGATTTGTTTTCTTCTACGGGTTAGGATGAGGCTTCTTGTTACAAGGATCAATAGAAATCTGATTTTAATCCGCAGATCAAGAACTGGAAAAGACTTCAGAGGTCATCAATTCATTTTACAAATGAAAAAACAGAGGGACACTGAGGTTAGATGATCATAGAAGGGACTTCAGAACTAATCAAACCCAACCCCATCAATTTATGTTTGAGGAAACTAAGACCCAAAGAGTTAAAAGTGACTTTCCTAAATTTATATAAATGATAAGTGGCAGAACTGGGATTAGAAAGACCCCATTTGGCAATGAGTCAGATTCATCATGGAGAGCCAGAATTATATTGCCAGAAATACAAGTTACTTATCCATCAATTCAAAGTATAAGATATTGTCAAGAGAAGAAGTATGAATCAGACTGTACTTGAGAATCATGGAGGTTAGGTGACAGACCAGCAGAAATGTTCATGGCCACCAGGATATTTAGATAACTGGAAAACATGGGGTTTTCAAATTCAACAGAGTCCAAGTCAATCTGCCATATTTTCCATGAGGCCACACTGGCCTACAACTTCCCTTAGATAAGCTTCAACTGAACAAATCCAAAAGTTGCCTGGAAATTTCATAAGTGGACCTATGAATCTCTGAATGAGAGGAAATTAAGGAGAGCCCAGAATCACATAGCTACTAGATCTCAGAGGAATGACCTTGAAATCAGGACCTAAGGCATGTGATCCTTTGTGCTTATATCAAACTTTTGATATGTTTAACAGCACAATTTAGATGAAAATGAATCCGGTATGATAACATCAGGTTTTACAAAACACTTTGCTCACAGCATGCATTATGAAGGAGGTAGTGCAAGTTATCATTCTCATTTCACAGATGAAGAAATTTAGTTTCTGGAAAATTAATTCACTTGACCAAGATCCCATAACTAGCAAATGGGAGGATCAGGATTTGGACAAGATGCATCTGATTACATATTCAGGGCATTTTCTGATGTGCCACACTGCAGTCTGAATGGTAAGAAATTCACTTGCCAAAAAATGCCAAAGGGAAAGAAATGGCAAGGAAGTCTATGACTCACCTCTCAGAGATGACATTTCCTCCTCTGCAAAATGAGAGGATTGAAACAGATTACCTTTGAGGTCTCTTCTTCTTCTAAGAAGCCGTGCTTGAATCTATGTTGGAGCTTGAAGCAGTAATTAAGTATTCCAGACTTTTAGCAAAAGAGATGGTTATATAAATTAGGTGATTTAAGGCTATCTTAATAGAGGCTAGATTTCCCAATTTTTGGCCTTAGCCAGCCCAACTGTGCTTTTGGTTTATGAGCTGTCCGTTTCAGTAAAAACAAATGCTTCTGTAGGGAACAACCAAAAAGTTTGGTGTTGGGAAATCTAGATTCCCCATTTCCCTTCCCTTCCCTTCCCTTCCTTTCCCTTCCTTTCTCTTCCCTTCCCTTCCCTTCTGTCTTATTTCTTGCACATAGCATTGGGCCTGCTGCACAATAAGTGCTTTATTAATGCTTATTCTATTGAATCATCTGCTCTCCAAATAGAATGAATCTCTGAGATTATCTGTTCCAGCTGTACCTGAATGAGAATCCCTTCTACATTATGTAATAAGGGGCCATTCAGCCTCTGCTTGAAGATCTTAGGGCCTAGGGAAAATTATTAAACTTCATTTATCTGTCTGATAGAGATTTTGATGGTGATTGCTAATGTCATATTTAAGGTTGCACTTAGTAGTAAATGAAGCCATCCCTCTACTATTTGCCTGTCCTCTGAAAGTCCAGAGAACAGCATATTCTCTGGTCATCTATTAATATTTAACCAGCTGAGGAATTGTAGTATATTTTTGGCCACCAGATGGAGTCCCAGCTACCTTTGAATAGCATGGTTCCCTGACTACTTACCACTCAGGACTCTTAGGAAGCTGTGCCAAGGTTCAATGGCAGTCTAGGAGGTATGACTCTGGAATATACTCAAAATTACCAAAAATATAAAATGCATCTTCATTTTGTTCAAACTCCTATTCTATGGGCTAGTTTTGCGATCTCAGCATGACTCTCCCCTTCTGCCTTCCCAAAATCACAAGAGTCAACAGTTCATTGTTAATGGCTGTATTGTTTCTTAATGCACAGGAAGGAAGAAAACATGCATTTTTAAAGCACTGACTATGTGCTAAGCACTGTGATAAACACTTTACAGTTATCTCATTTTATCCTCACAACCCTCAGAAGGAGATGCTATTATTGCCCCCAATTTGCAGTTGAGGAACCTGATGCAGAAAGAAGTAAATTATTTGCCCAAGATCACATAGTATGCAAGTGTCTGACGTTAGACTTGAATTCAAGTCCAGTATTCTATCCACTGTTCCAGGAAACTCAAGACAACAATAAAGCAAAACTTCATATAGAAGGTTTCAGTATTATTCTACCTTAGGTTAATTGTACCTTCCTCTCTCCATTCTTCCCACCAGTCTTTCTTTCAGGTAATCTGAGGCAAGGAATCGGGCAGATTTAAAAACTAGGAGAGCACTTCCTCAGCAAGTGCCCTGAAGAAACAGAGTGAAAAATAATATGTGGACTGGAATTCCACTTGATCTCACAAATTGCAATATTATTGTTCGTGTTTTAGGCATCTCCCTCTAGTCTGATGTGCCCCACATCATCTACTCCTTGTATTCTCTGCCTCTGCATTCTCCTAAGCACTATGCCTTTATTTATTCCACTGTATATCAAGTCTATGAACTTTTATCTCTGTTCTTGCTTTGCTTTACCCTGATCATAATCAATGGATCATATATTGCTACTGCATGTTCAGAAAGAAATATGGAGTCCTAGGAATGGCCTCTCTTTCCTCCTGTCTAGGCTAAAGAGAACTCTGGGCAAAAGTCTCTCCAAGGGAAAATGAAACCTGAGAACTCTGGGAGACATGCCCACACACTTCCCCCAGATTACACGTCTTCATGATTCTCTTTTATCTTGGTCCACCTGGGAGGTCTTAGACAGTCAGGCTATTTCTGTAAAATGTCATTCTATGACTTTGTTCTATAAAAGAACAATATGTGAATGAGGGGAGTTAGGAATCAATGCTGTACCAAAAATATGAAGTCTTCCCTGCTCTCTCAATGGGTGGTATTTCTAGGTTTCTTCTAATTTAGATCCACATTCTAAGTAATTATTTCTAGGAGCAAAGAGGGCTGATTGGATAGAAATAGAAAGTCACAGAAGTGTCAGAGCATATGTCTTGAGATCTGTCCATTTTGCAAGTTTCAGTCACATCCTCTGGCCTGTCGCTTCTTAGGGAGAATAGTGAGAATCACAAATTACAGTAGAATATGTTTCTTGATGACAGGGAATTTTGTTATTATTCTTGTGTTACAGTTGTATCTCAAGCTTTTAGTATAGTACCTGGAACAAAGTAGATGATTACAAATACATTTTGAATGAATTGAATGAACATGCGTACGTTCCCAAGGCTTGGCATTGTTCGATAAATCACATCTGGGCCTTAAAGAAAGTCATCGACCTATGTTGAATGCTCCGGTGATAAGCCTCTGTAAATTAGCAAAGCTAGTCTTCAGACAATAGGAGTCCATTGCTAGGCCAATATCTGAATCCTTTCCAGCTTGCTAGGACTTGCATGAGCTCATGGTTTACAAGCATTAGTTTTCAAGAATCATTTCTCCACTATGATCTCCATGTGATTAATCCACAAAATCCTTGATGTTGTGTGAAAAGAAAATTGAGTTAGAATTGTATAAATTAACTCTTTGCAAAGGATATGATTATGGATTATGATAACGTCCCAGTTCAGACTAAGGATGGGAAAGTGGACAGATTTTAAATAAGAATAATAATACTTTGACTTCTAACGTCCTCTATGAAGATCATCCCATCAATGGAGGACTGGCTAAGCAAATTTTGGTACATGAATGTAATGGAATATTACTCTGCTGTGAGAAATGACAAATGTGTTGAATATAAAGAAAGATGAAAAGAGCTATGTGAATTGTTGAAGAATAAAGTGAGCAAAAAGAAACAACTGGGATACACAACAACTACAGCCATGTAAATGGAAAGAACCATCACAAGACAATCAAAAGTGAATATTGCAAGACTGAAAAAAAAAGCATCCCCTCAAAGGAGAGAAATGGAAAGACACCCCACACCATTCGTTTATAGAAGTAGAAGGTCCATGTGTGTAATGTGTTACATGTATTTTTAGAGTTTAAAGACAATAAAACTTGTCTTTATCAGTTTTCTGAGTTTTTGTTTCCCTTTCCTTTTGCTTTACTTTCCTTTTGTTGCCTTTGCTTTGCTTTTTTTTTTTTTTTGCTTTGCTTTACCTTCCCTTCTGTTCCCTTCCCTTCCCTTAGTTGTATCATTTGTTATATGGAAAGTGTCTCTGGGAGGAGCAAGAGGAGACATACTAGAAGAAATTCTCATGATATTAACAAAAGTTACCAGGAAAAGTTGGAGGAAAAGATCATCCAATGATGCTGTGCTCTAGGTTTCTTTTTGGAAAGTGGGAAAGATATTGTATTAGCAACAACTGTTTATAGTGACTTTGAATCTACTGCTCTCTTACATTAGCTCTTGACTAGAATGATTATAAACAGTTTTTGAATTTTCCTTTTAGAATATATATTTAAAATGCATATTTTATTTGTGTATTTTGTTTTTATATTCTTTATAATTCTTAATATATTCCTATTCTCTTCTTTCTTACAATAAAGAATAAAAAAGAAGTAAAAAATACAATTCAGTGAAGGTAAACCAAATATTGAAAAATGCTGATACTATACAAAGTTTTCCATGCCAATAGTGACCCATTTCTAAAAAGAAACAAGAGGAAATGTTTTCTCAAATCTCTTCTTTAGAATGAAATTTAGTTATTGTAAGTTCATGACATCAAGTTTTGGTTTTTTTTGGCTTGTCGTTCTTTCTGAGCACATGGTTGTCATTGTCTGTGTCGTTTGTCAATTTCCAGTTACTCCACTTTATATCATTTCACCTAGATCTTCCTATGCTTGCTTTGTTGATCATATTCATCATTCCTAACAGCACAGTAATATTTTGTGTCACGTATGTGACATGATTCCTTTAATCATTTCCCAATCAATGAGCATCTACTTCATGTTTTGCTATCAAAAGTACTGTAATATATATTTTGGCATATATTTGGCCTTTCATTTAGTCATTGACCACTAGAGAAGTGAGATTTCTGGGTCAAAGTGTAGGGATATTTTATGGACTCTCTTCGCAGAATTTCATGCTTTTCCCATAGTACTTGAACTAATTTACAAAGATACCGATAGTGCCTTAGCACATGCTTTGAAATTTTCAATATAAATCTGTCAAGTTTTCATAAGAGAAATTCTATTTATGGATGCTCATATAAAGTTTGGATTTTAATGCTACTCTTCTGCATTTGGTAGCAATCACGTTTTAAAAAGAAATACATAAAAGTATTAGTATTTTAAATTATATTAAATATATCAGTTGCTGGATAGTGAGCTGCTGATGGTAATCAAAGATCAATCAATGAATCAGTCAGCCAATAAATGCTTTTTTATTAAGCACTCACCATGTATCTGGCACTCTGATAAGCATTGAAGATACAAAGAGAAAGCAAAACAGACACCAAGGAGCTAATATAAGGGGATACATACACACACACACACACACACACACACACACACACACACACATATATATATATGTATATATATGTATATATATGTATATATACATAACAACAATAAATATGGAGAAGGTGGAAGGGAACATTAGTGGAAATGACACTAAGTTGAGGCACCAAGAAAGGTATCCTAGAGGAGGAAGACTTGAACAGAGTCTTAAAAGAAGCTTAAGATTCTAAGAATTGGAACTTCAGAAGAAGGGTATATCAGAAAACAGGGAATAATCATTGCAAAGTCTCAAAGTCCTGAGATGGAGTGTCATGTGACGGGGAATGAAAGTAAGCCAATATGGTTAGACTGTTGAATGCATGGAGGGGAGTCAAATGTTAGATTCAAAAGACAGAAAAAGCCAAGTTGCAAAGAACTTTAATAGCAAAAAAGAAATAGTTAATCTTTGAGATAATAGGGAACTTTTGGAACTTGAGGAGGGAGTAAAAATGTCTTTGCTTTGCTTTGGGAAAACTACTTTTGCAGTAATATGGAGGATGGATTAGAGTGGGAAGATGCTTTAGGCAGGGACACCAATTAAGAGACTATTTTAATTGTTCAGGCACGGTGTGATGAAGGTCTGAACAAGGTTGGTGGCCTTATGAATGGAGAGATCTATGAGAGAAGTATTTTAGAGAAAGAAGTTACAAGACTTGGCAAATCATTGAATATGTGAAGGGAGTAAGAGATAGGAGTCAAGAATGACTTTAAGGTTGTGAGCCCAACTGACTAAGAAGATGTCAGTGCCCTTGATAGTAATAGGTAAGACAGGAAGAAGTAATGACTTTTGTGGGAGACATAATGCATTCAATTTTGGACCTATAGAGTTTAAAATTCCTATAGGACATAAGGTTAGAGAAGTCAGATAAGGAAAAATACGAGACTGACTGTGATTGGGAAAATGACAGTATCCTTGATTAGTAAAATGGAAATTAGAAGGGGAGCTTTTGGGGGAATAATCATGTTAACAATTTATTAAGCACATAATATGTGGCAAACACTGTGCTAAGCACTGGAAATAGAAATAGAAGGAAACAGAAAGAGACCCTTTGCTTCAGGAGCTTACATGCTAATGGGAGAAAATAACACATAAAAGGAAATTGACAATTGGCAGGAGGGAAAGCCAGGGGAGAAGATATATAAAGAGGAGGCATGATACGGAAAGCAGAGAGCCAGAAGTCTTAGCTAAAGAGGCATAAAAGACATGACTAGCCTGGCTCCTTGAATTAAAATGGAGGTTCTGGAAGGAACTGACCAATAGAGAAAGGGACTGGAGGGGACAAGTGAATTTGGAAGGTAAGAAGGCCAAGGACAAAGGGAACTTACAGGGTGAGGAGAATATTGTACATGGTGGAAAAAGTCTGGGAAAGGCCAGAGACAAAGGAAGGAAGATGAACAGTCTTGGACACATGTTTAAGATGCTTGTAGGTCATCCAGTTTGAAAAATTCAAGAAGAAAGAGGGAAAAGAGAATTTTTGAAATGATGGACAGTATGGCAGAACTGGGAGGCCCCAGGCAACAATCTGAAGGCCTTTTCTTTTCTATAATCATATAGTAGGGTGTTTTGTTTTGGGTCATTGGGGGTGGCATGGGCAAAGGAGTCTAGAAAAATGTGAGCCTAAATCTTTATCTAAAAACCAGGAAATTAAGTTCCTTACTGGAAATGAAGCCATGTATACAGGTGCAATCAGGAGTATGAACTAGTTACTCCCTCTGAAAAAATAATTGGTCTCAAGGCATTTGTCTTCCATATGAAGTCTCCTGATTGGTGGTCAATAGATGAAGTTTTCTATCGCCTTTTCTTTGTTATTAGCCTTGATACGTCGCAGAGAAAAGGAATACAAAAGCAGAAAATAATTGTTCTACATAAATAATACCATATGGGTAGGAAACATGACTCATTTAGATTCATTTTCACAGTCACAAAGATCTATAGGCTCTAAATAGTCTCTACAATAATGAGGGAAAGTACACCCTTTCTGTTAAGTATAATGTGGAAAGTACCACTCCCCTCTCTATCGAATGTGAGCTCCTTGACTGCTAAATGTGTCATTGTTACTCTCTTATCCCCTAGAGTACCTGGTATAAGGTAGAGGCTTAATAAATTCTTGTTGAATAAAATTAAATTGACTTTTTCTATACCCGTATTTCAATATTTCTTGGATGTAGCTACAGGTCTGTGAGTTCAAACTGGTGCAGTAAAGGCTGAATGAACAGGATTTTAGTCCAAAAGGCTGAACTAAACAGGTTTTGTCTTATTTTAAAATTATAAATATTTTATATAGTCTATTAAAATATGAGCAATCATCTATGAAGAATAAAATTGGAAATGGTATATGAAGTTGAAATGCTGTTAATACGGTTTTTAAAGATATGCCCAAAGGACTATAAAAATGTGCATACCCTTTGACCCAGCAATATCACTTCTAGAGCTATATTGCAAAGAGATCACACAAGTGGGAAAAGGACCTGTATGTACAAAAATATTTATAGTAGCTCTTTTTGTGGTGGCAAGGAATTGGAAAGCAAGGGGATGCCCATCAATTGGGGAATGGCTAAAGAAGTTGTGGTATATTAATGTAATGGAATACTATTGTGCTATAAGAAATGGGAAAGATACAGACTTCATAATAACATGGAAAAACCTACATGATCTGACGCTTAGTGAGGGGAGCAGAACCAGGAGATCATTGTACACAACCACAGTCATACTGCTTCTGTGATGACTAACTTTGATAGACTTGGCTCTTCTCAGCAATACAAGGTTCAAAGAGAGCTCCAAAGGAATCATGATGGAAAAAGCTAGCTACATCCAGAGAAAGAGCTGTGCAATCTGAATGCAGATTGAGGCAAACTATTTGCTCTCTTTTTTTCTCTTCTTTTTTGGTTTTGTTTTTTTCTTTCTCCTGATTCATTCCATTGGTCGTAATTCTTCTTTACACCTTCATTAATATGTAAATAAGTTTAATGTGAAGGTATATGTAGAAACATATATTGGATTTCATGCTATCTTGGGGGGGGAGGTAGGAGGGGAGGAAGGGGAAGAAAATTTGGAACTCAAAAACTTGTGGAACTGAGTGTTGTAAACTAAAGATAAAAAATCTAAATTAAAAAAATTAAAAAAAAATTAAAGATTACATGAACAAGATGTTAACAAAATTCTATTTGTGTCCCCTTTGTTTTTTCTCTTCTCTGTATTTTTATTAATGTAAATTTAATTTTTTGATATTCTTTTTGTAATTGCATTTTTATCATGAACCACTAGCTTACCTCCTCCTCCCCCTGACAAATAGAAACTCTCCATTATAACAACAGAAACAAACAGCAGCAGCAGCTTAATCAAGCAAAACAAATCAACACGTTTGTGATTTCTGAATGTGTATGTCTCATTCAACACCTTTAGTCCACCAATTCTCCGCCAAGGGTTGCGATGCATATTTCAACCTCAGTCCTCTGAAGTCATGACTGGTCATTGCTCTGATCAGAACCCTTATGTCTTTCAAAAGCGTTGACTTTCAAAGGCCATCATGTCTTTGGGCTGTTCATTTCACTATTCATACAACTTTGGTTGCTCTGAATTCATCATATTTTTCATTTCTTATGGTATAATATTGTTACATTGAAGTCATGCATCATAATTGGTTCAGCTGCTCACCAGTCACTTTATTTCCAGTTACGTGCTACAAGAAAAAGCTGATATAAATGTTTTTATACATATAAGTTATTTCCCTCTGTCTTTCTTTGACCTCTATGGCATGTGATATCTCTAGGCCAATTAGGTTTCATTCCCATTACTGATGTTATTATCACTACTAGTATCATCACCACATCTACCTTGCAGGGTTGAGGGGTTCAAATGAGATCATGTAGGTAAAATGCTTTGCAAACTTTAAAAAATGCAGTAAATAAGAGGTATTGTAACTCTAAAATGAAACCATGAGCTGGGTTAGAGTATGTTTGATAATCATACTCTCTCAGTGGTATAAGACAAATTTAGATACTGAATCATCAAACAAGAGAATTACACAGATTACTTGAAGAACACAGGTTTTCACTCTTCTGGCTACCTCCTTCAGAGCATTGAGGGACCAGAATCATGTACACACATCGAGACAAAAGGGAAACCCCAACACAACCTTAGACCACCGCTGTTGTGCCAACATGCCACAGCGCTCTCTGATTCCTTTCACTTGCCCTCTTCTCTCAAAAGGATAATCAGAATAGAAATCTAGATATATTGGGGTCTCTCTCTTTAAGGAGTCCCTAATTTGGCAAAATTCTAGTTTGAACTTAGGCCTATTTTCCTGTACTTGTGTGTGGGTTTGCCTGTGTTTTTCTCATCTTGGCATCCTGTGATACTCATCTTTCATTTTGTACCAATAGTGAGTGTATATTATTCATGGAGTGAGGAGATGAGACCCAATGAGCATGGTTTTATTTATTCTTAATAAGAGTATTTGAACATGATGAATTATATTTTCTCTACTGAGATCATACTTGCTCTCTGTGATATAAGGTAAATGAGAGATAATCAGTGAGGATTTCACTGGGTAAGAAGGAAAACCTTTGGTTGTTGTTTTCACAATCCGGCTAGCAGCTTCTGTGGGGTGTAAGATCCACCCCCAGCCAGCACCCAGAAAGCTGCAAGCACGCTGGGAAAGCACAGGTTCTTTTGATCTGCCTTGATAAGGAAAGCAAGGTTAAAGGGGTTGACAAGTTTACTTTAATTCAGCACACAGACAGCATTCACTTAGTTCAGGGGAAAAATCCAGCACCCTGAACTTCAGAACAAAATACAAACAAATTACAGACATCAACAGACAGACCCAATACAATTCATAGTTACCAACATCTAGGTTCAGCCTGGGAGCTCAGAACAAGGGCTGGCCCAGAGTCACACGCCACCACTGCTGCGCCGGCAAAGAGCTCCCAAGAACAGACAGCCAACCCCTGGTTTTTATATCTTTTTCAGCTCAGGGGTGAGTCACACATGTGACTCACCCATGTGACCTAGAATCGTCACAAAGAGGCGGACTTAAACCCACGTGGTCTAAAAGCCTCTGCTCTCCCAGACATGTAAACTAGGCCCTCCCTGGAGTTAGCCCCATCTTGGGCCCCAGCTTAGTTGCCAATCCACACCCACTAAGGTTTTACACCTAATAGGGGTTTGGGCCTGGGGCTTAGCACCTAGTAAGACTCAATCAAAGACACTGAATTAATCAAAGGAAACAAAGGCCAAACTCTTCAAGGGCACTTGTTGAACTAAGTGCTAAGGAGCCCAATTTGATTAGCAACACAGTTGTGTTCTGAGAAAGGTTTTTTCCCCCTCAGTCACAGATAACTCATTTTCAAATATGAAAATTGAACACCAATTCTCAAATTAATATAATAATTTTGCTGATTAGGATTGTGATGCCAACAGTGTGGTGAATAGTAGGCATTTAACAAACACTTGTTAACTCAACTTGCTTTGACTTTTGTAACTAGTTCACCTTTATAGCTTACCTAGAACAACCACATGACATGGGTAAGGCAAACATTAATTCCTTAATTTGACAAATGAAGTTAAGTGAGATTCAAAATGATCGTTGTATATCAGTGAAGAACCTGAATGTAGAAATAAATTAGTAATAATAAGGCATTAATCACTAACATACTCTTTGGGTAATTTTGAACAATTAAACTATGTCTTCCTTGTTATTTCACTGTAACTTATTTCCCTATAGACCATGTCAGTGTGGATTCAAGATATGGCCATATCCATTCTGAAGGTGTATGACTTTGAGGAAGAGATCCTCAGACATGTGAAATAAGTGGGTGGGAATCAAAGACCAAAAGACAAGGAAGCTTTAAGAAAAAATAAGATGATGTTATTCAGGTTGAAAATTTGAAGGAACACCCAGGAATAATTTTATCAAGTGACTAAAGCAAGTCAACCAGAAGAGGTAGGAAAGTGGGGAGCATGTGTTTCTTAGATGTTGTCCAAGCAGATTGAAAGGCATAAAGAAGAGAGAGTGTACCAAGAGGCTCTGAGAAAAATTCCCAAAGTCGTATAGAGTTTGGGAGGCTATAAAAAGAGTAACAACAGAAAGTATAGACTTGTATGTGATCTCAGAAAGATAATCTGAATATGGCAGCTCAAAAGGGGAAGGCCAAAGTAAAAATGTATTTGTATGGAATACTGAATCTGATTTGTTTAAATTAAGAGAAAGTGTACCTAGAATTATCTTGGGAATAAGGGACAGTGACAAGACCTGTGATTTTTTTAATTAAAAGGAATCCTCTGTGTGAGAAAACTCCCTCATCCAATTTTGGTTGTCATTTGCTCTTGGGAGGTGTTTAGAATGCTAAGATGTCAAGTGACATGCCGAAGGGTACTTATCCGGTTTGTGTTAGAGTTGGGACTTGAACTCAAATTTAAGTAAGGCACTGAGGATGGCTCACCAGCCACTACCCCATGTTGCCCCTCAAAATCATTTTACTTGGACATTATCTGTGCCCTGCGCACATAATCCTTTCTCACGGGGCTATTCTCCTGGACTTCATGATCTCCAAAATCTCAGCAATATGATGTCAACTGTGACACTCACATCTCAGACCATTTCTCATGCTGGCTGCAGGACCTCATCATGCTCCCAAACCAGCGACTCTCACCATCCCTCTATTTCAGCTTCTTATGAATTGTCTTCTACCATTATACTGTGACCTCCTTGAGAGCAGGGACCATCTCACTCCTTACTTTGTTTCTCACAATGCATGAAACATAGGAAGCACTCAGGAATGTTTGTTGACTGACTCATAGTTAGTAAATGATAGTTGAACTTCAATATACTGACTGTATCATAAGAGGAATTTTTAAGAAATAATTTATCCCTAAGATTATGCCTTTTAGAAGAGAAATACTTGATAGTGGCAATAGAAAGATAGTGGGGAGTGGGGGAGGAAGGTACTGCTGTTTAGGCAAAAGTGAACCTGTTCATCACGTAAGCATATATGAATAAACAATAAGAAATCTGATTTATTCACACAAGATTGTTGTAATCAATTAACCTTAAAAGTAATTAGGATGTCAAATTGGAAAATTCCATAATATTATAGAGGGAAAAAACCTGAAATACATTGTCTTTGTAGTTAAAATGTTTTTAGTTTGAATTATAATAATGATAAGCCATCAATAAACCACCAACCATAGTTGTCTCAATAATTTAGTGAATATGGTTCAGTGAGCTTTATTGAGAAGTTTCTAAGTTAGGGCATGACAGTTGTTGGCTTTCAATTGTTTTTCAATTCATTGTAATACAAAATATTGATTAAATACCTGCTCTGCACAGGTTATATGTTGAAAAGCAAGTCAATGAATGAATGAAAGAGGCATTTAGAAAACATTTACTATGTTCCACGAACTGGGCTGAGTGCTGAGGACATAAATACAAAAATATGAGTTAATCTCTGACGTCAAGGTGCTCACAACATAATGGAGGAAGAAAACATATAATAGGGGGAGTCATGGCCAGGAAAGGGCCTCTTTCCTCAACTTTCACTAGAACTAGTAAGATGGGCACACCAGAGAATGACTAGCAATTCCTCACAGGGTTTGCAGGGTCACCCTGAATGGCCTAGGTTTCTAGTGTTAGTCCCCTCAAGCCCCCATCAAGTATTCACCCCATTGGTTATCATCCAGAGTTAACTAGCTTTTAGGAAGGATTTTTCTTTAGCAGATATGACAAAGGCTTTCTGTTATGTGAGCTGTCCCATAGATACTTTCAGTGAGACTAAAGAAGATAAACATACATTCCAATAGTTATCAATTATAAAAGGCAATCATTTTACCCACTTTTGCAATAGTCCTCAGAATATTGAACATAAAAGAACAGTAGTAGCATAACAACTTGTTTTCAAGCTGTTTCTGCCTTTAAAAAATGAGAATGTGATCATTATATATATTTATAAAATGCTTCAACACTTACAAAGTGACTACTTAAATTATCTCATTTGATCCTCACAATAATCATGGGATGAAGGCACTTCAGTCCTCTATCTATCTATCTATCTATCTATCTATGTTTTTATTAACGTCTTCTGTTTCTCACATCATCATAGTTATCTCCAGTATCTACTCCCCCACTCAGAGACCCATCCAATATAACAAATAGTATTTAGAGGAAAAAAAATCAGCACCACTGACAGACACATTGAAAAAGTCTGAAAATATGTGTGATGTCTAAAACCTGTGGATCTCCCACCTCCATATTGGGGTGACTTGGGATTGTCTTCTCTTACCTATTCATTCTAGACATGCTCGATCTTTACAATTTTGTTATATCCACTTTTGATTCCCTAGTGTGTTTCCATGTATTTTTCCCATTTATATTGTTATGTTTAATGTTTATGTTTTCTTTACTCTCCATCAGTTCATATAGCTATTGCCATGCTTCTTTGCATTCATCATATATGTCATTTCTTAGAGTATAATAATATTCTACTCTATTCATGTACCACAATTTGTTTAGCCATTCCTCAATCGATGGGCATCTGCTTTGTTTCTAATTCTTTACCTTCAACAAAAGTGCTGTATAAATACATTGATATATGTGGGAATTTTCTTTTTATCAATAGATTCCCTGGGGTCTAACTGCAGTGATGGTGTCTCTGGTTCAAAGGGTATAGACATCTTAGTCACTTTATTTGAATGAATCCAAATTGTTTTTGAAAATGGTTATACAATTGTATAGCTTCACTAACAGTGTCTTAATACAGCTATCCTTTCACAACCCCTCTGACACTGAGTACTGACATGTTTTTATCACCTTTGCCAGTTTTTGGGGTGTGAGGTAAAACCTCAGGGTTGTTTTGATGTGCATTTCGCTGAATATTAATGATTTGGAGGATTCTTTCATGTGGCTGTGAATACTTGGCAATTTTTCTTCTGAGAACCTTGTTCATGTACTTTGATGACATCTATTGAGAAATGTGTATTATACATATATAATATATATTATACATGTATTTATATATTCACACATACATGTATTTTATATAGACACAAATTATGTATACATATACATATACATACATACATACACATATACATACATACATATATGTTATATCCCTTACATACACACACATGAAATATCTTGGATACCAAACCATTTTTGCAGAAGTTTGATAGAAAGATTTCCTTTCCCCCCATTTGACCGCTTTCTTTCTTATTCCAGGTGTATTAATGTTGTCTGTGAAGAAGCTTTTCATTTTCAAGTGACTAAAATTATCTACTCCATCTTCTGTAATTGATTCTATCTCTTCTTTGGTTAAGAATACATCTACCCCATAGCTGTGAGAGGTATACAAAACCCTCTTTTTATAATATGACCATAATTTCAAACTTAGAATGTATTGTGAAGTATGTGAAGTATGGTGTAAGATCTTGGCTTAAGCAGAATTTCTGCCAGTCTGTAGTCATTATTAACCCAATTTTGTAGATTGGCAAACTGGGCCTGAGTGGTAATGTGACATGCCTGTGTTCATGTAACTGGAAAGTGTCAAAGGTCAAATGTGAATTCAGATATTCCTAACTACACACCTGGTACTTTATTGATTATATACAGTCATGTAGGTGAGACCTGAGTGGCAAAGAATCCTGCACATGAATAAGAATGGATATGGGACTTGTTTGGCAGGAGAGGAGGGGAAGGAGAGGATTTGATATTGGGGAATTGGTTTGTAATGAAATTCATTGGGGGCTTGATGGAAATCCTTCCATAGCCCATGGAAATTATAAGGTTTTCTAAGCAGAAATACAATTTGTAAAGGAAAGGGGATGTTCAAATGGGTCATACTTTTGGTCACATACTTTTGATCCCATATGAAAATGGTGCCATCCAGATGCAAAAGGAATAGCACTGAAGCAAACAATGAACCATGAATGAAATGGGTGGTATGTCTTAAAATGGAGCCATTCCACAATGAGGTTACTGGATCCCAGATAGGGAACTTAAGCTGAGGGCAGGAGGAGGGGCAGGGTCCCTGGGACTGTTGTTTCTCAGAAAGCAGGATAAGCAGTGACCAATCTAGCAAGCAAGTGTTGACAGCTGAGGGACTGCTGGGCTTCATCAATTATCTATTTTAAACTGAAGTGGAAACTGTTCCAAGAGCCAGTTTGTTTAATATCTGATCAGATGCAGGATATAAAACAGGGAGGGGAATTGTTGGTACATCCTGTACCCAGAGCATAATGAGGCAAGAGATGAATATCAATTCCTCTGATCTCCCTTGAACTAGTCATCCTTCTCAAAACAAATGAGCAATGTCTTCAAAGGAAAGTGCAGTAATTGTTCGTTAAACAATAACACCGACTTAGGCATTTGGAAGGAAGGATGCTTTGGCTACAAGGTAACATGAGAGGAATTCGTTCAGCAAGATAAATGGTGAAACTTAGAAGGCTGACATAGCACATTCATGGGGGCACTTTTCCAATCCATATTTTCTATTTCATTAATTTTTACACACATAAAATACAAAGGCCCCCATCAGCATAGCTATGACACAGGTTTTCAAATCCAGATTTATTAAAATAGCAAATTTCTGGTAAACCTCAGTATTCAGAACACACACAACCAATATCCTGTTGCAAATCAAGAGCAGTAGCATGATGTAATAGATAAAGGGCCACCCTTAGAGTCAGGAAGTCCTGGTCACAACAGATGGCAACATTTAAGCTTTTACTGTCTCAAAGGTATGTCGTAAAGTAGCCACTGCGTTAGAAAAGTGAATGTCCACAATAGGACTGTTCCCAAATCATATGTCTATACCCACCCCACCACCCAAGGAAATGCCAAAAGACCCTCTGTGACTGGAAATTGAAAAGGTGAAAACTAAGAATTGATATGAGCAAAACCAACTAGAGTCATCAGAGATCGGCATGGATTCCTCCTCAATGATAATCTTCAAGCAAAAGCTAGATGAGCAGTGAAAAGGGATAATTTAGAAGGTATCCTTTTCTCAAGGATGGGTTGGACTGTAAAACTGCTGAGGTCCCTTCCAGCTCTGAGGTCAAGGGATTTGATTATTTTGGGGCTATGTCTAGTTCTTCTCTTGAAGCTATTATCCCAGGGGTGGGGAACCTGCAGCTTCAAGGTCACATGTGGCCCTCTAGGTCCTCAAGTGTGGCCCTTTGACTGAATCCAAATTTTAGAGAACAAATCCCCTTAATAACAGGATTTGTTCTATAAAACTTTGACTCAGTCAAAGCCCTCACCCAAGGACCTAGAAAGCCACATGTGGTCTCAAGGCCATAGGTTCCCCACCCTTGTATTATCCCATCCTGCCAAACTCTGTCAAACCAAAAATCCATACCAACTTTCTCTTCTTGGTTGGATTTGTAATTTTATACACAGAAACTCTCAAAAATGTATGGGTCATTTGTATCCTTTCTCTCATTTTTTTTTGCTTTTTTTGGAAGGGCAAATTGGGGTTAAGTGACTTGCCCATGGTCACACAGCTAGTACATGTGTCAAGTGTCTGAGGCCGGATTTGAACTCAGGTCCTCCTGACTCCAGGGCCGGTGCTCTACTCACTGCGCCACCTAGCTGCCCCTCTTTCTCTCATTTGATAAGTCTGGGAATCCAGAATGAGAACAAAAGACTACGGTTGTGGTATATTTATTGTACTTTTTCCTAACCTCATCCTCTGAAAACTCGTCTTTCGTGAGCAGCTACATAGAGTAGTCAAATTGGGAAAGTTTTTTTGATGGAGGTGCTGTGAAGTGATTTATAAGCTGTTTGGACAGCGGGGTTACAGAACTGAAGGATAGAGGCCAAAATAGTAAAATAATATTCACTGAAAATATATTTTATTGATTTTTTACCTTCATATCATGGATCCTTTCAGACTGAATGCTCCGTGGGATGAAGAAAAACAATGAAGTAAAAGCTCTCTGATGGAAAAACCCTGTCTGCCAATATACAGGGTGTTGTAAAAGATGTAAGTATCATTTTACACATCGATGACTTCAAGAGTTCAAATTCTACAAACTTATAAAAACAGCATCTGAAAGGTTAATTACTTAAAATTTAAAATATCAATATGCTTCTTATTAAAATTCAACATAGCCATCATCATCTGTAATACATCACTCTAGTTGATTTTGGAACTGTAAAAACTTGTATCTGCTGCTGCTTGGTGACCAAAGGGATTGTATTTAAAATGCTAGCCTCAAGATTGTTCAAAGAATGATGTTTTGATGCACATGTGACAATTTTGATGTAACCACACAAGAAAAAGTCTATTGACAATAGATCAAGTACCCAAGTAAGAGGTCCTCCTTTATTGATCCAATGGTTTGAGAAAGTGCCATCCAGAAACTGTTATACAAACAATGCACACAAGAGTGCATTTTCATGTAAAAATGAAAATTTATTATTCAAAATTCACAAATCCAAATAAACATAAATAAATTTAAATAATTACATTTTCAGATATATGTATTTGTGATGGTTATAGCAGAGTACACATTAAAAAAATCTGCTTAGTATAGCTGGATTTTTGTCATCATACTCAAAAAAGACAATTTAAAATTCCATTCAAAGCATGATCAAAAACCTTTGGAGATATTGGCATTGTTTTTGCCATCCAATACAGCAAGGTGGCACAGTAGGACTCAAATCTGGAGTCAGGAATATTTGAGTTCAAATCCAACCTCAAACATTTAATAGTTATGTGACCCTGAACCAGTCGCTTAACCTTTATCTGCCTTAGTTTCTACATCTGTAAAAGGTGGCGCTTATTTCCCAAGATTGTTTTGAGGATAAAATAAGATAATATTTATAAAGGGCTTTGTAAACCTCAAAGTACCATATAAATATTTATTATTATTATTGTTAAATAGTAGTTCTATAATTTTGTTAAGTTTAGATTGCCAATGCCTTCAGGTCATTCACCTATTTTCTCTTCAGTTTTAGGTAATTCCTCAATTGCCAGTTTCATTTTATCTTAATTGCCGTACATTGATTTGCATTATGTTGGTGTTGTGTGACTTGGAGTTTAGGGTACCTTTGAGCAAAAGCAGAATGAAGCCTTTGCCTGTAGTGAGTAAGATCTTTTCCTAGCTTGGCTATGATATAATACTGGTACATGATGTTTCTTTAAATATATTCTTCCCATTTGGCTTTGATTTCAGGATGTATTCAGCCACAGTCCACTCTTCGATATCTTTATGCTTGATGTGTCTTGCCTGGAGGAGATGCAGGTATTTTTGAATATCACCTTCATTCTCAGGTTCAATTGGACCTAGAAATCCAAGTTAGAAGACTCTATCTTGCCTTGCCATAGCTTAAGAATTTTATACTCATTAAGTGAAAAAGATATAGGATATCATTGAAAAAAGATTTCTCAAGAAGAAATTGTTTAAAATACACCCAATCTCTCTCTCTCACACACACACACACACACACACACACACACACCATGGAGCCATACAAATGGCTTGATGTCTTGTAAATTAATGACAAATCAAACATTTTGGTTGAAATATTTCTCCAAAAATTGGAAGCCATGCTCATCTCTTTTTATGAGAGATCATGATGGGATTAAAGCAAGGCAGAAAGATATTGTGTTTAAAGAATTACTTTGAAAATATCACATTTAATATCAATTGTCCTTGACATTGTGGTCTTCGTGGTATGTTTTAAATAGAGAACACTACTCCATGTAGATATCAAATATTCTAGAATTCTCTCTATCCTTGGGTCTATTTTATATGCATCCTAAATGTCATATTGACCCCCATCTGTCCTAACTCTCCCTTGGTTTCCTCTCCCTAGGCTGGGACTGGCTCAGTCATGCCACATGAATCCAATGTATCACATCCTGGTGGTTTCTTAGATCCTGCTCACACGGCTACTGCTCTAACTCTGGGTCCTAGGAATCAATTATTGTGGTGGTGGTTATTATTATTACTCAAAAAGCAGAGCAAATCCATAATATTTATATAACATTACAACTATGACCTCGATGAAAATTTCCTGCCAAGGCACATACTGTATGTTAGGTAAAGGCTCACACATGAAAAGTCCCAGGATGGTAAAAAAAAACCCTGGGTTGTGATTCTTCCGGCCATACTGTCCCAGGACCACAGCCTTCTCTCTTACTCTGAGGTGGTTGGGGTGCTCTTTTCTCTGTCATTTTCTTCAGTTCTTATCAATTATACTTCCATTTTAGAAGTCAGTGGCTATCACCTTGGTTTCTTTTAATGACTTAACAACAGATTAGCTCTAACAAGAGGATAATGACTTCAAAGATACAACGAGAACAACCATACAGACATTTTTCCCACAACTGGAGGCATAATGCATTCTGTACTCTATATCACATTGGCCTGACAGGAGAGGGATTAGGCTCACATGTTAGCCTACCTCTTACATAACATTTATCCCACCAAGTTCAAGTCCAAAGCCAGCAATGCAACTTCTAGGCTTGTGATTGAGGATCCATACTTCTCAGGGAGTCACTATTTGGGCTGTCTGCAACATTCTGACTGGATTCCTGTACTCTTAGATTTCTCTGGCTTAAGTTCCCACATTAGAAACCTTTGTGCACCTGAATGGAAAAGGCTGAAGGAAGAGCCAAACCACCAAACTGCCCAGCAACATGTGGCAATGGTGAGAGAATTACAGTCTCTCTCATGAAGAGTTCTGAAATCTGTCCTTTCACCTTCACTTGCTCTACAAGTTTTACTGGATCAACAACTAGGTTAACTTGATGAATTCTACCAGGCAAATTAGCGTTCAGATTTCCCCAATTACTAACCTAAAAGCTCTGCAGTTATTGAAGTCTTCATACGTGAATCACAGAATCAGATTATGTTCTCCATTGGCTTCACTGTCCTCTATGTTACAGCCTGTCATATGCAAATGAGCAACTGCTATCTCAAGGTAGAACTCTAAGAAGCCTTAGGCCCCAGACAAGACACTAAGACACTCTCGAGTAGAGAACTGAACAACTGCTTTTCTTAGAATCAGATATATAAATATAAGACCCAAACGAGTAAACTGTCAATCCTCTCTCTCTCTCCCTCCGTCCCTCTCTCTCTCTCTGTCTCTCTGTCTGCCTCTGTCTCTCCCTCCCTCGCACACATATATGCATATGTATATATGCGTATCTGTATGCATATATGTATAGAATGTCCTAAAAGCCTTAGCACAGTTTGAAGCTTTGATAGCTCAAAATTATACTAGGACTTTTGGAATGTGCTTTGTGTACACACACACACATACATATATCCATATGCTTATGTTTACATAAATATATTTTTGTCTCTATGTGTTTATGTTTATAACATTTTCTTTATATATACTATATATTTCTATATATGTATATAAAGATGTTTATAATGTAGATATGTTTATATGTATTTAGAGAGAATATAATAATAAGCCATGAGGGCAGAACTGAGTCAGTCATTCAAGCAGGTTGTCTAATAATTCTTGAATGGCTAATAATTTGCTCCCTGGGAATGTTCTTCCAATTCAGTGTTTTCTTGAAAGCATTAGTAGATTCTTGAAGTAGAAAAAACACCCTACATCTGTAAATGTTTTGTACAGAGTATATAACAAGATTTGGCCTACATTTGGAAGGATTATTGACATTCTGATCTTTAGAGAGCAGGCATTTGATAACTTCTCTTAAGAAAGGTGGAATCAGACTTGGGCTGGAGAAGAAGGTGGTCCAGTGCTCTCCTAGTAATTCATGTTCCACTGTGAAACGTTGAGCCGATTATTAGTCTTGTCAGGTCTGCTACTTTGCAGTCTTTTTAGAGAAACTATTATCAATTCCTTTGACATTTCTGTTCCTTGTTTGATCCAGCTAAAGCTTTCATTATTTCAGATTTCTTTTGAATATATATAGAAAATATACATATGCACACATTTGTATATTTATGTGTATATTATATATGTATATATGTGTATATAGGCATGTGTGTATATATATATATTATATATATGAAAGAGAGAGACAGAGAGAGAGAGAGAGAGAGAGAGAGAGAGAGAGAGAGAGAGAGAAAGAGAGAGAAAGAGAGAGAGAGAGAGAGAAATTTTCCACATCCTTCTTCTTGGTGGGTTGGTGGGGGTGGGGAGGGTGGTGGGGGTAGTTGTTTCTCCTCTGATTTCTTTGCTTCTCAAATCTCAGTAACAAAGTTTGTAATTGATCTTTGATTGCTTATTGTATTCTTTGTGCTGGTTTGATTCATCATCATGCAAGATCTTATAAGCCTTGGTACTCACAGTTAATTAGGATCCTTGTCTGAGTAAAGAGCTCCTCTCTGAAATTCCAATTAAAGAGGGTGCATAGGCCAGCCATCTCTTGATTTCTCAGTCAGTTTTGTCAGTAGATTATTCTTGGTTATAAACTTAGTTCCTTTGTCTTTTGGAATATAATATTCCAACCCCTATGTTCCTGTAATGTGGAAGCTGCTAAGTCTTATGTCATCCTGACTAGGCTCCATGGTGTTTAAATGGTTTCTTTCTTGCTGCTTGAAGTATGTTTTCCTTGACTTGGGAGTTCTGTATTTTAGATATAATAATCTTGGGAGTTTTCATTTGGGGATCTCTTTTAAGATTATATGGATTCTTTCAATTTCTATTTTGCCCCCTGGAACTAAGATATTGGGGCACTTTTTCTTGGTAATTTTTGATATAAGAAGTCTAGACTCTCTTTTTAAATCATTGCTTTCAGGTAGCACAATAATTCTGAAACCATGTTGAGTCTGAAAAAATCATGTTTCCTCAATCTACTTTCCAAATGAGTTGTTTTTCCAATATTTCACTATTTCTTCTATTTTAAAAATTCTTTTGACTTTGTTTTATTGTTACTTGATGTCTCCTGGAGTCGTCAACTTTCACTTGCCCAATCCTAATTTTTAAGGAATTATTTTCTTCATTGAGCTCTTGTACCTCTTTTTCCATTTGGTCAATTCTGTTTTTTAAGAAGTTCTTTTCTTCAGTGAATATTTCAGTTAGTTATATTCAAGAAAAAAAGTATGTTCCCATCTGCAACCCAATTCCATCATTTCTCTATCTGTAGGTAGATAGAATTTTTTATCGTGAGTCCTTTGGAGTTGTGTATCACAGAATTGTTCAGAGTTGTTGAGTCTTTAACAGCTGATTATCTTTAAAGTATTACCATTATTCTGTACATTGCTCACTTCATTTATATGAACCTTTCATATATGTTCATGTATGTTTTCTTGGGGTAGCTAGATGGCACAGTGGATACAATGCCAGACTGGAGTCAGGAAGACCTGAGTTCAAATATGAAGTCAGATACTTACTACCTGTGTCACCCTTAACTCTGTTTGCCTCATGAGTTGTGGAAGGAAATGGCAAACCATTCCAGTATCTTTGCCAAGAAAACCCAAATGGGGTCACAAAGAGTTGGACGTTATTGAACAGCAACAACCACAAATATGTTTTTATTTGTTATAGTACTATAGTATTCCATCATATTCATTTACCGTAACTCCTTCCTTCCTCCCTCTTCTCCCTTCCTCCATCTCTCTCACTCTTTCCCTCCTTTTCAACCTTTCTCTCTTCTCTGTCTCTATGCCTCTATTTCCTTTTAGGTCTCTATCTGACTCTGTCTCTCTCATGCATCACATTTTATTTTGATAGTTTAGGATTGGCTAAAGCACAGATGGACAGCACATGACAATTAAGAAGAAAACCAGCCAATGAAAACAGATCGTATGTTGCCACCTCATTTAATGAGCTGTTTCCCTAAAGTGACAGTAGACAGCTCAAAGGCTTCATCACTCCCCCGCTAAAATGCTGAGAAATGAGGAAAAAAATAACTGAACATTTTTGTAGAATAAATTGCTATTAAGTATGAATAAGATTTAAAAGGTTTTCTAGAACTGGAGAAAATTTGACATCAAACTGCAGCTGTAGTTGGTTTTTCATTTAAGGCACATATTAAGCTTCTATTATTAGACAGGAATAAAACTGGGGTTAGGGCTATCTAAGACACAAATGAAGGCAATGCCTGCTTTCCAGGCCTTTACACCAGGTGGGTAGGTGGCTTAATTGATATAGAGCTCAACTTGCAATAAGGAAGACCTGAGTTCAAATCCTGCCTCTTGTACTTATTAGCTGTGTGATGCTAGAGAACTTGCTTAATGGCTCTCAGCCTTACTTTTTTTTCCTCTTTAAAATGAGGATAATAATACTTGACTCCACCCAAATTCATTTTCCACCTCTTTAAAATGGAGATAAAAATAGTACCTATCTCACTGGGTTTTTGTGAAAATTCAAATCATATAACATACAGCAAGTACTTTGCAAATTATAAACAATCTATAATTATTTTTCTCCTGGGGAGAAACACTATGTCTACCAGTAAATATATAAAAAGTAATAGACAGAGATAGGGACTGCTCCTGTGATTTCATTAGTATCAGGGACTCCTGGGTGAGGAAAGTCCCTCCACTAATGCACCTCTGCAGTTTATAATCTTAGAAAGCCACCCAGAACCCTGAGAGATTAAGTGATAAAGTGATTTTGTAACAGGAGGAGCATTAATAAATCAAGAGAGGAGGAGATGACATGAGTTATGCATTCAAGGGAACTGTGTATTCCAAGAAATGGAGGTGGGGAAGAACATTACAGGCCAGATTATGTGAAGGCACAAGAAAACAAAATGCTATGTACAGAACATAGCAAATAGGGTTGTCTAATGGGCTGGCCCCACAAAACAGGAGAATGTGATTACATGGTAGAGTATAACCCACTATTTATCTATCTTTCTTCTCTCTCTCTCTCTCTCTCTCTCTCTCTCTCTCTCTCTCTCTATCTCTGTCTCTCTGTGTCTGTCTTTGTCTGTCTCTGTCTCTCTGTCTTTCTCTGTGTTTCTGTCTCTGTCTCTGTCTCTCTCTCTCTCTGTATGTGTGTGTCTCTGTCTCTGTCTGTCTCTCTCTCTGTCTCTCTCTCTGTCACTCATTATTTGTCAGCATCTTAGTGGAGGGTCAGAGATGTGTGTGAATTGTCTGAGCCCTCTATTGTCTTTTAGGGAAGTAATGCATTAAATAATGTGGCTCCATTGGATACTTTTATCTTGTCCTGGGATGCTCATTTTGTTCTTTAATCAATCTGAGATTTGGGGGCAGATCCAAGATGGTGGCTAGAAAGCAGGGACTTGCCTAGGGCTCTCCCCCAGAACCCTCCAAACACTGATAAAAATGTCTCTGAACAAATTCTAGAACTGCAGAACCTGTGGGATAATGGAGGGAAGCAGTGTTCCAGCCCAGGACAGCCTGGATGGTCGCTGGGTAGGGTGTAGTGCAGGGAGCCAGGAGCGGAGTGGAGCAGGGCACAGCGTGCCTGCACCTGAGCCAACAAGACCGGGAGCCGGGAGGAACAGGCCCTAGCACTCCAAATGAGTGAGCTGTGGCAGTTACCAGACTTCTCAACCCACAAACACCAAAGACAACAGAGAAGGTTAGTGGGAAAAACTGTGGGGACAGAGTGAAAAGAGTTCCCAGTTCAGTCATCACCCCAGGGGCAGCTACAACACTACAGCTGCAGTTGTTTCTGGTCCCAGGCCCACCTGGTGGGAGGAATTAAGTGGCAGATCAGAGCAGGAGTGCAGAACCTGCTTAGATCTGAGTACAGTCTGGGTTGGTGGCTCTTGGGGGAGGAGAAGCGCTGGTGTGGCAGAACTTGCTGTGTAGAAATAGCTCTGAAAACAACAGTGCAGCCCCTCAAGCTTGGAACAAAGTACTCCCTACTCTACAAGCAGTAATACCCCAAGGAAAAACTGAAGGGTCAAGTAAGTTTGCTGGGAACATGGCCAGGCAGCAAAAATGGTCTCAGGTTCAGACTCAGACTTTGGAATCTTCCTTTGGTGACAAAGAAGACCAAAACATACAGCCAGAAGAAGTCAACAAAGTCAAAGAGCCTTCATCAAAAGCCTCCAAGAAAAACATGAACTGGTCTCAGGCCATGGAAGAACTCAAAAAGGATTTGGAAAAGCAAGTTAGAGAAGTAGAGGAAAAAATGGGAAGAGAAATGAGAATGATGCAAGAAAACCATGAAAAACAAGTCAATGACTTGCTAAAGGAGACCCAAAAAAATACTGAAGAAAATAACACCTTAAAAAATAGACTGACTCAAATGGCAAAAGACCTCCAAAAAGCCAATGAGGAGAAGAATGCCTTGAAAGGCAGAATTACCCAAATGGAAAAGGAGGTCCAAAAGACCACTGAAGAAAATACCACCTTAAAAATTAGATTGGAGTAAGTGGAAGCTAGTGACTTCATGAGAAATCAAGATATTATGAAACAGAACCAAAAGAATGAAAAAATGGAAGACAATGTGAACTATCTCATTGGAAAAACCACTGACCTGGAAAACAGATCCAGGAGAGATAATTTAAAAATTATTGGCCTACCTGAAAGCCATGATCAAAAAAAGAGCCTAGATATCATCTTTCAGGAAATTATCAAGGAGAACTGCCCTGATATTCTAGAGCCACAGGGCAAAATAGAAATTGAAAGAATCCATTGATTGCCTCCTCAAATAGATCCCAAAAAGAAATCTCCAAGGAATATTGTTGCCAAATTCCAGAGCTCCCAGATCAAGGAGAAAATACTGCAAGCAACCAGAAAGAAACAATTTGAGTATTGTGGAAACCCAATCAGAATAACCCAAGATCTGGCAGCTTCTACATTAAGAGATCGAAGGGCTTGGAATATGATATTCCGGAGGTCAATGCAGCTAGGATTAAAACCTAGAATCACCTACCCAGCAAAACTGAGTATCATGCTCCAAGGCAAAATATGGACTTTCAATAAAATAGAGGACTTTCACATACTTCTTTGAAACCATTCACTCATTTCTTAGCGCACATTGGTATTCCATTACATTCATATACCATACTTTGCTCAGTGCTCACTTGGTGGTCATCCTTTGGGTTTCATTATTTTGCCACCACAGGAAAAAAAAAACTGCTCTAAATATTCTTGTACATACAAGACCTTTCCCTCTTTCTTTGTTCTCTTTGGGAGATAGGCTTACTGGTGGCATAACTAAGTCAATGGGCATGCACGATTTAGTAAATTTCTATGTATAATTCCAAACTGCTTTTCCGAATGGTTTAACCCACTTGAATATCCAGCAATGGCACAGTGACATACCTGTGGTCTCACAGCTCATCCAACAATTATTTTATCTTTTTTTTTTTGCTATCTTTGCCAATCTGATGAGTGTGAAATATAACCTCAGAATTCCTGAGATCTATCCATGGGTCCAACAATTCCCTCTCCCACGGCATCAATGTGATCCTTAAATTTCTATTCAACTTAGTTCACTTCAAAATATGACATGAAATGGCTTAATAAAGCCTCTTTTTAAATATGTACACTTCCAAGAAGGTTTTTTTAGAAAGTTTTTATTAATTAATTCCTTTAATTTTTTGCTTATGCATCAGAGTAGTTTCTGAATAGGCACACACCCTGGTGTCTCCCCTTGTAACCAAGAAAAAAAATTAAGCAAAACCAACTGAGAGAGAGAGAGAACACATCTCAAATCCTTCTGCATCCACAGTCCTTGGGGGCTATTGGTTAAAAGTATTGTTTCTTGATTCTTCAGACTTTTCATTCCAAATAACAGTTCTTAGAAAAATGGTCAAAATAAAATACGTGTTTTAGAATACTCTAATTGTCTTCCTATTTTCCTTGTATCATGTGCAATGCCTAATTTTGAGTTAACTGGAAATGTTCTTTCAGTAAGTAAAAGGCAAATATGGTTTTATCTCTCATTAGCTTATCTATTGTTGATTGAGAAGGTATTTAGAAAGTCAGCATGACATCACTAAATGGTCTCAGAAAATCAGAGATAGCCAGGAAATCAGTTACATTTACATAATATCTATGCTATTTGGGACTCTACAGGGAGTTACATAGGAAATGAGACATATTCCCTGTCCTTAAGGAATTTGAGATCTAATAGGAGATAAGTCACACATAAATGAAGTCTTGCACAATGTAAGAGATAGATCCAAGTTTGGACTTTCTCTATCCTTATATATAGACAGCTCTCACTTTATGTAAATGGACTGTTCCATAGACCTCTACCTAAAGTAATTTTTACATATTGTGAATTTGCCCCTATTCACCCACTCCACTTAGCCTATATAACAAAGGCATATGCAAAATAATACCTTTACACAAGTCATAAAATGTACTAAATAAAGATATATTAAATACAGTACAATGATAATAAACAAAATTATGAAATGAAAGGTAAAGTTGATGATAAGTAGGCACAGTACCTTTTATTAGAGTTAATATAGGTGTGCAGTATGTTGACCCTTCCCCATTCCCGCACCCATTCTTTATCACTGGTGGCTGATTGTGAAATTTTTTAAATGAAACTATTGAGAGATGTTTGGACAGTGGCTCTCCTTCTTGCCCTTGTGCATCTGATGATAGTAAGCAATATTACCCTAAACTAGTCTTTCAGAATTCTTTATGTAAAGTTGAATTTGCATAATGCAAATTTACACAAAGCTAGAACAGTCTGTAATTCCAATCCCTGGACATATCTCACTGTTCTACCAGTCAGTCACCAGTGTTTTGGCCTAACCTTTTTCTCTCCACAGCTTTGATCTTCTGGTCCTCTATTTCAATACTATACCCTCCTTCCATTTCACTTGGGCGTCGTGGTGTACTCCAGCCTGTCAACTCCCTGCACTACATTATTGCTGTCCATCTATTTTCTCTGTGACTTAGAGTAGAATAACGATGCTTCGAAAGGTCATGGAAATTTCCTGATTAAATCCATTGCAAATGAACGCCATCTGACCACAGCTGGGCCCTCACTGGTACGTGAAGTCCTTCAAAATTTCTCATTGACTTTCTAGCTATTCTGTAACACTTATTTTAAACCTTCTCTTCCTTCCTTAAGTCTTAAGTTTACTTAAGACTCCTTAAATCTCTCCTTTCCCTCTTTACTAGTCTTCAAAAGCAGCTCCCATCAGGAGGAAAAACAGGATCATATGGCTTTATGAGTAGAATATATTAAACATTCAAAGAAAAACTAATTCCAATATTACACATTTATTTTAAAAATTAAAGAATGGTCCCTACCAAATTAGTCCTATGATATAAATATCACATTTTTACTTACTCCAGGGAGAGTCAAACCAAAGAAAAAACAGACCAAAATCTTTAATGAGCATAGAAACAAACATTTAAAATATAACATTAGTAAAGAGACTATAGCATGATATCACAATGATTAGACATTATGATCAGACTGGGGATATCCCAGGACTGTGGTGTTCAATATTAAGAAACTTATAAACATAATTGACTGTATTTCAGCAGCATAGATTGAACTGTCTTCACTTTTTTTAAAAAATGTTCATATATTCCTTGGTAGTTTCAGGTAGTTTCACATCTCAGTGAACATGAATGCTCACATTCTCACATAATAGACCACGTATAGTTAGATGAACTGGGGCATTATCTAAAAGTGGTAATGCTTGAAAAAAAAAGCAATATTGTCGTCCTTGAAATATTTTTCAACAACTGGACTAAAATTACTTGAAAACTGGCTACAAAACTAGAGGCCATCAATGTTTGTAGCCTCTCAGCATTAAAGGATTTTAATACCAATAAACAATCTTTGGCTTTAATTTAAAATCTCCCTGTGTTACCTTTCTTTTTTTTTCTTTTTTCAAATTTTTATTAGTTTACAACACTCAGTTCCACAAGTTTTTGCATTTCAAATTTTCTGCCCCTCCCTCTCCTCCTGCCAAGACAGCATGTAATCTGATACAGGTTCTACATATACCTTCACATTTGTAACAACAATGCTGCTTGCCACTGGTATGACTGTGTAAGACCAACAACACCAGCACAGAGGAAGGCTGCTAGCACCAGTTCTTTTGATATGCTTTTCTAAGGAAAGCAACTTTAAGGGGTTAATAATCTCACTTTAATTAAACATACATATATAATTCACTTAGTTCAGAAGGAAAAGCCAGCACCTTGAACTTCAGAGCCAATACAAACAGAAATTACAAACAGAGAAAATATAAACAGAGCAAACACACACAGTTATCAACAGACAGGTCTCTAGCTGTCTGACCAAAGAATTACATAGTTACCAGAGAGAGAGGTGCCAACATCTGGGTTTTCAAAGCCAGGGGGCCTCCAGTGGCTACCCAGAGTCTCATCTGGTCAAATCACATGACACTTCCAGTGAGTGAGAGCCCCAAACAAAATGCTAACCTCCGAGTTTATACACTCTGTTCAGGGTCAAAGGATGTCATAACCATGCCACTTAAAACCATGTGACCCTTCCTCAGGCATCACAACCATGTGACTCAAACCTATCAAACTAGGCTTTCTTGTTTATTAAGCAGGTCATCAAAGACTCCTGATTTAATCAAAGAAACAAAGGCCAGACTCATTGAAAACATTTGATTATCTCCGTGCTCCAAAAGAGAAAACAGCAAAAAAGGCCCACCTTAATTACCAATACAACATTAAACTTATTTACACAATAGTCAAGTTGTAAAGAAGAATTATAACTAATGGAATGAATCATGAGAAAGAAGAAACAAAACCAAAAAAAGAAGGGAAAAAAGAGAGCAAATAGTTTGCCTCAAACTGCATTCAGACTCCATAATTCTTTCTCTGAATGTGGATAGCTTTTTCCATCATGAGTCTTTTGAAGCTGCCTTTGGACCTTGTATTGCTGAGAAGAGCCAAGTCTATTAAACTTAGTCACCACAGATACTATGTGTCTGTAATTGTGTATAAGGTTCTCCTCATTCTGCTCCTGTCATTCAGCATCACATCACATAAGTCTTTCCAGGTTAATATGAAGTCCACCTGCTCCTCATTTCTTATAGAACAATAGTATTCCATTACATTCATATACCACAACTTGTTTAGCCATTCCGCAATTGATGGGCATCCCTTCAATTTTCAATTCTTGGCCACCACAAAAAGAGCTGCTATAAATATTTTTGTGCATATGTGTCCATTTCCCACTTGTGTGATCTCTTTGGGATACAACCCTAGAAGTGGTATTGCTGGGTCAAAGGGTATGAACAGTTTTATAGCCCTTTGGGCATACTTCCAAATTGCTCTCCAGAATGACTGCATCAGTTCACAACTCCACCAACAATGTAACAGTGTTCCTATTTTCCCACATGTTCTCCAGTATTTATCGTTTTCCTGTTTTTTCATGTTAGTCAATCTGACAGGAGACATGTGATATCTAAGAGTTGTTTTGATTTGCATTTCTCTAATGTGTTACCTTTCAATAAGTGTTAGGCAGTCCTTATACACTTTAAATCCAGGTGGACATGTTTCTTTCTTAGAAATATATGTCCTAGAAGGCATCCTTTTCCAGAATAAGCCAATTTCATCCACATTAAAAATTTGCTGATTAATATCTCAACCTTCTTGGATTATTTTCTTCAAAATGTCAAAATATTTAGCTATGTCCTTGTCTGCACTGGCCTCCTCTCCAGTAATTTTAACATTAGTCAATTGAACTGAATTTTTTAAGTGATCAGACCACCAACCTTTGCAGGAAATTGTATCATCCATTTCGTTTCCATTCTTTTTCACTGCTTTAAATAAACTCGATCTCCTTTTTGGTATGAATGGGTACTCTGCTGAGAGGTATGTTCTTGATAGCAATCTTTGATCTGCATAGCTAAAAGATGCCCCTAATGCTCTCATTGTCACATCTCTATTTCTTATAGTTTACAAATGATTAAAAGTTGGTGTAACTTTTCCTTTTTCTTTTACTTTGCATTTTTTTAATATTCCATATTATAAATTTAAGCTTTCTGACATCTCCATCTATCTTAGTTACTAAGACTTTGTTCGTGCTGTTCAATTACATCACATTTTTGACTCTAATATAACAAGCCTCTTCTTTTTTGGGCTGACAATGTTTCCTTCTGAAGTATTCTTACTTTTGTCCATTTTGTTAAGGGTTCTTTAAAAAATATGACTGTGGACAATATGGTGCCCAGCAAGATATCATGTCCACACACAATAATAGGCAATGGCAAATGGGTGGCCTAGTGGCATGTGAAAACCCTAGAACAACTCATATGCATTATGTTACTTGGATTTTGATTTGCATTAAGTGCAACCTAGTATCATTTTATAATTCACACTAAACATAATTTGTCATTATTCAAAATTATACTAATTGAAACCTTGCTACACACTACAAAGTATTCATTATCAATTATTTGATACAGAGGACAAAATAAAGAGGTTAATCAGTGAAGCAGATTAAATATACAACATCTGGAATCAAATCAACACAGTAATCTACTGCTTGACTAAACTCAAAGACCCCAGATTCAGGAGCAAGATATTACTCTGGCAAAATCTGTTTTGACAACTGCTGGGTAGCAGTTGGGCAGAAACAAGAAATAGACCACCACTTCACAGCATATATACAGATAAACTCTAAAAGGATCCATGACTTGGATATAGAGGTTCACATTACAAATAAATTAGAAGTATGAGGAAGAAATTACTTTTTATGTGTATGGAAAAAGGAATAGTTCATGACCAAACATGGGATATAAAGGATCACAGAAGATAAATGGATTATTTTGATTATATAAAATTTTAAAAAACCTCCCCCAAACTAAGGCAGCTAGAATTAAAAAGAAAATAGGTAATAGGGTAAAGCAAATCTATGTAGCAATTTTCTCTAATAAGAGTTTCATTTTCAAGATACATGATGAATTGATTCAAATTTCTTAGAATAAGAGCCATTTCTCAATTGATAAATATTGGAAATATAAGGACAAGAAGACAAATAAAATCTATCAATAGTCATATAAAATGCTCCAACTCATGAATCATTACAAAAATGCCCATTAAGATAACTTTTTGGTTGCTTCTCTCATACCCATCAGATTAACCAAGTTGAAAAAAAAAAGAAAATGACAAATGTTGGAGGTACCAATGGAAACAGATACATTAATGAATGATTGTTGGAGCTATGAACTGGACCAGCCTTTCTGTAAAGTAATTTGGACCTATACTAAAAAATTTACTAACCTGCACGTATACTTTTTTACCCAGTGAAGCCCTAAAGAGACCAAGAAAAGGAAGGGGAGAAAAGATCCACTAAAAATATATCAAAGAACTGGAAACAAAGAATAGAGTATTCACCAACTGATGAGTGACTGAACTTAGACCCTTTCTACATTTCCAGTTTTCTTGAGCCTTTCTACCTTCCACATACTTTACAATCTAGTACCTTGGCCTCCTTGCTCCTACATGACACTTTATCTCTCAGTCCCTTATATTTTCACTGATTGTTCTCCACGCCTAGAATCATTTCCTTTAATTCTATTTGTTTCCCTGGTTTCCTTCAAGTCTCAGCTAAAGCCCACTTTCTATAAGAAGCCTTTCTCAATCCCCCCTAATTTTAATTATTTTCCTATGGGATTATCCCCAATTCATCCTGTACATATAATATTTATAAAGAGTTGTTTGTGTTTCCTTGACCATTAGGTTGTACACTCTTTGAGGGTAAGGGCTATTTTTACTTTTTAAATATCTCTGGAGTCTAACACAGTGCTTATCACATAGTAGGCACTTCATAAATGTTTATTGATGTGAAGAAGAAAAGACAAAACAAAATTATGGACTGATAATATGTGTATACATTTGGAGGGAGAGAAGGCTGTCTAGAGTTGTGCTGTAAGAAGCAACGCAAGGGATGGTTTAAGAGAAACTTGAGATGACTTATATAAACAGCTATAGAGCAAAGCAAGTAGAGCCAGGAGAATAATTTCTACAACAACAACAAAAAAAACTGTGAATACAACAACTTGGAAATATGTTAGGAACTCTGGTCAATTCAATGTCAAGCAGAATTCTACAAAGACTCGTTCAGAAGATGAAACATGCTATCCACCTCCAAAACAGAAGAGGTAGGCTCAAGGTAGGGAAAAATGATAGATTTTTTTAGACATCACCAATGTGGGAATTTGCTTTACTTGATGATGTCTATTTGTTCTAAGCATTTTATTTTATTTTATTATCTGTCTATCTATCTATCCATCTGTCTCTCTCTTTCTCTCTGTCTGTCCTTTCTATGTATCTATATATCTATGTATCTATCTATCTATGTATGTATCTATGTATCTATCTATCTTTCTATCAATCTGTCTGTCTATTTTTGTTTTTCCTTCAAGGGAGAAAAGAAAATAGATTTTTCTTAATTAAAAAATGAACAAACCACTAAAAATAATATATTGCCTATGGAACTAATATAATGTACCGAAAGTCTCAGGGGACATAAATAGTAAATATGCTTTTGGTAATTATTGAACAAGGTGCTTGAAAACATCATAAACAACATTTATCCTGCCTTCGTCAATTACCACAAAGTCTTAGACATGAGTCTGTACTGATGGCTTATTCATGTGCTGTTAATATGTAAAATAGATAACAGTGTCATGAAAAAAACACAAAAGAGAATTAGATGTCTAAAAGGGAAGTTTCTTTCTGTTTAAAACATGTCACCAGCACATCAAGAGAAAGTAACATAAAATGTGGCATTTTTGAGGAACAAAGTCGAAGCCCATTTTGGTTCTGCCCAGCCTTAATCATCATCTCTATGAAATTTGATTTCCAAATTAAAGTATGAATAAAACCAAATCTTCTGGCTAATCACCTGCTAGGCATGGAGGACATCAGCGAATATCCCTAAGGACAGGAATCCAACCACATTGTGGCAGAAGAAGCTTGAGTGTGCTATTGAAGATCTTAGGAAAAGCAAGAAAACATTATTTCATTGTTCTAGCTGCCACAGGCAGTCACACAGTAGGAAATGGGAATGTTATACTGTCCAATTAAAGAGAGGGAAAAAACAGAAGAAAGGAAAACAACTTCTGAAGAGGAAGGATATGAAAAGTCTCTGTTAATCTTTATGGTCACAAGAAATCCAACACATCAAACATGCAAAGTGTATCATACTGGAAAAAAAATAAAAACAACAACCTTGATCCCTGTTAATGTAATGAACAAAAGAACAGTTAGTTCAAAAGAAATGATGGAAACTCTATCCTCTTTGCAAAATGAGAAGTTGTCAGGGCCATGTGAGACCTATAATTATTGGTTCAAATGTTTCACAGTGGTACAGGAATCATTAGCAAAACATTTTGCCAACTTCCTCTCAGACATAAGCCTGATCCCACCTTTTTTTTTACAGAAGGCATCGCATATTTACTACAAAAGATGAAGTTACTTGTTTCTCTACCAAATGTAGGTCAGTTGTGTGTTTATGTACTTTTTAAGAATCATTCATAGTAAGTGAAACAAATTTAAAACCAAGAAGACTTCAAATAATACTAATAACAACAACAAGACCTTATTGACTGGTGAAGAAAAAGTGTGCATCAAAAAGTACCAGGGATACAAAGAACTGCCTATTTTCTATTTGGTTATCTCCTGGGATTTAAGACTGAGTCATTTGGGGTGGAGTCAAGATGGTGGCTGGAAAGCAGGGACTTGCCTAGGGCTCTCCCCCAGGACCCTCCAAACACTGATAAAAAATGGCTCTGAACAAATTCTAGAACTGCTGAACCCACAGAATGGCAGAGGGAAGCAGGGCTCCAGCCCAGGACAGCCTGGATGGTTGCTGGGTATGATCTATTGCTCAGAGCTGGGAGCAGAGGGGAGCAGAGCACAGCGTGGGCTCGGGAGCCAGGCAGAACAGGCCCTAGCACCCTGAATCAGTGAGCTGTGGCACTTTCCAGACTTCTCAACCCACAAACACCAAAGACAACAGAGAAAGTTAGTGGGAAAAACTGCGGGTGACAGAGTGAAAGGAGTTCAGGGTTCGGCCACCACCCTGGGGGCAACGGAGGAGGGGAAGCTACAGAACTGCAGCTGCAGTTGCTTCAGGCCCTAGGCCCACCTGGTGGGAGGAATTAAGTGGCCAATCAGAGCAGGAGTGCCAAGCCTTCTTAGATCTGAGTCCAGTCTGGGTTGGCGGTTCTTGGGGGAGGAGAACCGCTGGTGTGGCAGAGCTTGCTGTGTAGAAATACCTCTGAAAACAACAGCACAGCCCTTCAAGCTTGGGGCAAAGTACTCCCTACTCTACAAGCAGTCATACCCCAACAAAAAACTCAAGGGTCAAGCAATCGGCCGGGAACATGGCCAGGCAATGAAAACAGACTTAGATTCAGACTCAGACTTCAGTATCTTTCTTTGGTGACAAAGAAGACCAAACCATACAGCCAGAAGAAGTCAACAAAGTCAAAGAGCCTACATCAAAAGCCTCCAAGAAAAACATGAACTGGTCTCAGGCCATGAAAGAGCTCAAAAAGGAGTTGGAAAAGCAAGACTGAGTCACTTGCCTAAGATTTTCCTTGTTTGTGGAGAGAGCTTTGCCCTGGTCTGTCTTGTGTGAAGGGTGAAGTTATTCTTCTCACTTTGTGAGTGGGGACAGAGAGTTCCAGAGCCTCTTCAGGGAGAAACTCAGAGAGAAAGAGAATAGACTTTAGCATGCTGGTGCCTCAACACTTCCCTAATTTCCAAAGACTCCCTAGAGTATTTGGGAATTTTACTGTTGGGAAGAGCAAGACCTTTTTCTTGATATCTTGGACTCATTAGGAGAGCTCACCCACTATGTGTGTTTTTTTATATAGTCTTATCTGCATAACTTCTATCAGAATGAGGAAATGGAAGGACATATGATGGATCAACTATTCGGAATGTTAATCAACAACTGTATTCGTACGTATCTTGATTTTTTTTTGTTTTACTCTAAATGCTACCTAAGTTTCCTTGGAACAGAAACATGTAAGGCATGAAGAAACTGCTGTTTTGAACATCTTAGTCATAAATGACCTGAAGTTAGATTAATCTTAAAGTGTTTCTGGCAGGGGCAGCTAGGTGGTGCAGTGGATAGAGCGTGGACCCTGGAGGCAGGAGGACCTGAGTTCAGCTCTGTATTTTTAGTGTATTTTTGCTTAATGGGAAGTCTTTCCCATTCATTAATAGGCCCATGTGATCTGATTAAATCACATGGAAGCCTAAGTCAAATGAGTATGAGTCACATGAGCCTGGGTCACAATGGCTGTGATGCCTTTTGACCGTGAAGAAGTGTATATATAGTCTGAGGTTAACATTTTGTTTTGGGGCTCGCTCATGGGAATCATGTTCATGTGATGTAGTGAGATGAAACTCTGGGTAGCTGTTAAGGAGCCCCCTGGCTTTGAAAAACCCAGATGTTGCTGCTTCTCTCTCTGGTAACTATGTGTGCATTGCTTTTGGTCAGACAGTTGGAAGCCCTCTTTCTTGGTCTTTGCTGTTTGTATTTGCTCTGTTTATATAATTTCTGCTTGAAATTTCTGTTTGTATTTTCTCTGAAGTTCAGGGTGCTGACTTTTCCCCTGAACTAAGTAAATGATATACATACATACATATATGCACACACACACACATCTATATATATATATATACATATGTATATGTATATATGTATATATATATAATGTTTGAGATTAAAGTAAGATTGTTGACCCCTTTAAAGGTGGTTTCCTTTAGAAAAGCAGATAAAAAAGCCTGTGCTGCCAGCCCTCCTGTGTGCTGGTGTTATTAGTCTTACACCCCTACAGCAACTGCAAGTAACATTGTTGTTACAAACTCTAACCTTAGACACTTACTAGATGTGTGACCCTGGGCAAGTCACTTAACATTGATTGCTTCCAAAAAAAAATAATGTTTCTGGCAATCTAGTGCCTAAACACAGAATACATTATTGATATTTTTTCTTTATCAATAAATTACTTCAATTTGATAAGAAAGTTACAAGGGACAATTCTATGTTTAATGCCCAATATGACACTGGTAACCAGAGTCAAATTACTACAATGGAAAACCTTTGGAACCACAACTGAAGGACCTAGATTCAAATCCTGGCTATGCCACTTATTATTTGTATAATCTCGGATGATTACCTTTATCTTGGACAACTCCCTTTGCCTCAGAGTTCTCATATGGAAAACGAAGCTTTTGAACTCAAAGACTTCTGAGGCCTTTCCAGCTTGAAATCCATCCTCCCCTCCCTGCCCCTCCCCTTCTCTCTCCTCTCCTCTCCTCTCCTCTCTTCTCCTCTCCTCTCCTCTCCTCTCCTCTTCTCTTCTCTTCTCTTCTCCTCTCCTCTCCTATCCTCTCTTCTCTCTCTCTCCCCTTCTTCTATTTAAAATTACTCACTGTATTAAAAAAGACAGGGAGAGAGAGAAAGAGAGAAGCAAAGTAGTCAAATAATGTCTGGTTGGCTCGATGCTGGTGTTATTTTTATTGGCAGGACACTCTGAATGGCTGAAAGGTGGCCATTAACACTCTTACAGAAAGTGCTGACAGGGTGATTATGAGATTAACACCCTAGGTTACATTAAGAGCATCAAAACCTCACTCTTACCTGTCAGTAAAAAGGAAGAATTAGAGACGCAGAAAGATCTTGCATGTTAAGGCACCCTGCTATGTTGTTCCTAAACCAGTTGGAATGCCCCTGTTTGCTACTGAGTCCCACTGACAGTTAAGGACATTCTCTTTGGATTTACCAAGTGATTTCATTAGGGAAAGTCATTCCTGGAACAAGGTGGTGATACTTAACGGTCCTTCTCATTTAGTTATTTTCACACCCAGTTTAGTTGGGGAATATTATAAGGTCCTTGCCAAAACTTGTTCTGTGACCCTCATTTCTGGGCAGTAGCTCCAAGTTCAGCATGCTACACTGGTTGAAACACTGGGTTTGACCTTAGGAAGACTGGGATTTATATACTCCTTCATCAGTAAGGTAGAGATAACAGTAATAGTACCTTCTTTTTTGAATTATTGTAAGTACCAAATATATTCATGCATGTAAAGCAGTTTGCACACCTCAAAAAGCCCTACATAAATACAAATTATCAACAGTAACAAAAATAATGATTTCTTCTTTTTCAGTGGAGTTCAGATGGAAATAATTTTTACCAATTCCTTGCATCATCTACATTTATCACTGACTCCAGGTTAAGGATAATCTTACTATAATTTCTAGCTGTGATGAATTGATCTTGATTTCCATCATGACCCCCTCCATTCCCATGAATAAGTTTCCAATACTTCTTTGTGTGTGTGTTTCTGTTTCTGTGTTGACATACATGCATACACACATATATTCACATAGTTGATACTGATATCAGTCATTGAGGGCCTTTTGATCTCACTATTAGATCTTACCTGTTTTGTAGAATCTACCAAGTGATAAACCACTGTCAGTTGCACTGGGAAAATTGAATGGCATGTACCTATTATCAGGCTTAACTGTTGCTCAAGGAAGCAATGTCTTCTTTTTCCAAAGGCACCTCTCATTTTTTTACTAGTTTAGCATGTGATTTTAGAATATTTATCAATCTTCTTCCATTTTGATAAGGAAGTATTCCATTTCATTCAGCTTTGATTTTAGGTGCCAGTAAGGCTCAACATATATTTATGTATAGCCTCCTCCTTGAAGCATTTATGTTCATTGTGTCTTGCTGGGTGGGAAACAGAGTATTTGTACATGTCCTCTTCATCCATTGGTTCAACGTGTCCTCCAGATTCATACTCTTAGCTTTTGATCTCTACCTTTTCTTGGTGTGTGTTATGAATTTCACACCTATTCATTCAAAATCATATTTTGGTATTACTGGAGAAAGATTCTTCATAATGAAGGAGCTGCTTAATTTGTTATTTGAGTAAGTTTGTAGTTTGATGATATCCATGTAGGGATTAATAAGACATTTTGGTTCAACTGCCTCTTCTGTTTGGAAACATACTCAATTTTATTTATGAGAGAAAGTTTTGGTCATCTATTGAGTTTCTAGAAGTCTGATATAACAAAAATGCAAGTTGGAACAAGCAAGAAATAGAAGCTTGATCATTGTTAATATAATGTAAAACAAAATCATTTTCTCAAGGAAAGTGGCTGAATCTCTAACTCCTCTATGAAACTGGAAAGTTCATCTATGACAATGAATTTGAGGTTAAGCAGAGTCATCATTGGCTTAAACTGTCTCCCTGAATAACATCACATTTTCTAGGAAATTTTTTCTCAATATTCCATTATGTTGTATTGGAAACAAAGAGTTTGCATGTAGTCATATTATATTTGGAGCTTTTTCATATACATGATTAAGATATGGATGTAAAACTGAGTCAAAGGTTTGCAATAATCCTTTTTCACTAGGCATCTTTGGAAATAGACCTAGTAGTGACATTGCTTGGTCAAAGATAATCAACAAAGACTGTGCCAATGTTGTGGCTCTTTCAGTCAGCTTGTTTGATACTTATTAAATTGATTGTAGGTCTTCTTTCTATCTCCTGGTATTTTTCTGGTACATCTTTTCAGACCATTAATCAATGTATTGTTACAAAATAAGTGTTTATAGTTTTAATTCTCTGAATGTCAAAATTCTAAGAAGAAAGAGCTAGCCCCAGGAGATGGAAGTGAGTTCAAAACAAACACAGGTGACCCAGGGAAAGGTAAAACAAGGCCAAACCATAGCAGCGATAGAAGCTGGCCCTGGCACAAAGCTCCAATTCATGAACTAAAGACAGAGATAAGAACAATTTCTAGTATCAAAAAGTATTATAGATCTAGAGGTGCCCAGATAAATAGCATAGAAGGATAAAATTATGCTTTAACAATTACAGACAGAATTAATGGAAAAATGGATTTTTCACAAGGGCTACATTAATAGCTAGAAGAATTAAACAAGTTAAAAATGAAATAAAAGCTCTGGAGGAGAGAATTGGAAGGAAAATAAATAGCTTAGAAGAGGAAGTGGTAAAAAGTTATCCAAGAAATGGAATTTCTGACAAAAATAGAATAAAGTAAACATAGCAGGAAATATTACAACACAAAAGATCAAAAGAAAGATAACAAGTAGGATATCTGATATTAAAAATAAGCTAACTTCAAGAATGAAAGATCAGGAAGAAGAAATTTAAGAATTACTGGAATCTGAATACCATGATAACAGCAAAAACAAACAAAAAATCTGACTATAGTCAAGAAATCATAAATGAGAACTACCCAGTTCTATTAAAACCATAAGATGAAGTGAGGGTAGAACCAATCTACCAATCACCTCTTGAAGGAAGAGAGAGAGAGTGAGAGAGAGAGAGAGAGAGAGAGAGAGAGTGAGAGAGTGTGTGTGTGTGTGTCAGGAAAGTCATAGACAAAATTCAGAGATCCCACATGAAAGAAAAAAAATGCTACAAATATTCAAAAAAGGAAAAAGAAAAAAAGAAAAAGCAGTGCAAATCTCATGGGAACAAAGTTACAGTCACATAAGCCTTTAGCGAGCTTTTACAGCAAATTAAAGGAGATCATGGAATATAATATCACAAAAGGCAAAAGAGATTTGCTTACAACCAGGAATAACTTATTCTGCAAATTTAAGCATAATCCTATGGAGATGTGGGACTTTAATTGAATAGAGGGTATTTCAAACATTTTTGCTGAAAAGACCAGAACTGACTATGAGTTTTGAAAGATAAACAAGAGTCCAGAAAAAACCTAGAAAAGTAAATTTATTTGAGTAATTTAAAGGAGGATATGTGGTGATGCAGCACTAATATTCCAATAAGGAGAGAAGGGAAAGGAAGGCAAAGGGAGGGGCAGGGAGGGGAAGGAATGGTAGGGGAGGGGAGGGGAGGGAAGGGAAGCAGAAGGGAGGGAAGAGAAGGGGAGGGGAAGGGAGCGGGGGGGGAAGGTGAAAATTTATCCCAGGATAGCAAACTGTTGTGAGATATTGAAGAGCAGAGTTATGTAGATGGAGAAGAATGATGATTTAAACAGGAAAATATTAAGGACATTGGAGAAGAAAGACTGGAGACAAAGTGTCGAGAGAACAGAGGGTTATGGTACTCCAGCTGTGAAATGACCAAGTCCTGGACCTGAGGTTTGGCACAAAAGACAAAAATAAAGGGAAGAATCTGAGTGAACTTTGCCAAAGAAGACATGTGAATTAGTGTCGATATAGGAATTGAGCCAAGGTCTTTGACTTCCTATGAGCTACTCAGTTCCCTAATGCTCATTGTTCATTTGGGAAAGTGACCTTTTCTTCTTACTCAGAGTGATTCCCAATTATTTACTTCCTACTATAATGTTACAGTTTAATGGCAATCAAACTGAGAATTCTTCCACCAATGGGAATGTTTTCTTTCCCACTGTGTAAAGCAGCAACTTCAATATAAGCAACAATCTAGGTCTTCCTTCAATTTCTCTGCCATGGCCAAAATCCTAGGCAGGCAAATAGAAATTTCAACCAAATACATATTAATGAAAAAGGTTATTCTATTGGACAAGTTTGGAAATATGAGGTTATTGGTAAAGTAGTCTGCTTGTTTTCCATGGCTTTTAAATTCTCATAAAAGCATTTGCTCTCCCTTCTTAGCCCCATGTCTTGGAATACCTAGCTTCCCTCAAAATACAGCTTAGTGGCTGCCTCCTACACTTGGCCTTCCTCAAATCCCTCCCATCTTCCTTTCCCAGTTGTCACATTGTCCCCTCTGGAAAGACTCAGTGTTTACTTTGGATAGTAGAGTCATAGATTTACAGCTGCCAAAGGCCTTAAATTTCTACTCAAACAGACATTTTAAATTTATGAAATGCTCTTCCAGAGATGTTTTGTCATTTACTCAAAGTCACCCAAGTCCTGTGAATCCAAATAAGAGCTCTTGCTACTATGCTGTGCTTTTAGCATATTCTTTCTTTCTTGTTTAAAAATTACATTATATTTTAATTATGACCTTAATCATTAACAAACATTTCAAAAATATTAGAAATGTTAGCTATAGCAATTAGAAGACAAAGAAGTTAAAGGTATTAGAATAGGCAACGAGGAAACAAAACTATCCCTCTTTGACAATGATATGATGGTATACTTAGAGAACTCTAAAGAATCAGCTGAAAAACTAGTTGAAAAAATTATCTTCATCGAATCACCAGCATTTCTGTATAATACCCACAAAGTTCAGCAGGAAGAGATAGAAAGATGAATTCTATTTAAAATAACTTCAGACAACATAAAATACTTGGGAATCTACCTGCCAGAACAAACCCAGGAATTATATACAGACACAATTACAAGGCACTTCTCATAACAATAAAATAATACCTAAACAACTGGAGAAATATTAACTACTCATTGGTAGGCCATGTCAATATAATAAAAATGACAATTCTATGTAAATTAATTTACTTATTTGATTCCATACCAAAATACCAAAGAACTAGAAAAAATAATAAAATTCTTCTGAAAGAAGAAAAGGTTAAGAATATCAAGGGAATAGAAGAAAAAAAATGTGAAGGAAGGCAGTTTAACAGAATTAGATCTCAAGCTATATTGCAAAGCAGTAATCATCAAAACAATTTCATACTGGCTAGAAATAGAATGGTGGAGGGGCAGAGCCAAGATGGCCATGTGAAAACTATGTCTTACATATGCTCTCTCACAAGTTCTGTCAGATACTTCTAAAAAAGTGAATCTGAGCAGATTTGAGAGAGTTAGGAGCCACTAATAGACTGAGTGGGGCAAATTTCCAAGCCTGGAAAGTCCAAAAGGTTGACAGGACAGATCTGTAGGCTGGGAGAGCACGCAGTGCTTTGAACTGCATGAGACAGCACCAAAACAGAAGCAGCTGGGGAAACCAGCCAGTGATCCAGGCTGGAAGAAAGCTGGGTGCCCAAAACCAGTGGAGACCCTCAGGTCTTCCAACACAGGACAAGAGTCTGTTGAAGCTACGAGAGGCAGCAGCACAGCACCCGTGGCCACGAGACATGCACTTCTGAGACTTGCAGCCCAAAGGTTTGAAACACGCCTTCTTGAACTTCCAGGAGACATAATGGCCAGGTAAATGCTCTCATCCCTCTCTCCCTCCCTGACCCAGAGAATTCCTCGAGGGGAAATGCTGGAATAGAGGAGACAGAAGCTGGCCCTCAGTAGCCAAACAGTGGGAATTCCTGAGTCCCAGAAGGGTCGAGACAGCAAAGGACAACATCAGGAACCCAGACAAGCCTTTGCACAGGGGAAGTGCAGGGGAAGTGGTAGACACCAGCACAGACAACAGCTGAGACCACTGGTGCTGGAGAGCACTCCCAGGGGAAGAGGAGACTTCTGGCAGCCAGAGGACTCCTTGCCAACACCTCAGGAAACCTGAGGCCAAAATACACAAAGTCAGTAACTAGGCTCACAATTTCCAGAACAAGAAACCTGGGTCAGAGATCCCTGGGCCCCAAAAGCAGAAATCCACTGTAAAGCCAGGAAAAAGATAACCAACATGAAGAAGAACATGAAAAAACTAAGGACCACTGATTCTTTTTATGGAGACAAAGAAGATCAAAATACCAATTCAGAAGAGGACAGCATTGGGGGCAGCTAGGTGGCACAGTGAGTAGAGAACTGGCCCTGGAGTGAGGAGGACCTGAGTTCAAATCCAGCCTCAGACACTTGACACATATACCAGCTGTGTGACCTTGGGCAAGTCACTTAACCCCAATTGCCCTGCCAAAAAGCAAAAAAAAAAAAAGAAGAGGACAGCATAGACACTACACCCACATGTGATACCTCAAAAGGGAATGTGAGCTGGTCTCAAGCCCAAAAAGCATTCCTGGAAGAGTTGAAGGGGGATTTTAAAAACAAAATCAGAGAGGTAAAAGAGACAATGAAAAAAAAACACAGATGAGAGCAAATCTTTAAAATGTAAAATTGGTGAAATGGCTAAGAAGATTCAGAATCTAAATAGAGAAAATGACATGAAAGGTAAAATCAACCAATTGGAAAAGGAGACTCAAAAGCAAAATGAAGACAGCAACTCATAAAAAATTAGAATTGAGCAAGTAGAAGCTAACGACTCAATGAGACATCAACTAGTCAAACAAAATGTAAAGAATGGAAAAAAATAGAAGAAAACATGAAATATCTCATTGGAAAAACAACTGACCTAGAAATAGATCCAGGAGAGACAATTTAAGAATTATTGGTCTACTGGAAGGCCACAATAAAAAAAGAGCCTGGACAGTATCTTCGAAGAAATTATCAAAGATAACTGCCCAGAAGTCCTTTAACCAGTGGGTAAAATACTCATTGAAAGAATCCACTGATCACCCCCGAAAGAGATCCCAAAATAAAACCTCCAAGAAATATTAAAGCCAAATTTCAGAATTACAAAGTCAAGGAGAAAATACTGCAAGCAGCCAAAAAGAAACAATTCAAATATTGCACAACTACAGTCAGGATCACACAGGATATCTCGGCTTCCACATTAAATGACAGGAGAAATTGGAATATGATATTCTGAAGGGCAAAAGAGCTTGGAGTACAACCAAGGATCAACTACCCAGCAAAATTGAGCATAATTTTTCAGGCAAGGAATTGGACATTCAACTAAATAAGGGAATTCCAGATCTTCCTGATGAGAAAGCCAGAAAACAATGGAAAATTTGATCTTCAAATACAAAACTCAAGAGAGACATAAAAAGGTAAACAGGGGGAAAAAACCCACAAACCTAGTTAATCAATAAGGACAAATTGTTTACATCCTTAAATAGGAAAACACACACACACATGTATATATGTGTCACTCTTGAGAATAAGAATAGTATAGTTATTATGACAATTGAAACAGATACACATAGACTGTTTGTGTCAGTATAAAATGACTGATATAATGATAAAAACATAATTAAGAGAAGTAAAAGGAGGGTTCTAGGAGAAGAGGTAATGAGGTAGTAGAAAAATGTAAATTGCATCAAATGAAGAGGCACAAAAACACATTATAGTAGAGGGAAAGATGGGAGGAAGAAGAGTAATATATGAGCTTACTCTCATCGTATTTGGTTCAAGAAGAGAATAACATACTCTGAAAAGTATAGAAATCAAAGGTCCTACAGGCAGTAGGAGGGGAAAGGGGAAAGAAAAGGAGAGGGTGGTCAGAAGGGAGGGAAGAAGTAGCAAGGAGAAAAGGGTAAGATAAGGGAAGGAAATCAAGAGGGAAGGTAAATTGAGGAAGGCGGTGGTCAAAAGCAAAACTCTTTTGAGTAGTGGAAGGGAACAGGATGGAGAAAAAGACACAGCTTGTAATCATAACTGTGAATGTGAATGGGATGAACTCTCCCATAAAACGGAGGTGGATAGCAGAACGGATTAAAAACCATAGTCCTACAATATGTTGCTTACAAGAAACGCATTTGAAAAAGGGGGATAAACACAGGGTAAAAGTAAAAGAATGGAGTAGAATATATTGTGCTTCAGCTAAAGTGAAAAAAAAGCAGGAGTAGCAATCCTAGTCTCTGACAAAGCAAAAGAAAAGAGAGATCTAATTAAAAGAGATAAGGGAGGACACTATATCTGCTAAAAGGCACCATAGACAATGAAGCAATATCATTATTTAACATATATGCACCATGTGGTATAGCATGCAAATTCTTAGAGGAGAAGTTAAGGGAGTTACAGGAAGAAATAGACAGCAAAACTATACTAGTGGGGGACCTCAACCTCCCCCTCTCTTAACTTGATAAATGTAACCTCAAAATAAACAAGAAAGAAGTTAAGGAGGTGAATAGAATTTTAGAAAAGGCAGATATGACAGATCTCTGGAGAAAATTGAATGGAGATAAAAAGGAATATACTTTTTTTTCTCAGTGGTACATGGCACGTACTCAAAAACTGACCATGAACTAGGGCATAAAAACCTCAAAATCCAGTGCAGAAAGACTGAAATAGTCAATGCATCCTTCTCGGATCATGACACAATAAAAATTATTTGTAATAAAGGAACATGGAAAGATAAACTAAAAATTAATTGGAAACTAAATAATCTAATTCTAAAGAATGAGTGGGCCAAAGAACAAACCATGGAAACAATTAATAACTTCATTCAAGAGAATGACAATAATGAGACAACATACCAAAACTTATGGGATGCAGCAAAAGAAGTTCTTAGAGGAAGCTTTATATCTCTAAATGCTTACATGAGTAAAATAGATAAAAAGGAGATCAATGAAATTGGCATGTAACTGAAAAAAAAAACAAGAAAAATAACAAATTGAAAATCCTCAATTAAATACCAAATTAGAAATACTGAAAATCAAAGGACAGATTAATAAAATTGAAATCAAGAAAACTATTGAACTAATAAATAAAACTAAGAGTTGGTTTTATGAAAAAAAAATTGATAAACCCTTGGTCAATTTGATTTAAAAAAAGAAAGAAGAAAACCAAATTACCAGTATCAAAAATGAAAAGGGTAAATTCACCTCCAATTAAGAGGAAATTAAAACAATAATTAAGAATTATTTTACCCAATTGTGTGCCCATAAATTTGATAACTTCAGGGAAATAGATGAATATTTACAAAAATACAAATTGCCCAGGTTAACAGAAGAGGAAGTAAATTACCTAAATAACCCCATCTCAGAAAAAGAAATTGAGCAAGACATGAATGAACTCCCTAGGAAAAAATTTCCAGGGCCAGATGGTTTTACATGTGAATTCTATAAAACATTTAAAGAACAATTAATTCCTATATTTTATAGACTCTCTGGGAAAATAGGTAAAAAAGGAGTCCTACCAAATTCCTTTTATGACACAAATATGGTACTAGTGCCCAAACCAGGAAGAGTCAAAACAGAGAAACAAAATTATGGACCAATTTCCCTAATGAATATTGATGCAAAAATTTTGAACAAAATATTAGCAAAAAGATTGCAGCAACTTATTAGGAGAATAATACACTGCGACCAGGTAGGATTTATTCCAGGTATGCCAGGCTGGTTCAATATTAGGAAAACTATCAGCATAATTGATCATATCAATAACAAAACTGCCCAGAAACCATATGATTATCTCAATAGATGCAGAAAAAGTTTTTGACAAAATACAATACCCATTCTTATTAAAAACACTAGAAAGCATAGGAATAAGCAGAGTCTTCCTTGAAATTATAAATAGCATCTACCTAAAACCATCAGCAAGCATTATGTGTAATGGGGATAAGCTAGATGCATTCCCAATAAGATCCAGGGTGAAACAAGGATGTCAATTATCACCCCTATTATTCAATTTGGTACTAGAAATGTTAGCTTTTGTATTAAGAGAAGAAAAAGAAATTGAAGGAATTAGAACAGGCAAAGAAGAAACTAAATTATCACTTTTTTACAGATGTAATGATGATTAACTTAGAGAATCCAAGAGATTCAAGTAAAAAAAAACCACTTAAAATAATAAACAACTTTAGCAAAGTTTCAGGATATAAAATAAACCCACATAAATCCTCAGCATTCCTGTACATTACTAACAAAGCCCAACAGCAAGAGATAGAAAGAGAAATTCCTTTTAAAGTTACTGTAGACACTATAAAATATTTGGGAGTCTATCTGCTAAGACAAACTCAGGGCATATGAACACATTTGTGAAACAAACTCAGGGTCTAATGAACACAATTATGAAACACTTATCACACAAATAAAGTCACATCTAATTAAATGGAATAACATCAGTTGCTTGTGACTATTTTACCTAAATTAATTTACTTATCCAGTGCCATACCAATTGAACTACCAAAAAATTATTTTACAGAGCTGGATAAAATAACAACAAAATTCATCTGGAAGAACAAAAAGTCCAGAATATCAAGGGAATTAATGAAAAGAAATGCTAGGGAATGGTCTGGCCATACCAGATATCAAAATGTACTATAAAGCAGAAGTCCTCAAAACTACCTGATACTAGCTAAGAAACAGAGTCGTAGATCAGTGGAATAGATAAGGCACACAAGACACAAAAGTCATTGACTATAGCAATCTACTCTTTGATAAACCCAAAGAAGCCAGCTTCTGGGTTAAAAATCACCATTTCACAAAACCTTCTAGGAAAATTGGAAAATACTATGGCAGAAAATGGGAATAAACCCATATCTTATACCATATACCAAAATAAAGTCAAAATGGATACATGATTTAGGAATAAAGGCTGATACTATAAGCAATTTGGGAGAGCAAGGAATAGTTTACTTGTCAAATTTATGGGAAAGGGATGAATTCATGACCCAACAAGAGATGGAGAGCATTATAAAATGCAAAATGGATAATTTTGATTATGCTAAACTGAAAAGATTTTCTATAAACAAAGCCAATGCAACAAAGATTAGGCAGGAAGCAGAAAATTGGGAGAAAATCTTTACAACCAATGTCTCTGATAAAGGACTCATATCTAAAATATACACAGAACTGAGCCAAATTTATAGGAATACAAGTCATTCCCCAACTGAGAAATGGTCAAATGATATGAACGGGCAGTTTTCAGAGGAAGAAACTAAAGATATCTATAGGCATATGAAAAATGCTCTAAATCACTACTGATTAGAGAAAGGCAATCAAAACAACTCTTAGATACCTCATCTCTCTTGTCAGATGGGCTAACATGACAAAACAGGAAAATGATAAATGCTGGAGAGGATTGGGAAAATTGGAACATTAATACATTGTTGGTGGAGTTGTGAACTGATCCAGCCATTCTGGAGAGCAATTTGGAACTATGCCCAAAGGGTTATAAAAATGTTCATACCCTTTGACCCAGCAATACCACTCCTAGGGCTATATCCCAAAGAGATCCCACAAGTGGGAAAGGGACCTGTATGTACAAAATATTTATAGCAGCTCTTTTTGTGGTGGCAAAGAATTGGAAATCAAGGAGATGTCCATCTGTTGAGGAATGGCTAAACAAGTTGCAGTATATGAATGTAATGGAATACTATTGTGCTATAAGAAGTGGGGAAGATACGGACTTCATAATAACCTGGAAAGAGCTACATGATCTGATGCTGAATGAGAGGAACAAAACCAGGAGAACATTATACACAACCACAGACACATTGATTCTGTGATGACTAACTTTGATAGACTTGGCTCTCCTCAGCAATACAAGGCTCAAAGACAGGTCCAAAGGACTCATGATGGAAAAAGCTAGCTACATCCAGAGAGAGAACTGTGGAGTATGAATGCAGATTGAGGCAAACTATTTGTTTTCTTTTTTTTCCTCCTTTTTTTGGTTTTGTTTCTTCTCTCTCATGATTCATTTCATTGCTTGTAATTCTTCTTTGCAACTTGACAATTATGTAAATAAGTTTAATGTGAAAGTTTATGTAGAATCTATATTGAACTGCATGCCATCTTGGGGGGAAAGGGGAAGGGGAGGGAAGGGAAGAAAATTTGAAACTCAAGAACATGTAAAACTAAGTATTGTAAACTAGAAATAAACATCTAATTAAAAAAAAACATAGTATAATAAAAAAGATGATTGAACATGAAGCTGCAAAAAAAAAAGAAATAGAATGGTCGATGAGTGGAATAGATTAGGTACAGAAGACACATAGTAAATGACCATAATAATTTAGTGATTGATAAATACAAATATCCAAGCTTTTAGGAAAGGAATCCATTATAGCATGACAAAATTGCTGGGCAACTTGAAAGTAGTTTGACAGAAACTGGGTGTAGATGAACATCTCATGGAGTATACAAAGATAAAATTGAAAGGGGTACATGATTTAGAAATGGAAGCTGATATCATAAACAAACCAGGAGAGAATTAAACATTTTCTTTTCAAATCTATGGGTAAGGGAAGAATTTATGAGCAAAAACAGAGAGCATTAAGCAATATAAAATGGATAATTTTGATTAAATTAAAATTTTGATTAATTGAAAAGGTTTTGTACCAACAAAACCAACCAGCTAAGATTACAAGTAAAGCAGGAAACTGGGGTAAAAATTACAGCAAGTTCCTCTGATAAAAGCCTTGTTTTTCAAATATATAGATGACTGAGTCAAATTTATAAGAATATGAGTCATTACAAATTGATAAATGGTCAAAGGATATGAATAGACAATTTTCAGAAGAAGAAACCAAAGCTATCTACAGTCATATGAAAAAATGTTCTAAATCACTATTGATTAGAGAAATACAAAGTGTTGTTGTTAATCTTTTATTTTTAAAGAGAACCAATGACATCGTGGGTTATATCTTGACTTGCACTTGAATAGGATTTCAGTGAGGCAGAGTTGCATAATAGTGAGTCTCCCTTCCAGAGTCATCACAGTTTAGTGGCAGGGCAAAAGTCAAGACAACTGGTGGTGGCTTGGGATGTAGCAGATGATCTTGGCATCTTTAATGTCTGCTGAAGCTCTAAGCATTCCGTAGCTCCTGCTTCCACCACCTTCATGACAATTGGAACACATTGTTCATAGATATCCCCTTAACTCATTGATGGAATCGAGGCCTGTCAGTTACCTCCAACCTGGTTTAGCCCATCTGCCAAGATGGTTTTACCAGGATATGGCCCCTGTGCACTACAGCTTCTTGGAGTCACATATGATAGTTGGTTGAGAGGCAGACACTTCACCAAATCATCAGCATTTCTGTATATTACCCACAAAGTTCATCAGGAAGAGATAGAAAGATGAATTCTATTTAAAATAAGTTCAGACAGCATAAAATACTTGGGAATCTACCTGCCTGGACATACTCAGGAACTACATAGACACAATTACAAAACACTTCTCATGCCAATAACATAAGATCTAAACAACTGGAGAAATGTTAACTACTCATTGGTAAGCCACGCCAATATAATAAAAATGACAATTCTATCTAAATTAATTTACTTTTTTGATTCCATACCAAACTACCAAAGAGCTAGAAAAATAACAAAATTCACCTGAAAGAAGAAAAGGTTAAGAATATCAAGGGAATCAATGAAAAAATTGAAGGAATGCAGTTTAACAGAACTAGATCTCAAACTGTATTGCAAAGCAGTAATCATCCAAACAATTTGATACTAGTTAGAAGTAGAATGGCGGATGAGTGGAATAGATTAGGTACAGAAGACACATAGTAAATGACCATAGTAATTTAGTGATCGACAAATACAGATGTCCAAACTCTTAGGAAAAGAATCCATAATTGTGTGACAAAAATTGCTGGGAAACTTGAAAGTAGTTTGGCAGAAACTGGGTGGAGATGAACCTCTCATGGAGTATATGAAGACTCTAACCCTAACCCAACCCTAAATGCCCTGAAAAGGGTTTGGCAGGCCTTCCCACTAGAGGAGCTAGTCCTCTGTGAATACCCCACAACTCCATACAACTTATTTAGTCATATGAAAACATGCTCTAAATCATTATTGACTAGAAAAAAATGCAAAAACATACAACTCTGAAGTATCATCTCACATTTATTAGATTGGCTAATATAACAGAAAAGGAAAATAACAAATTTTGTGGGGATGCCAAAAAATTGGGACACCAATGTACTTTTGATGGAGTTGTGAACTGAGCCAACCATTTGGGAGAGCAGTTTGGAACTATGCCCAAAGGACTATAAAGCTATGCATAGCCACTACTACGTTTGTATCACAGAGAGATAAAAGAAAAAGGAAAAGGACCTACATTACAAAAATATTTATAGCACTTCTTTTATGGCGGCAAAGAATTGAAAATTGAAGCAATGTCCATTAACTGGAAAATAACTGAACAAGCTGTGATATAGGATTGTGATGGAATGCTATTTTGCTATAAAATGATGAGCAGGATGCTTTCAGAAAAAAAAAATAAAACTTGGGAAGACTTATATGAACTGATGCAAAGTGAAGTGAGCACAGCCAGATCATTGTACATAGTAACCATATTGTGTGATGACCAACTATGGATGACTTAGCTACTCAGAGAAATGCAAAGATTCAAGTCAATTCAGAAGGACTTATAATGAAAAACAGTATTCATCCCCAGATAAAGAACTAATGTAGTCTGAACGAAGATTGAAGTATTCTTTTTTAAACTTTATTTTTCTTATTTTTGATCTGTGTTCTTTTTGACAACATGCCTAATATGGAAATATGTTTTGCATGTCTGCACATGTATCATCGATATCAAATTGCTTACCTTCTCAAGGATGGGAGAGGAGAAAGAGGGAAGGAATTCGAAACTCAAAAGTTATTTTAAAAGAATGTTAAAATTGTTTTTACATGTAATTGAGAAAAAATAAAATAAAAAACCAAATATTTCAAAATACAAACAGGAACAAAAAAGTTTTGTATAAGAAAGTATGAATTTCTGTCACATGTAATTTGTTTTCAAGAAGTATGCTTATGTGTGTATATGCATGTACACATATACTTCCTATATATGCACATATGGTGTCTCTAAATTTGTATGCTTCTACTGTACTGTATATATACATACACACATATGTATATGCATGTATATCTCAGACCTCTACATCTTAAGTCTTCAGTTTTGTCTTGTTTCTGATATGTGTTGTTATTGCTCAATCATTTCAGTCATGTACAATTCTTCAAGACTCTATTTTGGGAGATTTCTTGGCAGTGATTTTGAAATGGTTTGCCATTTTCTTTGCCAGCTCATTTTTTTATAGATGAGGAACTGAGGCAAACAGGGTTAAGTGACTTGTCCAGCGTCACACAGCTTGTAAGTGTCTGAGGCCGGATTTGAACTGAGGATGATGAGTCTTCCTGATCCCAAGCCTAGTGCTCTAACCATTGTGTCACCCAGTTGCCTTGTGTTTCTGATATAATACAAGGCAATCAGCTGTTCCAAAGAAAGTGTTAGGATGGAAGTCCAAAATGTGCCTACCTTTTGAATTTCACAAAATAAATTTATATTTTGCAGATAGGGAAATTGAGGACCCCAGAGAAGTGGCTTTTCTAAAGATGCAGAGGTAACCATCTTATTGGAACAAGAACCCCAGTTTTTTCCCACTGTGACCCAGCCTTTCCCATGATCAGAGCTATCATTGGAATGTAAACCTCTTCATTACCTGTTCACTACTCTGTGGCTGTCTTTACTACACCTCAGATGGCTTTTGGCCATTTATTTAATTACAAAAAACCTAATTATCAAATTCCTCTTTTGGTTTGGGTGAAACACAAGAGTGGAACAACATTCAGTGGCTTTAGGGAAGCTTGTTGGCATCCAGGAGATATTTTGTTATTTCCTGAATAATTTTATAGAAGTTGCTTCAAACATACAATAGACTTGATTGTATAGTCAACATTCCTGTAGTCTATGTACCATGTGTAATGCAAATAAGCCTAAAGAAGAAGAAGCATGAACAGTGCTATTATTCCCAAGGCAGGTCACTGTTGTCCAAACCAAGATGAATAGCAGTTACTGACAGTATTGCCATTATACTAGGAAGAACATATGCACACAAGCATGCACACACATGTACAATATACATACACAATATTGACTGTCCTGTTTCAATAAGTTTGTAATTTATTGTGTTGGCCACAGATAAGAATGCTGCCATCTTTCCCATTTCTATTTGGCATGCATGTAACATATTGAGGTTGAAACTTACATACTTTATCTCATTGGATTCCTATTAGGTCAGCCTATTATCTGTACTTTATATATGAGAAACCTAGAGAACAAAAAGATTAAATAATTTGCCCTGGGGTGTGGAGCTAATAAGTGTTGAATGCAGGATTCAAATCTAGGTCTTCCTGATGCCAAGTCCCCTACTGGGAGCTCATCCTGGAACTTTGCTCATGTCTGGGGCCTCCTTGCACTAGAGCAACCTGCATACTCATCATGTTATATTCCTTCACAATTCCTGGCCTGTACCTCTCCCTGGTGAATTCCTCCTGGAGCTTCTATTTTGTAGAAAGGCCCAAGGTGGCCTACCTTCATTCCTCATGCAGCTCAATTCCTGACTTTCTCTGGACTTCAAAACTATGTCTTTATATCAATTCTCTTTGTGGTAGCTAAGAACTGGAAATTGCAGGGATGCTCACCAATTGGGGGATGGCTGAACAAGTTGTGGTATATGGTTGTCATGGAATACTATTGCGCTATAAGAAATGATGAGCTCAATGATCTTAGAAAAACATGGAAAGACTTGCATGAAAAAATGAAAAGTGAAAATGAAGAGTGAAATGAACAGAACAAAGAGAACATTGTATATAGTAATAGCGATAAGGTTTTAAGAATGATTTCCAGTGAGTAAGTTATTTTGACTATTATAAATACTGAAATTAACTACAAAGGACATATGAGAAACTATTTGCTCCTGGAGGAAGAACTGATAAATATAGAGAGAATATAGAATAATTTTTCATATATTCTATGTGAATATGTCTATATATATGTATTTACGTATATATGTACATACAGACAGACACATACCTATTTGTGTCTAAAGGTAGCCATCTCTAGGATGGGGTGGGGCGTAGTAGAAAAAAGAAGAAAAAAAGAAATGTACATAAGAATTTTGTGGTATATTTAAAAGGAATATCAGGTTGTACATAGTAGATTCACAGTTTCATGTAAAATCATCTTGTTTATTGTGCTATGTTATGGAAATGCTTGTTTTATTCCATAAATATGCATTAATATAATAAAAATCAAAGGGCGAAGACCATGTGCCTGCACCGGATACCTTCCTTCCTCTACTTTTTGTAGGTTATGTTTCTTGATTCAAATGCAAGATCCTTGAACACAGTGGCTTCCTCTCTTTTTCCTTGAATTTGTAAGCCCAGTGTTGTAGCATAGTACTAGGCACATAGTACATGCTTAATAATTTGTTGTTTTCTTTCTTCAAGTATAGAACTATATCTACTATTTAAAAAAAATGAATATAATGGCAGCAGATGGGATAGGGATCTCCATGAAGCACATGAAAAATGTACGTGTTTGCACATGTAAAATGCCACCTTACAATTCCTTATTTTATCATTCACCTGACATTGGTTATACAAGGACTATTGTAATTATTCATGCAAAAAATTAAAAATAGTGTGGTGGAGCCAAGATGGCAGCTGGAAAGCAGGGACTTGTGTGAACTCCCTGCCAGGTCCCTCCAAAAACCTATAAAAATGGCTCTGAACAAATTCTAGAACTGCAGAACCCACAAAATAGCAGAGGGAAGCAGGGATCGAGCCCAGGACAGCCTGGATGGTAGCTGGGTGAGGTCTATTGCTCACGGAGCTGGGAGCAGAGAGGAGCATAGCCCAGCATGGGCAGTGGCAGGACCAACCAGACCAGGAGCCAGGTGACAGGCCCTAGCTCCCTGACTCAGTGAGCTGTGGCAGTTACCAGACTTCTCAAACTACAAACATCAAAGACAACAGAGAAGGTTAGTGGGAAAAGCTGCTGGGGACAGTGTGATAGAGTTTGAGGTTCAGCCATCACCCAGGGGGCAGCAGAGGTGGGGCAGCTACAGAACTACAGCTGCAGTTGCTTCTGGCCCCAGGCCCACCTGGTGGGAGGAATTAAGTGGCAGATCAGAGCAGGAGTGCAGAGCCTGCTGAAGATCTGAGTCAGGTCCAGGTTGGTGGTTCTTGAGGGAGGAGGAGTGCTGGTGTGGCAGAGCTGGCTGTATAGAAATGGCTCTGAAAAGAATAGCGCATCCCCTCAAGCTTGGAACAAAGTACTCTTTGCTCTACAAGCAGTCATACCCCGAGGAAAAACTCAAGTCAAGTAAGTTGGCTGGGAACATGGCCAGGCAGCAAAAACTCAGATTCAGTCTCAGACTTTGGAATCTTTCTTTGGTGACAAAGAAGACCAAAATATACAGCCAGAAGAAGTCAACAAAGTCAAAGAGCCTACATCAAAAGCCTCCAAGAAAAACATGAACTGGTCTAAGGCCATGGAAGAGCTCAAAAAGGATTTTGAAAAGCAAGTAAGAACAGTGGAGGAAAAAATTGGGAAGAGAAATGAGAATGATGTGACAAAACTGTGAAAAACAAGTCAATGACTTGCTAAAGGAGACCCAAAAAAATACTGAAAAACATATTGAAGAAAACAACAACTTAAAAAATAGACTAACTCAAATGGCAAAAGAGCTCCAAAAAGCCAATGAGGAGAGGAATGCCTTGCAAGGCAGAATTAGCCATATGGAAAAGGAGGTCCAAAAAACCACTGAAGAAAATACTACCTTAAAAATTATATTGGAGTAAGTGGAAGCTAGTGACTTCATGAGAAATCAAGATATTATAAAACAGAACCAAAGGAATGAAAAAGTGGAAGACAATGTGAAATATCTCATTGGAAAAACCACTGACCTGGAAAAGAGATCCAGGAGAGATAATTCAAAAATTATTGGCCTACCTGAAAGCCATGATCAAAAAAAGAGCCTAGATCTCATCTTTCAAGAAATTATCAAGGAGAACTGCCTTGATATTCTAGAGCCAGAGGGTAAAATAGAAATTGAAAGAATCCACAGATTGCCTCCTCAAAAAGATCTCAAAAAGAAAACTCCTAGGGATATTGTTGCCAAATTCCAGAGCTCCCAGATCAAGGAGAAAATACTGTAAGCAGCCAGAAAGAAACAATTTGAGTATTGTGGAAACATAATCAGAATAATACAAGATCTAGCAGCTTCTACATTAAGGGATCTAAGGGCTTGGGATACGAAATTCCAGAGGTCAATGGAGCTAGGATTAAAACCAAGATTCACCTACCCAGCAAAACTGAGTATCATGGGGGCAGCTGGGTGGCTCAGTAGTAGAGCACCGGCCTGGAATCAGGAGGACCTGAGTTCAAACCCAGCCTCAGACACTTGACACACACTTACTAGCTGTGTGACCTTGGGCAAGTCACTTAACCCCAATTGCCCTGCCAAAAACAACAACAACAACAACGAAAAAAACCCAAACAAACAAACAAACAAAAAAACTGAGTATCATGCTCCAAGGCAAAATATAGATTTTCAATAAAATAGAGGACTTTCAAGCTTTTTCGGTGAAAAGACCAGAGCTGAATAGAAAATTTGACTTTCAAACACAAGAATCAAGAGGAGCATGAAAAGATACCTTTGAATGAGAAGGACTGCTTCTAGAGCTGTGACTTGTCATTGCCCCAATCAGAGCTCTTCAGTCTCTCAAAGTTATTTGTCTTTATAATGCTTTGTTGTTGTAGAAATTATTCTCCTGGTTCTCTCACTCCACTCTGCATCAGTTCATGTAAGTCTTCTCAGGTTTCTCTGAAACCATCTACATCATCATTTCTTACACCACAATAGAGTTCCATCACCCTTATATACATTTTTTTTGGCTAGGTGGGATATAGATTCAGGAATACTTGAGTTAAAATCTCATCTCAGACACTTACTAACTGCGTTACCCTGGACAAATCACTTAACCTCTTGTCCAGTGGGGTGAGGGGGAAAGTGGGAAGGAGAAAAAAATAAATGCTTGATAATTGAAAAAAATTAAAAATAGTGTCAAAATATATCTTGGTGCAGGCCTCACCCTGATTAATGAAGCAAATGTGGGATGAAAAAATTTTAAAGGATTTCATTTAACATTTGGTTTATAAAAACTTTAGTTCCAAATTCTCCCCCTCAGTCCCCTTCCCCTCTCTAAGAGAACAAGTAATTTGAAGTAGATTATACATGTGCAGTCATGCAAACCATATTTTTATATTAGTCATGTTGCAAAAGAAAACAAAGACCCTGCCCCACCAAAAAAAAGACCCTACAAAGAAGTAAAAAATTAAAAAATAGTTTACTTCTATCTTCATTCAGATGCTGTTAGTTCCCCGCCCCCATGATGGATGGCATTTTTTTATCATAAGTACTTTGGATCTTTTTATTGCTGAGAATTGCTAAGTCATTGATATTTGATCATCATATGATATTGCTTTTACTGCATACAGTATTCCTCTGGTTCTGTTTACTTCACTTTGTATCTTCATGTAACTGTTTCCAGGTTTTTCTGAAAGCATCCTACTCATCATTTCTTATACACAATAGCATTCCATCACAACCATATGCCACCACCTGTTCAGCCATTCTCCAATTGATTGGCATCCCTTCAATTTCCAATTCTTTGCCACCACAATAAAAAGCTGTTATAAATATTTTTGTACATATAGGTCTTTTCCCTTTTCTCTTTGGGATACAGACCAATAAAGGTATCACTGGGTAAAAGTACATGGACAGCTTTCTAGTCCTTTGGGCATAATTCCAAATTGGTTTCCAGAAGGGTTGGATCAGTTCACAACTCCACCAACAGTACATTAGTGACCCAATTTTTCCATATCCCCTCCAACATTTGTCATTTTCCTTTTGAGTCTATCTAATAATTGTGAGTAGATACTTCAGAGTTGTTTTTAATTTGTAAATATGAATTTCTCTAATCAGTAGTGATTTAGAGGGGCATAGGGTGTGTTCAGAGAAGTAATTCTGGTGTGAGGGCTGCCAAGCCCTTTTCAGGGCTGTTTTCCACCTCTGGTGTCTACCTGATCCACCTAACTGTCATGTGTGGCTCCAAGAAGCTTTAGCATACACAGCAGCCACACTCTGGTAAACCAGCTCAGAAAATGGGCTAAATCAGATTGAGGGTAACTGAGGGTTCTCAAGCCCATCACTGAGATGTCTTTTTGTTTTTTTCAGTGCTGGGGCCACACCCATTTTGTCAATTAAGCTTTGCCCATTTTACCAAATCTCCTTCCTTTGCACTTAAGGAATTCCTAAATTTCGGTGTTTTGATTTGTTTTGTTTGGCTTTCCCCTAGCAAACAAGCCAGTGAAAAAGTATACTTTTCATTCAGGAAAGAAAGTAAAGTTTATGCTTCTTTTCTTCATGTAATTTATTGCTTGGACAGGCGTTATTGGACAAGCCTACTATGCATTAGACATTTTCTTAGGCTCTGGGAAAACAGAGACAAAAAAGAAAGTCCTTTCCCTTGGGGAGTTTAGAACTTATCTGGGGAAATAACATATACATTGATATGTAAACATTACATGTATGCGTAACTAGTCACTCAATAAACATTTATTAAGCACCTACTGGGAGCCAGGCATTGTGATAATTATTGGAGATACAAAGAAAGGCAAAAGGCAGTACTCACTCCCAAGGAGTTCAACATGTAACAGAAAAGACAAAATACTAACAATTATCTACAAAAAATGATGTTCAGTGGAAATCAAAAATTCTCAATGAGGAGAGAAAGGCAAAATTAAGTGGATTGGGAAATGTTTCCTGCAAAAGATAGGATTTTAGTTGGGGCTTGAAGGAAGTCAAAGGAAGCCAGGAGACCTGGGGAATATTTGTGGGGTGCGGTGGTGAGAGAGTGCTGAGTTCTTATTACTCAGTCTGCTTGTCCCCACTCAAAAGGCCTAGGAAAATCCCTGTATAGTGCCACCTATCAGAGTGTTGCCAACTTCCTTGTGAGCACACAGTTCATAAAGTGCTCCCCTCCCATCAACCCCCTTGACCCACCCACCCCAGCTTCAAGCTCTTCTTCCACTTGTAACATACTGGGAGAATTCATAGAGGAAACCGAATTAACAATCTGAATTAGAAAATATCATGCAGAATATTTTGTCAACAGCAACAACAAGCATTTATTAAGAGATCAAGAAAAGGGCTAAAACAGAGGAGATACAAATGCAAGTAAAAAGAAAGAAAGAAAGGAAAGAAGGAAGAAAGGAAGGAAGGAAGGAAGGAAGGAAGGAAGGAAGGAAGAAAGAAAGAAAGAAAGAAAGAAAGAAAGAAAGAAAGAAAGAAAGAAAGAAAGAAAGAAAGAAAAAGGAAAGCAAATAGTAGCTGCCCTGAAGAGATCACATTGTTTTAGATTTATTGGGAAAATGAGCTTTTATTGATGTCTTCTGTTTCTTATAGGGTTATTCATATCCCAAGCATCCCTCCTGCTTCTTCTCCCATAGAGCCATTCATGCAACAAATAGTATTTTTATAGGAAAAAAAAAGATCAGTAGGGCTGATGGATACCTTGAAAAAGTCCAAAAATATGGGCAATGGGAAACAACTGTGGGTGCCCACCTCCACCAAGGCTTGGGTCATGTGCATTCTCTAATATCTCATCACTTGAGTGCTGCTGGATCTTTGTAATTTTGTTATGTTCACATTTAATATTGCAGTGTGTCATTCTTTTCAGTCACACTGTCATAATCATTGCCATGTATAATGGTTTCTTGGCTCTGCTTACTTCATTCTGCCTTTGTTCATATAGATCTTTCCCTGCTCTGTATTTATCACACATCATTTCTTATAATACAGTAATATTCCATTACCTTTATGCACCACAATATTTTTAGGAAAGTCCCAATTGATGGACATCTACTTTGTTTCCATTCTATTACAAAATATGCTGCTATCAATATTTTGGCATATATGGGAATTATTTTTTTATTAATGGCATCTTTGGTGTATAATAAATCCAGTAATAGTCTCTGCTCCAAAGGGTATAGATTTTTTAATACTTTATTTTCATGTTGCCAAATTGCTTTCCAAAATTTCATAGCTCCACCAACAATGTATTAGTATATCTATCATTTCCCAATCCCTCCAACATTGACTATGGACATTTTTGCCTATTTTTAGGGTGTGAGGTTAAAATCTCAGGGTTGTTTTGACTTGCATTTTTCCTTATTAATAGTTTTTTTGGATAATTCTTTCATGTGGCTGTGAATATTTAAAAATTTTTTGAGAACAATTTATTCACATCATTTGATCATTTACCTATTGGGGAATGACTATTAATAATATTATATACATGTGTATAGTACATACATACACACATGAATATAATATTAATCAATTACACCTTCAGATGTATTTGTGTATGTGTATGTATGCATATGATAATATACACACGTGTGTATAAGTATGTGTATACATGCATACATGCGTATACATACATATATACAAACATAGATGCACTCACACCAAACCCTTGTCAGAGAAATTTGTTACAAGGAATTTTCCCATCTGCACACTTGCCTTCTTATCTTATTAATGTTGTCTCTGCAGAAGCTTTTCAGCTTCAAGTAATCAAAGTTATTTATTTTAGTTTTTGTACTTGCTTCTGTCTCTCGTTTGGTTAAGAATATATACCCTGCCTATAGGTATGAGAAATAAATGACCTATTTTTCTATTTTTTAAATGGTATGATCTTTTAACATAATAGGTGTTTTTTTCCTAGCTAATTCATGTTTTCCTCTTTAGCAAACACTAGGTTGAGTTCTGTTGTTTCTAATCCTTATCTAGCCTGTTCCTTTAGCCTATCTGTATTCTTTAACCAGTGTCAGATGGTTTTGATGACTTCTGCTTCATAATGTATTTTGAGGTCCAAAAAGTCTATTCCCCCTTCACTGTTAGTTCTTTTTATCATTTCCTTTGATATTCTACATCTTTTTTCTAGATGAATTTTGTTATTTGATCTAATTCTATAAAGAATCCCCTTGGTAATTTGATTGGACTGTTATTAAAATGTAAATTAATTTTGGCAATATTGTCATGTTTGTCATGGCCTAATCATGAGTACTGAATAGTCCTCCATCTATTTAAGTTCTTATTTATTTCTTTAAGGAACACTTTGTTATCAAATCTATTTAAGTTTTTAGGATGCTTTGGTAGCTCAATTCCCAGATAGTTTTATGCTTTTAGTAGCTATTTGGAATGGAATCAACCTTTCTATTGTTGCTGCTTGTGTTTCATTATTACTATACAAAAATGGTGTCAGTTTTTGAGATTTTGTTTTGAAGTCTACAAGAAGCTTACTTTCAAATGGTGGTTGTCAACACACAAAAGAGGAACTGACAAGGGATGGGTATTCCTATGTGGGAGATATGTTGGAGTAACTCAGAGAACGAAGGATGGTTATTCAGTGTTCTATCCAAAATGGAGGTTTGGGAAAGGAAGTCCCCATTGGAAGAATGACCTCGCAGGAGTAGAGTATAGAGACAGCTAGGGAACAATAGAGTAATTGGAGGAATGAAGAATAGCTGGCTGAAATGGAAAGGGTAGTCACCACACAGAGGGGCCTGCAGGAGCAAAGTGTCAATGATTACTGTTTTATCCTTGACACTCTTATGTTTCAGTATTGGTCTATTGACTCATCAAGATGATTACTCACTAGGCAAAACTCACACCTCCTCCATGCCCTCTTTTCCCTAGGCTTCTGACTTTACAGATTTTGCCACTGTGCCTCAGCTACCATCTTCCTCTAAAACATCCCTCAGTACCTAGGGTCTCTTAACCTAGAAGACCAACCTGTCCCAGGGGTCTTCTAACCTGGAACATTCCTGCATCATGGCAGCCCCTTTCTTGCATTGGTGAGTTCCTCTGGGGCCTCTATTTTAGGGAAGGCTTTGGGCCGACCAACCTTTGTTTCCCTCCTGGCTATGTTTCCTACTTTTTCCAGAGGTTGACATCACATCCCCTTTGAAAATGAGTCTTCCTTCTTTCTCTGTCCCCTTTGTGTGCTGTCTTCTCCCATGAGAGTGTAATCTTCTTAGGAGCAGGGACAGTCTTTTTTGTTTCCCAAGCATTTAGCATAGTGCCTGTCACATAAAAGGTGCTCATTGCCTTGCCTCGTTGCCTATGTTGGAGAACTTCCTCTGGTTTCTCTAACATTTTGTGCAGTACTTAGTCCATTTCTTATCCCTGCCTCCCTGACCTGCTCACCTCCATTTCCAACCAAAGTTTCCTGGGTGATGTCTCTTATACAATTTACTGCATTTTTGGTTCTTCACTCTACTGGGGGGGACACTTTTTTCTTTTCTCTTTTTACTCTTACAATTAGTTTGATTTTCTTCTTCAGAATCAAGAAAGTACTGGCAAGTCCTGAGACAATGAAAGCAAAGGTTTTATTCTACTCTCTTATTATCACCCCAGTCTCATGGTGGAAGAAACAGATCTTCAGAAAGCTTAGTGATCTGCTCAAAGCCATGCCATTTGTTTGTAAGCTGGAGAGCCAGGAACGGAAGGTTTTCAGCCTACAGAGTTGAAAGTGTTCTCACCGTGTCACATCCTTAGCATTGTGCTCAGTTCTCTTGTACTGAAACCGCATGACCTCTCCTGAGCCTCAACCCCTTACTCTCAAGCACAGCTCCTGGCAGACAGTAGGTTCTCAATGAATGTTTATTAGGGCAAATTGAATAGAGTCAAATTCACTTCTGTCCTGAAATATCCTGATGAAATATACTGGAATATGGAGTAAATTACGACTCCAATATCATGGGGACCTCATGTCCCTGATTTGCTTTTCTCATAACTTATTTCTTCTTACTCAGCAATTGCTTCCCTTGCAGGATATTTACTCAGTCTCCTGCACTTCTGTGCACTGTAAAATAGAAACTCAGACTGCTCCCATTAACTCGATTGCTTAGTAGGTCCCCCGAGGCTCGTTCTATGAAGGCAGCAGAGAGCAGAACGGATTTGTTTTGAAAGCAGTGGAAGCTCTGGTGGTCTGCCTCTCAGGATGGGAGTAGCATGCAAAATATTCTTGGTGTCCCTGGAGTTTGGAAATTGTACATGGAAGCAAGGAATGCTGGTTTACAGACAATAAAGCCGTGGCATATATTTTCTCTATTATGAAAGGTCTAGAGTTTCACAATCAATCCAAGTCAATTAATGAGCTCCCCTAGAATGGTAGAAAAGCAATAATCAACTCCAGGGTACACAATGTAGAAAACAAAATATTGTGTTAACACCTAATAAACACTCAAATAACCTGCTGCCATCCCCGAGGCCCTTCCAATAGCACATGACATCACAGAGACACAGGTTTAATAATAAGAGCTAGTAGTAACACAACACCTTAAAGTTTGAAAAGCATTTCACATGTGCTATCTTTGATCTTCACAACAGTCTTGCAAGGTAGGTGCTATTATTAACCCCATTTTACATATAAGGAAACTGAGTCTATAAGAGAGCAAGTGATTTGCCTAGGGTCTTTTAACAAAGAGGTATCTGATACAGAATTTGAACTCAAGTCTTTCTAAGTTCAAGTTTAATACTCCATCCACTAGGTCACCTAGGTGCCTAGTTCCTTTTGCTTTTGATTAAATAGTCTTCATTCTTGGGAGGAGAGCTCAGGTTTGTGATGTTTACTCTTTAAACAGAATCCTACCTCTCTTATTGGCCCAATTAAGTATTTGGGAATCCAAGATCTGTTTCCTGAAAAACAAAAGAAAACAATAATTTCACCTTTAGTAAAATCTAGCATTCAGTATGAACACTAATGATTGGTCATTTCTCTTTGTTGCACAGAGACTTGTAAAAGTTCACTCCAGACTTCAGAACCATGTCTTGGACTTGGCTTCATTCTGAGGCTATGATTGCCATATGCAGACTGATGTTATTTTCATATTACTCTTCTGGAAATGGGATATGCACAGCTAATGCTATTCTTTTCAAAAGAAAGAACATCTTAAAAATGTGGTCTATATGTTATTAGCTAGTAGAAAGGTAGAATAAGATTTCTCCATTCTTGTACCTGTGTCTGGAGTCCAAAGAGGGACTGAGGAACTGGAGAAAGAGAGACACGCAGTGGCCACCGTGGGTAATCACAAGGGCATCACCTCTGGTTCTCGTGGGGGATGGATGGACAGCTCCTAATGGTGGGCAGTACCTTTTCCTAGAGAGGTAGGAGAAGAAGTCCAACTGTGAACCTTGTGTAGGTCTTGCTATATCAAGAAATTTTGTAAGAGGATTAAAAAACAGGAACAATGCACTTTTAATTAATCAGTATATACTTATTTACAGTTATTATTCCTAATAACTTTGAAAATATACCACATAGTAAGGGTAAACAAGTCTCACTTCCCATAGATTACTAAAAACTAACTCATTGTCTTTCAAAGGTTAGAGGTCCACAACAGGATCAATGGTGCCCATGAGCACCAGTGTGTTTTTGTGTGTGCGCGCGTGCGTGCGTGTGTGTGTGTGTGTGTGTGTGTGTGTGTGTGTGTGTAAAACAAAACAAAGCAAACATGCAAAAACTCCCTACAGCCTAGAGCTCAGTTATCTATAATAGCCACTCATTGATGGCAATGCATAGTGTTCAAATATTAATTTTGATTGGTTATTATGGAAAGTTAAGAGGAGTTCCCACGTGTCTACTGAAACATGAAAAAAAAAAAACCTAACAACACAGAGGATGGCTATACTCCCAAGACATATGACAGGGTAGTAACTAGATCGTACATACTCTTTGCCTAAGAAGTACTTGTGGGCCAAGATGTTACAGATTAATACAATAAGCATTTTCAAAAATTCAAATGATAGTATTTCATTGCTGTTTTTATTTTTCCAAACAAGTAAAGTCAAAATAAACCATGGGTCTGAATATGTGTTTGCGTTTATATATGTATATATGGGTTTGTGTGTATATATCTTATACATATATAAATATTATATTACATATTGTTATAAGCATAATATAGTATGTATATATAATAGCCAGCATTTATATAATCTTTTAAGGTTTACAAAGTGTTTAATAAATGCTATCTTATTTGATGCTCACAATAAACCCACAAAAGAGTTTCTGTTATTGTCCTTATTTTTACTTAGTTGAGGAAACTAAGTCTGTAAGTGTTTAAGTGACTTGCTCAAGGTCACATAGTTAAGTTAGCAAGTGAGTGAAGGGGATTTGATCTCAGGTATTCCTGACTGCACGTCTAATGATATATTCTTTGCAACACCTAGTTACCTTTATAATATATGCATATATGTAAATATATACATGTATGTGCACATGAACATCCACCAGCATAGGCATATGTGTATGTATATTTTTATATGTATATATATATGTATAAATACTATTTATGTATATAATGACTGTTTTGATGAAAATGTTCTTTCCTATACAAAGCTCTTCTTTCATTATACTCAAATCTTGTTCTTATAATTTTAAGAGTAAACAACTTTCCAGCAACACCCAGAAATTGTTATCATTCCATTTAGCTTGTATAGACCATGAGGAAATATGAGCTTCCCCAAAATTGAATGGAAGGAGAGAGGACTAGATTGTCTTTCAGGAATTGCACAGAATGATGTCAATGAGTCCAAACCCAATATTCTTCTGGTTATCCAAGTCACAAAAGCCTTTAGTGTCTGAAGATTTAAAGTTCAGTATAACCCAAAGAACAGTTAGAGGAGTACATAGCAGGTAGAAACAGGCTGTGATGCATTACAAAGAAAGAATAACTCCAGAGAAGCAAGCTGTCAGATTCCATCCTGGAGCTGCTTTTAAAAACCATTATTAAAGATATTATTGTGCTTGAATATTTAACAGACCAGTGATTCCATCAGAGGGGACAGTTTTGCCTGATATAGATCACTGATCTTCTGTGCCTTAGTACATGACTCATGAGTGGCCATGATTAAAAGTCTCATCACTCTGTAGGCAAGATGATGAGAATCTTACAAGGCTGTTCCTTAGTAGATAGACACATTCTGTCACCACACCTTTCCTCAGAAACTTTCTACCTTGAAAGAGTCTTTTGGAACTGGAGCTTTGTGGTCCAAACATCACAGAATGTGGGGTGACTCTCATGGTCTTAGGAAATATCAGAGGAGGGTTTCACTGGAGGATCTCAGATCATCATAGCAGAGAAGTTGCCTCATGTCAGTGGTTGGGGTGCTGGTCTTGAAGTCAGGGAGACTTTTCTTCATATCTGACTTTTCCTAGCTATAGAAGCCTGAGAAAGCCACTTACGCTCTATGTGCCTCAAGACTTATCTAAGAGGATGGGTTGTCATTTTTTTAAAGTGCATTGGGGGCAGCTAGGTGGCGAAGTGAGTAGAGCACCAGCCCTGGAGTCAGGAGGACCTGAGTTCAAATACAGCCTCAGATACGTGACACATTTATTAGCTATGTGACCTTGGGCAAGTCACTTAACCCTGATTGCCCTGCCTTCCCCCCTCCAAAAAAACATACACTGGCAAGTGGGTGGGTGGGATACTGGACAAAGTGTTGGGCTTAGATTCAGAAGGACCTGCTTTTTAATCCTGCCTCAGTTAATTAGTATCTGTGTGACTGAGCAAGTAACTTAACTTTTTTTCTCTTTCAGATTCTCCATTTGTAAGATGGAGATAAAAGTAGAATTATTATCAAAGATAAAGAAAAGATTATATGAAGTGTCTTGCAAACATTAAAGTACTATGAATGTTATTTACTACTACTACTACTACTACTACTACTACTACTACTGCTGCTGCTGCTGCTGCTGCTGCTGCTGCTGCTACTGTCTCCATCACTACCACTGCCACCACTACTACTGGAGGGCAAGTACTTGGTGCAGTGGATAGAGTCCTGGGCCTGGAGTCAGGAAGGCTCATCCTCCTGAGTTCAAATCTGGGCTCAGACACTTACTAGTTGTGTGACCCTGGGCAAGTTATTTAACCTATTTGCCTCAGTTTCCTCATCTGTTGTAAAAATGAGCTGGGCAAAGAAATGGCAAACCAGTCTGGTATCTCTGCAAAGGAAACCCCCAAAGGAAACACAAAGACATGACTCAACAGCAACTACTACTTCTACTACTACTACTACTACTACTACTTCTACTACTACTGTTATCACCCCATTATCAGTGTTGGTGGAGGGAGTCCCCATGCTAAGAATTCTCCCGTGCTGATGACATCATTGCTCATCTTCAAATAGCCTACCAATCCTGAGCCAATTGCTGAAGTATGTTTTATTTTGTCTTTCTTAGCGTGTACTTTTAAATACTTAGTAATTTATTAGCCTAACCTCTGAAATCTTAAATTATAGATGGTCAGTCTAAAGTTGACTTTTCATGGGGGATAGCAAATTGTAAATATAGCAAAAAAATAAAAATAGCAAATTGTAATGAAGCACAACTTAGCAATGTACAGGGAGGCCAAATCTGACCAAAATGTGATACAGTAGAAAGAACACTGGTTCTAGAAGTAGAGGACCCAGATTAAATCAAGTACAGAAACATTTGTTAAATGCTTCATAGGTACCAGGTACTCTGCTAAATGCTGGGGATACACCAAATGGGAGCCAAGCAGTCTGTGCTTTTGAGGAGCTAACAGTCTAATGGAGGAGACAACATGCAAGCCACTATGTACAAACCAGATATAGGTAAGAAAAATTGGAAATGTCAAGAAAGGGAAGACACTAGCATTGGGAGAGAATGAGAAATGCTTCTTCCAGAAGGTGGGACTGCAGAGAAGTCAGGAGGCAAAATTGGGAAGTGAGAGAGTTCCAAGGATGGGAAACTGCTAGTGACAATGCATGCAACAGAAGAATGGACTTCCCTGGATGCTCACTACTTGTGAAACTTGGGGCAAGTCACTTAACCTTCTGGAAGTCATTTTACTCACAGCTGGAAGTCACTGCTAATCCCTTTAGATATTCCTGCTCAATGCCTCCTTCAGTTAGGTTAGCCTTTTTTATCTCTTTACATGTTATATCCTTCTATAAAATATAAGCTTCTTAATCAGGAACAATTGTCTCTTTCCTCTTGGTGTGCCTAACAGTCCCTAGCGCATAGTAGGGGCTTAAGAAATTACGGAGCAAAAGAACATGATAAAAGGATTATAATAATAATTCTAAGCAATTTGCTCAGTGATTAACACATGATTTTGCACATTTTTTTCATAAGATTTTGATAATATAGAAACTTATAGTCAAATATAAAAAATACTTGTCTGCACTAGTTTGAAAAACCAGCCATTCTTTAGTTTCCCATTTCCAATATATGCCCAACAAATGCCTTGAAAATGGAATGTTTGTAGCTTGTTTCACCTGAATTCTTCACATTTTTGCTTTAGACTCCCAGAGCTACAAGTGAGAGGAAAGTAGGGACCATGAAACATGGCACTCTTCAAAAAGTCAGTCCTTTGATGCAGCCACACCTGAACTCATTTCCCTTGATATGAAGTCTCTCATCTAAGTGAGTTATGTGGTCTCGAAAACATGAGCACTGTGTGTTCTTTACTTGGGTTCAGTAGCGACTTGTCATTTCTTTGTACTGATTCCAAGTTATTCAAGGGCTCCTCTGGGTTTTTTCACCCTCTCATAATTAGGATATTTCCCAGATAATGTTCCATGGCAGTATACCATGCAACATACAAAGAGTAAGTACAAAAGAGGATTCCTGAAGCACAATGTTGTGTCTATCAATTCATTTTTAGTACAATGAGCCAAATTGTCTCTGTTTGTCTGTCTCTGTCTCTCTGTCTCTGTCTCTCCGTCTGTCTGTTTCTGTTTCTGTCTCTCTGTGTCTCTGTCTATCTCTGTCTCTCTGTCTCTCTCTGTCTCTCTGTCTCTCTCTGTCTCTCTGTCTCTGTGTCTCTCTCTCTCTCTCTCTCTCTCTCTCTCTCTCTCTCTCTCTCTCTCTCTCTCTCTCTCTCTCTCTTTCTCTCTCTCCCTTTCTCTTAGAACTACATTATTGAGTCTGGCCCTCTATTGAAAAATATTGTCCATGACAAGATGCTCATTCATATTTTATACAATTTATAAACTATATTCTTGGCAAAGCTATAATTAGCATGCTTCTATCATCTAGGAAGAGATTCATAAAATTGTCTTGGGTCCAGCAGCATGGCAATGGTCACCAAATCAACCTACGTCAATTCAGAAAAAATGGAAAGGCAGAAACCTTCTAATATAAGTTCCCTTGGGTATAATCCCTGGGACAGAGGAAAACTGCTAAAATGGGGGGGAGGGCAGAAAGCACCTCACTTGGTGTAGCAGCTATATCAAGAAAACATATCAAGTGAGTTTCTATTTTGACTCAGTCAGACAATAAGCATTTATTAAGCACTTACTATACGCTCGGCATTGTGTTAAGCTCTAGAAAAGAAAGCAAGGTAAAATTATTTATTTACTTGCTATATATTAAGCTCAATGGTTTCTATGTTGTTGAAGGCCTCTGAGTCTTCTTAGTTCCATCTTAATTTGAGCACCCTGAGGTAATGCTGCAGTTGACATGCCCCAGTTATAATTCTCATTCATCATTTCATTCACAACCTGGCCCCTTCTTACCTTTCCAATCTTCTTAAACATAACCCCTTTCCACATATTCTATATGACAGTGGCTCTGACCTCCATGCAGATCCTCACATAAGATCCTCTATTTTCAATTTTTTCACTATTTTCTCTGTCCTTCCCATGCCAAAAATTCCTCCCCTCCTCGTTTCTGCTTCCTGCTTCCTTCAAGTCTCAGATAAAATTCAGTTTTCTGTAAAATGTCTTTCTCAATCCTCCTTTCAAAAAAAAACAACAACATATGTTGGCTCTGAGATTGCCTCCAATTTAGCACATATGTATGTTTGTATGTAGTTTTCGGCATATTATCTCCACCCCCAACACATACACATATTGTGAGCTACTTAAGGAGAGGGACTATTTTTGTCTTTTTCTGTATACCCAGTACTTAGCACAATGTCTTAATGAATGAACTTAATGAAAGCTTATTGACTTGACTTCTTGGTTTGTCTCATAAAATTCACAGTTCTTTTTTTTTTTTTTTACCAATTGGCTTGTATTTCATATTTCCAGAGGAATTATTGAGTATTTTATTTTTTCCTTTCACATTATTCTATAAAGAATCAAAAACGAGGCACATTTTCACTTGAGTCAAAAGTAGTTGGGGGAGGGAGAAAAAAAGGAAGGTGGCCAGGAGGACAGTTGTGGCATCAGATGATAAATGCAACTGTGATGGAGAACAGAGAGTAGAGAGGGAGGGATGGGTAGAGGAAAAGGCAAGCCTCAACAAGAGCGACTCTGAGGAGAAAGAATAGGGTAAGCCATGGACACCAGGGACATGGTAGCTATTAAGGCCTGGCAAGAACCTGGAAATGCTGGTAAAATGGGATCTTGTGGTATCACTAATTGAATTGGCACTGTAGTCATGAGATCCCAATTTCTGGATTACTTCCAGCATCAAACAAAAAAATCCTGTGTTTGGCTTTTGAAAACCTTTGTATCTTGTCCCATTCTGACCTTGCCAATCTTCTTACTCTTAATTCCTTGCCACATATGCTAAAATCTAGTGACACTCACTCCTTCACATTCCTTGCACAAGATGCTTTATCTGCTATTGTTGAGTTTTTCTCTGGCTGTTCCCCATGCCTAGAATGATCTCTCTCCTCCTTTGCCTCCTGGCTTCACTGACTTCTGTCAAATTTCAGCTAAATCCCACTTTCTCTAGGAAGTCTTTTCCATTCCCTCTCAATGCTAATGCCTTCTCTCTGAGGTTACCACTGATTAGAATTTTGTTACATTATATTACATCATGATTAATTATCATACAGCATATATATATATATATATATATATATACATGCGCATATATACTGAATCAACATTAAATATAAATAGACATCACATGTGTACATGTGTATATGTATATATATATATATATATATATATATATGTGTGTGTGTATATACATATATATGTGTGCTTAGCTTTTTGCAAGTTTTTTCCCCATTAGAATGTGAACTCTGTGAGGGTAGGGACTGTGTTTTTATTTCCAGTCCTTAGCAAAGCATCTAGCATATAGTAGGTGATTAATAAATACTTGTTAGCTAACATTTAACAAATTAACACAAATTAGCTTTTATAAAGGGGTTTTTACTTAACCTTGTTTGCCTCACTTTCCTCATCTGTAAAATGAGCTGGAGAAGGAAATGACAAACCCCTCCAGCATCTTTGCCAAGAAAATCCCAAATGGGGTAACGGAAAGTTGGCCACCAGTGAAACAACTGAAGAAGAACAAAAATTCATTGTAAAGCTGTAGCAAGAAAAGAAAGTTGCAAAGTATGTTCTCCATTTAGGAATGAGTGTGGTGGGGTTTGCATTCTGTAATCTATAACCTCAGCAGGTAGGGATCACACTTGGAGCTTTTACTACCAAACACATTTCTAAATTTGCCACAGTTGATGGATAAATCAGTCTCAATTGCTGTTACTTCAGGTCACCCTGAAGGGCCTCAGTTGCTCTCCACCCATGCTCATTCCTAAGCAAATCCTTGCCCGGATTCTAGATTCTAAACTTGGAGTGCCCACTTTTCCAACCTTTCTAAGCTTACTCATTTGATAGCTTCAAATATTATTTCGTCTAAAAACAGGAAAGATCAAATGAAAAAGGGCAATGAACAGTGGACCCAATTTATAGGTGGGAAGGTTTCCAATACTCTCCCTACTCAGAAGCTTACAGTATTGCTGCCTCACTCAAACCAGCCAGCCAGAAAATGTGAAATCTTTTAGACAGTTGATGTATCTACATGTGTGTATACACACATATATGTTATATATAGAAGCACACATATATGTGTGCATATGTGCATATACATGCGTATATAAACATGTTATATATGCGCATGTATGTATGTATGTTGTCTCCTCTCTGTAAGGGTGACTATAGAAAAGGCTTTAAGTGTGATCTCAGTTCCAACTCAACAGCCAATCAAAAAAGTCCTCTTCTTCATATGGTAAACAGATTAGAAATAATACATGAACACACTAAAGTCCAGTTCAAACATCACAAATGCTCATGTGAAGTGGCTTCACTGGCCAGTCCCCTCAGCATATTGAAGCTAATTCTCTGTCTCTCATTTTGCACATATTTTGTATTAAGTTCTCCATATAAATTACTCCTTTAGTGCTCCCCTCTCCCAGTAATATCTAAACTCCCTGAGGGCAGAGATGATTAAATTTTAGTCTCCGAATCCCTTTTGTCTAGTGCAGTGAACAGCACTTAACAAATCTTATCGAATTGGACTAAGCTAAAAAAAAATTAGAGATAAAGACTTAACTTCTTTAATTAGAGTTTCTGCGGTAGAGATCATATAGAGATAGTATCTTATTTTCTCAGCAAAATGATTTAGCAAACCCATACATCATCATTTTTACAAATGGAGACCTTCCATAATAAATGATGCTCAAGCTTATATATACATGCACATGCATACAGTCCTCTTTACAATCAGCCCAGAATACCAACCATTTTTTTTCATAGGAGACATGGAAAATTGGCAAGTGGTGCCAGCAAGCATCTACATGACATACCAATTAGGCTCCTACAGTAGGACAGGAAGTGAAGAAGGATGTTGGAGCAAGTTGAAAGTGTCAGGGGGAATTGAGGCAATCAGAATGCAATTATCTAATCTGAGACCTTTCCCAGGCCCTGGGGTGAAATCCTTCTTTGTTCCAAAAGTACTGGAGGGTCTGGAATGACAATGGATTTGGCCCTTTATATGTGCATCTTATTTGAAATGTAGCAAACCCTGTAGCCTGAAGCCCTAAATGCCATCTGTGGGCAATAGGCCTGTCTAAATCCAAGCAAAGAATGCCACTGGGGAAAATGCTGATGCCAGTGACAATGTTGGCTTGCTGAGGATTTTTAATTAAGTGTTGAACTCATACTTCAATGACTGCATGCATCCCAGGACTTATTGATGTGGGTACATGCTCCATATGCAGATCTCAACCCATCTAAAAGTCACTAACCTGTGTACTATACCTTTTGACCTCACACCATCACTCATTAGGAGGTATTCCTTGACTTAAAGATGGAAAGGGGAGAGAGAAATGAATCGTATGTACAAAACCACTTATATTTACATTTACAACTTTGCATTTCCTAATTAACTGGGTCCTTGCTACAGCAAGGCAATCATTTTATTCTTTTCCAATTTATTCACTATCTCATTTGCAACAATGACTGTTCTAAAATCCCTCATCTCTCCTTGCTGCTGTTGTTGTTCATTATTTCTTCTTTAAGAGGACCACTGACATCAGGAGGGTGTTATGGTAATTAGGGTGAGACATTTTTATTTTCTCTTTTGGAATGCCAAGGTAATCAAGTACCTTTGATGAGTCTTGCCTTTCAAATGTAATAGCAAGCAAAATGGACTTTTTGTTGTCTTTTATTTCTTTGATTGAATGAAGAGTCTTTGGCCTGCTTAAGAAACAAAAAAGCCTAGTTCACATAGCTTTGAGTCTTAGGGTTGTGACACCCCCTGACTCTGAGAAGGGGATATAAGATCTGAGGTTGGCATTTTGTTTTGGGGCTCTTACTCACTGGAAGAGTGTTGTGTGATTTGACCAGATGAGTCTGGGTTGCAGTTGTTAAGAGACCCCCAGATTTGAAAATCCAGATATTGGTGCTTCTCTTTTTGGTCACAATGTATGTGATGTCTTGATCAGACAAAGCCTGTCTGTTGAATTGTGTGCTCTGTTTATATTTTCTCTGTTTGTAATTTCTGTTTGTATTTGCTCTGAAGCTCAGGGTGCTGGCTTTTGCCCCTGAACTAAGTGAATGATATATGTATGTTTGATTAAAGTAAGATTGTAAACCCCCTAAAGTTGCTTTCCTTTGAAAAGCATATCAAAGAACCTGTGCTGGCAGCCCTCCTGTGTGTTGGTGTTGTTGGTCTTACAGCTCCAGAGCAGTTGCAAGTAGCATTGTTGGTGATATTTTGACTTGCAAGTAAATTAGATTTGAGAGAGCAGGGATGTGCAGAGTCATCAGCCTCACTCTCTTCTCTAGTCATTGAAGTCCAGTGGGGAGACATAGATCAGGATGACTGATGATGACACCATGCAGTGGGAGACATTAGTCTTTTTAAGCTAAGGTCTTTCCCTTAAGATTCCCATGGTATTCCTATTCCCCATCTTCATACCTGAGGACCTTGAGTTGAGTAAGCAGAAAAAGAAGATGGAAAATTAAGAGAGAGAAAATTCTTTTTGGAAAGGGGAACAAAAAATGAAATGTAAAAACTAAGGAATAGGATTAGCTAAAGGGGAGGAGAGGAAGGTGGAATATCATATGGGAAGAGGATATGAAGAGGGAAGGGAAGAGGGTCAGTAAGAACAGAGCTGACTTAAAGAATAAGAAAAGTAACTGAAGGTATATAATATTGTGATTATAGCAAAAGAGGGAACTTGAAAATGAACAGCTTCTGCAGAGACAGCATTAAAGCATCTGGGATAAAAAGGGCAGTAGTCAGACGGTGGAAAACTTTGTATCAAATTTCTCTGAAAAAAGATCTAGTATCCAAAATATATAAATAATTAATAAATATACATAAGACTAATAGTCATACTCAACAGACAAATGGTCAAAGTAGAGGAACAAGCAGTTTTCAAAAGAAGAATCACAAAATATTCACAACCACAGGGGAAAAAAATCCTCCCACTCACTAATGATAAGAGAAATAAATTTTTAAAAAATATTATGGTTTTTACCTCACACCCTGAAAATGGACAAAAAAATGACAAACAATAGCAACAGTCAATCCTGGAGGGGTTGTGCAAAGATAGACATGCCAAGACATTGTAGGTGGACCTGTGAAATGTCACAACTATTTTGGAAAACAATTTAGAGTTAATCAAATATTGTGACTAACATGTTTATATATCCCTTGAACCATAAATTCTCTTACTGGGCTTATAGCTCAAGGAAGATATTAAAAAGAAAAAAAATCCTCATATATACCAAAATATTTGCAGCAGCACTTCTTGTGAGAACTAAAAATTGGAAACAAAGTATGTGCCCATCAATTGGGGAATGTCTGTACAAATTATGGGGCATGAATGTAATGGAATAGTACTGTATACACCTTCTTCTAGTCAACCACCCTATGAATCCAGGAGCTTCTGACTTCTTGAACTAACAAGCTAGCTACCAAGGCTAGAAACCTTGGAATTACTGTTTCACCACCTGTGCTAAGGAAATGAAACACAAAGCAGATGAATCATGTAGGAATTTCAGATCCAATCTTCATCTCACACAGGAAAACATATGTTCTTACTGTCATGCTTTTTGTAGTCACCATGTTTGTGGGGACAAAGATGGGAGCAGGAAGAAATTCTGACTTTACTGGTTGGGCTATGTGAGACAGAGGCTGCCTGAGTACCAAGTGGCATGATATCAAAATAAGAAGTCAGAAAATGGGAGAGCATGGAGTAAATTCTCTTAAAGAACACTGAATGGGTAGTTCATATAGGCTCAGTGGCTTATTTTCTTAGGCATGGCTCCCCTTACCATCATGGAGAACAAGGGGGACCAAAAAGGGCTTGTTGCAATATCCCAAAACAAAAGTCCTTTATAATTGAGCCAAAACAAATGTCTCCCTGGAAGTGACCCAGGCAAAACACCAAGGCTAGCAGATTAGGGGCTGTGTTGATTACTCTAATTCCACACGCATGGTAATAGATGATATTTATTGGTTATATAACAGTTCTCTACTATGTAGATATGATATTACTAATTGCACTCATGATAGAATGCTTTATTATTTACCATTTCCCTCTTAAGCATTGTGCTTACATGGAGGATCATAGGTTTATAGATTTAGAACTGGAAAAGATATAATAAAATAGTCCAATTCCTTCCCTTTACAAATGAGGAAAACGAGCCTCAGAGTAGTTAAGTAACTTGTCCAAGGTCACACAAATTGTGAATAGAAAAGAAACACTTGACTTGAATTGGACTTACTTGAATTGATTTGAATTAACACTGAGTTGAGGTCTGCAGAGATGACAAATAAGATCCCAGAGGAGATGTTCAATGCAAACTTCTCTCTCATCCATTTTTAAAGGAATGATGCAACAATTATAGAATAACCAAAGGAGAATCCATAAGGTAAGAATACCAAAACAGTATATGAGGTTAAAAATCATGAAATACCATTGTGGAACACACATTCTTAGAATACAAGGAATTTTATGTTTGTGATTCTAGGTTCAGCCATGCTCTTGTCTTCTTCGGCATTAACTCTGATGACTTGATAAGAGAGATCATGCATTGGTTCTGCCAACACATATAAGAAGAAACCTGAGGGGGGTGGGAGGTGAAATGGGGGAAATAACAGAATATTCAGGAAGTACAGCACTAAGTGAAAGGCTGGCTGGAAGGGAAAGGGCTTCTGGTGTAGGAAAAGGGGAGTGAAAAGCAAACTGAGGCCAACTCGTTAACCCTGTTCCAAGTTTACTTTGTCAGGGATCCAGAGTTAGTTCCTCTAAACCTCCAAATGTCAGGGACCAAGGATTCTGTCTTGAGGTAAATCTATGGAATCATATATAGAAGAGAGGTGAAAGATTTTGTGGCGAAACGAGATAAGGGACTAAGAATACCAGAGAAAGTCTGAAAGACCAAAAAAATACCAAGGGAGAGAGCCTCAAAAATCCAAGAAAAACACTAACTCATAAACAAATGAGTTCATAAAGTTTTTAAAGAAGAGCATATTTTAAAGGATTGAAAAAAATCAAACATACCAGAGCATAACAAGATTGCTATTATACTACCAAGGAAAGGGAATCAGAATTTCCTAATTAAAAAGACAGTTCTTCAGATGCTTCAGAAATCATGGCATAATAGCAAGAAATCTCAGAAGACTTTGAAAAAGAAATAAAACTATTAGAAAAAATATTGAAAATACAACTACATTTGAAATCAGACTTCTCAACACAGGTTGAAGTTTTTTTAGTGTTGAAGCACCTAATGAGGCTTAGTGCTGATGCTGATTGCCTTGTTAGGTGTAGTTCTCCCTTAACTGATAAGATATGTGTGTGTGTGTGTGTGTGTGTGTGTGTGCTTGAGCATGCGCATATGCTCCAATTTTTTGTGGACTCCACATCATTCAGCACATGCTCTTTCAACATGGGGGAAGGCAGAGATTAGGCAAATATCCCATGAAATCAAGCTTCTTGTCACCTTTGAGCATACCAAGAAACCAACTCCACCAACTCCTTTCTTTTCCTCTCCAAGAAAAATTTGTGATCTATCCTTTCTTTTAACTATAACTTTGTTCTTCAGTTTCCTTTATGGTGAAAATGTCGAGCTCGGGAGGATTCAACTCCTCCAGTATGTCTACTTATTTGTCAATTGCTACAAAAAAAGAATCACAGAGTACAAAATATTTTGCAGAGAATATAAAAATCTTATGTCCCCCTTCCCCCATTTTTGCCATTCTCCCACCTTTCCTGCAGAAATGAAAGACCCAGGACTGAACCATTTTGCATTTTTTTTGTTTTTTTTCATGGATTTCCACAGCCAAAGAATCCATCACCAAAAGTCCAGTGTACTGAGTTGAACCTCTCAATATTTATCTAGGCTGGCCTCAGTTATATTTGGTGTGTTGCTAGGGCTATAATTCAAGCCTTTGAATCATGGTAGAGCCATTCAGAACTCATGTTGTACAGGCAAGCCTAAGGAGATCCCAGCATCACCTTTATGCCACAATTAGACATCAGAGTAGGATTTTGCAAGGAAACAAGAACATCAAAAATTAGACATTCATACAGAAAGATAAGAAACAAGAGGAAAATTCTCTGTTTATCAAATGATTCCACAAAATAGGTGTGATGGCTATAAGTTAAAACAAAAGAAATCCAAAATAATTAAAAAACTCCAAAACTATATCACTAATGAAAATCAATATGAACATTTTAGATAAATCCCAGCAAAAAGACTATTGAAATATATCTTTATTCATGATGATCAAATTGGACCTAAACCAATGTCATGACAAGAACAGCTTTCCATACGTCAAGACAGATCAGTGAAAACTTTATTAAGGAACACAGAAAATACAGATACTCATAGTTATAGGAAGACTTTCTGACATAAAGAAGCCCCTCTTTACAGAGTCTGAAGGAATCCTTTAATGTCCTAAGACAAACAGATAATTTCTATTTGTATTGTCCTTGGAGATGGGCACATCTTTATTTCGTTTTTGCTATAGAATTTTATGATTGGTTAGCTTACAACAGAACCACCAGTTTTGTCATAATAGTATTAAGACAAAGGATTAAGGCTTTAAGAGAGCCAGGGCAAAGTCTCACACACACACACACACACACACACACACACATGCACGCGCGCGCACACACACACACACACACACACATTTCCTTGTCTTGAGTGAAATGGAGGTCATTTTCGAAGACTGATTTATTCATGCTAAAAGAAGGAAACATGGGTCCCCTCTCTAATTTTAATACTAAACAATCCTCCAGACCAGGGCAATTTAATATGAGGAAAATAATTATAAGACAATATAAAAAAGTAGAAATTCCCCCAAGAGATTGACTTCAGTTTGAGGGAAGAATATAAAATGTGTTCTTTATTTTTATGAGTTGGATCAGTTGGCTTCTGAACTTCTTTCCAATTTGATTGTGTTACTATGGGGAAGTAGAATTGGTTGCTTCATTTAGGTCTTGATCATTGGAGCTTCTCTACACATACATATATACATACAGCTTTTAAGAGGATCATCTTGAAGACTTTTCATCACAAAATTTATATAGAAATTATATTTGATAGAGTGTTTTCTGAGTCAAAAGAAAAATGGTATGTTGTTACTGTATAAATTGTTCTCCAGGTTCTGCTCACTTTACTCTGCATCAATATATACAACTTTTCCTGAGTTTCTCCTAATCTGTCTTTTTCTTTATTTCTTGTAAGACAATAAAATCCCACTACTTTTATGTACCATTTTCCCAGTTAATTCAGTTATTTTCCCATTTATTGGTATCCCCTTATTTACAGTTTTTATCCACTGCAAATAGACCTTTTACACATACATTTAATGTATCTTTGTCCTCTTTCTTTTATCTCTTTGGGATATGAGTCTACTAATAGGATCATTGCATGAAAAATGTGATGATTTAGAAGGGAGGAAATAGTGCCAAACTATTTTCCAAAATGCCTAGACCACTTCATTACTCCATCAAAAATGTAGCGGTGTGCCTATTTTACCACAGCCCCTCCAACAATTGTCATTTTTGACAATCTCTTCTATGCTGTCTTCTATTTGAAGGAAGTATTGTACAGGGTAAGGTTAAGAAATTGACAGTGCTGAGCAGCAGATATCATTGGAATCTGATATGTGGTAGCAGTGATAATGAGATAAAATCTTTCTGGAATCAAAGGAATTAAATTCAAATGTCATAAATAAATACAAAGCTAGTCATATTGCAGCACATACAGAATATGATTCAAACTCCAAGCATTTCATGATGATTAAACATAATCCAGTTAAAGTTAAAATTATTCAAATCCAAGATGAAAAAAAAAGTATTTTGGGTTTGATGGTTTACTTCACAGGTGTCAAACTCATGGCTAGCAGGGCATAAGCAGCTACAAAACTCCCCAGTGCACTCCAAGCAAGATTAAAGTATAATTGGGAAATGCTTAACAAAATAAATAAAAATACAATGCAATACAGATAATGTTCACTTGTGGTTTGCAAATTCAATATGCAGGGATCCATTTCTATTTGAATTAGAAAGTTGTGTCCGGGGGGGTGGAGCCAAGATGGCGGCTGGTAAGCACGGACTAGAGTGAGCTCCGTACCCAAGTCCCTCCAAAAACCTATAAAAATGGCTCTGAACCAATTCTAGAACGGCAGAACCCACAGAACAGCAGAGGGAAGCAGGGCTCCAGCCCAGGACAGCCCGGATGGTCTCTGGGTGAGCTCTATTCCACACGGAGCTGGGAGCTGGGAGCTGGGAACGGAGTGGAGCAGAGCCCAGCCTGAGCGGCGTGGACGATCCAGACCGGAAGCCGGGCGGAGGGGGCCCTAGCGCCCTGAATATGTGAGCTGCGGCAGTTACCAGACCCCTCGACCCACAAACACCAAAGACTGCGGAGAAGGTTAGTGGGAAAAGCTGCGGGAGTGGAAGGAGTTCGCGGTTCGGCTTCCAGCCCCGGGGGCAGCGGAGGGGGGGCAGCTACAGCTGTTGTTACTTCCGGCTCCAGGCCCACCTGGTGGGAGGAATTAAGTGGCGGATCGCAGCAGGGGTGCACAGCCTGCCGAAGGTCTGAGCCCAGTCTGGACTGGGGGTCCTTGGGGAAGGAGGAGTGCGGCTCTGACAGAGCTGGCACCTCCCCCCCAAACGTAGAACATAGAACTCTGTAATCTGCAAGCAGTCATACCCCACTGAAAAACTCAAGGGTCAAGTTAGTTAGTTGGGAATATGGCCAGGACGCGAAAACGTGCCCAGATTCAGTCTCAGACTTTGGATTCTTTCTTTGGTGACAAAGAAGACCAAAACATACAGCCTAAAGAAGACAACAAAGTCATAGAGCCTACAACCAAAGCCTCCAAGAAAAACATGAACAGGCCCCAGACCATAGAAGAACTCAAAAAGGATTTGGAAAAGCAAGTTAGAGAAGTAGAGGAAAAATTGGGAAGAGAAATAAGAAGGATGCGAGAAAACCATGAAAAACAAGTCAATGACTTGCTAAAGGAGACCCAAAAAAATACTGAAAAATACACTGAAGAAAACAGCACCTTAAAAAACAGACTAACTCAAATGGCAAAAGAGCTCCAAAAAGCCAATGAGGAGAAGAATTCCTTGAAAGGCAGAATTAGCCAAATGGAAAAGGAGGTCCAAAAGACCACTGAAGAAAATACTACTTTAAAAATTAGATTGGAGCAAGTGGAAGCTAGTGAATTTATGAGAAATCAGGATATTATAAAACAGAACCAGAGGAATGAAAAAATGGAAGACAATGTGAAATATCTCCTTGGAAAAACCACTGACCTGGAAAATAGATTCAGGAGAGATAATTTAAAAATTATTGGACTACCTGAAAGCCATGATCAAAAAAAGAGCCTAGATACCATCTTACAGGAAATTATCAAGGAGAACTGCCCTGATATTCTAGAGCCACAGGGCAAAATAGAAATTGAAAGAATCCATCGATCGCCTCTGCAAATAGATCCCAAAAAGAAATCTCCTAGGAATATTGTTGCCAAATTCCAGAGCTCCCAGATCAAGGAGAAAATATTGCAAGCAGCCAGAAAGAAACAATTTGAGTATTGTGGAAACCCAATCAGAATAACCCAAGATCTGGCAGCTTCTACATTAAGAGATCGAAGGGCTTGGAATGCGATATTCCGGAGGTCAATGGAGCTAGGATTAAAACCAAGAATCACCTACCCAGCAAAACTGAGTATCATGTTCCAAGGCAAAATATGGATTTTCAATAAAATAGAGGACTTTCAAGCTTTCTCAATGAAAAGACCAGAACTGAATAGAAAATTTGACTTTCAAACACAAGAATCAAGAGAAGCATGAAAAGGTAATCAAGAAACGGAAATTGCAAGGGACTTACTAAAGTTGAACTGTTTTGTTTACATTCCTACATGGAAAGATGATGAGTATGATTCATGAGACCTCAGTATTAGGGTAGTTGAAGGGAATATGCATATATATATGCATATATATATATGTTTAAGTATATATATAAGTGAATGTGTATGTATGTATGTATCTATGTGTATATGTATGTATGTGTATGTATGTGTATATATATATATGTAAAAGAGAGAGAGCAGACACAGGGTGAGTTGAGGATGAAGGGAAGATATCTAAAAGAAATAAAATGAAATTAAGGGATGAGAGAGTAACATACTGAGAGAGGGAGATAGGGAGAGATAGAATGGGGTGGATTATCTCGCATAAAGGTGGCAAGAGGAAGCAGTTCTATGGGAGGAGGGGAGAGGGCAGGTGAGGGGGGAATGAGTGAACCTTGCTCTCATCAGATTTGGCCTGAGGGGGAATACCATACATACTCAGTTGGGTATCTTACCCCACAGGAAAGAAGAGGGAGGAAGATAAAAAAAAATAAAAGGTGGGGGGATGATGGAGTGGAGGACAGATGGGGGTGGAGGTAATCAAAACAAACACTTTGGAAAGGGGACAGGGTCAAGGGAGAAAATTCAATAAAGCGGGATGGGTTGGGAAGGAGCAAAATGTAGTTAGCCTTTCACAACATGAGTATTGTGGAAGGGTTATACATAATAATACATGTGTGGCCTAGGTTGAATTGCTCAACTTCTTAGGGAGGGTGGGTGGGAAGGGAAGAGGGAAGGGAATTTGGAACTCAAAGTTTTAAAATCAGATGTTCAAAAACAAAAAAACTTTTTGTATGCAACTAAAAAATAAGATACACAGGCAATGGGGCGTAGAAATTTATCTTGCCCTACAAGAAAGGAAGGGAAAAGGGGATGAGAGGGGAGGGGGGTGATAGAGGGGAGGGCTGACTGGGGAACAGGGCAACCAGAATATACGCCATCTTGGAGTGGGGGGGGAGGGCAGAAATGGGGAGAAAATTTGTAATTCAAACTGTTGTGAAAATCAATGCTGAAAACCAAATATGTTAAAGAAATAAATTGCATTTAAAAAAAAAAAAAAAAAAAAAAAAAAGAAAGTTGTGTCCGACCCTTTGTGACCTCATTTGAAATTTTCTTAGCAAATATACTGGAGTGATTTGCCGTTTCCTTCTCCAGCTCATTTCCTTTCCTTTCTTTGTTTCTTTGTTTCTTTGTTTCTCTGTTTCTTCTTTCCTTCCTTCCTTTCTTTCTTCCTTCCTTCCTTCCTTCCTTTTTTTCTTTCTTCCTTCCTTCCTTCCTTCCTTTCTTTCTTTCTTTTTCTGCCTTTCTGCCTTTCTTTCTCCTCCTCCTCCTCTTTCTCCTCCTTCTCCTTCTTCTTCTTTTCTTCTCCTTCTTCTTCTTTTCTTCTTCTTCTTCTTCTTCTTTTCTTCTTCTTCTTCTTCTTCTTCTTCTTCTTCTTCTTCTTCTTCTTCTTCTTCTTCTTCTCCTTCTTCCCTTTCTGTCTGTCTGTCTGTCTCTTTCTGTTTCTCGGCCTCTTTCTCTCTCCCCCATCTCTGCTCTCTCCTCTCCTTCTTTCTCAAGTTTTAATACAAAAAGATGACTTATTTTGATTTTCCTTATTCTGAGGATACAGGATTATTAAATTAGCAAAATCCAGGAAACAGATCTTTAAATTCTCTCTCTCTCCCTCTCTCTCTCTCTCTCTCCCTCCCTCCCTCCATCTCTCAGCACATATTGGTGTAAACCTACAAGGTCAGTGGATGCCCTCTCTTTATCCCACCCATTCAGAGGACTCCACATATGCAGCTAAAGATGCCACAGCAATAGAACGCTAGCCTCTTCTCTCCTATATCTGGCCATCCAAACATCAAAAGTTCCCTTTCTTCCACATCAATCCCCACTTCAATCACACTATCAATTATGAGGTCATTATAATCCACTATAATCCTACCAACTATGCCAACCATTTTGGGCCAGGCCTAGCTCAGCCCACTCCAATAATTCAACAAAGGATTTGGAATGCAATGAAAAACTTATGAGCCATAAAATTCAATAAAAGTAATTTTATTCGTAATAAAAGATTAAAAGGATATACTTTCTAATTATTTATTCAAATAGATCATCTTCCCTTTGCCTCTACATTCATCTTGGCAACCCTGGCTCAGATATGTCCGATGGCAGTAGGATTTCCACTAAACTTCAATTCCACCATAGGCTGGGCTTTTTAGCACCACCCTTCCAAATAATGAAGCAACATTAGTGCTTGTCCCTTATATGGACCAAAACCTGAGGACAGCTTCTTTGTTCAAAGAGAAATCAAGAAAACAGATGGCACTTTTATCATGTGCCCTATAAAAAATGCCACTTGCCATTATTACCTTTAATATCAGGGTGGGGGGCAGAACCAGGGGTCACTACTTCTGTGCTTCTTTTAGCAGGTTGAGAAAAAAAATCCAATGACACATTTCCCCCCGATGATTTTGGTATTGTGGATTTGAACTCACTAAGCTTGTCTTTGAAAAGTAAGCAAAATGTTGATGCCAACTGTAACTGAACAAGGTGACCTTTTTTTTCCTTCCTTTTTTCCCTTGGCTCTTTTGAGCTTTCTGCTCATTTAGGAAGTTCTGTGGTTTTATCACAGAACCACAAAAAAGCAGAATTAAGAAATATGGGGCCTCAACAAAGATGATTGCAAGGCTTTCACATTAATTATGAAAGAACAGTTCTAAGCAGCCAAGAAGAGGTTCAGTTCAAGTTTGGCAGAGTTTTTGGTACTTTCCATGAAACAAGTTAAGTTTCCAGAGGACCCCCCCCTCCTTCCCCACCCCAATTAATTGCCTTTCAGCACTGATTGCAATATCAAGATTCTGGTAATTTACTACTGATTTATTGGAATAGAAAAAAAGTCTAATAGACAATACTCTGTTGGTTTCCTTTGTGAAGCCATCTCTTCATCTTCATGCTGTGGTTGCAAAATCTAGCATTTCCACCCTTGGCATCCTGGACTTGATCTCACCCCTGTCAGCCTCTCAGCACCTTACTGCGATGTAGCTTGCTCTTATGGAAACACTGCTGTTGCTACACCACCACCAAGACTTCAAATGGATATTCGACTTTTTAATAAGAGCTTCTTTCTGCTTGTTTTAAAATATTGAGGATGTGGGTGATTATCTTCAACAAGCATTTTTTAAGTTCCAGATATGTGCTAGGCTCTATACTAAATGCTGATTATACAAAGAAACAAAAATAATCCGTGCCCTCAAAGAACTCACAGTCTAATGGAAAAGACAACATGCAAACAACTATGAACATGCAATATATAGATATATACATACATACATACATATATATATATATATGTATGTGTATATAATGCACACACATACATATATGTATATGTCTGTATATATATATATATATATATATGTATATGGTGTGAGTGAAAGATAATCTCAGAAGGAACTCATAGTGGGAGGTGATGAGAACTGAGAAAAGTCATTTTTTGAATATGAGTTTTGAACTGAGTCTTAAGAGAAGTCAAGGAAGGCAGGGGGTAGAAGAGAGGAGTGAGAGAATCCAGGCATGAGTGACAGTCAACACAAAGGAATGGAGGTGGGATATACAGCATTGTGTGTGAGAAGCAGCAAGTAAGCTATTTATGACTGGACCATAGAATCTGTGGAGGGGACTAAAATATAAAATACTGCAAAAGTCAGAAGGGCTCAAATTGAAAAGGGAGCATTCAGTCCTCTCACACCCCTAGAAAATATTCAGATGAACTACTTTCTAACCATGTCTACCCATTCCGCCATCTTGTACATACTCCACCCTACCATAACCACTCCTCAATCAAACTGCCAACTTCTCTTAAAGAAGATGCTACTGTCCTTCTCATCATCCAGCTTTACAATCTGACTTATCACTATCTTAGGTCAGAAGTTGCAAAATCTTGTTACTTCTCCACATCTCTTGCATCCTGCTCATCCTGTCTCCTCATTATATCTTACATTGATATTTGAAAGAGCCTTCAATTGGTCACCCTGTCACAAGTCTCTTTCTACTTCAATTTATCTGAAACATAGCTGTCGAAATTATTTTATTATAGGACAAATCTCACCATCTCCCTTGCTTTTAGAATAAAATGCACCTGCCACTATCTGACATTTAAATCTCTTTACAACCTAGACTCAACCTGACTTTTCAACTTTGTTATAGTTTGCACCCCAAGGGATGTATGGGTGTTCAAGGTGGACTAGCACCTTGGGAGTGAGGGCTTGCCAAGCTCTTGTCAAGGTGCTCATCCACCTTTTGTGTCCACCTTCACCCATCTCTCCCCTGTGGTTCCAAGAAGCTGTAGTATACTATGGCTATTCCATAGTAAAATCATCTTGGCAGATGGGCTATACCCCAATTTCAGGGTAACTGACAGGCCTAAAAGCCATCAGTGAATTAAAGGGAGGACTGCCTCAAGCATGTGAACACTTCTCTGGGAAGAATTGATAGCTGAGAACAATTTGCTCCAACAGCCACAAAGGAGGCTGAAGCAGGTGCCATGGTGTAGCAACAATTCGGCCAGCAGCTGCTGTAGGGGTGTAAGACCCAACAAAACTAGCAACAAGAGCTGCCAGCACAAGTTCTTTTGATCTGCTTTACTAAGGAAAGCAACGTTAAGGGGTTAACAATCTTACTTTACTCCAACATACAAATATCATTCACTTAATTCAGGAGGGAAAGCCAGAAACCTGAAATTCAGAACATACATTATGTAAAAAACATACATAATATAAACAGACCAGATCACAATTCATAGTTACCAAAAAAGCATCAGCATCTAAGTTCATGAGCCAGGGAGCTCTTAACAATGGCTGGCCGTGCCACTCCTCCAGTGGCTCAGAGCCCCAAGCAAACACTTCTGTTCTCTCTTTTTATACAGTCTTTAGCCATCATCAAACATCATCTGATCAACCAGAATTTAGGCGCATACTATTGGCTCTAGTCTTAGTGACTCACCTGAGGACCCTGAGGGCTTCACACCCACATTGGCTTAGCACTTAGTAATTAGGTGTTTGGGCCTGGGGCTTTGCACCTAGTAAGGCTCAATCAAAGACACTTAATTAATTTAGCATTCTAAAACAGTAAAAAAAGTCCCAACTTAATTTATATTACACATGGTCAGACACCAAAGACACAATGTCATCCACTGCATCCCAGATCATCTTTTTATACCGACTTTTGTCCTGCCACTGGACCTTAAGGACTCTAGAAGAGAGAGTGACTTTATACAACTCCGTTTCCTTAAATGCAATTCACACATGAGTCAAGACACCACTCTGTGATGTTTTTGGTCTTCTTTAAAAACAAAGCAGTGCTCCCCTTCCTTCTCCCTACAGTCTTGCCATACTGGTTTTCTTGCTGTTCCTCACATATGACACTCAGTCTCCCAGTTCTGCTTCTTGGCTATGCCTATGTCAGAAATGTACTCTATCTTTACTTCTTCTTCTTAAAATCTTTAGTTTCCTTTCAACACTTAACATGAGGGTCATATTTTATATGAAGTCTTTCCATATCCCCAGCCTTCTAATATCTTTCTTATCAAAATGATGACCTATCTGAAATAGCGTAAGCTCAGAGATGGCAAGAATTATTTATTTTTGTCTTTCTATCTCCAAAGTCTCTTTCAATGCCTGGCATATAGTTGTCACTTAATAAATGTTTGTTGATGTATAGATTGGATTGAACAGATGGCTATCTGGAGATTATTCTGACCATGATTACAGAAATTAAAGCTTTTTCAGAGGAATAAGAAGGAATCTATTTTGAGATGGTTGGCTCCCAATCATGTTTACTATTTGAATGATATAACTAACCAAGAAAAAAAATTGACTCAAGGAAAGAGAAAAGAAAATTTGAAGAGGTTTTCATCATTCTTATAAAACACTGTTTTCGTACGTTAAGAGGAAAGGTGTCTTGGTCATATGTACTGAATTTCTCTTGAAATGCACATGGGCTTAAAAATGATTTTATTTTGGTAGGGGCAGTACTTAGCAAGGCACATCTGAGGTTTTGAGAAGTGCTTTACAACCAGTTGAGAACTTAGAAAAAAATAAAAATGATTGAGGATGGACAATTTTGATCACATAAATTTTAAAACTTTAACAAAATCAGTACAGATAAAAATTAGAAAGGAATCAATTAGGTTTTTTGACAGTCTAATAATTGTTTATTGTATGTATAAAATAGATGAAATACAATGTAAAATTCAATAAACATAAATAAATGTATGTACACACACTGTTATGACACTGCTCTAGCTTCTGTAACAGTGAAAATTAAGGTTGACTGACCATGACCAACTTTAAAAAATAGTGGAAATAGTATTTTGCTTTTTCAAATTATGTGCAAAGACAATTTTAAACATTAATTTTTTATAAAATTTTGAGTTTCAAATTTTTATCTCTCCCTCCCCTCCTTTGTCCTCAGTATGGCAAGCAATCAGGTAGAGGTAATACATGTGCCACACGATCAATTTCTTAGTAAAGCATGAGTTTACCAGTGAATAGGATTTCAGCCTCCTCAGCAAAGTGAAGATGCCAAAGGAGGGGTACAGCTCCCTTTTATAGTTTGGGGGAATATAGAACAATGAACAGGACTTCGTAAGTGGGAAAAAGTTATGATTGGTTAAAAAAAAAAGCTTGATATCATGAATAGCGAAGTCAATGTGATTGGTTACAGAGCTGACACATAGGAGAGAATGTGATTGGTTTGGAATTGAGAAGCTAGCAAGAACCCCACTTTTCCCTCTTGTGACTAAGAAATGTTCATTATTTGAGTCCACCAGCAAGTTCAGAAATAGAGGATCAGATTTCTTTGGTTTGCAAGCCAGATGTCCTTGAAGGATAGTTCAGTGGTGCAAAGATTCTAGACCAGACTTCCTGGTGTCCATCTACATCTTTCAAGGATAACAGATTTCCTCAAGGCAAGATTAGAATAATGATTAGCAGAAGAACTGAACTCCTAAACTGAACTTATTGCAGGTCAAGTGAACTTCTGAACTAAGTTCAAAGACAAAGAACCATGACTTAGGCTGTTACAAGACAGAATCAATTAACTGTAAATAGGATCAAATAAAGAAATGATGCAGAATCAATCTGATTATTCAAGTTCTTTTAAGTGAGCAATATTAACCTATTTGCTTTTACCTACTTCTGCCTCTTACTTCTAAAAGCATATTTTATCAATATGTTAACATACTGCAATTGATAATGTTCCAAACATATCTTTAATTGAGCCAGTGTTTGTATTTACACTGTTAGCATTCAACATACACACATACATTATAATAATGATTTAGCTGTTTTCACCCTGTTAGCACAGTTAATCAGAAAATAGTTTGCATTTGCTGAAGAGAAAAAAAAATCAAATACAATAGCCCTAGAGATAAAAGTGGCTATTTTTTTAACTGAACTGTTCACTTTTCCATTCAGTTTTTGTTTTATGTTAATTTTCTAATTCTCTTGCACCCTTCACCGTTCTTTTCACTTTTTGAGAAGGCAGGAAATACAAAATCAATTGCACATATGAAGTCAAGCAAAACAAAATTGTACATAAGCCATGTTCTGGAGGGAAAAAAGAAAAAGAACAAATGAGGAAAAAAGAACGTGCTTAAGCCTGTAATTTAAGTCCACCAATTCTTTCTCTAGAAGAAGATAGCATTTTCTGTCATTAGTCTTTTGGATTTGTGGTGGGTCATTGTGTTGATTAGAGTTGCTAAGTCTTTCACAGTTGATTATCTTATAGTATGGTTGCTACTTTGTAAATTGTTCTCCTGGTCCTGCTCAGTTCATTTGGATCAGTTCATACAAGTCTTCCCACTGTCCAGAATAAATTTCCATTGAGAAAAAAGGAGAAATTATTGAAAGAGACAGTTGTTGATATGAAGGGAACTCAAGGGCCACATTAGCTGTACAAATGATATTCTTAAGATGTGAACAGGGAACTGGTGAAATCCTGTTTCCTCTCTTTTCATTCCAGCTTGCCAAAGATGTTTTTTCTTGTGGATTTGGGAGGAAAAACACTGATCTTTCTGTGTTTTGACAACATAACCTCATACAATTTCTTTCCTCAGAGAGGAAATAACACATGGTCAGGCAAAGTCCATACTGGAAAAGACAAATACAGATTCCAACTGTGACTAAATGAAAATATTTCTTCAATAATCCCTTCTGTTCAGTTTAGGACAGAGAAGTCACCCCAGGAACAATTTGGCTTGGGAAGTTCACATATAGCCAAGGTAAGGAGAAAGAGAGAAGAGAAAATAGACATGGGAACATTCTGGGGGCCCTCTTAGGAGAGGTACATGACTGTTTTGTCAAGAACTACAAGAGAACCTAGAATGTTAGTAAAATTACATTGCATCCTTAACATTTAATCACTCCATTCTGGAGATAAGTGATCCTATCCTGAATTGATGTATTGCTTACATTCACATTTCACCCAAAATGATTTACATTATTCTTGGAAATAATCAGAGGGAATAGGAAATGCCAGTATTTTACCCTAAGTTCTCAAACAAATTGGATGCATTTGTTTTATTTTATTTTTATTTTAAATTTCTATCAGCTATAGGAGAACCTGGTTTCAATTTGGCCTCTGTCCTCTTACTAGCTGGATGTCCTTGGGCAAGTGATGTAAATCTTCTGAAATTCAAGTTTCCTCATTTTAAAAGGCATAGGTTTGGATTTGATGGCCTTTGAGATCCCTTCCAGAATCAACTAGGTGGTTCAGTGGATAGAGCATGGACCCTGGAGTGCAGAAGACCTGTGTACAGATCAGAATTTAGATACTTACTGTCTGTGGGCAAATTACTTGTCTGGCTCAGTTTTTCTGAATGTAAAATGGCGATCATAATAATGGAGAATCACAATAATAATAATCGCAAGATTACTTAATATTAAATGATATACTATTTGTAACACCTAGCACAGTACTTGGCACATAGTAGGGGTTTAATAAATGCTTATTCACTTCCAACTCTGAATTTATGTTCCTCCCCAACATTATCCCTTCTATAGGCAACCCCTCACTGAATACTAGGGAAGAAGAAAACACGTCTCCTTTTCACATTTCATGCTGTGCAAGACCAGACCTGCTGCCTTTGGAAAGATTTCAATCTTGCTTCAATTCACTAAAAAAATGTGAAACAAAATCACTGTTTCCCTCTGTGACAGCTGGCAGATTTTATGCCTCTTTACAGCCACTGCCAAGTGGAAAAGTTTTCATTCAACTCTGTCACGGCTCCTTGGAGAACTTTAAGTGTCAACCCTGTCAGAAGGCACTTGTAACAAAGACATGGAGGGCCAACAGGCATAAGGGTGTTATGCTGAGGCACCAATGGAAAGGAAATTAAGGCTTTTTTTAACTTCGAGCAGAAAGCACGATTAAAAAGAAAAAGAAAAAATCTCCTGTGACCAGAGAAGGGAACTCTGGCTTAAAAAAAATGGAGGAGAAGAATGTAAAGATGTTTTGTTTTGCCTTTTCTTCTGTGGTTTTTCTGGAACTATAACTTATATAAAGAAAGTGAACCTCATAAAGGAGACCTTAACAATTTAATCCCTTCTTTTTGAAATGTAGAAGAGAGTTTTCTTGGGTTACTCATATGTATTTCCTGTAGTTATTCAACTATATACTAAGACTGTGAACAGGGTTATGGAAGCACAGAATTGAAAAGGACCTAAGAGGTCATCTACTTCAATATATGTCCCCTCCCCACCAAATATCCCTTGACAGTATGAACAACAAATGGGTCATTCAGTCTTTTCTTGAAGATGTCCAGTGAGGGAAAATCCAATACTTTACAAGGCAGCCCACTGCACATTCAGATTATTCATTGTTAGAATTTTTTTCCCTTACATCAGGTTAAAATCTTCCACCCACTGTCTGTTTTTGCTAGCTATAACCCTCCTTTTATAACCCTCCTATAACTCCTCCTTTTCATGGTTAAACTCCTTGAGAAGACCATCTAAAATTGCTGCCTCCATTTTCTTTCCTCTCACGCTCTTCCGAATTCTCTGTAATCTGGTTTCTGACGTCATCTGCTTTATCCAAACATCCTTTAAGTGCCCAATATTAAGACCTTTTTTCTTAATCTTCAATCTTCTTGACCTTTCTGCGGTCTTTGACATTATTGATATCTTTCTTTGCCTTGGCTCGTCCTTCTTCCTAGGTTTTCAGGAGAATGCTTCTCTCCCATTTTTCCTCCAGCCTATCTGATTGCTATTAGTTTCATTTGCTGTATCTTCATCCAGTCCACAACTAGTAACCGTGGGTGTGTTTCAAAGCTATGTCATTGACCATCTTCTCTTAGCCTTCTGCATTATTTCTCTAGTGATCTCATCAGCTCTCATGAATCCAATTATCGTCTCTATGCAGATGCTTCTCAGACCAATTTGTCCAGCTGTAACCTCACTGCTGACCTCTACTCTTGCTTCTCCAATTGCCTTTTTACTCAATGAGCTGCCAAGTTCTATTTTTTCTAGTTTTGTAGCCTCTGTTGTATATACCTCCTTCTTGCTTCTGACACTGCATTCACCCTGGTACAAGCCCTCATTAGGTCATGGCTGGCCTATTTCCCCAGCCTTCTGGTTGGTTTTTCTGCCTCAAGTCTTTCTACACTGAAGTCTATTTTCCACTGTATTCTTTCCAAATTACAAGTATTATCATGTCACCCTTTTATTCAATAAATTCTATTGTCTCCCTATCAACTCCAGAATCAAATATAAAATCATCTGTTCAGTTTTTAGAGCCCCTCATAACCTAATGCCTTCTACCCCCCACTTTTCAATCTTTCTGTACCTTATTCAGTACCACATACTCTACAATCCAGCATCACTAGCTTCCTTGTGATTCTCTGTTTCTGGCACAGGGCATTCTTCCCAACTCTAGGCATTTGCACTAACTGTCCCCCATATCTAAAATGTTCTGGTTTTCATTTTTTGGGTTGTTGATTAGTCATTTTCAGTCATGTCCAACACTTCATGATGCCTTTGGGGATTTACTTGACAATGATACTGGAGTGGTTTGCCATTTCCTTCTCTAGCTCATTTTACACATGAGAAAACTGAGACAGAGTTAAGTGACTTGCCCAGAGTCACACAGCTGGTAAGTGTCTGAGGCCAGATTTGAACTCAGGAAGACTCATCATCCTGATTCCAGGCCTGGTGCTCTATCTACTGCATCACCTAGCTGCCCTGAAATGTGGTACCCAGACCTTAACACACTATATCAGATTAAGGATAACCCGAGTGGAATACAATCTGATTATCCCTGGATATTAGGCCTCTCCTAATGCAGCTTAAGGTCTCTTTAGTTTTTTTATGCTGCCAAGTAACACTGTTGATTGACATCATTAGCTGTCCAGTAAGATCCCAAATTCCTTTGTAAATTAACAAAAAAAAATCTTGGCATCTCTTTCCTATCTTGCATTTGCAAAGTTGATTTTTAAGCCCGAACATAATACTTTATATTTATTCCTTTAACATTTTATCTTATTAGATTCTGCCAAGTTCACCAATTGGCTGAAAGTTTCTTGGATCCTTACTGTTATTCAATGTGTTAGATATCAGTCCTAGCTTCTGAAAAGTCACTGTGGATGCCATAAATGCCTTTATTCAAGTCATTGATAGTGTGGCAAGGAAGACTTGGACCACTTCTTATGGAAATAGGCATACATTCTGGCCTCTTTCTGTAGGACATATTGTTAATCCTCTCTTGGACTTTGGGTAAAAAATCCTCTAGGACATAGGAAACCTTTGATAAGCATAAATCTCTCTTGTGTGTCTTGTTTAATGACAAAATCCAGAGATAACTAAATAAAGCAATTTCTGCCCTTGTATTCGTCAAGGAATCTAATATGAACTTAAAATATGCATTGAATAAACTTCTAGAAAGGAGTGCCTCAAGTTGTATTCTGTTCCATCAAAGCAGAGTGCTTTTTATCTTTTTTAAGTTCAATTTCAATTAACAAATGTATTTTGCTTCCTCCCACAGCCTCTAAATGAAAATCAAAAAAGAAAAAGAAAACCTTTGTAACAAATATGAAGTTAAGTAAAACAACAAGAAACCTTTCATATTATGTGTGTTTGAAAATAAAGGTCTTACTGTGCATCTTGAGTCCATCACATCTCTGTCAATAGGTAGGCAGTATTCTTCATTGTATTATTCAATTGTGGTTGGCCTTTGCATTTATCAGTGTTTTTTTCAATTCTTTTAAAGTTGTTTGTCTTTGCTAATATGACGTTAATATAGATTTATCTCTTGGTTGTGCTTACTTATTCTGCATCAGGTCCCCAAGTCATCCTGGGATTCTCTGAAACTATCTGCTTTACTATTTTCAAATACCATTATCTATTCCTTCATTTCCAGATAAATCTCCATTTTCCAGTTATTTGCCATTACAAAAATTGGATCTATAAATATTTTTCTACATGCTGGTTCTTTCTCTTTGGCATGTAAATTCATTAGTGGCATGACTGGGTCAAAGAATATGCAAAATTTAGGTACTATAAAATGCCATTTGTAAATGATAAAACAATAGACATAGCAGGATCTCAAAGAAAAAGAAATAAAAGCAATTATGAGGAGCTATTTCACCTAATTACATATTAACAAAATGGACAATCTAAATGAAAATATTGATAAAAATATAAATTGTTCAGATGAACAGGATAGAAAATAGAATACCCAAGGAACTCTATCTTAGAAAAAGAAATTAAGCAAGTAATGAACTCCCAAAGGAAACACACACACACACACACACACACACACACACACGTATACACACACAAACACAAGATTAGATAGATTTACAAGTGAATTATATCAAAAATTTAAAGAACAATTAAGTCTAATACTAAGTAAAGTAAATAAAAAAAAGAATAATTAAAGAGGAGTCTAACAAATTCTATCTATGACAACAATATGTTCCTGATACCTAAGCCAGGGAGAGTCAAAACAGAGAAAGAAAACTACATATCAATTTCACTCATGGACACTGATACAAAAATCAAAAATAAGATAATGCCAAGGAGATGATAGCGATACATCCTAAAGATCATATACTATATTCAGGACAGAAATTCAGGGTTGGTCGAATATTAGGCCAACTATAACTATGATTTACCATATTAATAACAAAAATGAAACAAATCATTCTGTAATTTTAAATGGCCAAGGAAACCCACTGCATCCTGGGCCATCACCAGTCATCTTAACTCTTGTCTTGCCACTGGACTCTGACAATTCTAGAGGAGAGAGTGAGGCTCTGACTCACTTAAACCCAGTTTTCTAACAAGTCAGGACATCACCCTCATGATAACATTGGTCGTTTTTGAGAATGAAGGACAAACAACAACACAAAAAAGAATGCCAGTATTATTTGGGACTCTCAGTGGAAACTAGCCAGGGTAAGTGCAAAGGGCATCAACAGAGGGACCAGCCAGGATGGTGGAGTAAGTGAAAGCAGAATATGCTAGCTCTCTTCACATCTATTCCAACAATTGAAGAAGAAATCCAGGTGAAATAGTGAGGGAGGAATTGAAGGACAAATTATAATAAGTCATCTTTTCAAACTAATTTTTAAATAATGTCTATTGGGAAATGACAAGGGCAGAGACTGGAATAGGAATGAGCCAGCCAAGGAGTAAGTGTTCAGCGCTCCAAGGTAGGCCAGTGGTGTGATCAGAACTGATTACACACTCAGCCCCTGACTCAGTCCAGCAGCATGAAGACTCCTGGCAATGGGGACCCAGAACCCAAAGGTCCCAGGCAGGTCAACAGTGCTTGCACAGAGTGGATCACAGATTCAACCTTGGCGCCAGAACAAGTCTGGGCAGGTTGCAGTATCACTTCATATACTCAACTGAAATTAGAGTTTGAGGGCCTAGAACAGTGTTAAGCAGACCCCCAAAGTACCTGTACTATCAGCTGTAATGCCATCTATGGATCTTAGCTCTGGACCCTGAACTGGGAAAGTTTAGTAGGACATTTACTCTGAACCTGATGAGTCTTCCAGCTAACCGACAGGAGCTATGGCTTTCCACACCAAAGGAATTAGGGCTGCAGGGTGCCTACAATCTGGAAAATCCACATAAAATTTTTTGTGTCTCCTTTCATATGAGAGAAGTCTGAATTTTTTTTTTCTTTTTTATGGTGTGTTTACTGTAGGCTATTGTAAAATTTGGGTATATTTATGGTACTAAAGGATAAAATATGATGATATGACACAGTACTATCCATATATTTCATGCATTTCTGAGTTTCTAAACTTTTCATCTGCTGCCTTTGCATGTCATCTGTGGCTTCTGCAAAACTGCCCCCCAAATTCCCATTTTCTTATGCCAACCAATGATATATTGAAACTATTATGGGGAAAGTCGCAATGTGGAAAGGATAACTGTACTATCAACTGGAATGATCTCTGTGGCAAGGCTTCATTTATGGTGTCTAAAGTCAAATAAAAATGGTGAGTCAGGCCCTCCATTTTGAGGATGGGCTCAGGCTACCCATGTTTCAACCCCACCCCCTCCCCCACCATGCTTTTAACTCAGCTTTTCCAGCATTACTCACTTGCCTTCTTACCTTAGAACATCCCTCTGCCATGGTGGCCCATTCTGAGGAGCCTGCTATCTCAGCTGGTGTATGTACAGGTGGAAGCTGCTACAGCTCTTGCTTGGCCCTCCATGTTTTGAGCGTATAGCGGTGGCCAAAGGCTTCCCCTCCTTAAGCCAGGAGAGATGCTAGACTTTCTGTCATTGAAATGCGAGCAGGCTTTCTTGACTTTCATCCCCTAATGATCTTCAGATAATGTGGCTCATCTAGATCTTACTCATCTCTCTGTAGCTTGCCTTCCCTTTCAACTGCTATTTGTTCTTTTGTGAGGGGATGTTAGACATGATTTTGCAGTATCTTTCTCTGTAGTCCTTTGCAAATGATCTGCTTTAAATACTGATCTTTACTTGAGAAGGAGATCAACATTTTACTGAATGAGGGAGCTTCTGGGCTTTTTTTGCCTCCTTGTTGTATTCTCTAGGAAACATTGAAGGAACTAAAGCCTTTGTTTACGTCCATTTCCTATTTTTCCAGGTGGATAGGTAGGAACAATTGTAATTGTACATCTTGTCTCTTCTTCTTCATCCTTCCTTCTAATGTCATGGTCATTTTGACCTTTGGTCTAATTGAACAATTACGTGATGACACAAAGATTGATGGTTGTCCAATCACTCCCATACCAACATCCAATACTATATTGTCTGTTTGGATTGAGTCAATTTCCTATTGTGTGTTGTGTTTTGGTGCATCCAGTCCAAACGTTCTTTTCTTCAAGATGAATTTGGATTTCTTGCGGCAGCTAGGTGGCACGGTGAGTAGAACACTGGCCTTGGAGTTGGGAGGACCTGAGTTCAAATGTGACCTCAGACATTTGACAAACTTACTAGCTCTGTGACCTTGGTCAAGTCACTTAATCCTAATTGCTTTGCCTTCCCCCCTCTAAAAAAAGATGAATTTGAATTTCTCGTCTGCTCCTTCATACCTGTGTGATCTTGGGCAAGATTTTTAGGTTCTCTGGACCTCTGTTTCCTCAACTGTAAAATCAGAGATGACTGGATGATATCTAAGGTCCCTTCTGTTTCCATTCTTCTAGTACAAGTGGAAAGCTTCTAAACTGGCTGATGATTCTGCAGAATTGGTTTTTAAATCAGCACTGAAAAGATGGATTTTCAGAGAGTTACAAAATAACTTTGTGAACATTTCCCAATTCCTTTTTAATACAACTTTGTTTTTGGAGGGGGAAGGCAAGGCAATTTAATACAACTTTCATGAGACATGTTTAAACAAGAGGGGAAATTGCTACATTTAGGCAGCGGTAACTTAACCACACTTGGCAGCATATGACAAAGTACCTTCTAATAAATAGCAAACAGAGGGTGGAGCTGGACTGAGTTTCAGGAGACCTGTGTTCAAGCCATGACCAACACATCCTAACTGTGTGATCAAGAGCAAGGCATTTAAACTCTGAGCCTCATCTGGAAAGTGGGGACAATAGTAATTTCAGACCATAGGGCAATAGGTTGGTGTGAGTAAAGTGCTTTATGAACCTTAAAGTGCAACAGAAATATGACATTATTGTTAAGATAAGTATGATAAATGTATGCTTCGAAGAGTCTCAAAGCAATTGAAATCTAGATATGGCTTTAAGACTTACAGAGATGGGGCAGCTAGGTGGCACAGTGAGTAGAGCACAGGCCCTGGAATTCGGAGGACCTGAGTTCAAATCTGGCCTCAGACACTTGACACACTTAACTAGCTGTGTGACCTTGGGCAAGTCACTTAACCCCAATTGCTCTGCCTCCCCCACCTCAAAAAAAAAAGAATAAGATTTACAGAGAATTCCAAATACATTATCTCCATTGATCCTCACAACTGGTGAGTTAAAGTGGATTCATGAGTTCTTGGAGTTAAAGCTGGAAAGGACATTAGAAATCATATAGTTGAAAACTTACAGAGGAGGTAGCTGTAATGCAGAGAGGAGAAGACTCCCAAAGGTGCTAAGGGTACACCCAGGATTTTGTTTCCAAGCCCAATACTCTTCCTTCTATACTAGAATTCAAACTCAAACTTACATGAGGGGAATTAAATTTAAAGCCTCTTATATAAAATAAAACGGCCAGAGTATACAAACTGAGGCACAGACATAGAAAGCATACTTTCCCTTAGTTTTTAGTTTTCACGTGTTCATTTTTTAATAATAGGAAGAAATTGTTTTGTGCTGATTAATCCATAAAATGGTGTTACCTCTCCCTTCCAAAAAAATTTGTATACCCACCTTGTGAGGCTAATGTCATTCCCATGAGCTGAACTATCAAGGATTCAGCCATGTTGGCTTGTAGAGTCAAGGGCTCAGTCTAACCAGGGATTGGTGCCAGTTTTAAGCTTTCTGGAATTGAGAAATAGCCCTCAGGCATGAGATGTCATTATTAACATTCTGTCAAGTAGAAGGACTATCTATCTTGTCCATCATTGGCTGTTTGTGTTATTTGACTGGGTCAGTTTCCTATTGTTGGGTTTTAGTTATTTTTAATTTGCTGTTCCTCTCTAATCTGCTTCTCCTTATCTCCGGTAGCAGGAATTGCTCAGGGCTGCAGTCAAAGCCCACAGCTATAATGAGCCTTGGCTCTGAAACTCCCAAAGCCCTTGGCAGTAACTTCCCTTGGAAAAGGTAATCGTCATGGCATGTGGATGGCCTTGGGCTATTTCACTAATGGAGCCAGCAGCTGCTGAACATGATGGCAGGCCCCCAGAAAACCGATGCTCTGTTTTCTGCCTTGATAAGACCCTGTTTGGTGCATCAACACATAGTAGACATTCTCAGCCTAGGGCAACTGTCTCCAGATGAAATAGATTTGCTAGAGAACAATCAGAAGATCTCTAGTTTTTACTGTTTTTATGATCCTCTTCAACCTAGGACAGAGGGAATAGACAGATTTTATTCACCTACCATCAGTCAGACTCTGATGTGGAAACTTTGGGCTTAAGTTATGTTTTTAGTTACCTGGAAAGATCAGGAAAGCACTTGAGTAGGAAAAGTATAGGGATGTTACTAAGGATGCCCTCAAGTCCCTGGCAGTCAATGAATGATAACATCTTAAGCATCTACCCCTCTGTCAAGTGATGAGGCAGATGTGGACCAAAAAATCAATTCCCAATTTAAGAGTTTACATTCTATCTGAGGAGACAGCATACATAGATAAAATATGTAGAAAATTATGACATATAGAATGAATCAAAGGTGGTTCAATGCAAAGTGATAGGTGAGGGAGGATACTGGCATTGAGGGGAATGTGGAAGGACATCAGGTTGAAAGGAGGTGTTGCTTGAGCCACACCTTGAAGGAAGGAAGGAATTATATGAGGCAAAAGTGAAGCAGGGCAATCTAGGCATGGGGTATGGCTAGTACAGAGACAGGGAAGACAGGAGGTAAAGCATCATGTGTGAGGAATGGCTAGATCACAAAGTTTGGGGAGGGAAATAATGTGTAAGACTGGAAATATAGGCTGACATCAGGTTGGGAAGGCTTTAATAACCACACAGAGGGCTTATATTCGATTGTAGAATGGCTGAAGTTCATCAAGAAGGGGGGTGGCTAGTCAGATCTGAGCTTAAGAAAACTCACTTGGGAAATTGTGGAGAGAGGAGATTTGAGGGGAGAGACACTTGAGGCAGGGAAACACAACAGGAGGCCATAAAATAGTCCACCTGAGAGGGATCAAGAGTCTCAACAAATGACTTTGCAAATAAAGATACAGTGTGATCCAAGACATGTTGTGGAAGTAGAAAGCAGAAAATGTATCAAATGGTAGGGTAGATGGGTTGAGGGAGAGTGAGGAGGTCAGGAAAAAAGCTGAAGCTACAAAACTGGGAGGTTGGAAAAAATGTGGCACAACAGAAATAGGGAGAAGGTTAAGATGTCTGTAGAACATTTAGTTTGAAATGTTCAGTAAGTGGGGATACGGGATTAGCATTCAGTAGAGATGAGGGCTTGATATACAGATACGTGTGGCATTTGCATAGAGATTATCATTACATCCTTGGTACCTATGTAATGAGTCCAAACCTTGAAAAGACATTGTAGAGGGTACTGCACAGAAGCACGTGACAGGTAACACACATGCCCTACCTAGGCATGTCTGGGACCAGATCTCAAAGATCTGTCTCTTCTCACCTCCATATACACATGTGCACTCTTGAAGGTTAGCCAATGGGTCCTAGAGTTCTGGGGATCTTGAGTCCATCAACTGAAACTGAATGGTAACAGGAAAAGTACCTACATCAGCGATGACCACCAATATAAGGAAGAGTCCAAGTCTTTGCCCAGATAGTCAGTAGACATGGATTTGGGGGGACCAGGGTAGAACTGAGGCAAAATATAACAATGGAAATAAAATATGAAAGTCTACTTAATGGTTCCACAAACTGCTTCTTGTTTTGATGACATTTTAGGCCCTGCTTCTCAAGAGAGTACAACAGGAGTTTTAAGTTGTTTTTATTCTATTTGTCATTGTGTGCTTATGAGTATTCTGTGATTATGCGTGACTTCTTTAGTGTAAAAGTATATAACCATCCCATACCTGATTCATATTGTACATTGGATGACTTTCTGCACTCCACTTTGGTGAAGATCTAGACATGAACCAAAGTCTAAGCTTTAAGTAGTTTTCCCTAAGGCTCCAGGATTTGGGGGTGTAAAGAGCCAAAAGAGTATAAGAAAAGTATTTTAGCCCTCTCATCAGAGAACTGACCCGAGTCTAGAATAGCTGGCTTTCTTAGCAGAGAGTTCTCCTGCCCCAGCTTCTTTGGTCCCAGCAGAAGCTTTCTGGTAGCTGCCTGATATCTCCTTCCCACTTCTCTTAATCTGCCATTATTCATTATTGCCCAGTCTGTCTCCTATTTCCTCAACTCATATCAAGCCAGAAGTGAAATCTGAACTGGAAGTGCTTATGCTTCTGGGTCAGGGTTCAGTTTAAAAACAAACAAACAAACCAACCTGCTTTGCATGGAAAAGCTTTTTGCCTTCTGGGTCTATGTTCATTTTTCCTCTTTCTCTTTCCTGTCTCCTCTGCCTCTTCTTCTTCCTTCTTTCTCCTCATTTTCCCTCTCCCCCCTCTCTCCCTCACTCTGTCTCTCTTAGCAAAGAAATAGATAAGGTCCTCATCCCAGAGACAGGAAAGAGACTTGTATGGGAGGCTTGAGAGAAGAGAAGGTTTGGAGTACCTTCCATAAATAATCACATTAGGGAGAAGCATAAAGGTGATTAGACATCATAAATCGAGTATGTCGTAGAAATACAGAATGCCCAAATGGGAAGAGACCTGGGGACTAACTAGTTCAACACATATCGGAAGAGGAAGTCCCTGTAAAACAAAATCAAGAAGTTGTTACTCTCTCTTTATTGCAGGGCCTCTATAAAGAGGACCCCACTACTTCTTGAAGCAGCTCTTAATCATTAGAGAATTTTTCTTTACATCAAATGTACATTTGTGTCTTTGCAATTTCTACCCTTGGGAACTCAAGCTCCGAGACCAAGCTAAGCAAGACCAGCCCCTCTTCCACATTCTGGTTCTTCCAATATTTGAGAAAAAACCAATTATGTCTTTATTGAATGTATCCAGCCTAAACAGTTCTACTTCTTTCTCATCACATTTAGCATAATTTCTAGGGCCCACAGTTAATCTGGTTGCCCTCCTCCCCTGAGGCCCTCCAGTTGGGCAATCCCTTCTCAAAATGTGGTGCCAGAACAGAATAATATGGTGCATGTGCTCAAGCTTTCAGTCAAAAATGCTCCCTGAGGGCAAGGACTATCTCATTATTACATTTGTATTCCCAATGCTTGGTCCAGAGTACGTGGTACACACACACACACACACACACACACACACACAGGTAATTATAATAAATACTATATACATATACATATAAACACACAGTGGATAGAATATTGAGCTTGGAATCAGAAAGACTCCTATTTATGAGTTCGAAGTTGATCTCAGATATTTACTGAAGTGTACAATCCTAGACAAGTCACTTAAACCTGTTTGCCTCAGTTTCCTCATCTGTAAAATGAGCTGAAGAAGGAAATAGCAAATCATTCTGGTATCTTTACCAAGAGAACTTCAAATAGGGTTACAGACTCGGACATAACTGAAATGACTCAACAACAACAAAGACAATAATATTTATGAACACATTTGAAATCTGATACATATATATCTACATGTCTGTATCTGGAGCTATATCTCTATCTCTAAATCCATATATACCCGTACCCATCTCTCTCTCTCTTTCTCTCTCTCTCTCTCTCTCTCTCTCTCTCTCTCTCTCTCTCTCTCTCTCTCTCTTTCTCCCCCTCTCTCCTTCCTCCCTCTCATTGAATTATAAGGGTTCATTTTTATTACTCCCTAGCCATATCCTTGGATTTCAGTAAGAAAACATGTATCATCTCAGTAGGTGGGTTGGGAGAAAGTAAGATGCCTTGTGTTCAGGCTCACCAAGTGTCAGTCCTTTAGGCCTATACAGCAGAAGACCAACTGCGACATTATGATTAGTAAGTGATTTTTATTGGAATTCCTTCTTCTTTAGAAGACCAAAAATGAAAAATTCCAGCACAGTTTTCACTTTATTTTCATGGCATCAGTGCCTGTTAAATATAAAAAAGGAATAAACAAGATGTGTAAAAAATATTCACTCTTCTTTGGCCAAGACCTCAGAGCTAAACACCATTGGTACAATGTCATTTCTAAAATCAGGGGCCCTTTGTTTTTGAAATGCAACCCTGAGAAATAGTCTGCCTTTTTAGGAAAGTAAAACTTTTTTTTTCCTTGAAATTGATTCCTTTCCCTTTCTCCCAGATTTGCCTGAAGTGGGAATTTACTCTCCCTAACTCTCTTCCAAAGAAACTCTATCCTTGAACCTTTCTTCAAGACCAAACCAAATTGTGCAAGAAGTCAAAAGAATTCAGCTCACATGCCTTGAAAAAGTAGTAAAGCCATTTGTTGAGGCCCCCACAAACCCTAAGAAAAATCACTTCAGGTTTAGGCTTGGTCCTTTCTAGGGTCTCTCCAAAAAAAAGATGAGTTATATACTAACTATTTATTTCCTCTACACTAAAGAAACACTAAACACACCAGACTCACAAGTATGCATTGGGTAAGTTGCATTGCCTTGCTGGGACTCAGTTTCCTTATTCGTAAAATAATAAGGTTAGAGTAGATGAACTGAAAGGTCCTCATCTATTTTAAATACATGGCTCCATTTAATTTGAGCATCTGGTTGTCATCCTTAGACCACTAAGCACTGGATAGAAATGAAAAACCATATATTTTGTCTTTGTATGAATTAAATAGAAATCACTATTTGGACTCTTATATAAAAACAAATAGCAGCTAAAAGTGACCTGAGACTTCCCTAGTCCAAGATCTCTTTTTAAACTTAAGAACAAGTGGTGTTTATACGTGTGGGGCTGTTGGGTGGCACAGTGGATATAGAGTTGGGCCTGGGGTCAGGATGACTCAACTTTGTGAGTTAAAATGCAGCTTCAGACACTTACTCGCCATGTGACTCTGAACAAGTCACCTAACCCTGTTTGCCTCCATTCTTCATCTATAAAATAAGTTGAAGAAGGAAATGGCAAACCATTCCATTGTCTTTGCCAAGAAAACACAAAACGAGGGTCACGAAGAGTCAGACATTACTGAAACAGCTGCACGACAACAGCAACTCACACAACAGTGACAACGATGGATCAAAACTGGCTGTAGTCATAGAAAATGCTCTAAATCACATCCGATTAGAGAAACACACATTAAAAGAAATCTGCGGTATCACCTTACATCCATCAGATTGGCTAATATGATAGAAAAGGGAAATGACAAATATTGGAGGGGGTATAGGAAAATTGAGACATAATGTACTGTTGATGGAGTTGTAAACTGTTCTAACCATCCTGGAAAGTAAATTGGCTCTATGCCTAAAGGACTGTAAAGCCATGCATACTTTGAACCAGCTATATGACTACTAGGTCTGTATCCCAAAGAGATAAAATAAACAAAAAATGGAAAAGGACCCATATGCACAAAAATATTTATAGCAGTTCTTTTTTTGTGGTGGCAAAGAATTGGAAATTGAGACGATGTCCATCAATTGGGGAATGGCTATATGGTATATGACTGTGACAGAATACTATTGTCTTATAAGAAGTGATGAGCAGGATGGTTTCAGAAAATTCTGGAAAGACTTGTATGACCTGATGCAAAGTGAAGTGAGCAGAACCAGGAGAACATTGTACACAGTAATAGCAATATTGTAAGATGATCACCTGTGAATGACTTTGCTATTCTCAACAATACAATGATCTAAGACAATTCTGAAGGACTTATGATAAAAAATGCTTTCTACTTTCAGAAAAAGAACTGAGGTAGTCTGAATGCAGATTTCATATGTGTGTGTGTGCATATTTATTTTTCTTGTTTTTTTTTCATTTTTTGTCTGTTTCTTTTTACAACATGGATAATGTGGAAATATGTTTTGCATGATCTCACATGAAAAATCTGTATCAAATTGTTTGCCTTCTCAAGGAGGAAGGAGGAGAGGGAGCAAGGGAGGGAGGGAGAAAATTAAGAATTCAAAAAAAAAAACAAGTGCTAAATTTGTTTTTACATGTAATTGTAAAGAAACACAACAAAATATAATTTTAAATTAAAAAAATAAAACTAATGCTGGCTGGCCACAGGGACACTGTAGCACACTACATCTCCCTCTCTACTAAGGGGCTCCTTCCAATCTGGAGCCACTCATGTGGACTGATTAAGGCAAATTTTTTCTCTCTAGAGAGTATCATATTCTTTTTCTAAAATTATCTGGCTATTTATCCTTCCATCTCCCCTATAGCTCCCATTATCCCCAGGAAAAAATAGTTAAGGTTTAAGTTTGTCTCTTTTCCACAATCTCTCCAAAAGAGAGGAATAACATCTGACTAAATGTAAAATATAGATAAGATATAGGGCAGCTTTATGTTTCTTCTACACTAAAGAAATGCTAAACATAAAAGGATCACAAGTGTGCATTGACAGAGACTTTTAAACATGAGGCATCAATTAAATATGGCCTCAGTACTACTATGTATTATGATATAATATGGCCATATATGTATATATATATATGTATATATATATGTATAATATACATATATTACTACCCCCATACATGCTAATATGTATTTGCTATTACTAATAATGCTAATATATGTATATGTAATAAATTAATATACATTATATACCATATAATATCTTTTATAACAGTATTATTATACTGTTTAAGGTTGAAACTTAAAATGAGATTTGGGCTAACTTATTTTTTAAGTCACTTCTCACACTAAACCCTCTAACATGACAGACATCCAAAGAAATTTCCTTCATCTTCTAGTGGATGCTATTCTTTCCTTTCTATACCACAGTTGCTTAATTCCTTAGGGGCATTACCACTTAGAAGGTACCCTTACACTTTTGTTTTAGGTCAATGAAGATAGGGTGGAGAAGGAGCATGAGCAGTCTGTATACATATAATATATACATATGCATGTATTAGTATCTAAGATAAAAAGCTATAATATATTTATATATGTGTGTTTATTTGTATTCATATAATACATTGTGAGGATGAAAATTGTCCAACTTGTAATAAAAGAGACTGCGGCAAAGCTCTGAACCAATAACACTTTATTAAAGGGTCCATATTCCCTACTAATGAAGTGGACTTCAGATCTTTCTCATGATCTGAGATTCCCCGAACTTCTCCTTGGACTTCATTTTCATGGGGTTTTAAATATGTAGACACACATATATCATAGATACCAAATTCTTATCAGGGAAATTTAATACAAAGATTTCTCCTCCAACTTGACCCCTTTTCTTTTCATTCTAGATGGATTAATACTGTCTAGGCAGAAGCTATTCAGTTACAAGTAATTGAATTTATCTGTTATATCTTTTGCAATTGCCTTTGTATCTTTTTTGGTTAAATATATATATTTCCCACTCATAGGTGTGAGAGGTATATAAGCCATTTCTCTTTTAATTTTTTGTACTATTATCTTTAATATTAAGTCTAAATGCCCATTTACAATGTATTGTGGAATATTATGCAAGGTGTTCTTCTAAGCCTAATTTCTATGAGAACACTTTCCAGTTTTTCCCAGGCAATTTTATCAAATAAAGGGCTTTCCCTTTGTAATTTATGTTTTCCATCATATCAAATATAGACTGTTGATTTCTATTGTTTCTGAATATCCTTGGTCTAGTCTGTTCCACTGATCTCTCTCTCTCTCTCTCTCTCTCTCTCTCTCTCTCTCTCTCTCCTAAGACTCAGTAATTTTGATAGCTGTTACTTTATAATACAGTTTGAGATGTGGAAGTGCTATTTCCCTTCATTTCTCCTTCTTTCCATCATTTTCCTAGATACTCTAGGTCTTTCATTTTTTTCCAAATGAGTTTTATTACTAATTTATCAAGTTTTGTAAAGTACCTCCTAGGCAATTGGATTGTAATAGCATTAAAAGTAGAGATTAATTTTGTTAGAGTTGTCATTTTGTTTTATTGCTACAGCCTATCCATGGACCAGTGAACATCCCTCCAGCTACTGAAGGTGTTTTTTCTTCATTTAAATTGTACTTTGTGATTGAATCTATACAAGTCTTCTGTGTGCTTTGGGAGGTTGATACTCAGATATTTTATAAGTTTGATAGCTATTTGGAATATTATTTGCCTTTTTATAATACCTTCTTTAGTTTTGTTATTATTATATAGAAATGATGTTGATTTTTGAGGATGTATTTTGCAGCCTGAAACTTTGCTGAAGCTATTAATTTTTTTAATTTGTATGTTTGCTGATTCACTAGATTTCTTAATGAAACCATCATATTGTCACCAAACAGGGATAATTTCCTCTCCTCCTTACTTGTCTTCATTTCTTTAATTTCTTTCTCTTATTTTGTTGCTATCAATACCATTTCCAGAACTATATCAAAGAATAGTGGGGAGAGTGGCACCCTTACTTTATTCCTATATTGGAACAGGTTCCTTTGATTCATTGCATAAAATGCTCACTTTTGGTTTTAGATAGATGCTTTCTAAGATATTAAAAAGTCCTTCTGTGCCTATATTTGTATGGTAGGTTTTTTAAAACAAAAAAGAGTATAGTACTTTGCCAAAAGCTTTCTTTTTTTGCATCTATTGAAATGATTTTGCAATTTCTCATATTTTGGTTTTTAATATGATTATATTGAATATTTTCTAATGAACACCTCTTCTATCCCTGGTACAGATCCCAATTGATCGTAATGAATGATTTCTTGGATGAATTACTATAGTCTAATAAAATTTTGTTTAAAAATTTTGAGTCAATATTCATCAATGGCCTATACTCTTCATGTTTTATCTTTCCCTATTTCCAGTATTAAAACTATATTTATATAATAAAGCACTTCTGGGAAGTAGATTTCACTCTCAGTATTGAGAATAATTTGTGAAGTATGGGCATTAGCTTTTCTTAAAAAGTTTGCTAGAATTCCCCTTTGAATCCATCAGGACCAGGAGAATTTTCTTTGATACTTCCCTCACAAACCTATTCTGAGATTGGGTTACTTGATATCTCTATCTAGTGTTCTGGTACTTTGGTTGCTGTATAATTTTGAAGACTAATCCAGAAATTAGAGAGGAATAAAAAATCTATTATCATTATTTTTGTTACTATGTTTTCTTTTAGGTCCATTTAGGGTTTCCTTTATGAATTTGAATACTAAGGCACTTGGAGTATATAAGTTATTAATTATTTGTTGCCTATGGTTCCTTTTAGCATAGTATAGTTTCTTTATTTGTCCTTTTTTATTTTTTGAATGTTTGCTTTTGCTTTGTCACAGAGCATGATTATAACTCCTGCTTGAATATTTTTTTCTATTCTCTCCATTATTTTTTTGGTATAGGAGATAAGCTCTGCTCTCATATTCTCATTTGTCTTTTGAACCACTTAAGAATGGCATCTTGTAAGCTGTGGTATATGAAGGTAATGGAATACTATTGTGCTATAAGAAATGGGGATGATACGGACTTCATAACAACCTGGAAAAACCTACATGACATAATGCTGAATCAGCGGAGCAGAGCCAAGAGAACATTACACAACCACAGATATATGGATTCTGTGAGGACCAACCCTGACAGACTTCGCTCTTCTCAGCAACACAATATGTAAAGACAACTCCAAAGGACTCACGATGGAGAATGCAATCTACATCCAGAGAAAGAACTAAGAAGTATGAATGCAGATTGAGGCACACTTCATGCTCACTTTTTTCTCCCCCTTTTTTTTCTCTCTTTTGTTTTTGTTTTTGGGTTGTGTTTTTTTTTTTCTGGATCTGTTTCTTCTTTCTCATGAGTCATTTCATTGGTCATAATTCTTCTCCATAACTTGACTAGTGTGTAAATTAATTCAATGCGAAGTTATACGTGGAGGTTATATGGGATTCCATGCCGTCTTGGGGAGGGAGGGGGCGAGGGAGGGAAGAAAATCTGGAACTCAAAATTATGTAGAACCATGTGTTGTAAACTAAAAATAAAAAAAAAATAAATTAAAAAAAAGAATGGCATGTTGCAGTTCCATGTTCTCTTCAAATTCCACAAGGTCCTCTGTCTCAACAAATATTGGATCATTTTCCCTTGTTTTTCAGTATTTATTCACAGAAGCCTAAACTCCTTTATGAGATCTAGAGGCCATATTTCCTTCTGTTGCTACTATTTTGTCCCATTGATTTATTGGTTCATATTCAAGGTCTTTGAGTTTTCTTTTTCTAGAAATTTTTGATACTTTTAATCTTCTCTCCACCCTTATTATCATTATTATTCACTTTGACTCATGCATCTGATTACAATTTCCTCAGGGACAGAATCTCAGTGTCTCAGCCTCTTCCAATGCTGAGTAATTCACCGTTCATTACCCCCTGCCCCTATATGACTTTGGGTGATCAGAAGGGCCCCAGATGGATGCTGCACTCTTTTCTCCAGCCTTAGTGAAGTGCTGCACAACTCTCTTGTTATAGCCTTTTCCCCACCCCCAACACACATGTTGTTCAGATGACCTGTGGCACTCCCTCTGTTCCTCAGTAATCTAGTCCAACATCAGCATTTTAGAGGTTTGCTGTATTGGTGTTACCGGGTTGTAGCCCTCTGAAGGGTTATGACCACCTGTTTGTCTGTTGCTGCCGGGTTCAATTTCTCCATCCTAGAACTGGAGTATGGCAGTGGGTTTTGTTGTAAATCTTTTTCTTATTCTTGGCCCTGCTAGTGCAGTCTTGCTGCTGGTTGTGTGGCAGATGGGGGAACTGTGCAAAGTAAGCTCAGGGTCAGTAAGTGTTTTGTTGTTGTTTGTTTTAGTTATAGTTTTTCAACTCCTTGTGGATTTTTGGTGTCCTAGACCAGGGAAACAGCTGAAATTACTTTATCTTTGGCACATAATTTCTGTTTTGGAGAGGTTTCAGAGGATACAGGGATCAGATAAAATGTCTCATCTTGCTCACATGACCAGAAGTTCCCAATTCTGTACCTTTCGTTGGCTTACTGACCCATGCCTGGAACTAACTCTCTCTCTCTCTCTCTCTCTCTCTCTCTCTCTCTCTCTCTGTCTGTGTGTGTGTGTGTGTGTGTGTGTGTGTGTCTCTCTCTCTCTCTCTCTCTGTCTGTCTGTCTCTGTCTGTCTCTGTCTCTCTGTCTATGTCTCTCTTTCTGTCTCTGTCTCTCTCTGCCTGTCTCTCTTTCTCTCCAGCTTGGTCTCCTAGCTTCCCTGATCCTTCAAGACTTAGCTTAAATCTCACTTTCTAAAAGATGTGAATCCCCTCCAGCCATTGCCTTTCTTTGGTGATTACTACCATTTTATCTTGTAAGTATCTTGTATGTATGTTGATGTTTTCAAGCTTTCTCTTCCATTAGGGTATGAGCTCCTTGAGGGCAGGAACTGTTTATGCCATTCTTTGTATTCTCAGGGCTTAAAACAATGCCTGTTATCAGTAGGTACTTAATAAATGTTTACTAACTAATTGACTTTCTCTACAATACCACACTGCTTTGATATAGTTGAATATGGGCATATGATACTTGTAGTGAACTCCTGGCGTGAGAGCTCCTTCTATTTATGCAAGTCAGCAACTCTCCTGTATTTTAGGAAATTGTCTGGGGCAGTACGAAATTAAATAACTTGCCTATTGTCACACACAGCTTGAACCTAGACTTTCTGGCTTACAGGTCATCCTTCTATCTACTACACCAAGTTTCCTTTAAGAAGGTTTTAAAAAATGGGCAACAATATTTACTCAGGACTAACAGGGTTACATTCACAGAAGCTTAAAGGACAGGAGAATGAGTCGCATCATCCTAAGGGCTCTCCTTACAGTAAAGTGATTGTTGGTTAAATCACACACACACACACACACACACACACACACACCCAAAAACCCTGCACAATATGTATTACACAGATGTATAGAAAAATTAGCCCTGCACTGCTGCTGAGTTTGGGAATCCCAAAGTCCAACGAAGCCCTTGGGCCAGGCCTGATTATATTACCAAGCTTTACAGGTTCAATGAAAACCATCCATCTTTCCCTTCTTGTTCCTTTTGGTCCATTTGACTTTGGCAAATCCTTGCCCTCTGACATTTTCTACTTCCTTTAGAAGGAGGTTATTTACCATTCTGTCTGCGACTCATTTGTTGTCCATTCAGACCTCCTGATGATGAGGCAATTACATTGATGCATCTTCCTGGTGCCTTCAAAACATTTTTGGTATGGCCAGCACATTATCCTTTGCAATATTCAATACAGGGATGTAAAGGATGTATAAGAAAGCACTGGATAAAAAGTCATTTCATAAGCTCCAACTATCTAAAGTGGCATTTGGGATCAAACCTAGACCTTGGTATTGACATTAATTCCCTTCAGCTTTTATAGCTCATGCTTGACTCTCGCAGCTCCTTCTGTCAGTTGTGTGCTGATGACATTCCAGCAAAGCAATTCTGGGAAGGATAGCTCTCGTGAGTCTGTTATAGTTATTAAGTCAGGATGGCTAGAATGGAAACAAAGAGAACAAAAAAAAACTTTATAGAGGAATCTGTTTTGCAGCAGTTTGGTTTCAATTCTCCGTCCTTAGGCTGAGTTAGGCTGTCTTCTTAGAAAGAAATTTATCTAGAGTCTATAGGGACCAAACTCCAACAGTGACAGTAAAAGGTAGTCTTTCTGCTATGCCCAGTGCTGAGATGAGAGCACAGTTCTGAGATGAGCCTAATGGAGATTAGAAACAAGACTTTCAAGGAGGCTGGAAAAGATGGGCATGGGCTATGCAGTAGAGATAACTGGGTACAGTGGGAAAAACACTGGGTTTGGAATCAGAGGACCTGAATTCAAATCCCATTTCTTTTACTTCTTGCTAGACCCTCTTGACAAGTCACTGAATTTTGTGGGTCCTCAGTTTCTCATTTATAAAATGAAGAGATTGGACTAGGTTGCCTCTAACATCACCTGCAGCTTAAAACTTATGAATGTGGATGTGCAAACGTCTTTAAATTTATTAATCAAAAAGTATTTAGAAAACTATGAGGCAGAGACTATACTAAGTGCTGGAGGGAAGGGAGATACAAAAAAAAAAAAAAAAGATGGTGCCTACCCTCAAAGACTATACACTTAATGGAAACATTTATACATACATACAATATTCAGTCTATAAATACACAAATATATAATGTGCACTTATCTGATGTAAGGTAGTATTCTAACATATTAATATATGATGATTATATTATAAAATACATGATAGAATATATAGTGTAATATGATACCATGTCATATTATATTGTTTTGCTATATAATATATGTTGGTTATTGTCTTATATCATATTTTTTCATATAAAATGTAACATATTAATTGCACATTATCATATTATACAATGCTGTCTTATATATTAAAATATATCATATCTTATATCATATTTTCATGTGCATACATACATATATGGTCCAGAGTTGTGAATTCATCAATGGAGAAAATTTGAAATGTGGAAACTCTTTCTACCAGTACAGAATAATCTATCCATGGTAGAATGAAAACAGGACTGACTCTGGATTCCAAAATCTAGATTCATATCTCACCTCTGGTGCTCACTACCTGTGTGACCTTGGGTAAGTCATGAAATCTGTCTAACACTTAGCTCCTCTCTCTCTCTCCTGAGGCATGTAACCAGATGAGATCTGAGATCTCTACCATCTCTCCAACTATTTTAATGTAAACATTCTTAGAGCATTCTTCTATGACCCTGAGGGAGGAAGTATTCCTCGTCTATATTCACATGGCCAGTCTGTGACAGAGATAGTACTCAAAACACTTGAACCCAGATCTTTCTGACTCCATTGTCAGCTCTCTACCCACTCTTTCACATTAGGTACCACTTCTCTTTTTGTCATATAGATGAAATTCAAAGGAAGGAGTAGGGAGCTAAGTAGCACGGGCTGGGTGGTAAGGAAGGGTATGGCTAGGCTTAGCCATGAAATGGAAACTGAGAAGTTGCCTGCAAGTGGGTGGACTACCCAATATTCTCTGGGCTCCAATCATTTTGTAAAGTTTGATCCTGGTGTAGCCAGGATGCCAAGTCAAGGGGAAGAAGGAGGCCAGATATGCTATCATGAGGAGGAGACACAAGTGTGGACCATTGTAGAATGCAGAGGAGGAGGTCACAAGTGCCTGCAATTGATCTTGAATCAGAGTGATTAAAAAACTAACTATGAGCTTGAGTGAAACCTTTATTGTTGCTCAAGCTCAGGATGGTGAGAGTCAGATTCTTCTGGGAAACTTGAAGGGGTCCCTGTCCCCAAAGTAAAAGAATATTTGGAGATTGATTGTTAAGAAAGCAAAGGGGACGACAATCTGAGTTAATGTTTATTGGATGCTGATGCAACACTCAAGCTGTGCCCCTCTTTTCTCTGTCCTTCCTGTCACAGCATCATTGACTTATCTCTTTTTCTGATTATATATTTCTTTGATGATGATATACATATATATATACACACATACATACATATACACACATACATATATACATATATGCATATACATACATACATACATATATACATATAAAACTGGGAAATCACCCAAAACTTCAGATATCCCTAAAAACAAAATCATGAACTGGAAAGAACTCTAGGCTGCGAAGAGAGCAAAGCATAGAGATTTTTCTCTTTCCCTCTTCCCTAATGGTCTCTCATGCCAGGGATTTCAAAATAGAGTAACACCATGATCCTCTGCCCTAGCCTCCATGAAAGGAAAGAGATTGGGTTGTTTATAAAGAGACAACCATGGCCCTGAAGAGGAGTAGGATGCTAAGATAGCTTTACCCATGTAAAAGGAGGAGGAACAGATTGCTGGTTGATACCGAGAAATCTTCTGGCTCTGGGAATTACTGATAGCTCATCCTACCTTGCTAGGCAGTGCCACATACTGCTTAGATAGATATAATTCTTAAGCCTCGCTCTCCCCACCCCATTTAAGCAAAGTAAGCTCTATTTTAAATAAATATTGGGGTGGTTTTAGCATAATAGTCAGTCCATAATATGTCACTCTTCTTTCAAGATTGAAATTTCCTAAAAGTTCAAAAAAATCTCTGCATTCCTTCTATGTGCAAATGAGATTTCTTGAAGATATATGCATTCTCTAAAACTTTGTTATGAATTGGTTTTCTGGTTCATAGGATCATAGGACCAAGATTTGGAAGAGAGCCGTAAGTGAGCATCCAATCCATTCTCTTCATTTCATGGACCAAGAGCAGAGAGACAGAGGGACAAAGCAACTTGACAAAGTTCATAGGTTTTTTTTTTTAATTTGACATCAGGCTTTCTCTCAGCACAAAGGCTGTAACACACATCCAAATATGACTTAGAAGCATGAGATAGGATATGAGGCATCATCAAAGAAATATATGATCAAAAGAGAGAGTAGCTAATGATGTCATGACAATAAGGACAGAGAAAAGAGGCATGGCTTGAGTGTTGAATCAGCACCCAACAAACACTAACTCAGATTGTTGCCCCCTTTGCCTTCCTATCCATTAATCTGCAAATATCCTTCTATTTTGGGGACAGGGACCTCTCCAACTATTATTTTTCTCTCCCTTTTCTAACCCCATCTATTTATGAGTCACAGACTATTTCTTCTAGTTGGACTCAGGACTGAAGATTCTGAACAAAATAAAAGAACAAAAAGTATCTACTATTTTTTCATACTCTAATACTTAGATGGAACTGTGACCTCATCACAGTTAGAGTATAGAATACATGTTCCCTCCATTGATACAGATTATAAACATTCTATGCCTTCTCATCTCTTTTCAATGGTACCCCATTAGTTTGTTGTTTAGGGTCTACCATAAGTTCTTGGGGACCTTTTGTTTTTGCTTCCCCTTGATACCACTAATGAAGCCCATGTTGTGATTTGGCAATACTTTGCTCTTGTCATGGTTCTAGCCTATTTTCTTTTTTTCATGTACACATTCCTTTAATGACATCTCTGTATTCTCCATGATGTTGCAGTTGGTTTGAGAATTGATGGGGCTTTCCATTAGAATGGATATAAATGGCTAACTGAAAATGAATATATATGTCTGTGGCTACATTCACATTCAGATATCAAACCCTGTATCTCTCTAGCAATAGTTATCTCTAGTTCTCTCTCTACAGATACATGTCCTGAATATTTAAAACACAAATGTATAGATACACATATATGTGTGTATACATGTATTTTTGTCCCTAAACACAAAGTGTCTATATCTATCTATCTATCTACCTTTTGGACAGATATTATCTTAATGGTTGAACCCAAAAATGATCAGGAAGATAAGAGTGGGCTAGAAAGCTTAGATTCATTTTGGGAAATTACAAAATTCTTTTAATAACTTCTGACTTTTCCCTAAAACAAAGGCCATTTTTTGAATACCAATATTGTTCTTATAACATATAGCACCAGATTTGGATTTGCATAATCTTCAACGAATTAAAAGTTAATATTTTCTAGAATGTACTTTCTAATATGCAGAGATGATCCTATTAACTCTGCCGCACAAATAACACTGTGTGATATAAATTTACATTGAATCTCTTTTGTTTTGTTTAAAGTATAAGCTCTCTTTAATAAGTTTCCAATGTAATATTTTTGAGTTGAGAGAAACTCAATGTAGAAGAACCTCAGAGTCAATGTAGTCCAACCAAAAGAATAAGAATCCATGTATGACATCTCCCAAAGGGGTCTTATAGCCTTTTCTTTAATGCATTCTAGGCATGGTGAAATTATTTTTCTGTTAATTCCATTGTTGGACATCTCATAGCATTAGAAATCTCTTCTTTATATTGTAGTTAAGGGACAATTAAGTGATAAAGTCATGTGACCAGCAAGATGATGGGATGGGAACTGTTTAAATAGCATCAAAGTCGAACCTAAAAAAATAGGAGGAATTTTATACAGTAGAGATAGAGTAATTACTGTAGTTTATGTAAAATGAAAAAGAAAAAAACCCTGAGACAAAATACAAACATCACGAATTAACTCTCGAGAATTTCAATTCTTAGAGTGTTCACTCAGCAGTCCTTACCCACATGACTTCATGGACCTGCCACAGCCAGTAAAAAGTTAACTCATAAGCTTGTCACTGTGGGTCTAGCCATAGGAGAGTAATCCTCTGCAGCTAATGACCTGAAAAAATCCAACACCAACCCTAAAAGAAACAATGGAAGTTGATGGCACTCAGACCTGTGAAGGATAGAAGGAGAAGAGAATGAGGAAAAAGGCAGGCTGGAAATGTGCTTATATATACAATTTTACATAAAATCACATAGTAGGAGGTGACAGAGTACCTAGGGATCCTAGCAGAAAAGCAGACTGGAAAATCAGTTGGGACTAATTGTCCCTTCTAAGAAATCAATGCAGGAATCTAGACCGGCTAAGCACCCAATGGGAAGAAAGGCTGAAGCTACAAGCAACATAATTTGAATGGTCTTTGTCCTAAGAGAAGGGAGAGAATAAAATATGAAGATACTCACACAAATTTTAGAGACAAGTCTCAAAACAAAAGGTAAAGTGAATCAAATCTCAAAAAGAAACTGAAGTACCTTAAAACAAATTCTATAACATAAAGGACAATGGACCAATAGAATAAAGAATAAAACCCCAAGTATTCTATAGGTTTCATAGACCAAACACAAGAAATTACAGACTCAAAAGAGAAATACTATCCTCGAGAAATGAAATACAAATGTAGTCCAATTCAGGAATTAAAGCTCATTAATTAATAACAAATCAATTTGGAAATCAAAATATTTTATAGAAATTGTAGTTTAAGACAGAATTAAAACCACAGTTAGAAAAGTGGGAAAAGTGGTTATGTGATGGAGAATTTCTGCAAAGAAATGAAAATTATTTCAGAGAGAATAGCAGTTTTAGAACACACACATACACAAAATCAAATGGAGGAAAATTTGACTAAAAAGAATACTAGGCAAAAACACTAAGGTTAAAAGAACAACAAACTCCATACAATTCAAAGTAATCGAGCTTGAAATCGGGATGTATAAAGATAAGTTAACCATCCGAGATTTTCCAGAAAAACAAGACAAATGAAAAGAGAAGAAGGGCTATGATGATGAAAGGAAAATCCACAGAACTTTTAAATATAGACAGCAAAGCCTAAATTGAGAGGCCCCACAGATACCTGGGGAGAAAGACAAAAACAAAATCTTTCAAAGTACAAGTGACGTAGTGCTTAAATGTCATTGTTTTATGACAATTTGTTATATTTAACCATTAATGATAAATTGTTTTTTGATGGTGAACAACAAATTTTGTAAATAGCCAGGAGGAAAAAAAACCCTTCAGATGGGAAGGAAATTATATTAAAATAAGATCATTTCACAATTGTGAAAAATCTGAGAACAAAATGCAATAAAATATTCCAAAAAGTAAAGGACCTCAAGCTGTAGCCCTCACAAACATATGTTGTAAACTTTAGCCTAATTATCAATGAAAATACGTTGAATATTCCAAAAAAAGAGATGTGTGAAATGTTTTTGCAAACCAGCTCTAGAGGTGAAGAGTTGATTTGACCTGCAAACAACTTAAATAACAAGTACAAGGTGAGTAAATAATTAAAATATTTTTAAAAGATGAAGTAATGATTAATCATTTCATGTTTATAGCTTATTTTTTTTTTTACAAAGACTGATCTAAAGGAGAAAAAAAGAGGTACAACCAAATGAACAGTGCTAAAGGGGTTAAAGATTTCAGGGGAATTTAAAAATCCAGGAGAAGCCCCAGGTCTAAGGGGTGAAGTGATGTGCCATGGACCAAATCCTCTAACCCCCATTGGTCTTTTGTGGAGGCAATAGAGAGGGAGGGTGTGAATGTGAATGGGAGGTGGGAGACAAAAGGGAAAAGGGATGTACCCCTACCAAGTGCATAATAGAATAGTGAAAAGATGGTGATTCCTATAGTCTGTTAAGAAAATTGGTTGGAGAAAGCAAAGGAGAGGGCAGGGGATCAGGGGACTGGAAACAGGCCAGTGTGCTGCAAAGGGGGAGAGGGAGTGATTCAAGAGTATATCCACAGAGGAGGTTTATGCCTTTGTTGGTGGATGGGGACCTTATGGTGGAAGTTTGTGCAACATAAAGACACCTTTCCTGAGACAGTATCATGTTTCCAAAGGCAATATTCTAACCTGAAGAATGGATAAACCCCAAGAATTGAAATTGTGCCCAGAGCATTGGCATGGGGACACAGAACCGGAGATGAAATGGGACTTTTGGGACTGCCACTATTTATAGTGTGTGTGGAGTGGGATGGAGGTGGTGGTGGTAGAAATTAACAGGCCTTAGGATTTGGGAATCAGAGTAATACCTGGCATGCTTCTGCTCAAATGTGTTTCCCTCAGGAATTGATATTTTCTAAATCATGGTAGAAAGTAAGGGAGGTTGGGGTGAGATCCACAAAAGTGATTACATAAAAATTGAATAGAAGGGGACTTCCAACTTGCTACACAAAATATTTTCACTCTATGAGGGATACAGAAAGTATGCAGAAAGAAAGAATGAAACGCTGTATATGAGCTGTGAATCAGAAAGTTAAACTCAAACTATACTGGGGAAAAGATAAATAAGGAGGAAAGAAGAAAATCTTGAAAGAGGGTACAGAAAAAAAAATTATACAATTATCTAGAAAAGTTCCACTAAAAAGGTGGGGGAATCCTAGGTCAGACATATTTATGGACAAATTCTACCAAACTGTTATAGAGTAATAGAAACCAACACAACTCATTCTCAAAAGAAAATTGAGAAAGAACACACTATAACATTCAATAAAGCAATAAATATAATCCTAACACCCATACCAGAAAAAGATAAATCAGAGAAAGAAAATTACAGATCAATATCAATAATGAATATTGTTTGAAAATTTTAAAACAAAATACTACATGTGTATTTCTATATGTCTACTTATCTATCATCTATCTTTTGGATAAAATTGTATTTACACCAGGCATTCATGTATGGTTCAACTTTGGATAAGTAATTAATATAATTACACATACATACACAGATGCACACGCACCATCTTCTCATTTTCCAGCTACTAAATTCTTTGGAACCAAAATATGTACTAATTGGTGAGTGTCTATTATGGCCCTCTATATCTAGCTGGTCCCAACCTCTCCTAGTTTATGCCTAGACCATCTTTACATTTAATATTTTATCATTTTAATTACCATAATAATTAGCATGTACTAAGAAGATATTCAATATTTAATTAATTTATACTTAATTTTGTACATTTTTAATATATAAAACACTACCAAATACAAAATAACTGACAAAGTCCAAGAGCCCTTTATTCTTAAAAAGGAAAACCTAGAAAGATAAACATAGGACAAGTTTATAATAATAATTGTATATTCACAAATTTATGTATACATGCATGTTTATGTACATACACATACATATGTGATATATAAAGATTTTTATAATATATACAGATACACAAATACATTCATGCATATGCGAAAACACACACAGCACTTGCAATGGGGGACTACTTGAAACTTGCCTACTAAATAAAAGAGTTAAACATTTCTAACCTTCTTCATTTTTGTTTCCTAACCATCACATCTTCACAACTACCACCTCCTTTTATATGGTGCTGGAGACAACTTATAACCCTGAGCCCCAAAGTGCAGAGGATAGCTGTTTCTTAACCCCTTCTGCTGAAACCCCCACTTCTGAAGCCTTCATTTATTGGAGTAATCCCTGTGGAAAATGGAGCCCTCCATCTTCACCAATACTAATACTAACAGCAACTGTTAGCCAATTGCCACCAAATAGTAGGCAAGGCAGCATATCTGAAGCAGCAAGGAATCTTAAGGGAGAAACAGGTGAGTCAAATCATCACAACAATCCCAACCACTTCTTCCCCGGCAGATTCAGGTAAATACGATCTGTGACCCTGAATCCAAGAAGCCTGGGAAAGAGCAATGTTCCCCAGACCACTAGTCCTATTTCTAGCCCATCCCCTTCAACTATGCTCCAGGGAAGTAAAACCTTTGGAGATGTAACCTGGGAGCCGGCTTCCTCTTCACCTGCAGCCTTAAGGAATTATGGAGTGTGGTCAAACATTGAACATGCCAAGGTCATCCTTTGCATCCTGGGCCATCCCCAGTGGTCTTGACTTTTGTCTTGCCACTGGACTTTGATGACGCTGGAAAAGAGAGTGAGTGAGGCTGATGGCTTTGCACAGCTCTGCCTCACTTAAATCCAGTTCACAAGTAAGTCAGGATATCACCCTCCTGATGTCATTGGTTCTCTTTCGAACCAAAGGATGGCAAACAGCAGCAGCAACAATAACCATCACTACCTGCTTAGTAGCCATAGCTAGTGAAGACCTGGAAAAGCAAATTCTCACTACCAAAGTCCTTATCATTTTCAAATGGTTTAACATTGGAAATGGATATGGCTTTATCAATGCAGACTCCATTTATGAGGATACATCCCCTTTTATATTTGCCACTGCACTTTTACAAAGCATAGGCCTTTCCATCTGATGCACTGTTGAAACCTCTATGTGTTGCCTTCCTCTATTAGGATAATAACTGCTTGAGAACCATGACTATCTCTCTTTTCCATTTGTACCCTAAGATCTTAGCACAGTGCTTTGCACATAATAACCACTTACTGTATTCTATATTATTCAGTCAATGAGTAATTCAGCCATCCATTCATCATTCACTTACTCATCTACCTGGATAGACCATCTTAGCATCTGCCCCACAGTCACCCCACTTTTCCCCTCTACAAACAACATCTCCCACACCAGACTTTCAGAAGTCATCTTCTTAGGCCCTGGGGCAGTTAATTTTCTCAGCTTCACAACAGCAACTCTAGGGCTGAGCTATGCCAATGTTGAATGAGTGCAAGCTCCAGAAGCCCTCATACCAGTTTGTGAATGAATCAATGAATGATGGATCATCTCTCCCTCAGGAAATCAGAAGAGGAAAGAGGAATTAGAGATATGAAGTGAGAAATCACTAATAGTACTGTAGCCAGATTATAGGGATGGCCCTCTGGGTGCTGGCTCCATCTGCCTTGTACTCAGCCCTGGCCATCACAATGGCATTGTAGAGTGTTAAAACATCCTCTCTTCCTAGCTCCCCCAGCTCATGCTGCCTGTGGTGCTGGCTGCAGTTGTTTGGTTTGCTCCATCCAGCAGCCATAGCAGTGGTTATGGCCACTATGCCCTGGCAGGTGGCAGAAGCCCCAGCTTGCCATCCCCATTTCTGTGCTGGTGTTGAGAGCTTCTATAGTAGTCTCAGCCCATTTTTCCTACACTTCCTCATCTTGAACCACCTGAAAGAGTCATCTCTCCCAAGGCTTCTGCTCTCTTCCTCCCTTGGGATGGCAAAGAGACTGACTAGACTTTCAAACACAGTCTTGAAGTATTCTGTTGGCCAGGGCTCCTGGGAATTTTTGTCTTCACTAACAGATATTCATCTCCAACAGCCACTCCAACCCTTGGGCATCCACCAATGAGCACTAAGCATGACCATTAAGACAGATCAAATGAAAATTTACTTCTACAAAAAAAAGGCATATTGGGACCAACTGAAACCCATTGATATTAAATTATAATCTGGTATTTTCTTCCTCAAACCATCTCCAACCCCAAACAATCTCGGCTTTCCACAAAAGGTGGGGAGAGCAATATGGACCAATGCTTTCCTCCCAAGGTCCCTGATCTTGAGACAACACCTGTGATCTCAATGTGGGAATGTGAAAATGTGATTTTGAATTGTGAACACAAATATTCCCCTTTCTTGCTACTGCTCTCTGTATCTCTGAAAAGGGAATTGGCTTCTCAGAATTCAGGAGGTGGGGAAACAGCTGTGATTAAAAGCATCCTTCTCCACAAATCTCTTGGCCTCCTTTCTGCACTACAGTTTTTGTTATCAGGAAGAATCTGGGGAAAAACACAAAGGGATTGAAGGCTGTGCTGGAGGTATCTCCCCTGCAGGCATGTTTTTCTTTCAATGAGCCAGACTTTAGTTTAGGTCAAAAGAAAGCTGGTGATCTGGAAAGAATGGGACTTTGGGAAGGCCCTCCTGTTACACCCACACTCCCAGCTGCTGGCCAGACTTATCCCTTATTACAAAAGGAAATATAAATAAAGATTAGTCCCCAAAGCATTATTACAACTGGGGGCATTATTCACATTGTGTCCAAGTCAAGAAAGTCTCTAACTTTATAGAGAAGGGGAGTGAATTAACTATTAAAGAGCCAATGCAGGTGGTTCTCTTGCCTTCTGAAATATTCTGAAGTTTTCTTTTTAATGCTTGTACAAAATATCTTAGTAACAAATGTGAATCGTATGGGCAATAGTCTGGCCTATCCTCAAATGTTCATTTTCAATCATTGTTATATTTATGTCTGGGTTTGGGTTTTTTTTTTTAAATTGTGAACTTGACAAAAAAAAATGAACATTTCACTATCCAATGAACAAAAAAGACTATATGTGAAACTATGAAGTTCTATTTATGTGATCTTTAGGTACATGGTAAATTTAACACAGTTGTAAAAACAAAAAACAAAACAAACAAAAAAACAACTACCCTGTCTGTGCTTTTTTTCTTTCCTCTTTTCCATATTTTAAATGATTCTTTCAAAGTATTTTCTTCTTTTTGCATCATTGTCATCAGTCTTCCCTCCACCTTCCTACCATCCTCTTCCCCATTTGTACTACCTTGTCAAAAATGAATCAAGTCAAGCAAAACAAATTCATATATTGGCATATCTGAAATATCTGAACACATTCATCTTGTTTGGTAATTCTCAACCATGGCCAAAGAGGGAGGGAGAATGTTTCATCAGCAGCCCTTCAAATTGATTATTGCATTCATCAGAGTACAGTCTTTCAAAGCTGTTTTCCTTTCCATTGTAGTAGCCATGATAACAGGAAGACCCCTAGTTATGCCTTCTCCTTTCACCTTCCCATTGACCCTTTCCCAGATCTGCGGAGAACAGACTCCATCAAGAACATGCCATGGATGGGATGGAAGTCATCAATTCTAGTCCTTCCCATGAAAAGCTTTTAGGATCATAAGAATAACAGCAACTTAAATTCCTTAGTTTGAAAACATGAAAGCCAACATACTGCTTGTCCATAATATATTTTGGCCTTGATGTAGACTTTGATAGATTCATGACTTTATTGGTCTAGGTACTCCAAAGATAAGATAGCCCAGTTGCAGCAGAGGATGGAAAGAAAGAAGGAGTATTCCTGAAAGGTTAGCACCAAAAGCAAAACAAAACAAAAACAGTCAAGTAGCCTATTTAATTTGTGATCTAGAATTTTCAATGAGGGTCTTCTTCCCAAAGGCAGACTTCTAACATGTGGTAATGGAAACCTTATGGCAACTCAAAGGACTCACTGGTGGAGTTAGCATAGGACAATCTTCTCCTAGCTCATGAAATGCCTTCCTTGATTTGTTTTGCTATTGTGAGAGAAGAAATCCTTACCTTCTAACCCATCGCTCTTCACCTACTTCTTTCCTAAAGAAAAGAAGTAAGACTTCCTAGAATGAGTTCCAGATTTGAAGTTAAGAAGACCTTGTTTGAATTGCTGTTTTTCCTCATTCTCAAGGAGGACCACAACATCAAGGAGGTGATGCCATGACATGAAAGTGAATTGGATTTAAGTGAGGGAGGGCTGTGCAGTCACCAGCCTCACTTTCTCCTCTGGAGCCATCTGGATCCAGTGGCAAGATATAGATCAAGATGACTGGAGATGGCCCAAGATGCAGTGGGAGACCTTGGTCTATTTAAGCCAAGGTCTTTAATAGATCTCATTTTACTGAGGCAACACCCATTAAGTGATTAAGGCTAGGTAAGGGATGAGGCAGAGAATTGCTTCTTTACCTGAAAAAACAATCACTCTGAGAGGGGAAGACTCTCAAGGTTTCTGGCAAAAACAGAATCAATTGCTATTTACATTCACTCTGAGCCAATCAGGGCCCAAACAATACAGAGCAAAGACAAAGAAAGAGAGAAAGAAAGAAAGAAGAAAGAAAGAAAGAAAGAAAGAAAGAAAGAAAGAAAGAAAGAAAGAAAGGAAGAAGGAAAAAGAAAGAAAGAAAGGAAAAAAAAGAGAGAAAGAAAAAAGAGAGGGAGCTTTTCCGCCCAACTGGCCAGTTCTAGTTGGGTCCCCAGCAGGGCAGCTCCTATTTCTACTCATAGAAGTTGCTGTTTGTCGTTTGTCCTTTGTTCTTGAAAAAGAACATGATGACCACAGAAATGGATAGACAGCCCTGGATAAATCATTTTTGGGTGTGAACCTCTGTTTCCTTGTCTATGAAATGGTACTTACCTACCAGGATTGTTCTGAGAGTTAAATGAAATGAGGTATGATAATGTATTTTGCAAATTTACAAGTATTTTTAATGGTAGTTCTTATTCTTATTGCACGAGATGTCCCAAAAGTCTTAATGTCTGCACTATGCAATGTTATATATTATATATTATTAATAATAACTCTCTCACGAGCCCTTCATGCACTTTTGTCTTTGAACATGAAATTACTAAATTAGGAGCTTTTTTTTTAACTGTCTATCTCAGTCTATTCCTGTTATTGACCTTGCAGGTTCTTTCATTCAAATACTGGTGGAATCTGCTCTGACAATGACTGTGACACTTGGCTGTCTCTCCTTTTTAACCTATTGTTTCAGGTCAAGCTTCAGTTCTCTTTTTGAAATCCAGGATTTTTAGCCATCCATCTCCTTGGTCTCCTAGCAGCAACTAGTTACCCCTAACCACAGCCTCCCATTTTTCCTTCCGTCTCCAACGTCTCTCATTTGCCATGTGAGGCCAAGGTTGTTGGGTCAAATCCAGAACTCACTCTAGGGAGTCACACTTCGTTTAGGTAAACAAACAACAAGAACCACAACAAAACCCTAAAATTTACCCAGGAGCAGGTCAGAACAGGGAGCCAGCCATTTCCAGATTCTGCCATTCTTTACTTAATATATAACTTGTTTCCACACAACCATGTTTATTACCTTTTTTGGGAGAAGAGAGCTATAGAAAGATGCAGCATGGTAATTTATAAACCACTTATTGTGTACAAGAAATGACAAGAATGACAATAATACACTCTTCAAGATATACACCCTTCACACACATATGTGGTGTCCCAAATGGTTTAGTGCAATGTTAAGCTTTTGTAACTTAAGCTGCACTTTTGAGATACTGTTTATTGATATTAGTGACATTTAGTTTTTTTAAGATCATAAAAAAATTAGTAGCTTAAAGCTGCACTAAGATTTAGAACACCATATGTATATGGATATACACACACATATATATATGTGTGTGTCTATACATATATACACATACATGTATACATGCACATAGGTATACATGCATGTATGTGCGTGTGTATATATATATTCCTTTCATGTTTGCTTAGGGCTAACCACCTATTATTTTGTCTAACCTCACAACAATCCTGTGAAGTAGGTACGAAAGTGATCACTACTCCCATTTTGCAGAGGAGGGATTGGGTCTACAGTGTCAGATAAGTCAGTGAAGTGAAGCCCATCAAGGAGAGATTGATGGACAGCATTGCATGCTGAAGAGACATCAAAGAGGGTGAGGACTGGTAATGAACAAATTAAATGGATTAATGACTCTGGAAAGAGCACCTTCTGGAACAGGGTGAGGAGTGATGAGGAGTGAACATACTATCCAGAACTGGAGTCAGTGAGGGTAGCTTACTCTTCCTAAGAGTTTGAAAGTCAATGAAGGTGAATCAAATGGGAAAATCCCTTCAAATCCTCTTTATCTCATTTCCTTCCTGCTTCTTCCTTCCCCATTCCCTCTAGAGCCATAGAATTACTTGGAAAGGAAAAAGAGAAGCAATTTTTCAATAGATTTGTCAGGTCTGAGCCTCCTAAAGGAATTTTGTTCGAATACTGCCTAAGTACCATTAGACAATATGTATAGATTTGCAAAACACATTATATACACCATCTCATCTGACCCTCACAATCATCCTAGGAGGTAGATATTATTTTACAGATGTGGAAACAGAGGTTCAGAAAAAAAAAAAGATTTGCCCAGGGTTACGCATCTAATGTATTTCAAAGGAGGTCTTCTTATCTGCAAGTCCAGAACTCACTCTAAGAAGTAACAATTTTTCTCTTCAGGATAAGAAGTAGGTGAACAGAAACAGGTTAGAAGGTAAGGATTCCTCCCTCTCCCCAACAATAGCAAAAGACCAAAAGTGTCCAAGAAAGATCTTAGCAGTAGTGAACTCCCTTCCTCATCCCATGAGAAACAGCCATTGGTAGGAATGAGAGAGCCACAGCTTTACTAGCTATGTGATAAAGTGATAGTCATGACTTTTGCTTTTGCCACTTCCACTTGAACCTACAAACTTTTAACAAAGTGTAATACAGGATCCCAAGACATAAGACAGCTGTATAAATTAAAGCTCCCTTGTTAAAAAGGGAGGAAGAAGATTGGCAAATATTGTCAGTGTAAATGATAAACATGTTTAAAATTTACCAAAACAAAACTTGTGAAATAAGTAGACAGAGGAATAGGCTACATTTAGTGAATGTAATCAATACCGATGGAGCTCATGAAACAACTTTGGAGTGGCAAAATATTAGTATGAGCAAAAATTGTGATAAGGAGGCACAGAGCCAAGATGGCGCTGGGAAAGGAAGGAACTATCTGGAGCTCTCTCACAAATTCTGTCACATATGTCTAAAAAAGTGAATTTGAGCAGATTTGAGAGAGATAGAAGCCACTAGTAGACAGAGAGGGGTAGGAGCACCAGGCTCGTGGAAGGACACGAGACCAAACCAACAGGGAACAGCAGAGGAATCCAGCCAGTGTGCCAGTCTGGGAGAGCACTGGGTGAGTGAAAAGCCAGAGCAGGAACAGGCACAGGGTGGAAGTACTGGCTAAGGCCTTGATCAAGCCACAGGCCTCTCAGCCCAGGACAGGAGTCTGTCAGAACACAGAGCCTGCTGCAGGAGCAGCTAGCCCAGAGGCCTCCAACCCACAGTCTAAAGGTTTGAAACTCATGTTCTTGAACTTCCAGGATCTATGATATGCAGGTCAAATGACTCTTATCTCTCCCTTGGATAAACCCAGAGAATAATACCTCAGGAGAAACAGAGAAGCCAGAAGGGTGGCTTCAGTAGTGAGAGAAATGGGAGAGAGGGCCCTTCCTGTGGTGGTAGAAGGAGACTAGTGCAGGAAGAGAGGTGTCCCCGCAGCCTTCACCTCAGCAGAATGAGAGTAACTGACACCCAAGGGGAGGAGCTAATTAACGTCAAGGCCAAGACACCAGACATGGCTTTGCACAGCCAAGGGAAGTGGAAGACAGCAACACAGACAAAAACTGTCCTGGGGAAGAGGAGACTCCCAGCTGCCAGACTACCCCTCCCCCACACCTCATGACACCAGAGGCCATAACACATCAACCTAAATCCCAACATAAGAAACTTGGGACAGAACCCCGTGAGCCCCAGAAGCAAAGATCCACCTCATAAACCAGGAGGAAAAAAAATGATTTTTTTTCTTGTTCTTTTTCTTGATTACCTTTTCATGCTCCTCTTGATTCTTATGTTTGAAAGTCAAATTTTCTATTCAGCTCTGGTCTTTTAACCGAGAAAGCTTGAAAGTCCTCTATTTTATTGAAAATCCATATATTGCCTTGGAGCATGATACTCAGTTCTGCTGGGGAAGTGATTCTTGGTTTTAATCCTAGCTCCATTGACCTCCAGAATATTGTATTCCAAGCCCTTAGATCCATTAATGTAGAAGCTGCTAGATCTTGTATTATTCTGATTGTGTTTCCACAGTATTCAAATTGTTTCTTTCTGGCTGCTTCCAATATTTTCTCCTTGATCTGGGAGCTCTGGAATTTGGTGACAATATTCCTAGGAGTTTTCTTTTTGGGATCTATTTGGGGAGGTGATCTGTGGATTCTTTCAATTTCCATTTTACCTTTCGGCTCTAGAATACTGGGGAAATTCTTGATAATTTCTTGAAAGATGATATCTTTTTTTGATCATGGCTTTCAGGTAGTCCAATAATTTTTAAATTATCTCTCCTGGATCTATTTCCCAGGTCAGTGGTTTTTCCAATGAGATATTTCACATTGTTTTCCACTTTTTCATTCCTTTGGTTGTGTTTGATAATATCTTGATTTCTCATGAAGTCACTAGCTTCCACTTGCTCCAATCTAATTTTTAAGGTAGTATTTTCTTCAGTGGTCTTTTGGACATCCTTTTCCATTTGGCTAATTCTGCCTTTCAAGGCATTCTTCTCCTCATTGGCTTTTTGGAGCTCTTTTGCCATTTGAGTTAGTCTATTTTTTAAGGTGTTGTTTTCTTCAGTATTTTTTTCTGTATTTTTTTTGGGTCTCCTTTAGCAAGTCATTGACTTGTTTTTCATGGTTTTCTTGCATCATTCTCATTTCTCTTCCCATTTTTTCCTCTACTTCTCTAACTTGCTTTTCCAAATCCTTTTTGAGCTCTTCCATGGCCTAAGACCAGTTCATGTTTTTCTTGGAGGCTTTTGTTGTAGGCTCTTTGACTTTGTTGACTTCTTCTGGTTGTATATTTTGTCTTCTTTGTCACCAAAGAAAGATTCCAAACTCTGAGACTGAATATGGATGCATTTTCATGCCTGGCCATGTTCCCAGCCAATTTACTTGACCCTTGATTTTTTTGTCGGGGTATGACTGCTTGTAGAGTAAAGAGTACTTTGTTCCAAGCTTGAGTGGATGGGCCATTGTTTTCAGAGCTATTTCTATACAGCTAGCTTTGCCACACCAGCACTCCTCCTTCCCCAAGAACTGCCTACCCAGACTGGACTCAGATCTTCAGGAGGCTCTGCACTCCTGCTCTGATCTGCCACTTAATTCCTCCCACCAGGTGGGCCTGGGGCCAGAAGCAACTACAGCTGTAGTTCTGTAGCTGCACCACCTCTGCAGCTCCCAGGGTGGTGGCTGAACCATGAACTCCTTACACTCTGTTCCCGCAGCTTTTCCCACTAACCTTCTCTGTTGTCTTTGGTGTTTGTGGGTTGAGAAATCTGGTAACTGCCACAACTCACTGATTCAGGGCGCTAGGGCCTGTTCTGCCTGGCTCCTAGTCTGGCTGGTCCTCGCAGCCCACACTGGGCTCTGCTCCCCTCCCCTCCCAGCTGTGTGCATGGTAGATCTCACCCAGGGACCATCCAGGCTGTCCTGGCCTGGAGCCCTGCTTCCCTCTGCTATTTTGTGGGTTCTGCAGTTCTAGAATTTGTTCAGAGACATTTTTTATAGGTTTTTAGAGGGACTTGGTGGGGAGCTCATGCATGTCCCTGCTTTCCAGCTGCCATCTTGGCTCTGCCACCCCCATCAAGAATGAATATTATTCCAAGAAAATGTGCAAAAGTTGTAACTATTAAAATGTACCCTACAATGACTCTTAGTAATATTATGACAACAATGGTATGTTAAACAAAGAAACAAGTTTCAAGGATCATTCAAGCCAATAATGAAAAAGAATTTGTCATACCATAGAGAAAAGAAAAATTCTGTATACAATGAAAAATAATATTAATAGTAGACCAATTATTGTAAAAAAGCATAAGTAATCCTCAGAAAATAAGCAAAGACCTTAAGAAGCACCTGGAAGCTAGAGAAGTTATCATTGATTCATCTACAATACAGCTTATCTGTTTTGAAGTTGGGATATTGAGATCAGATTCTTTTAAAGTCATTCTTACAAAAAAAATGGTCATCATGGTGAAGACAATCTAAAATGGGAATAATGACAATTGGGAAAAGGTAAATTTTATTGATATAATGAACTTTTTAATTAAAGGCAATACAAAATTATTGCCAGAAGAAGTTCATTTGAGCTTATTCTATTATGTTCTAAGGAGTAGATAAAATTTTCCATTGAATTGTGGCAATTAAAGGGTACATGTAATACATCTGCTTTATGTAATTTTGTGGTTTTATGTCCCAATACAAGTTAGTTTTTATGTAGGTGCCATGTTGAGCTTTGAAATATGTGTGTGCATGTATACATGTATATTTATATGTATGTATATGTATACACACATATACACACACTCTCCTTTCTCTCTCCATTTAATAATTGCCAAAATTCTATTAAAGATTTAATTGATTTTTTATTGTTATTTTAATTCTGTGTTTATCTCCCTCTGTATCTCTGTGTGAATTTAACTCTGCATCTATCAGGTGTGCTTCACGTGAACAAGATATTTTTGGATTCTGATTTCTAATCCATTCTGCCATCTACTTTCTTTTTATAGGTGAATTCATCCCATTCGCATTCACAGTTATTATTACTAACTGTACATTTCTTCTGTTTATCCTTCTCTTACTCTTTTTATTTTGTCTCTTTTCTAGCATCAGTTTTGCTTCTGACTATTGCCTCCATTAATCTGCCCTCCCTTTCATTACCCCCACCCCTTCCCAATCCCTTTCTCCTCCTACTTCCCTCTTGGGTAAGATAAATTTCTACACTAAATTGCTAGTGAAGATATATATTCTCCCTTTCTTGAACCTATTTAGATAAGAGTAAGGATCAAGTATTGCCTGTCTGCCCTCTTGTCCCATTTTTCTCTCCACTGTTAAAATTCTTCCTTTTTCTTCTCTTTTATTCTTCCTCTCCCTTCTCCCTTCTCCCAGTGCATCCTTTTTTCACCCACCCATTTTTTAGATCAGCCCAACATGATCAACTCACTCCTTTGCCCTCTGTCTACATAGTATCCTTCTAACTATCCTAATAAAAATAAAGTTCTTAGGAGTAACGTGTATCATCTTACTTGTAATCTCTCTCTAACCTGTTGCCTGATCTCCTTATTGTCTCTTTCTTGAGAGTTCCTAAAGCAGTTGCTGAGGCATTCATTTCCTCCAAGGCCCACACTGGTATTGCCACCACATGGGCTCACCCCAGTGTCATAGACCCCTTCTTCCAACCTTCTAAGTTGCCACCTCGGCTCCAACCCTGCTTGTGATTATGTTTCAAATATTTTAGTCAAATCTACTATTTTCATTATGAATACTTAAAAGTACTTTACTTCATTTAATCTCCATTTTGCCCTTGAAGGATTATATTCAATTTTTTTTGCATAAGTTTAGTGATTTTGCTTATTGGATTACAGTATTACAAACTCCTCTCTTTTACATGGGCAGCTGCTAAATTGTAAGTGATCTTGACTCCTTTGTAGTTGAACTACTTCTTTCACGATGACTCTAGTAATTATTCTTTGACCTAGAAACTCTGAAGTTTGGCTATGGTGTTGCCGAGAATTTTCCTTTTGTGGTTCTCTTTCAAGTGACCAATAGGTTCATTTAATTTTACTTTCCCCCCTGTTTCTAAGAGATGTGGACAGTTTTCTTTCATCATTTCTTGAAATGTAACATCACATCTCTTTTTTTTTGTACTCCTTTTCCAATTTTATTTTTTTAAATTTAAATTTATTTATTTAACATATTTGGTTTTCAGCATTGATTTTCACAACAGTTTGAATTACAAATTTTCTCCCCATTTCTCCCCTCCCCCCCACTCCAAGATGGCATATATTCTGGTTGCCCTGTTCCCCAGTCAGCCCTCAGCTCTATCACCCCCCTCCCCTCTCATCCCCTTATCATGGATTGGAGATAGTCCATTGATTCTTAAATTATCTATCTTTTAAAGGTTTTCTGAATATTTCCTTCTGATGTAAGAAACTAGCCTATCTCATACTATATAATCTCTTCTCATTTTTTCAGCTTGTGATTATATTTAAGTTTTTCAGCAAAGAAGCAATTGATTTCCAATTTGTTTATTCTAGCTTTCAAAGAGTTTATTACTTGGGTAAAATTATGTACCTCATGTGCAAAATTCTCCTTCCAAGTCTTTCCTCCAGCACTCTTATTTCTTATCAAATATGTTTGTCTATAGCTCCATTTTAATTTGTAATACCCTCTTTAAATTATTTTTTAAATGCTTCTTCTAGAAATTTTAGTTGACTGTTTGGATAAACTCTTTGAGATTTTATTTGTTTATAGTCATTCTCCTCTTCTGCATTAGTATCTTATACATCCCTGGTATCATACTAGTTCTTTGTCAAGGGTGTGTGGTTCTTTTTTTTTTCTTTTTGGGTATTTACTCCTTCAGCTTTACTTCTTGAATTGGGACTTTGTGTTAAGGTCAGACTTTCTGCACTTCTAGTGGAAATGCCATAGCCTTGTATGGAAATGGTCTGTGTTATCTTGGGTTCAGATGCTGAATTCTCTTGAATGAATCACTGAGTGTCTCAGGAGAATAGTTCCAATGGGCCCTAAATCATCTGATCTAGGGCATTGTCTTATTGTTGCCCTTCAGGATTATACTTTACAGACTCCAGAACTCTACTGCAGCTAGTCAACACGACTTAAAAATGTGCCTCTGAAATAGTATGCCACTTAGGAAGAATTTATTAAATGCTCACACTGTGATAAACACAGAGGATACAAAGTAAGGCAAAAAAGTAGTCTGTCAGAGATTTCCTGGCCCAAGGGGAAGAGAAAATGCAAATAACTATGTATAAATAAGATATATACAGAATAAAATGGGAATGTTATCAGAGGGAAGGTATTTAGATTAAGGTAGACTAGTAACAGCTTCTTGCAGAAGATGGACCTTTAGTTGGGATTTAGAAGTAAGCCAAGGAAGCTAAAGAGGTAGAGATAAGGAGGGAAAGTAAGCCAGGCATAGAGAATAGCCAGTGAAAATTCATGGAATTGGTAGATGGAGTGACATGTACAGGGAAGAGCAAGGAGACTAATGTCACTGGATTATAAAATATATGGAGTAATCTTGCAAACTGAACACCAGGGATGGAGGCACTGGGACAGAAAGAGATCCCAAGGGACATCTGAACTAGAATTGGGAACAGGAATGGGTTTCAGCTGATAGCTCTTTCTTACATTTCCTTGTTTTCGAGTCATAGTTCCCAAGTAGGGAGGAGTTAGGGAGGAGTGGTCATAATTCATAGGGAGCAGGGGCCCTACCTGTGTAAAGAGCAAAGAACAAGTGCTAGACATATAGCTATGTGACTCTGAGACCAGGTACAGAGAGGGAAGCTCATTTTTAACCTTTAATATCCATGTTTGGAATATAACTCTTAATATCTTCTGCCTTTGCTTACACACACACACACACACACACACACACACACACACACACACACACACACATTCTGCTGAATGAAGCTGGATAGAGAAAATCATAAAAATGGGCTGATCGGGTTCATTGCAAATTTACATTACATAATCTCAACTGGGCCCTCACTGCAGCAAGGCAATGCATTTACACCTCTTTAATTAATTTTTTATCCCACTCACCATAGTGACTTTTCCAAACCTTTTAATCCTTCATCAAACCTCCCATGAATCCCTCTCCCTGCAGACTCTCAGATGAGAACCTTGCCTCAAATTTCACTGAAAAAAATGAGGCCATTTGCCTTAAGCTCTGCTCTTTGCCTCACATCACTTATATACCTCTACCACTATCTGCTCCTTCATCCCTGTCTCACCTGAAGACCTCACCATTCTCATTACCAAGGCAAACCACTCTGTGCAGAAATGACCTCATTTCAACCCATTTTCTCCAGCATATTGCCCCCTCTATCGCCCCTACTCTCTCACTTATCTTCAACATTATCATCCATACTGGCTTCTTCTCTGTTGCCTACAAACATGCTTGTGTCTCCTCCATCCTTAAAAATAAAATAAAAGCCTTACTTTATTCATTCATCCTCATTCACCATTGCTTAATATCTCTTTCAACTTTTGTGCCTAAACTCCTTGAAAGCCCTGCACAATAGGTATCTCCACTTCCTTTCCTCTAACTCTCTTCTTAATTCTTTACATTCTGACTTCCAACTTCATAATTCAACTGAAAGTGCTCTCTCAAAATTATAAAGGATCTCTTCATTGCCAGCTGTAATGATTTGGGTTTTCCCCCCTGAATTCCTTCCTTCTTTGTCTCTCTGCAGCCTCTGACACTGTTGATTACCTTTTTCTCTTTGATACACTCTAGGTTTTCATGACAGGGCTTTCTCCTTGTTCTTGTTACTCATCTGACTTTTTTTTTTCCTTAGTCTTCTTTGTGAATCTTTATCCAAATCATGCCTCTTAACAATGGCTATCCATCAGGTCTCTATCCTCGGTCCCCTTTTTTTCTCCTGTACTATTTCACTTGGTTAGATCATTAGCTGCAGTGGTTTCACCTATCTTTATGCTGACATTTTCCAGATTTGTTTATCCACCTCTAACTTCTTTCCTAACTGGTGGTATTTTAGGCATCTTATATTCAACATGTAGAAAATTAAATTTAATATTTTTCTCCCAAATTCCTCAGTCTTCTTAAGCTCATTATTTTTGAGAGCATCAACATCCCAAAATATTCCCGGGCATTTCATTTTTCTTTGTTTCATCCTTTCTAAGTTTAGCCAAACTGGTTTCCTTGGTGTTCCTTGTACACACATTTTACCTCTCTTCTCTCTGCCTTTGTCCAGTCTGTTTCCCATTCATGAATTGTACTTTACACTCATATTCAACTCCCAGAATCCATAGCTCCCTAAAAAATTTGGCTGAAGTTCCATTTTCCATAGGAAACCTCTTATACTTATCCTAGTTGTCTTTGTGCTCCCATCCCCACCTCTGAATTTATTTTATATATATTTTTGTATTTACTTTTCTGTGTATGGTATTTTGTATTCTGCAAATAGAGTATAAGCTCTGGGAGGGCAAGAGATGTTTTGGCTTTATCTTTTTATCTACATCATCTACCACAGTCCCTGGGATATAGTAATTGCTTAATAAATGCTTGATTGAATAAACAAATAGATGAATGAATGAAATGAGATAGGCTTTGGTTTCTTTATCTGTAAAATGGGTGAGGAATTGAGTCATATTCTAGAATTTGAATGTGGTTTCCCAAGATTTGAGGAACCTTTGGAATATAGCTGAGCAGAATTTTCAGTCAAAAACCATATTTAATCACAAACACCTTTGCCTTCTGTTTTCATCCAGAAGTCCCTTATGGCCTTCTGCATGAGTGAACCTGCCTGGCTAGCCTTCCAAAGAATGGGTAATTAAGAAATGAGTCAGAGCCAAGGAGCAGGAAGGATGATGATGAGCATATTAGAGGTCAAAAGAAGATTTTGGGAAATGGGAGAATCTTATTTTTTCCCTACCTGATACCTAAGAATATAATGCCACATATTTTGTAACAGCATTGAATGAATGACTCTTTAGAAGGAGGGGATTGACATTCTTCTAACAGAGAACTGTAATTGGCCAATGAGATTCTAGTCCTTATAAGCATGTGCTATGCTCTCTGCCTAAGGAAATTTCCACATGGACATATGCAGATATTGTTTACAGTTTAATTACCACATGAAGCAGAGGAATTTTTTATTGGCTTTGAACCAAAGCTGAGAATACTCACAAAAGGCACTAACTGGGCGATTTAGTTTCTTTTTTCCTTCTTAAGCATGATTGAAAGGAGTCATGCTGTTAGCCTTTGGGTGGGGAGAGAGGCCTTGGGTGGGCCTTAATCTCCCCACCCAGGCCCACACATAGCCATGAACATAGGCATATTTTCTCCCCTTTTTGTGTTTATTCTTTCCTGATGTTAAGGGAAGAAGTTTTGGAGACAGCCATGACTTTGTGAGCTTCAGAAGGTCAAAAAATGAACCATCCCAGGTCCAATGTGGGCAGTCTAGGCCAGAGTTTGCTAACAACTAAGGTGCTAGCACAACCCTGAGGAGTGGGAGTCGAGCCCAGAAGTAGCTGAATGCCAATTCATCCAGCAGTTTTGCCAAGATTAGAAGTGAACTTGATGGAGTGAATATTCAAAGCAAGTGATTTAAAGTTGACCCCACCCTTCCCAAGTATTGAGGTGAGCAAGGGGAGGGTATATCCTTGGTTCATGGGAAATGATTCTACATCTACCCTCAACATATCTTCTTAGTAAATGTCCCTTTGTAAAAATTAATTGATGTTCATTTGTTAAATGATACTGGGGGTACTGGTCACTGGCAAGAATAATGGCTCAAGCTGATAGCTTTAGAGAGGGCATCATGAACTACTTCAGGATACTCCTATGACATTGAGGGGGAGATGTGGCCTTTCTCTGAGGATCAAACTTGTCAGTGAGAGTGGAATTTGGAATAAAAAAAAACCCCAGCACTTACAAATCAACATTATTTCAAAACAATCAGAAAATGATACATATTAATTACTATTTGTTTATATCCTCATTCAACAGCTATTTACCAAACACCCATCATGGCACCCTATTCTGTGATATTTCCTGGATACAAAGATACAAATGAAAACTAATCCTTGCCCTCAAAATGCTTCCAATCTACTGGGGCTATGTAACATTTAAGTTCATAAATAAATAGAAAAGAAAGAACTGTAGCAACTAAGTGATCCCTTGAAGTTTACCACAGAAGGTGGCACTCAAGTTGACCCTTTAAAGAAAATAAGGTGAAAAGAGATATTCTTGCTATGTATAATGGCCTCTCTATAGGTGTCGAGATAAGAATGCCACATTCAAGGAAACAACCAAAAGGTGAGTTTGGCCGGCATGCAGAGCACGAGCATGGGAGTATCATGCAATAAATAGATCTGGAGAGATAGGCTAGGGCAACAGTGTTTTGGTCGTTCAGTCATTTTTCAATTGTATTTGACTGTTCATGACCCCATTTGGGGTTTCATTGGCAAAGATACTGGAATAGTTTACCATTTCCTTCTCCAGTTCATTTACAGATGAGGAAACTGACACAAACAAGTTTAAGTGACTTGCCCAGCGTCACACAGCTAGTAAGTATCTAAGGACAGATTTGAACTCAGGAGGATGAGTCTTCTCGACTTTAGACCTGTCATTCTAGCCGCTGCAGGGCCGCCTAACTTCCCCCAAGTGCCGCAGTGTAAAAGTTTTTAAATGCTGAGCTTGGGAATGTGTACTTTATCCTACAGGTAGTAGTGAGCCCCTGGACATTCAAGAGCAGGAGAGCAACACAGTCAGACCTGTACATAAGGAAGATTATCTTGGTAAGTGTGTGGAAGATAGACTGCAGAAGAGAGAAAGACTGGAAGCAGGGATTCCATCTCAATAGTCCTGGTGGGAGGTGATGAGGGGTGGCCTGAACAAGGGGTTGGTTTCTGGGTTCATCTGAAAACATATATGTAGAGATAACAATGAATTATTGAAGCCTGGTTCATAAGGTTACCAATTGTGTGTGTGTGTGTGTGTATGTGTGTGTGTGTGTTTGCCTAAATTCTACAACTTTTTAACAAGCCAATCAACATGATTTATGCTACACTATACATAACACCCTAGCTCAGGGGGTTCTCATTCTACTGTATGAGTACAGAGCACTGCTGTTTGATGGGTGATAGATGAATTTAATTCAGAAAGTCTTAACTTTTTTGTATGTCATGGATTCCTTTGGAAGTCTGGTAAAATCAATGGGCCCCTTCTCAGAATCATGGTTTTAGATGCATAAATTAAAACATAGAATTACAAAGGAAGCCAATTATGTTGAAATAAGGCTCTTTTTTAATGTTTGTGGATCTCAGGTTAAGAACCCCTGACTTAAGGGTGTCTTTTCTCTTCCCTAAGATAAAGAAGAAACTAAATTCCTCTGAATATTGTAGCTGCTTCAAAAGAAACCTTACTTTCTGGTAGAAAGGAGCAGACTCCATAGGAAGAAAAGCTTTGCGTGGGCAGCAATATGAGAAAAGTGAATGACTTCCCATTCTGGGAGATAACCCAACGTGGCACCTTTCGCAGGTGTGTCTGGGATGCTAAGTGGAACACAGGAAGCAACACGCCCTCTGGGAGGTGCCCTGAATGACTTTGACAGAAGGCCTTGTTTCCCCTATGCCGACACCTGTGCCAGTTTCAACTGGCAGTTGCTATTTTGGGTAAGGTTGCTGCAAGCCCCCACACAGGTTGTATCTAGCTCCCCAACAGTACCAGTTCAGCCGTGTTGAAGATAATCACTGGTATTAAAAGCTGGCATCTGTATTGGGAAGTTTCCTGCATCCATCCTCTCACCCCTACCAAGGCAATGAAAGTAATTCTCTTAACAGGCTGCCAAGTCTACCAGCCAAATAAACTTGCCTGTCTTCAGAATGAAATCTAGACAGTCATATGGGACTCATCCTTCTCCTCACCCCACCCCCAACCCCATGCAATCCTGGACCTTTGCCCAGGGGTCTGACTGATCTCATAAGAGAGGGCCTACGGATAGCTCTAATGAGGTGACATTTCCTGCTGCTGAAGCTCCATGTCTTGAAGCCAAACCAAACAGTGTTTAAGCTCTTTGGAAATCAGGCTGGGGTTCTATCTCCCCCTTTCTCTTCCTCTGTACCAATCCCTATTCCCATCTCCTCTCTTATGTTATTCAATCCATCCTTGTCTAAAGATGAAGTACAGGGGTCAGATGGCAGGGTCTGTCTTCTAATAAGACAGAAAGTACCCTCATAACCCTGGAGCAGCCTCGGTCTGGAATAACAGCTTTGTTCAGAGATATACAGAAGAAAAAGATTAGCTGGAAAACTGTTCTGAGGAAAGAGAAACACTTATCTGAGTAGATTCGTAGAGAGGGCTTGGTAGGGGTGTTGGAGAAAGAAGCAAACAAACTGTATGGTCAAAGTCGACCTGACAGCAATCCAGGATTTTGTAATGAAGACAGCAACACTGGAGCTGGGAGCAATGAAGGACAGAGGGAGAAATCATAAAGGAGGCCAGGCACCTCATCTAATCACTGTTGTTAATAGCTCATTAACTGAAAAGATCTTACTTTCATGTCCCAGATTCATAATTGATCTTCCATTCAGGTGCCCATCAAGAAGAGCTGTGTAAAAATATGCAGGTCCTGAATTCAATTTCTGAGTGTCAGCTAATTTGAATGGACTCATTCATTCATTCAAATCACTCATTGGGAGGATGGGTGTAAAGGATATCTTACTTTTAGTGTCAATATCTCTAGACCTCTATTTCAGCCATGCCTCTTGTCATCTTTATAGTGAGATGAAGGGAGGCTTGGCATAGTATTAAAGGCAAAATCTTGCTTTGAAGAGTCAGTCAATGGGACGATCCACTTTCTTTCCGCCACACTCAAAACAAAAGGGAAGAAAGAGAAGGAGGGAGAGAGAATAAAAGAGAGAAACAAACATACAAAGAAAAAGAATAAGAAAGGGAGGAAGGAAGGAAGAGAAAGGAAGGAAGAAAGAAAGAGAAGGAAAGGAAAGAAGAAACAAAGGAATAGAAAGAGGAAGGAAGGAAAGAAGAGAAAGAGAGAGAGAGAGAGAGAGAGAGAGAGAGTGAGAGAGACGTTTGGCAGTAATCAGTGTCACATCCTATACACCATATTGGGCAAGACTACCAGTATTCAAAATACGGGTAAAGCATATACAAGATGACATTTTCCTTCATGTGTAAATTAAAAGAACTTCAAAATGAATCCAAGATGAGAGATAGGGCCTAGATGAGGCCCCTCCCTTCACCAATATAGGAAAGCACTTGTGCAATTTAGTCTTAGAAAGTTACCAAGAGTACCAAGAGGTTAAGTGTGTTTCTCAGTATGATGCAGCTATCTGTTCAGAGAGGGGATGTGAGCTCAGATCTTCTTAGCTCTAAGGCCATCTCTATCCACCAGGCCATACGGACTGTAACGGATCCAAAAACTGATACATCATTAGGGCCAATTGACTTTGAATAAGAGGTGAGGAAATGTACTCACCTCTTGTTTTGGAGAGGTGGGGGACTATGGGTGGAGAAAGTTGCCTAATCTGTCAGATGTGGTTACTGTGTTGTTATACTTGTTTTCTTTGTTACAAGGGAGGAAAAAAAAATCACTTGATGGGAGGAGTATATTTGAAAGTAAATGGTGCAAAAAAGCAATAATTAAACATTCTTTGAATAATTATTTGGCTACTTTGAGTGGATTGCTCATCCCCAACTTTCTTGACAACCAGATGAACTAGTACATGTTCAGATTTTTTGTAAACAATTTTGAAATTATATTTGGTGAAATTAAAGCAAAAATAAATTTGGTCAGATCATTAATCTTTGGCCCAATCAGCTATCACCGTAATACCCTCTTTATAAAGTAGACATTGAAAGAAATGCAGCCCGCTTTCAAGATTCAGGAGGGAAATACCCTCCATCTTCAGATGTCAGGAAAAACAACTTTCATCTACAGCAGTGAGGAAATATTTTTGGCAAAGGGGCAGTAGTTGCTGGTTTGTCCACAACTCTAGAGGACCAAAGATAAAGAATGTTACTCACCTCCTGACAAGGAAGGGATGGAATAAAGATGCACAGTTTTGGATATGGCTAAGGTAGAGATTTGTCTTGCTTGACTGCATCTATTTGCTACAAAGGTTTTGTTTTTGTTTTGTTTTCTTCTTCCCCCAGCAAGGGAAAGACCAGAGCGAGAGGAAATAATTGCTTGCTAATTAAATTAAAATAAATAAGAGTCCTTCAGTGCCAGCTCTGCACTGGGACCAGTCCAACCATGGAAGACAGGAACTGTTTTTAGATGGGAACTGTTGGAGGACTTTATGTACCAGGTTTCCAGATGGATTTCCTTTATATTATTAGGATTTTGATAAGCTCCAAGGACAACCAATTTGCCAGCAGACTTTACTACTATTAGGGATTAAGACATCCAATAATGTACAATAGAGAAAAAAACTCAGTTAAAAAGGTAACATGTCCTTCCAGAGGCTAACAAAGCGTAGCACCAAGACAGCATTATACTCCAGGAAAGAGGAAACAGTGGCATCAGTTAGTCTTCTAGAGTCAGTTTTCAATAATGTCCTATGAACAAATCAGAATGTTGGCACTGAGGACTCTGTCTCCAATAGTGCAGATTATAACTTTTCACCCTTTCTCCTTGTGCACAGTCATGGTTCATATTTCCCTATAAATTCTCTGTAAAGTGTGTCTTGTGGACATCTTTAACACAACATGTCCAAAACTAAATTCATTATCATTTTCTCCAAACCTTTCTTTATAACTTTGCTGTTATTTTTGAGAGTAACATCATCTTTCCAGTTATTCAGGCTTACAATCAAAGCATCATCCTCATCTTTTCACTCTCTCTCATCTTTTAATATCCAATCTGTTGCCAAGCCCTGTTGTTTCTACTTTCATGACATCTCTCACATATGTCTCATTTTCTCTTCCAACACTGCTACTATCCAAATCCAGGGCCTCATCACATCATGTCTGGACTATGCCAGTTGGCTAGTGTTTGGTGTTTGCCGCTAGTCTCTTCCCCACTCCAGTCCATCCTCCACTCAGTGATCAAACTGATCTTCCTAAAGCCCAAGTCTGAAAATGTCACGCATACTCCTGTCCCCATTCAACACAATACAGTAGCTCTCCATCATTCCATGATCAAATATAAATCTGCTGTTTGACTTGTAAAGCTTTGCCTCCTCTAATCCTTTCATTCTTTTTACGCCTTACTGCCTATCACATAATCTATGATGCAGTTACACTGACCTCCTTGCTGGTCCTCACAGAGGACATTCTGTGTCCTGACTCTGGGAATTTTCACTGACTATGCCCATGCCTGCTGTACTCTCTGTCTTCCTCTATGTCCCCTGGCTTCCCTTGCTTCCTTTGAGTTCTAGCTAAAGTCTTATCTCCTGTAAGAAGTCCTGTCCAGTCTTTCTTAATGTAAACCTTCCATTTGAGATTATCTCCATTTTACATCTTCTATATCTTATTTATACATAGTTGCTTGCATGGTGACTCCTCATTAGTCTGTAAACTCTGAGAACAAAGATTTTTTTTTTATTTCTTTCCCTCCCTATCACTTAGTCCGCTGTCTGGCACATAGTGAGCTCTTAATGCTTGTTGGCTCACCTTGACTTGACTAAAGGGTCTACTCAATGGACTAGGAGTCTTTCTTCCTCAGTTTCTTGTAATTTCTCAAAGATACCCAAACAGTACTAGCAATGTCCATCTGTTGTCTCAGTCTCATCCAACTTCCTTTTTCTGGTGATCTGGTAATCAGTAATGTCACTAATTCTTTTTTCAGCAAACTAGCCATCTTTGATAATCTACTGCAGATACCCTTGAACCATCATGGGTCCATTTTAACTCTGAACAAAGAAATACTGACATAAATAATATTCTGTTGAAACTAATCGGATGGGGTAGGTAGGTGGCACAGTGAGTAGAGCACCAGGACCTGAGTTCAAATGTGGCTTCAGACACTTGACACACTTACTAGCTGTGTGGCCTTGGCCAAGTTACTTAACCCCAATTGCCCTGCCTTCCCCCTTCTAAAAAAAAAGAAAAAAGAAAGAAAGCAATCAGACATAGCTCAGAATGGCCTGCTGATGTCAAGCTATCATGCTGGCAGCATGCTGAGGTAAAAAGAAGAGTGGCTATTAGTTAAAATCTTTGCCTTGACATTTACTAGCTATCTGACAGTAGGCAAGTGGCAAAAACTCATAGCCTCATTTTACTCATCTGTAAAATAAAGTTGATCATACTTGTACTATTAATATGACAGGGTTGTGAGGAAAATGTTTTGTAAACATTAAATCTTTCCATAAATGTGAATATGATACTTCTCAGCCAGGCCAAGAATCAAACCCAGGAGGATAAATTCCGCAGCTCAAGGGAGGAACTAAATGTTTATCCTGGAGAGAAAACTGAAAGGGAACATGATAGATGTCTTCAAGTATTTGAAAGGTTGTCTCATGGAATAGGGAACAACCTTTTTCTGCTTGACCCTTTGGGAAAAACCAGGATCAGTAGGTGGAATCATGGAGAGAAATTTATGCATGACACAAGGAAATGGAGGTATTCAAAAGTAAGGTGCCTTGGGACATAGTAGATTTCTTCTCACTCAAGATGTTTAAGAAAAAGTTGGATGAGCATTTGTCAAGGATTCTAGTTCAGATATGGATGAGATTCTATGATATCTGAGGTCACACCCAGGTCTGAGAGCACCCAATTCTTTATGTCACTCACCTTGCCAAAACTTTCAATCAGTTAGAGGGTAAAGTCTAACTGACAGTGTATTGATTCAACACATATTAATTATCTACTATATGCAAGTCATTGTGACACTAACAGAAGAGATGATAAAGCTTAGATAAGATAGGATCTTTGCCTTTGTGGAACTTTCTATACCCAATTGAAAGCAGTAGAAGCCCTCTGTAGTTTGGCTCCCATTCCCACTCTTTTTGCTTCTAATTATTCTAAGCACAGCCTTCTCTAGATTTAGATTGCTTTTACCAATTGCCCATAAGCATTCCTTGTTCCTTCCCAGACCTCATTCCTCTGCTCCACCTCAGTAAATTAAACATGGTCATACCTTTCCTCTTTTCATGACCCGCAAATATTCCATTTAAATTATATATATATACACACACACACACACATCTTGTGTATGTATATAATTATATACATATACACACATGTATATACATATGTGTATATACATGCATACATACATATATATATATATAGAGAGAGAGAGAGAGTTGTCTCTCTGCTCAGAATGGGAGATCCTTGAGGACAAGGACTGTGTTTTTGCTTTTCTTTGTCTCTCTAGTACTTAGGATAGTGCCTGCTACATAGTAGATATTTAGTTAATTCTAAGTGACTTACTCCAAGTTCATCACAGTAATTGGCAACACCTGGTCAGGAAGACATCCTGTAGGACAAGAAGTCAATTATTTGTGGGTATGTTATGAAAGGGATGGATTATATGAACATTAATGTCCCTTCAGATGCCCTGTATGATTCTCTGAATTCTACCAAAATCTATGTGGCACCAATTTCCCATAGGCAGGGCCTTTTATGCCTCAGGGTCAAGGAAGCATACCAGAAATTCAGGCTTTATTCCCCAAGTTCCACCAAATCCCGAGGACAATCTTACTACTTGCATACAGGGCAAACAGGTCAATTTTTATAATAGTTGTATTATCTTACCTACTGTATCATGTCCCCATGTGAAATATTCTCTTTGTTGCTTTTTGCCTATATGATACCAGCTTACCTTTCGAAGACCAACTGAAATAGAGCTTCCTCTGGGAGGCCTTCCTTACCCACTCCAGTCTTCCACCATTCACATTTTGATCTTCTCTGTCTATACTATTTAACTGGCGCTTTTCCTATTCTATGTAATATTGTTAGGTGTGTCTCTGTACATATGCCTCTCCAAATACCTTGTGGTATCCTTGAAAAACAACAGCTCTCTGTCCTCCATGGTGCAGTTTATACAGACAGTGCTCAAGTCATACTTGTTTATTCAATTGGCTTTTCCATGACCGTGGAACCTTATCAAAGATTAAGAATGAAATAAATGGAAAAGCATTTGCAAAGTGTTTACTATATGCCAAGAACTATGCTAAGCCCTGGGCATACAAATACAAAAGTGAAGACAGTTCCTTCCATCAAAAAAAAATTACATTCTAATAAGAGGAAACAAAAAATATATAGGAGTAGTGGCCAGCGATACATAATGTCTGGAGGGATCATGGGGTGATGAACGGAGTCGAGTAGACTGGTGTGCTCTCTTTTTAGTAGAATTAGTGGTACTGATTTGATTGTGGTTACCAAATTGGAAAGTGAAGGAAGAGGATGAAGAATAGAGGGGCAAAGGTTAGATATTCAGGTAACTGAGAAGAAGATGGCTCAGGAATAAAGTGAAGCCTGGCAGGAGCTGGTCTAGATACCATGGGGAGCTATGTCTGGAGCCCACAAATAATACAATGAGACCCCAGGGTGGCATTTCCAGAGTTTAAAGTCTTAAGTCTTCCAAGGATTGTTCTCTGGCGTAGATGACAAATCGGCTAATGAGAAGAGAATTGTGGAATAAAGCGCTATACAGTCTGTGAATCCTAAGATTCAGGACAACAAAAACACAACTGTTACTGTCTATCAAAATTTCATATTTCATAAACCAGAGACCAGCTTTCTATATTTTCGACATCTTGGTAACTTGTGAACAACAGCTAACATAATAATCAATGAAACTAATAGCAGCTATACCACTTTTTGTGTGGAAAATACTTTTCAAACATTATTTCCTTTGTTAATCACTTTAATCTATTAATACACAGAGGCTATCTTTTATGACCCAAATTTTATGGATAAGAAAACAAAGGTTCAGAGTCATGATGTGACTCCTCCAAGAGCCAAACTTTTGATGGAGAGTGCTGCTGGTCAACTGCCTCATATCCAAAACCCGTACCCAAACCCAGGTGAGGGCCTTGAAACGGCTGGCCACCCTGGCCCCAAGAAAGGGGGACACAGGCCCCTTTCCCCACCTTGGGGAAGCCCAAGGAACGCTTTTTCCCTGGGGTTTCTTCAGTATTACTTGCTCACTTCAGTATCACTGGCTCAGGTAAAGGATCAATCCTTTATCAATGACAGCTATTTTAGTCATGAAGTTAAATGAAGTTAAAAGGCCAGGGGCTCTTTAATACAAGCCTGTCCCTCCTTCGCATTCTGACCAATCACGAAAATAGGATTGAGGGAGGGTAAGATTTAACTTGAGCCTCCTGGCACAAATAATTCTTCATGGGAGTCTTAGTCGCAAAGGCTGTTGTTTTGGGATCATCATTAAAACTTCCTGGAAATTCCATTAGTTTTCCAAAGGAATTGAGGGCTCTTCCTCCTTGTGAAAACTGCACATTTTGCTTCCATACAGAATAGACTGGGTTAGGGCCAGGTGTTTTAAAAAATATCCAATTCCATTTCAATGATTTTATCAGCATAAGGAAAGGCATTTCAACAGTTTGGACTCTGATATTCTCTTTCTCTTCAACAAATATTTATTTAACACATAACTATTCAAAACAAAAAAAATAGGCACCTGTCAGTAATATACAGCCCCTTTCTTCCTGCTAAGGTAAAAAAAAAAGTTTCCCTTACTCTTTCAGAGACTAAAGATTTCTTTTTCTTACTGTTATTTTTTATTTTTACATCCCTCTTATTGCTAAACACATTCCCACTCATTCTTCCTGCCACCAGTGGAGCTCTCCTTTATTAAAAAAAAAAAAACTTTACAAAAGAAAAAAGGAGGGAAATTGACAAAACTAAACAGTGCTTGCATCAGATCTTACAGTAGATACAATATCACAGAACCGTGTCTTCCAATCCTATAGAGGGAGAAAGACACTTTTAAAGATCTTTATCTTTTAAAAATGCACCTATAGGTGTGAAACTGCAAATAGAATGAAGACATTGTTGGGGTTGATGAAATCAGCAGAAACTTTCCATCTATAGCATTTGGTATCTGTGAAAATAAATAAATAAATAAATATATATATATATATATATATATATATATATATATATATATATATATATATATATATATATATATGTTTATATGAAATCAGCAGAAACTTTCCATCTATAGCATTTGGTATCTGTGAAAATAAATAAATAAATAAATATATATATATATATATATATATATATATATATATATATATTTATACACTCCATGATAGCAGTGACCTTTGGCAAACTGATGTCTCCCATTTTTATACCTTTGAATAGTCAGAAAGTAATCACTATTGGTAAGTCTTTCAAGGATTCTCAGACAACTAAACTTGGGGTCATATAGTTACAGAACCAGGACTCAAACCCCAGCCATCTTACTCTTTCTACCCTTGTTAATTTAATAGTCATGAATGTTCCAACAAATGGTGCCCAAGAAGCTTGAAGTGATGATATGTCTTGAGGAAGAATAAGCATGGTGTTACAGGAAGATTGTGGGTCTTGGTGTTGGAAGACATGAACTCAATCCTCTTATGCTTGGGATATGGCTGCAGGCAAGGCATTTTATCTCTGTCATTAATTTTAGCAGCCCTTAACTCTCAAGGTTGTAGTGAAGAGAGTGATTTAGAAGCCTTAAAATTTTATATACATGTGAGCAATTATTATAATAACTATTATTTTGATGATCTCATTCTCATCTTTTCTCAATAAGATTTGAATAGAAACAGTACTGGGACAAGTCCCTCTCCTCCTATTATTCTTATGTATTTACTATTCTATGGACTAACTCAAAAGTGGATAAAATTAACTTCTTTTGGTAGTTAAGTAAAATTATTAGGTGCAAGATCATGCTTTGTAGGCTCACTACAAGAATGTCCAATAAAACTCCAGTGGCAGACAGGATGGAATGAATAACATGTGTCTCATTCTGTTAGTATGTGACTTTGATTTCCTCTATTATATGTCCATATTTTAGAAGACTTTCATTCCATGTTAAATTAGAGATTGTGTATATTTGGTACAGTGACATTTATTAACAACATTCTTGTTTTTTCCCTCCTTGATCTGTATGTCCAGTCAATTGTGGACTACCTTAGTCTATAGTGATGGTCCAGTTCCAGTATATAGTTGGTTGATTTCTCCATAATACAGGGTATTTCTAAAGTCTGGACAAAGGAACTGTGGAGTTATTGCATCGAATTCACATGAATCTTGCAAAGTACATCAGTCTTTGTATCACAAATGATGGAAATCATATTGAAGATGTTATTTGTTAAAATCCCAATTAAATAAAATGCTGAAAATTTCATTATTTCATTGCTTGAAAATATGCATTTTTGCCTATGTGTCCTTACTTTGGGAACACCCTATGTTTTGAGGACTGTCTTTCTAGGGTAGGGTTTTGTCATCAGTCTGTCCACAAAAGATATTGAACTTCTATTGTATGATTTGATCCAACAAACAATGTCATAGTAAGCATTTAGTTGGTAGTATCTTTTTATAGCCTGGGTGGGGGGTTGGAGAGTTACCACTGTTTCTTCACACAACTATCAGTAAATATAGGCTCCTCCAGGATAATCCTTCTAAAATTTTGTAGTAGCAATTAGATTTGAAGATCTTTCCCATCCATTAATAGGCCATATGACTTGATTACATTACAGGAAGCCTAAGTTACATGGTAGGCATAGCTTCCTGACAGGAAAAGGAAGCTACACCACAGAAATGGAGAGAGAGAGAGAGGAGAGAGAGAGAGGAGAGAGGAGAGAGAGAGAGAGAGACAGACAGAGAGAGAGAGAGAGAGAGACAGATAGAGAGAGAGAGAGAGAGAGAGAGACACAGAGAGAGAGAGAGAGAAAGAGAGAGAGAGAGAGAGAGAGAGAGAGAGAGAGAGAGAGAGAGATATTATGGTGTACGGTGAGTTTGTTTTGGGGAAGACCCCAGCAGGGGGTCAGAGAGGTTTTGCGATGGCGAGTCTCCAGGTTGTTATATTGTGTGTGGAATGTTTTACTGCTGTGATAGACTCGATAAATGGGTTGTGGGATATGCTTCTCTGGTGTCTCAATAAATGGCTTACTTCTACTTTCTCTGTGGAGAGTCTTGTAAATTTTTCAATACAGTATACACAGGCATTTTGACAATTATCATTTACATTGTTATTATTACCTTACTGTTTCAAATTTGGGTGGCAATGGCCTAACCCTGGGTCACTATCATAAACTCTTGCATTTCCACAAACATATTCTGATGACTCAGCCACTTGCTCAGTGCTTCCTGGTTTCCATATTATTGATGGAGTTTATATGAATGTTGTTCTTGGAGGAGCTTTCTATTCCACTCTTGGATCTTGACTGTTTCATAGGTCCAACAAAAGGCAAACCACATTTGAATACATTCAACAAATCAAATGATGGATATTTGTTTTCATCCTTGACTCGTACTCACTGAAAGGTCTGCTTTTCTGGGAGTTATTGAACTGTTCACCATGTCCTCCAAGGTTGTCTATCAATCTTCTTCCTCCTTTTTTATGTGAGAAGTGTAATTCTTTCCATACCTACCTTAAGATTTAGGGAACTCTGTTGCATTAATACTATGGAGGTTTTTCTTGTGATAATTTCCAAATTTGATATGGTTCATTTTATAATTTTAAAAAGGACATTTTCCAAATGTCATAATCCATTTTACAGCTCCTACCAGGAAGGGTCCTTAAACACTGAGCTTTGATTTCATCATTCAAGCCAGTCTCTTAACATATTCAAACAGTTGGTTACTGGATATATTTATGCTCAATATGACTTTTCTGAAAAAAAGAGAACATATTCATAGGTTCATGCATCACTATGAAATGTTTGAGCCAATAATTATGGATCCCATCTAGTCTTCCCACCTCTCAGTATATTTTTTCAGAAAAATTAAGAATTTTGATTACTTTCATAGTTGTAATGGTTCTGTTATTCATTCTACTAATGATATTAAAATTTACAGTTTCTCACAGAATCTAATTTGCATTTCTGCTATTGTGATCATAAAGATGCCCAGAATTTTCCCACAGTTCCCCTTTTCTGAGTTTTTTTTTTACTTTTGAGTTATTTCTCAAGTCTCTGTAGTAAAATTTTTGACGAATGCTGAGTTGTTATTTTGTTCTTTGTACTGCTTTCACTCCTTGGATAGCCTTGACCTTTTAAAGATGGTAATGGTAAGAATGGTTATAACAACTAGCATCGACTTAGTGCTTTAAGTTTTGAAAAGCACTTTACAAGCATTATCTCACTTGTTCTTTTGACTGTTGCTTTCGTTTGCTAATTGAAGGAGTCCGGAATCTCTGACATGCTTTTGTTTTCTTGTGCCTTTCCTTATGATTTTCTTCTGTCACTTTTAATTGGGCAACATAGAGTTCAAGTTTTCTACTGGGTGTATAAGTTAGATATTGAATATTATCTAACGTTTTTGTACAGGTTTCCAATGGCTTTCCCAAGCTGCTTCCACCATGGTGATTTTAGATGTCTCTTTTAAGTGCTTTCCCTTAAGAGTTCTGCCTTGTCTTGTATGTTTATGTACATTTATTCATTTTTTGGCCACGGAAACTGCTGTCATGTACAGTATTGTATATGCATCTTGAAATGTTTTAATACTCTTGGTCCAATACTACAATAATTGCTAGGATTTATGTGGGGCTTCAAGGTTTGCCAAGTGCTTTATAAAAACATGGCATGCTTATGGGTTGAATGGGATAATTTGGATGAAAATTTTTAAATGTTTACGGTATAATTCAGGTACCAATACCAGTCCTCAAACAATAATAGCTAATGATTATGTATTGCTTAATTTTTGCAAATATACACACATGTGCATATGTGCAAATACATATATACATACATATACATACACACATAATTTTTGCGAACACACAGCCATGTATATGTGTGTATGTGTTAGTGTGTGTGTGTGTATGTGTGTGTAAGTGCACACACACACACACACACACACACACACACTCATTTGATCCCTACAAAAACCCTGGGAGGCTGGTGCTATTATTATGCCCATTTCACAGATGCAAAAACTGAAATACAGAGAGGTTAGATGACTTGTCCAAGGTATCACGCCTAGTAAGTGATTGGGGTAGGATTTGAACTCAGATAACAACAATAACAAGAATGTTGAAGGGAGGAGTGGCAATGGCAAAATCACAAGGATAATATACAGTGGGGACTGTGTGCCTTGAGACCAGTATTGTCATTATGAAAGCTGGTCAGGATCCCTGAAATGTTGTCCAGTTAGCTTCCAGAGACACCACTGAGTAGGTTCCCATACAGGGCAGTTTAATGAAACCACTTGCCTGAATCTAAGAAATAGATGGGGTAGCATGAGGTTGTAAGTTGGCCCTACTTGAACCAGACATGATGACCAGCTTAGCACAGAAGACAGTGAAGCTGGTGCCATTTCTTCATATTGTAGCGAAACGTGGAGGGTTATGTGTGTTCCTCACAGAGAGGCAGGAGCAGATATATATCTCTGGAGTCTCTCTCCACCTTCCCACCCCCATTCCCACTTATCCAAAGGAGACATTAATTCCTGTCAGGCAGGAGAGCAGAAGGTTGAGGTCAGAGCATAACTTCCTCAGAGAAAGGGTATATTGGGGTAGAATTACATCTTTCTGCTCCCTTCACTAATGTTGATCTAGGGGAGTGATTTTAAAGTTCAAGCTAAACTCTAGGCTACTATTCATTAACAGGAAAGGGGGTCCCAAACTTTATATCTAAAGCTTGACTTCCTTCCCACCAGTTGCCACTTTTACAATGATCATGCATAGCAAATAAATGCATTTATCAAAGTTGATAACAAAACAGAAACCAGAAAAGATATTCATAGGAGAATATGTACCAGAAAATGCAGTTTGAAGGAGTGCTCTCTTTGAGAGCATGGTCACAGCTCATCAAGAGAGATAGCCCCAGATCTCACCAAAGGGGATATTCCCCAAATTTTCTAGTGTAGCAAGCTGAGAAGAAAGACATGATGTAGATTTCCATCTTCTTTCATGCTGGCTTCTCCTCAGTCTTTTTTTTCCTCTTTGTGGCCCTAGGATGAGGACGAAGCCCCTCAAGCCTTCTCTCTTAATGGAGCAGACCAAAAGACACAGCCAGTATCTGTCGATATCCCTTAGTGTTCTGAAAGTAGGGGTCTGGGTGTTGTCACAGAGTTATCTTATCATGGAAGGATGTTTATCAAGTAAGAAGGTATTATTTCCTGAGGGAAGGAGGTGCCCTAATGACAAATTTTAAGCAGATTTGAAAAGAATTCAGGATGTTCGGGGTTATATAAATCGAGCTGTCATAAATGAAGACTTCTGAGGCAACCTTGCCCAGCAGGTAAGAAAGAAAACTCCTTGTTCCCTTAATTGGGTGTCATCTGTGGGGTTGGTACCGTTCCCATAAAGAAGTTTGAAATTCACTTGGTCTCAGGTTTCATTCTAAACCCGAAACTCAGTCAGGTTCAACAAAAGTGTTGCCAAAGTTCATAAACTTTCAGGAAACATGGGTTGAGTCTTTTTTTTCCTGATAAGCCTGGACTGTTTATAATTTTTAACATGGTTATAGTGAATTTTGCCTGGAATTTAGTATTTATTTTCTAAACACATGCACCCACATGTCAAAGGCAGATTTAAAAAAATACATGCACACATATATACATATTTCTCAGCATATCTTGATATATGTATCTACACACATATCTATATGCATGTGCATGCATATATGTATATGAACACACATATACCTATAGATAAATCTATTTATATACATATTATCCATTGTAAACAGATTCTATTAAAATGCTTCTTAAACCTCTCTCCCACCCCCAATCTTTGGATCATTTGTCAAGCCCAAAGAAATCACATGCTTCCTCCACTCTGGATGGCCCCTAATATGGTACTTGCTTTGATTAATGGTAATAATGGTATGGTTTTTCTGGTACAGCAACAGAATCAACATCAGAATTATAACTAGTACGGAATGGCCAGGGCTTTGCCCCTGGACACTGAAATTTAGAGCAGACAAATATTTAAAATTATTATTTAAAATACTGGCTCAATTTTAAAATTTGCAAAATTTCATTAACATGGTCAACCTAGAGGTCAAAGAAACAACACAGATTAACACCTGTAGCAAGGCAATTTAAATAGGAAGAAAGCCCATCATGTGCTCCCTTCCACCTTCAAGTGAGATCTTCCAAGTCCAGGCCTTCCTATTGCTACCCAGGTAGTTATCTCTTGTAGCAGTCTCTGTAACCCTGATGTACCCAGGGATTTTTTCCAGCAAGGGTTGATGTCCCATAGTCTCTGTCTGCCCTGCATCCTCCCCACCAACATGCACATATAGATAGGATCTCTCCCCCATAGGACTGATATTAACCATCTCACACCAGCCCCCACCATCTTCACCATGAGTTGGTGTCTTTCCTACTTTGTGATCCCTTCTCTATTCTCCCTATCCCTCCCTCCACCACATACTTTTATTTTCAGTTGTGAATTCCAAAGTTGATTTTTGCCTCTGAGAAGAATTACAGGGATATCATGCTGGTTTCTCAAAGATGGGGTCAGTGGAGCACAATGTCTGATATGCCCTACTACAGGTGAGAGGCCTCAACCTTAGGTTGTAACTACTCAACCCACCTTACTATTTTTTATTGTTATTCATTTTTATTTTTGTCTATTTCTCCATGATCCCATTTGGGGCTTTCTTATCAAAGGTAGTAGAGTGGTTTTTCGTTTCCTTCTTCAGGTCATTTTACAGATGAAGAAACTGAGGCAAATGGGGTGAAGTGATTTGCCCTTACTAGCACACAGTTAATAAGTATCTGAAGCCAGAAGTGAACTCATGCAGATGAGTCTTCTTGATTTTAGACCTGGAGCTCTATCCACTGAGGCTCCACCTAGCAGTCACCCTAGCATCTGGTAATGAAGGAATGATAAGTCCATTTCACTCGTGTGGATCTAAGTTCTAACTATACTGAAAAAAAGAAATCATAGGCTCCTGGGGTTTGACCCAAAAGAATAACTCACATTTCTGTAACACTTTGAAGTTTCTGAAGCACTTTTCCCCCAACATCAGACTGAACTAAAGCTCCAGGTTCCAGACTATAGGGTTAGTATCCAATGAGGTCATGCTTTTACAGTGCTCCTGTGCCTGAAACCTAATAGGTGCTCAATAAACACTTATTCCACTCCTTTTTCCCCTTTCCCCTTTCCTCAGATTCTTTCCACTATACTAGGCTGCTGCTTCTATTCCTTATCTGTAAAATGAACATAATTATAGTTATACAACCCACCTCATAGGATTACGAGTAACAAATACACTAATATATAATATCTAGTATTACACAATGACTAGCATTTACATAACACATTAAGGATAGCAGTGTCTAGGTTTTCTTTTTACATGCTATCTGGTTTCAAGTCAAGTCAGTAAGCATTTATTAAATTCTTCCTATTTCCCAGGCATCAAGGATACAAAGAAAGGTAAAAGTCAGTTCCTGTACTCACAAACTCATAGACTAATTAATGGAGGAGAGACAATATGCAAATAACTACATACAGACAAGATATAGACAGGGTAAACTGGAAATAATCAACATAGGGAAGGCACCACAATTAAAGATCACCAAGAAAGGCTTCCTACAGAACGTAGGATTTTAGCTTAGACTTGAAGGAAGCCTGAGAATACAGGGAGCAGAAATGAAGGGGAAGAGAATTCCAAGCATGGAGGACAGCTAGGGAAATTGAATTTGAATTGGGAAATTGGGAGATGAAGTGCCTTGTGCTAGAAACAGGAAAGAGGCCAGTGTTACTGGATTGCAGAGTGCATGGAAGGCTGATGGTTTGTAAGAAGACTAGAAAGGCAAGATGGTAAGTAGCAGTTATTAAAGGGCTTTGAAATACAAATAGAGTATTTTATATTTGAGCCTGGAAATGATAGGGAACACTTGGAGTTTGCTGAATAGGAGGAAAGAGGTGACATGATTGTACCTGTGCTCTAGGAAAATTATTTTGTAGCTGAATGGAAGAAGGATTGGTGTGAGGAGAGGCTTGAGGGAGGACAGACCCATAAGCACCTATCACAATTGTCCAGGGGAGAGGTAATGAGGACCTGCCTCAGGGTAGTGGCAGTCTCAGATTAGAGAAAAGAGCATATGTGAGTCGTTACAAAGACAGTAACAGGAAATTTTGGAGAGAGGTTATCACATAGGAAGGAAGTGTAAAAGGTGAGAACAAAATTGTCTTTCTGACTACAAGTCCCCTGTACCACTATCTGCCTCCATATATTTTGAAAACATAAGATAGTGTCATTCTTGAGATTTAGAAAAACTAAATCATAATAAAAATAAACATAAAATTTTCTCCTGTGGTCTAAGGGTGGATTCTTATTCTTTGTACATAGCACAATACATACATAGCATGATTCTTGGCATGTGGTAAGCATTTATTAGCTACATATAGATTGATTGCCAATTACTAGCACACAGTAGGCATTTATTAAATGCATATGGATTTGTGGCTAATCTATATGCATTTAGTAAGTATCTAATAGGTTTCAGTAACTGCTATTTGCAACTGGTTTGTATAGTCACCAATATTCATGTTTTTAGTAAGTTTTAGTGAAGTTTAAGCTTCTAAAACTCAAAACTGTCCTAAGATTTTGGAGACATCCTTTATTTATATTTATAGATTTAAGGCATTAGTTATTACATGTAAGTGTTGGAATCCTAGGAGTTGCTTCCTTAAGCTAACACATGTCCCTTTGTAACATTCAGGCATGTATTCTGAAGCACCGACAATAGATTCTGTTAGAAGATGCTCTGCAAATGGGACAGGGTAACAATTTTGCTGGGGTGATGGAGTGATGAAGAGTAGAGGTCTTTTGAGTGAAATTGGGTTTGATAGGGAGGACACAGTGAATTGTTACTGAGTAGATGAGGTGAGGAAGAGAACACTAGGAAAGTCTGTAAGGCTAAAAGCAACAAGGAGAAACAGAAAACAGATACCTGGGTCACAATGCCCAGTTGATGTAGAGTTGGCTGGCTGAGAGCCCTTAAATGGGAGAAAGGTAAGTCAGAGATTTCCAGTCATCACAGCCTAGGGGCACATTCACCAAGCTCATGAAGCTGTTCTGGCTATTCAGTGTTCTGGGTGTTCAGTTCAGGGTGACACATTTTAGAAAGGGCATACTATATAAACTCAACTGTTTAGTTTTTACCACATATTCTATTGATTAAAAAAAAAAACCTAGGCATGTACCCCTAAAACATGTATAGTTATTTATAAGTTATAGGCAGATGCCAATGATGTGTATTGTAAAACAAACAAAAATTTAAATTTTAAAAGGATGAGATAAAAATGAGATAGTTGATATTAGCATTAATAGTGTGTCACTGGAGTTTATTGATTAGTGGAGTGATGTCAGACCTATGCTTTAGGAAGATGACTTTGGAAGCTGTGTGTAAGATGGAATCAAAATGAAAGAGTCTTGGAGAACAATCCAAAAGCTGTTGTAATAGTCCAGATGAGAGATGACAGGGACCTGGACTGGGGTGGTGCCTGTTGCAGTAGAAATAACATGGCATGAGAAATGTCATAAAGGTAAAATTGGATATGTGGGACGAGAGGAGGGGAAGACTCAGGGATGATTCCTAGGTGGTGAACTGGGTGACAGAGAGGGTGGTGATGCCATGTCAGTGATAGGGGAATGCAGAGAGGGATGGGCTTAAGGCAAAAGGTAATGTGATTAGATCTGCAGTGGGCATCACAACCCATCCATGCCTTCTGTTATGCAACTCATTCTGTTCTCCAAAAAAAAAAATGAAAAGGCAAAGACAGAACTCCTTCATTGGCCAATATCTATGAATGCTGAAGCCACAAGATCATAGGGCAGCAGAATGGGCAAACTCTGGGGTCACGAGATAGGGAGAGAACTTTGCCTGGCCAGCTGCTGTTACAGACTCTTGAATTATTATTAGCTTGAATCAACCTGAATTCACACAACAGAAATGTCTGCTACCACAGGAGGTCAATGCAGGGGTTGTGTGAGTGGTAATGAGTAAAAGGATGTTGTACTTGTGTTGGAAACACAATCTTGAGAAGGTTGGATTGTACTGGAGCCAACTGAACTAACTAAGGACAGCTGATTGTTAAATTTCCAATGTGAGGATTCATATCGCAGAAATTGACCAATGATGCAAATCAGGGTTGAATTTATTGTTTTTGTTTTATTGTCTAGATTTATGAAGTAATGGAGAAGATGCTAATAATGACTATTAAGACTTAAAAGTAGGTAAATATTTTTTCAGGAGAGTCAGTCGTTAAATGCTTGCCATTATAGTACTGGATGTAATCTATTTTTCTTCTCTATGTTTGGCTGTTTTCATATCCCTAGGACTCACGCCACAGCCCCCTTGAGGTGATAATGCAGCCTCCTGGGGGTATACAGCCCCCAGTCTGGTGAACACTGTTATAGAGGAGAGAGGCCAGGACTAGAGACCATGTCACCCAAGGATCAGGCAAAGGAATTAGGAATATACAGGAAGGAGAAGAGAAGATTTCAAAGATAACAGTTATATTCATGTACTTGAGGGACCTGAGTGTGGAAGAGGGATTAAATTTGCTATTGTTAGTGTCAGATTAGGGCTCTTTGTGAGGAAAAAATAATCCCAAACAATGAGATATGTCCAAAAGGAAAGTAAACTGCATTGTGAGGTAATAAGTGTACACCACTGGAGATCTTCACTGGGAGGCTGAGTGGACACCTGCCAAGGTATTACTGCAGTTTCCTGCTTAGGGAGAAAGTGATGAAAGGATGCTGGATTTGTAATCAGAGGACTTGGATTTAAATACTACCTGGCTACTTACTACCCATAAGTCCTTCAACAAGCCACTTAACCTTTTGGTAGGTTTCTTACTTATCAAATGGAGACATTGGTCAAGATGAGCTTAATCTTTTTCAGAGATTATGGATATGAAATATTTTGCAAATCCTAAAGAAATATTCAATTAATAATAACAACTTAATTATTATTATTACAGCTCTAAAGCTTTAAAGCCTGACCTCTGAGGTCCTTTCTAGTTGGAGGTGGGAAGGGAATTATGTATTTCTATTGCCCCTAGAACAGCAATTCTACATTTAAAACAAAATGGGGCAGAACTAGAGTCTATATAGGAGAGAATTTTGCTACAAAATGAACAAAAGATGTCAGAAATTAATATACCCTCTTACAACTGGAGCATGGAGGGAATGAGAGGACTGGCCAGTAAGGGCCTAGACCTTGGAACATACACAGTTTGTGGCATGTATACTGCCTGACTCCAATCCAACTTGAGGAGGTGTGGTGAGTCTATTTATGGCTGTAGGTGCTAGGAAGTAGAAGTCATGTTGACAAAAAATCTTCTTATTGTTCAAGGAGTCTGAATTGAGGGGGCCTATAAAAGGTTTTAACCAACCACCTCTCCCCCAATGGTTTTCAAGTAAGGAGGATCTCTGTACATGCATCTCCAGCCTGGTCTGTTTCTATGGTGTTTCCTTATCTTAGGTGAATAGAAATCTGGAGATGGAACAGACCACGTTATGGAATTTTGAGCTTCCAAAGGTCAAAAGAGCCATGGAAGATCTCCTCAGGAACCTGACTTGGTATCAGAGATACAGAGGCTAATAGTAGCAGTGGGTTAGATGAGGAGCCAGCCCTGAAGAGGAGCATCATTGACCTAGCCCAGCAGTGGATTGGCCCATTAGCCAAGAGAAGGCAGCCTGGAAGCCCTTAACCCAGCTGAGTTGAGTTTGTTCATTACATGCCAAAATCATTTCTCAGGAACTAACTGAAGGAAAAACAAAAAAACAACAAACAGCTCTGCCCCCCCGCTCCCCCCGCCCCCCCCCCGGCCACTCCAGATCCAGGAATCACGAGATAGCCTTCTGCTCCACATATTCCCTACATGGACATTTTACTACTGGTATGCTTTGTTCCTACTCTCCAAAGGGAACAGCTGTGTGACCTTGGACAAGTCACTTTACCCTATTTCCTCATCTGTAAAATGAGCTGGAGAAGAAAATAGAAAACCACTCTAGTACCCCTAGTGGGATCACAAAAAGTTGTATCTGACTGAACAACAATAATTCATTAGCCCTTTGTTCCTGTACTCCCACCACTTCTGCCTAATCCCAATTCTCTCACACCCATGATTCAGCAATGGGTTCCATGATTCTTTTGGCAGCTGCAGTTTTTGACATTCAGCTTTTGGAGTTAACCCTTTGTCAGTTTCAAAGGGTAGGAAGGATATGAAGTATTACCCACTCCCAGGGCAAGCAGAGACTCTACTAAAGATTCCTTTGCTTCCACCTTTATTTCCTGCTTTCCTCTTCCATTTCTAGAGCCTTTCCATTGGTTCTGAAATACTCATCATGTTGCAATTTAGACACACCAAATATGGAGTTGACCCCATAGCACTTAGGAGAACCCCACTACCAAAGGATTTAAAGCCTGTCAATCAGGATAAGGAAAGAGGGCAGCTGTAGAGGAGTGGGGAGCCCAGGAGGCAAGAAATTAGAGGAGGGAAATGAGAAACACAGTGTGGATTAAAATTAATTAATACAACACAGGAGGGCTAACATGTGACCAAAAGATGACAGCTTATTAATTTTCTGCAAGTCTCTTCAGCCCCTCAGCCACAAAATAAAGGAATTATCTTCAGATATAGAGTAATTAAGGTTGGCTCCATAGTATAAGAAGACAGAACCCCAGGCTAGGCAAGACCCACAGATATTAAAACCTGAGAAATTTAATACTTAGAGCTTTCATTAAGCACCCCATCCCCCATCCACCTCAGCATATCCATGACAGAGAGCATAGCCTATAACCCAAAATGACAGTACCCAGTGAAAAGAACTAATTAAGAATGAAATAAGAAAAAAAAAAGAAGGCACTTCAACAATAAGGGAGGTATTTGAGGCATTCTTGAAGGGGGAGAAAAGTTCAGAGGTAAACAGATCATTTGATTTGCAGACTCACCTAACAACAAAAGCACAGGAAAGGTAATAAGCACAGCCATTAGGGAAAGAGTAAAAAAATGAAATTATTTATTATCCTTGAGAGGTTATCCTTTCTTAAGGGAGAAATTGACTGATGGGGTCCCAAAGAGGGAATATTGAAAGAAAAATTGCCCAAGGGACTAAAGATTTATGAAAAATTTGAACCAGCAGAAGCAAAAAAAAAAATGGAAAATTGAACTAGCGGCCATAAGCTAGGTGAATCAATGTCTATAGTGGGAAAGAACAGCAAAGCAGAAGGGAAGTTATAGAAGATAGAAGAGGAATTTTAACAAATTCATAAGTGAACAGAATAGGGGTAGGTGATTCTTGTGATCTCTACAAAAAAGAAAGCAAAGGAGACTAAGCTGTGCGATAATGGGATGAAAGTGGTAGAGAGACCTAGAAATTGGAGGAATCTTGTGTCTGAGGGGCAGTTAATGAAGAACTTTCAAAGGAGCAGGAAGTGTGTGTCTCTAATGAGAGATAGAAACTCATGATTAGTTTAGTCTGGGAAGAGTTTGCATATTAGGAGCACCCTATATCTGAGATTGTTGTACTGCTATATTCTGCATCTTATACCAAGAGAAGGGTGGGTGAGTTTCTAGGACCATCTGGAAGCAGAGAAGTGTGGAAGTAGGAAGACATAGAGCCATAGATGAAATGGTCTGGCTTTTTGGATGGAGGCTGATCATGGTAGTGGGATGGGTGGGTCTGGGTCCCATTATTTTGGAAATAGGGTAATATGTATGAAAAGGAATTGATTCCCTACAATATTGCTTCCCATCATAAACTTGTATTAGTAAGAGTGGGTCTGCAAGAAAGAGGAAAGATGGGGTAATATCCAGAAAAAAGTAACAGAAATTGGATAAATTGGGGAAATTCTAGGTGGGGACTATAGACACTTTAATATCACAAGGGGCACAAAGATTTAAATCTATCTATCTATCTATCTATCTATCTATCTATCTATCTATCTATCTTTCTATCTATCTTCTATCTATCTTTCTATCTATCTACCTATCTATCTACCTATCTATCTACCTATCTATCTACCTATCTACCTATCTCAGAAATCAGAAAATATAGTGTAGAATAGTGAAGGGAATAGTCAGCAGTCCAGTCAATCAATATTTATTAAGCCTCTAATATGTATGTAATTGGACTGCTAAACACTAGGGATAAAAAGAAAGGCAGAGAGAAAAAAATCCATGCTTTCAAGGATCTCATGTTCTGATGTGGAAAATAACATCAAAACAACTATTTAACTACAAGATATGAAGTAATAGATAGATAAATGATGGCTATAGATAGATACAGATATGGTATATATGGTAAAAATACATATAATATATAGATACATAAATATATTTTTATTATATAGATATTATATTTATATAATATATAATACATTATATAATATAGTATAATATATTATTAAAGATATATTTAAAATATAATATATACATACATATATTTATAATATATTTATATACTAATATATTTATATATCAGTAAATTGGAGGTAATCTCAGAGAAAAGGTATTTGTATTGAGAACAACCAGCAAAGGCTTCTCATAGTGGTGGGATTTTAGCAGGGACTTGAAAGAATCCAATGATATCAAGAGGCATAAATAAAGAGGGATAGCATCTCCAGGCCAGTAAAAATCCACAGGTTTTAGAAATGGAGTTTCTTGTATAAGAAATAGTAAAGAGCCAAGTGTCACTGGATTACAGAATATATGAAGAACACTAAGGTATAAGAAGACTGGAAAGGTAGAGAAGGGTTAGGTTATAAAAAGCCAAACAGAATTCTATATTTGCTTTTAGAGGAAATAGGGAGCTACTATAGTAAATTGAGTAAGGGGGTGATATGATCAGACCTATATTTTAGGAATATCAATTTAAGAGCTGAGTAGAAAATAAACTAGAGTAGGGAGAGACTTTAAGCAAGGAAACCAAACAGAGAGCATGGACTAGACTGGTAGCAGTATTAAAGGGGAGGTATATTGTAACAACAATGAGACTGGTAGCTGTTGTGGGGGCGAAAGACCAACAACAATAGCACACAGGAAGGGCTGCCAACAAAGGTTCTTTGATCTGCTTTTCTAAGGAAAGCAACTTTAAGGGGTTAACAATCTCAGTTCAATCAAACATACATATATCATTCATTTAGTTCATGGGAAAAAGATCAGTCCCCTGGACTTCAGGGCAAATACAAACAGAAATTACAAACATCAACAGACAGACCTTGTCTGATTTGAATCACCATTCATAGTTACCAGAGAAGCACCAACATCTAGGTTACAAAGCCAAGAGGGGCACCTTCAACAGCTTGCCCAGAATCTTGTCACCCACATTCTTTCAATGAGTGTACCCCCAAAATAAAACGCCAACCTCAGATCTTATATACCCATCTCAGGGCCCTAGGGCATTTGGTTACTTCAGTGTTGAGAAGAACTCAAACAAACAACAGTGAAAAGTCCCATTTAGGGTGTGGGATAGTTAGTTAATCCCTAGTACCACCATACATTGTTTCCAATCAATGACTCCTAATTGTCTTAGTGCAGAGAAACATTCTAAGACAAAAAGATCGTACTTTACCTGCCCCATTCAAACAAAGGCCAACCTCATTAAAGGCACTTAAGTTAAGAACAGCAAAAAATCCTGCCCTGATTAACATTACTATTTAAAGTCTGTGTGCCTCAGTTACTGCATCTGTAAAATGGGTACAATAATAACACCTACCTCCCAGACTTGTTTTGAGAATCAAATGAAAATATTTGTAAAAACACTTAGAACAGTATCTAACTTATAGTAGGTGCTTAGTAAATGCTTGTTTCCTTGCCTAACCTTATAAGGAAGACAGAGAAATTAAAGAAGGATTAAGAGTAGTAGGAGGAGGAGGAAGAGTAGTAGTAGTATTAGTAGTAGTAGTAGTAGAAGTAATGGTAGTAATGATAATAGCAACAATAAAAGCTAGAGTACTTTATGTACTGCCATCTCCTTTACAAACATATTCTTATCTGCTCCTCATAACAACCCTGAAAGTTTGGTACTATTATTATGCCCATTTTATAGATGAGGAATCTGAGACACATATAAATTAAGAAATTTGCTCAGGTGTACACAGCAACTCTCTGAGACAGTATTTGAACTCATATTTTCCTGACTCCAAGTCTAGAACTCTAACCAATGCATCACTCAAGGATATAGATAATTAATCAAATAATAAAATTCAGAATCAACTGGAAAAGAAATGAATCAACAAAAAATGCAAAAAACAAACTTCCTATAAAAAAGTTCAATATGAAATTGTAAAGGAGATGAGAAGAGATTTTTAACTAATCACTTAAGTGAAAGAAAAGAAATGACAAAAGAAGGGATGAAAAGAGTTAACTAAGTTAGAAAAAAGAAATGAATCAATAATTTAAATGAAACCCCCAAAACAAAAGAAGGGTCAGCAAAATGGAAGGCAGGGATGATCATATGGTTTTGTCACAGAATGTTAGACAAAATTAAATGCAAGTACAAATGACAGACATAAAAAAGGGTTAATATAATAAAAGCAACACATGGAGGTAAACACAAGACTAAATATTATAATTTTACATATGAATGCAATAAACAATCCAATAAAACAAAAGAGACTGGTAAGGAGAAGAAAAGAAACTTCTCAATTTGTTGCAGGCAAGAAAAAAAAATCTAAAAAATAAATACATATACAGAATCAAAATAGAAGGCTAGACCAAATAGCTTTCATATACATACACACACACACACACACACACACACACACAAACACATATATACACACACACACATATATACACATATATATACACATATATGTATATATATATGTGTGTGTATGTGTACATATATATGTATATATATATATATTTAAAAGTTAGATAGCATGAAGGCATAGAGGATAACAAAATAATAGAGATTTTAATATTCCTCTCTTAGAACTGGACAAATCCAACAGAATTATAAAAATAAATGGGAAAACAAAGAACTGAATGAACTATTGGTAAATTTAGAGCTAAAAGTTTTATGATGTCTTTTGAATAGGAACATTTAAAAATACATCTTTTTCAGCACCATACCTTTAAAAAGCACTGAAAAAGTAAAAACTTAAACCTCTGATTTCATTGAGATAGGAACTCCCTGGTAAGGAAAATCTTTCTACCAGTTTAAATGAACAACTTTTCTCCAACTTATAATCTTAGAGAGATGCCTAGAGAAGGAGTCAGCACTCTATCACCTATGAGCCAAATATAGCTCACTATCTTCTTTTTTATAACCTTGAGTCAAAAAAAAATTTTTTTACATTTTTAAATAAAATTTAATTGTATTTAGAAATGTAAAAAAAAAACATGCTTTGCTCATGGGCCATAGAAAAGCAGGTAATGGGCTGTATTTATCTCTTTGGCTGTGATTTGCTAATGCTGGCCTAGAACAGTAGAAAGTTAAACGACTTGGCCAAAATCACACAGCCAGTTTGTCAGAGGCAGGACTCCAAAGCTTAGTCTTTCTAGACCTGAGATTGGTTTCCTTCTCCCTGTGTGAACTGTCTCTCAAATCAAGTACTAAATCATAGAGAAAGCATAAATAAATGTACAAAATCTAAATTATTAAATGTAATCTTTAAAATCTACAATATTGCTAATAATAATAATAATAACATCAATCAATACAGGGAGCACAAGAAAAATACATAGAATCAAAAGGAATCTTAATAATAAAATTTTGAAAAAAATGAGTGGGTCCAAGGACCAAATTACAGAAATAAATGGTAATTGTGTTAAAGATAATTATAATTATAAGAGAACATTAAAAAAAAGTATGGAGCACAGATAATAGTTTCCAAAGGAAAACTATTTCCCTAAAGACATACATTTTCAGAATAGAAAAATAAAGGATTAATAAGCTAAAATATGCAAAATGGAAAGAACAACTAATAAAAGAATAAATAATAAATAAAATAGTTTAAATCTTAAGTTTGAAGAAAAGAATCTCCATTTTTAAAACAAAATTAAAAATGATTCCTTTCAAATAATAAAAAAACTATCAAACCTTACACAATCTGACTGAAAAGGAGAAAAATAAGTTTTTTAAAAAATTAAGGAGAAATGACAATAAATGTAGAAAAGTAAAAAAAAAGAGCTATAATAATCTACTAAGCACAATTATATGGCATGGCAGCAAAATGTAGAATTCAATAGAAGTAGATTATCACCAAAATATCTCAGTTAACCAAACTTGAAATACAGTTCTTGAATAATCTAATTCTTAAATGTGAATTGAACTGTCTGTAAAGGAACTGCAAAATACATTTTTAAAAGTCCTTTTGTTTAGATGGATTTGCATAAGAATTCTATCAAAAAAATTTTTAAAAAGGATAATTAATAATAAATGAATTATTTTCAAAAATTCAGAAAGAAAAATTATTCTGTCAAACTTTTTTCTTGGGTCAAATTCAGTCTTAATACCTAATTAAGAGAAGTATATAGCAAGAAAGACATCTATAGATCAATATCATTAATGAACATCGAATTTAAAATTTCGTAAAATTCTGGCAAAAAGACTATAGAAATCTATTCATAAACATGACTTACAATAATTCAATAATATTTGTGCTAGGATTGTTATACATTAAGAAAACTATTATTATAATGAAATTTTAAAAATTTATTAAACCATATAACTGTAAAAATAGAGATCATGTTAAAAAAGAAAGAGGTCAGTTTATGTTTATCCTCTAAATTTGTAATAGAAATGAGTGTTTTATCAGAATCCAAAAGCTAGCATTACATGAAATGGGAGAATATTATACTTCCTACTCCCCAAAAAATGAAGGGGTAAATCAAGGAATTCTCTTTCTGTGGACTGGGCCTGACCCAGAACATTTCTTTAATAATAAATGTCCAATACTGAAACAAAATGGTACATTTAAACTCATTAAATGATTAACAAAAGGAGATTTAATTAGCCATAGCAAGAGGATATTCAGTAAGGATATGCATCAAAAATACCCTGAGCTGATTCAGGCAAACATAGTTCTCCTTCTCTTGAGTTGCCATTAGTGGTCTGCCAGGCAAGCATCAGAGAAAGCTCAGAGCTCCTCCTGTCTCTTTACACTTGGGAAAACAGAAAGTGATGTTACTAGCCTGAACTTTTAGTACCTTGAGACACTCTTGTTTTGAAAATTGTTTTCATTACCCTTTAAGTAAAAACCTGGGTAACTTTCATGACAGCAGCAAGGTAAGATATTTTTCTCACAAATTTTACTTTCTCTAATAGAAAAGCTAGTGACAGTAACAAGATAAAAGAAAGAAATTAAAGATCAAACAGAAGGGACAATATCCAAAAACCCTATGATACAAGCAAAGAAAATAACTGAGACAATTAAGAGTGTCAGTAGAGCAATAGGATAAAAAATAAAACCTACAAAGATCACCGTTTCTGAATAGCAACAATGAAGGATAGCGTGGAATGGTGAAGAGAGAGCTGACCTGAAGCCAAGAAAAATCGGGTTCAAGTTTCATTTCTGACACATACTGTCTGTGTAACCCCGGGTATGTGATTTAACCTCTCAGTGCCCAAGGCAACACTTAAAGAATGTAATTTATAGAGAAATTGCTGACTTGCATTTCTTCTGTTGGGAATTATTGATACCAACAAAGCACAGGTGCAGACCCTACCCTAAATAAAACAAATCAAAGAGGAAACAATAGAAAAGGAAGTCTCATTAAAAGTAACTGCAACATGGATAAAATAGCTTCAGGTCCATCTTGGAAATCAAAATCAAGAACTATTTAGGAGCAATTACAAAATACTACATTATCATTATCATCATCATCATCATCAACACCATCAACAACAAAGAGCTAAAGTATTATGGGATGGAAATTTGTGATCATGGGTAGAGTATGCCAATACAATAAAAATGATAATGCTAAAGAAATTAATTTACTACTTTGTTGATATACCAATCAAACTACACAGCCACTATTTTACAAAATAGTAAATTGATTTGGAAATGAAAATAAAGGATCTAAAATGTCAAATAATGAAAGGAAAATTATAAATGGAGAGGGGATAGCACTTCCATATCTCAAACTGTTTTGTAAAGTAGCAATCATCAAAACTATTTGCATATAGGTTAAAAATAGAAAATAGAACATCAGAATAAGAATTAAAACAAATTGAACTTAATCTCCCAATATGATAAACCTGAAAAGATAAATTAATTGAGGAATGACTCTTTGACAAGTAATGCTGACAAAGATTTAAATTTAGAAACAAATTTGAGAACAATTAGACATATAACATATACTATGTGCCAAAGTAAACTAAAAATCGGTACAAGACCTGTATATTAAAAGTCAGTCACATTATTAATAAAAAATAAATGATAACCAAATCAAGAACTTTTAACAGCTATTACTATTGGGTGAATCCTTAATTAAAGAAAGGATAGAGGTTAATAGATAATTTTGATTAGGTGAAATTGAAAAAGCTTTTACTCGGACAAAATTGATATAACTCAGATGAAACAGAAAATGTTCAAATAGGGAAAAAATTTGTGTAACAATTTTCTCTAGTAGTCTATTACTTATATTACTTACATGTCTATGCATATATGCATTTATTTGTAAATCTATAAATATATGTATACACGTACATGTGTGTGTGCATATATGTACCTATACAAAATCTTCATAAAGCTTAATTTCTTCTTTATTTTCTAGAAAAATAAATAGATGCTAAACCATTTTGTTTAAAAACCTACTGGATCATCCTGTGCACTCCTTAGGGCATGGAAGATTATCTATCTATCTATCTACCTATGTATTTTTCTATCTATCTATCTATCCATTTATCTACCTACCTACCTACATGTCTATCTATGAAAGAGACGTTCCCAAATGCATATGTTTCAAAGAACTGGAAACAAAATAGCTGTCCATTGAATTGGTAACAGCCAAACAAATTTTGGTACTTTAAATAATGGAATATTCCTCTTCCAGAAGCGATGATGAATTTGATTATTACAGAACCACCAGAAAATGTATGAAATGATGCAAAGTGAAAGAAGCAAAACCAGGAAAACATTATAGACAACAACAACAACAAAAAAAAAACTAACATTGGTATAGCACTTACTACGTTTTAGGGACTGTGCTAAGTGCTTTATAATTAGTATCTTATTTGATTCCCACAAGGATCCTGTGAGATGGTGCCATTATAACCTCCATTTTACATTTGAGGAAACTGAGGCAAAGGTCACATAGTTACTGTATTTGAACATGTCTTTCTTATTCCAGGTCCAGTGCTTATTCCTCACTGAGCCACTTATCTGCCCAACAGTATAAATGAAAAAAAAATAAATCTAATGTAGTTTAATGATAATGACTAAGCTTGGCTCTGCAGAAACAAAGATAAGGGAAAAAATCCCCCTTTTCCTTCTTTCTAGAAGTAGGGAACTATGGGTATGGAATATTTCATATGATAACAGTTTTGCTGATTTATTGTTATTGACTAAAATAGTTAATAGTTTTTTCAAATTCATTTTACCTTGTTTTATTCATTCCAGATCTATAATGTCACTGGTATAGAGACTTTTATTGAATGTAAATGGGCAATTCATCTATAACCTGTAAGTTTAGAGACCTGTTTTCAATCTATAGATTATCTACCCTTTCTCTTTTTTTTCCCTTGAGTGACAGATATGGAGATCAGCCTGACTTTAAAAGCATAGGATTTCACGTTGTGTTGTTCTATAGCTTGATATAGTCACTCACCATTCAATCAATCCACAAGCATTTGATAGGGATTATTATGTGCCAAGCTCTAGGCGAAGTGCTGAGCACACCAAGACAAAGAATGAAGCAATCACTACTCCCAGATTACTTAGATTCTAACAGAAGAGCTTACAGTATTTAAGCACATACAGTGTGTGTGTGCGCATGTGTGTGCATGTGTGTGCGTGTGTGTGTGTGTGTGTGTATGTAGCTGCATGACACAGAAAAGCCTAAGAATCTCTGGTGTAGATGACTGCAATAATATCCATAATTCAATATATTCTTTCATCTCTTTATATCTTCAGTGGAAGAATGGAACACAGTAGATAATTAATAATTGTTTGTTGATTAATTAATTCACTGACTGACTAAAACTCTTCATGTAGGACCCAAAAGATTAACTTCCCTTTGGAGGCCATTGTGTTGGTAGGACTAGTAGTCATTCAGATATTAGCAGGCCTGATTGTTCTCTTGTGGCCAGAAGTGTTTTTGCAAGTGGTTAAATGTTTGCTTGCCCAGATTGGAGCAGTTCTTGAGGAAAGAAGTGGTCTCCAAAGCAGGGTGCACATACACCAGATAGGGCTGAAGAAGATCCAATAGGGTGTGCAGGAAAAGAATAATAACTTTTCTTTCTATTTCTTTTCATCTAAAATTGAGGAAGAAATTAAGTGTTATGCATATTTTATATACTGACTGGTAGTGCCACCCTCACTCAATTGGTATGTAATAAATGAGGCGCACTGAGGGAAAAGTAAGGCTTTAGAGTGGGGAGACTGTCAGGGCTACCTGCGTTTATTCATTCCTCCTCAACATAGTGCAGTATATTATGGTTTATGTGTTCGTTGTTATGTTTTCAGATAACGTCTAATTTTAACTAAACTAGCCCTCACAAAGTGGACGAGTGGCTGAAAAAGTTTCTAACAAGGAAACCATAGATAGGATAAAAACCAAATAATTTTAACACATACAAGAAAAGAGCAGAACCAACATTTCTCCTCCTTCTACTGAGAGCTCTTCATTTGTAACATTATGATGTAAGAACAATTAGGACGTAGGCAGATCTGAAAAGGAGTTAGTTGGAAAAAAGAAAATGGAAATTACCAAAATTATTTGAAATATGGATTCACATTCCCTGACAGTAACATTGCCAGAGGTCTGTTGGTGAATGTTTAAAAACTACATTCTAAAAATGACACATTTTACAATGTAATCTTCATTATTAACATTTTCTCCATCATTTATTAAGCTGCAATGATCAACAAAATAATAAATCAAGCTCTGATCATTAGCATTTTGCTGTTTCCAAGGTATAAATGCTCATGCTGAAAATATAACAATTCTTGCTACACCTCACCTTAGTGTATATTGTGGCTCAAGATGGTAGCCAACAAGATAAAGACAACATGTAAAATTAAGTTCTCATTGCTGAAAATAACCAAAGTGTATCACCTGTATAAACTCTCATATCTGCACACTTAAAAATGTTGACAACAGAACAATATCACCATTTTAAAAAAAACTGTCAAATGAAGAATTACAGCGGTTTCTGGACCCATTTGTTAAATAAAAAGGAAGTGCCTTACAATTTCTCTGTATAAACAACTGATTGATATCATGGAAAATGGAAATTTGCTAACTTATTTAGGTGACATCATAAACAAACTGAAGGAACATGGTAGAAAACACCTGTCAGATCTATGGATAAGAGAAGAGTTTGTGACCAAACATCAAAGAGTGAGATTCACAGAAGGTAAAATGGATAATTTTGATTACATAAAAAACCAACTATTTTTTTTTGCACAAGCAAAACCAATGCAGCAAAATTAGAAGAAAAGCAAAAAAAAAAAAACAGTATGAGGGAAAAAATGTTTGCAGCAATTTTTTCTGACAAAGGTCTTATTTCATATGTGTGTGTATACACACATATATTTGAGTATATGAAATGGATTCATTCTGTAATTGACAAATAGTCAGAGAATATGAATAAGCAGTTTTAAAAGGTAGAATTCTAAGCTTTCAATAGTCAATGGATGGGACTGAAAATTAGTATCAAGAGTTGGTAAACTCAGCCAATTAAATACTTCCTCCATCTTCAGATGCCTATCTCTATCTCTTTCTCAGCTATGGCATTTATTAAGACCAAGTATCAAAGTAAACTAAACTTTGAACCAGGGGTCTGAATTACCACAACACAAAGTATTAAATCAAGAATTTCAAAAATAATGAAGCATCTGCAATCACATTACTCTTATTAAAGAAGTTTTTGTACCGTTATTAAAATAAAATATTTTAAAGTAATGTAATTTTATCTTTATCTCATTTTTAAAGTTTTATGTCTATGTATGTTTTATAACGTACAATATAATATATCAGGACATTCACATATAAATTTAAAAATGTATACACATACATCTGAACAATATATAGATATAAAATATAATTATAATTATAATTACATATATATTTAATGCATGTTATATATAATTATAATCTCTATATGTAGTCACACATATGATCATATGCACATACACATATAATTACATATGTCTATGCATATACACACATTTATAGATGTTTCAACAATTCAGCTAGCAGCTGCTGTGGGGGTGAAAAACCAACATGAGCAAAACAACAAGAATGCTGCAAGCCCAGGTTCTTTTGATCTGCTTTACTAAGGAAAGCAATGTTAAGGGGTTAACAAGCTTACTTTAATCCAGCATACAAATATCATTCACTTAGTTCAGGGGAAAAAGCCAGCACCCTGAACTTCAGAGCAAATACAAACAAATTGCAAACATTGACAAACATTGTCTGATTCAAATCTTAATGCATAGTTACCAGAGTTTAACAAAGTCTAAATATCTGGGTTTACAAGCTGGAGGTCTCTCAACTACAGCTGCCCGGAGTCTCCACATCAGCACACCACCAAGAGTGAGAGCCACAAGCAAATAGCTCTGTCTTCTCTTTTTATGCACTCTTTAGCCATCATTATACGCCATCTGAGAGACCAGAACTTAACTCTGACTCTAGTCTTAGCAACTCCCCTTAGGACCCTGGGGGCTTCATGCCCACATAGGCTTAGTACCTAGTAGCTAGGGGTTTGGGGCTTACTTGGGAGTGAATATATAATCAGACCTCCCTTCATTGGCCCCACCTGGAGCCCCACCTTAGTTACCAATGCAATAGATTATATATTACTGAACTAATTTGTTATATATGTAATGTGTTCCCAAAATCCTTTGAGTACTTTTCCTACATATAAATATCAATGTGTGGGTATATGAAGTGTGCTCAAATAATTTTTCTCTAAACTAATGAGGGTATTTGGCTTATAAGTATGAATGTCAATGGTATAAAGCCCCACCTAGTGGGGACTCATGTTACAGAAGAAAGAGAGCCTGATTTGGGGAGATAACACCTGTTAGGGATATAATACCCCACTCTAGTACTTTTGTGACCTTGGGCAAATCCCTTCCATTCTCTGGCCTTCACTTTCCTTATTTATAAAATGAAAGGGCAACATTCCTTCCAACTCCAACTCTCTGATTCCACAACTAACTCAGAGATTGAACTCTAAGCAAATTCAACCCCATATTCCTCACCTCCAACCCCATGGACTTTTTACCTGTATGACAGTACATATGAGACAGTCCTGTAGGTTAGGATCACACCCTTCTTTATATCACATATTTATACCACATGTGTGTCACAAAAAGAGAAGGGAGTTTTCCGTTCTGAATTGTCCAATATTTTATACTGATCTATGAAATAAGAACTTAGAACATTATTTAGAAAGATCTGTTTGAGGATATCTGTTCAGATTAGGTTCCTTTCTTCAAAGGAAAGATGGGGCAAGGGAAGAGATGGTAACAATGAAAATGGCTGATGAATCCATAGGTGTAACCACTGAACTATGCAGGAATCTTACCAACCCTCTCTGAGTCATTATCTAGCCACCCATGACTGGTGTGTTAAAAGGTGCCATAGCTCTGATTTGTGCATTTATAAGAAGCACGAACTCCATTGGTGTTTTTGAGAATAAAATAATACAAGCCCCAATGTTCAAGAGCCATTCATGTGAGTTAGGGTTTCTAGCGGAGGAGAGCAGTGACTGTGTCAGGACAAAAAGGGACCTGATATCTCCATCACAAGTTGACAGATATCTTCCCTGTATCCTTCATTTTTGTATCGATACATTAGAGCAAGTTTCTTGAAAGCACGAGCTGTGTCTTTATTAATTCCTGACAGAATAAAACTTGGGAGTTCACATAAAAATAAAAAACATCATTTTCATAGAAGTTAAAACTTACAAAACCCTTTATGAAGCTATCTCATTTGAGATTTGCAAAAACCCTATGAGGTAGGTACACTACAGAATAATACCGTCCCCATTTTTATAAAATGAAAACTTAAAAGAATTACATGATTTGCATAGGGTTGCACAGCCAGTGCGTATCAGAGGTAATACTTGAAATCATATCTCCATAATTTAGGGACCCTATACCAGTGAAGCTGCCCCAACATAGGAGCAACCTTTTCTTGGCTTATGGACTAGGTCAGTATTATTGAGATGGCATATAATGCTTTCCATCTCAGACCTTCAAGTGAGAATGATCCCGTGTTCTACTGAAAGACCTAAGAACTTTCAACATATATAGTTTTTGTACAAAAATGGAAAGACAGAATATCATAGTGAATAGAATCATAAATCCTATAACACTTCACTGCCCCTAAGCAAATTTTCTGGCCTGGAAGTTATAGAATTTGTATATATCTGCATGAGTAGAAACATTTTCCATCTTTGCAGTCCTCTATCCAAATAAAACCACAGAATCACTTTTCCTTCTTTTGCCATCTTCCTTTATGAAGGAAACATGATGTCTTAATTTTATCAAATGCCTTTCTCTCTTTAGTGACAACTTAACATATTAATAATAAAGGCAAAATTCTCCCAAAAGGAGCAGCACAAGGTAGTCAAAAAATCCTGGACTTGGAATCAGGAAGACTTGGTATTAAGCCCAAACTTTGGAAGTTACCAGCTGTTACAACCATGAACAACTAATTTAATTTCTATCTCAGTATAATATTGCACCTACTTCGTGGGGTCATCTTGAGGATCAAAGAGAAAATGTATATAAAGTTCTTGGCAAACATTTGAGTGCTACACAAGTGTTAGCTTATATTATCAGACATACTGAAGCCACCCTCCCCAGCATTGTTGGATTAGAATTACAATTTTATTGCTGTTATGAAGAGGGAGCCCCTTCTATCAAATAAGATTGGCTTTGTTTTTTTTTCCTGCATCTTTTAGTTTTATAGACTTCCCTAAGGTTAAGTTACTTGCTCAGGGTCACACAGCTATCAGTTGCAAGTGGCAGGACTTCCTGAACCCGTATACAGTTCTGTATCCACTACACCATGCTGCAAGACACATATTGAGATATTTTATAAAATTCTCATTATGATCACGTGACCAAAGACCTGCAAAGGGCCTCATAGTTCATCTAGTTCAAACACTCATTTTACAGATGAGGAAACTGAGGTCCCAGGGATGTGAAATGGTAATCACAAGTAATAATCATCAAAGGTAAGATTAAAATCTAAGTACTATTTTCTTCTACCTCTAATTCCTGAAGGCAAATAGAGGCAATTTATCCTGTTCCCCTCAGTTTTGAAGAATCTGCCCATTCCTTTACCCATATGGACTTTGGGCTGGGTTTCTTTACCTTTTGTGAGTTACGAGCCACTCTAGCAGTCTGGTGAATCTTATGGACCCTTTCTCATAATTATGTTTTTAAATGTATAAAATAAACCCAATAGTTTCACGAAAGAAATCAGTAATATTGAAATCAAGATGTATTTTCCCCATCCAAATTCATAGGCCTTCAGAAATCTATCCATGGACCCATGGACTCCAGGTTAAGAGCCCTTGATTTAGGAATTTTAATAAATGATTTCTGATACCTCTAGTCAGGCATTCCTTTGTATTTTTCACCAGATACTCAAGCAACCCTGTGTATCTGGTAGCTTAAAGACACTCTGGGCCCTCATAGTCTTCAGAGACAGACTCTTCAGAATCATTCATAGCCTTAAAAAAAGAGAATATTTTTCACGACTGAGAAATCAGGCTATCACTCAGTGTAGCAGGTATCGAAACTCAGAGCTGCCCGAACATGAGTTCCTAAGGGTTATAATCAGGAAATTACAGTAATTTGCTCAGGAAATGAAACTAGCCAAATGTTAGGCTGCCTACCTCAACAACAGATGTATCCCTTCAGCATGCTATTTGGGACAGATTTATTTATGTGGCTCATAGATCCTTAGTCACATTTGGATTCAACCCCAATGACAGATGTAAATCATGAAAAGTAAATGATGATTTATAGCATGTCATAGCAAAGAACAATTATTCTTATGAATGGAAAACATCCTTTGTATACATTTTATAACCAGACATTATAACCATTGACCACAGAAAGAATACAAGTTAAAAGTCTGTGCCAACAACCTGGAGATAGCAGTCTCAAGGTCAAGGAATTGTTTAATGTGCTCAGAATAAACCAGAGAGTACTGATTAGATTCACAATGTCATTTATATTATGTCCAAGAGCAAATAGAATTCTTAAGTGTAATTTCTTCATCTTTGATGGTCTCCACCACTCATTCATAATTTCTGATTGATTCCACATAATGACTTTATCTGCTTCTTTTCTGTTCTATCACCATGAAAACGTGAATCCATTTAGAAACCTTGTCAAGGCTAGTACAGTAATCACAGATGAAAACATTCTGTTCTTATTTGTGAGCCAAATGCTAACCTGCTTACCCCAGAGGATATGTAATTCATATGACAGCATTGTGCACTGGGGAATTTCTCTTGGGATAAAGAAACCAGGAAGCATATTGTGAGTGTAATAGACCTAAGGTACATTTGGTGGTTAATAATAGGTTCCTGAAACTTCAAAAACCCTCAATCTTCTTTTTATTTACCATGATCCAAAGCTACATTATTATTATTTTTTTCTTTTTGAAAGAAAGAAAAAGTGTTCCAGGCATGTTTCTGGCTCCAAAGAACTCCTTCATTTTTGTTTTTAGCAAGTGTATGAATCTTTAAAATCCTCCAAAAGCATAGAATAAATAGTTCCAAATGTTATCAAAAGACAACTCTTTCTCAGCCTCCAGTCTAATGGCACAGTCTGAAAGGAGACTGAGTCAAAACAGTTTCTGTTGTTTTGACTTAGCCTAAGTCTCCAGTAAAAATCTTCCTTCCAGGATATTCCCCATTATTTGACAGATTTCTCTTCACTTTGTTTGAAAATCTAAGATAAGCTTTGCTGTAGCACATATGAAAGGAAATCAGTGGAAATACCATCTATGTAAACTTGACAAGCTTGATTCATGAAAGGGAGTTGAAATCTCAACAGTGCCTTCGTCGGAAATGTTACAGCGCCTCCCGCCTGTCACTGTTGTGATTCTGTCTCCCCTAGCAACAGATCATAGTTTGTTTAACCTAAATAAATCTCGAAGAGGTTGACATTGAGATGATTTAATGGATAATATAGCTGGGGGCTTGTTAAACTACCAAGAATTAATCCTGCTGGGTTTCGCAAAGGGTTCCTGCTCCAGCCTGCTGGATCTTTCTGTCTACACAGCATGTGTCACAGCAAGATGATCTGGCATTGGAAGACTAAATTATTCCTCAAAATCAGATGATTGCTCTTTGAGAAAATGGGCTACTTTTTCATGACCATATTTAGTTTTGAAAAAGTGAACTCAATGGCTCCATTTTAAATGGACTTGTGCCCCTGACACTAACAACGAAGTAGTGGAAGGAGCAACCAATAGCCCCAGTGCTTTAATAGAAAGTGGTTTGCATTGTTTTCATTTTTAAGTTATCTCATTAGGTTCTCACCTGTTGCAAGGTAACATCATTATCCCTACTTTACAGGTGTGGAAACTGAGGGTGAGAGAGATTAAGTGAATTGCCCAGGGAGAGTCATGGAGCTAGTAAGTGTTTGAGCCAGCATTCAAACTCAGATCTTCTGCACTTCACCAAAAACTGTACCACCTAGCTGCCTATTTAATGTAAGTCTCAAAGAATATTTCTTAAGGGATATTCAGTAGGCCCAGTGAGTACAAGAGTTGGGATTTGAATGTAGGTCTTGTAATTAGAGAACTAATAATCTGTCCACTCCAACATGATGCCTCTCTGGTGTAATAGTATGCATGTCTTCCCCACCCCATTCCCTGCCCTGTCTTCCTAAGAAGGAAGGGATAAATAGAGAAAAAATACTTTGACCAAAGACCACTGTGGGGGAAAAAGATGGGGAAAAGAGAAGTTGGTGATGTTCTGGTAAGAAAGGTGGGAAGGAGGACTTGCACAATGAGGAACCTTGATCCTACTTTAATATGTTACCCCAGGGGAAATTTACATTGCCCTGCATCATACTGGCTCCACTGATTACAGGGAACATTGATATTTCTGATGTTCAGAATACATGTACTATGCTGGACCTCAGTCCCATGTCTAAGATTTTTTAAATTATCAACTTTATGGAATTTGAACAGACAGTCTCTATAGCCAATTCAAAAATCTAAAATCTTATGACCTCAGTATTCATTAAGCTTTTTAAAAAATCTCTGTCTGTCCATCTGTCTGTTTATCCTATCCATCCATCTATCTATCCATCTATCCATCCATCCATCCATCTATCTATCTATCTATCTATCTATCTATCTATCTATCTATCTATCTATCTATTTTTCTACCTGTCTGTCTGTTTGTCTATCTATGCATCTATCTATTCATCTGTCATTTCCTTTTAAAGGAGAGAAGATAAGGTATGAAAAGTACATGTGACCAATGGCAGAAGGAGATTTTTCTCTTTTTGCTCTGATTTCATTAAGTGGACAGTAGAATAATGTAATGGGCACAGCACTGGATTGGGATTCAAAATATCTGTGTCCTTATCCCAGATGATCCTGGACAGGTCACTCAACCCCTAAGCTTCAGTTTTCTCATCTGTGTAATGGGGACGTAGTTCCTTGCTAATATATCTTTTGTGGGAAATCACTTTAAAAGCTAAAATTTCCATGAAAAGATGGATCATTGTTATGATGAGCTAAGGAAAATCTTAGCAGTTGCCATTCACGTTTCTTATATAGTACTTCATAGTTTTTGAATCTTCTTTCCTCCCTACCCTTTGAGGTAGGTAATGTAAGAATCATTTTAATGGAGATCAAACAAAGTCTTGGAGAGATTAAATCACTTACCTTATGTCACATGATTTTGAGTAAGTCAATTTGTCTAATGGCTCTGAGGCTCCTTGATCCCACATCTTCTGAATTCATTCCCAGGGATCAACCCATTCAGTAGTGCATGACCTGCCATCCTAGGGCTGTGTTCAGCACACTCTTGGCTAATTTTTTTCCCCTGAAAACATTGTTCTGTTTCTCTTTGAATCTCTGGCCCTAGCAAAGCCACAACATTGCTGAAAAGGGCAGAGGGCACGTATGATTTTGATACTCATAGACATTGAATCTGACAAGAAAAACTTTTTCTTGATTTCCATGTCCGAATCAAAGGAAGGGAAGCTGGATTAATGATCATGACAACAGCAATAATCACTGGAATTTCTATCACGCCTCTTATGTGCCAAGTGCCTCACAACTCTTATCTCATTCGATCCTAACGATAACCGTGGCATGCATGCCCTATTGTTATTCCCATTTTTTTGCACAGCTGAGGAAATTGAGTGGTTAAGTGACTTGCCCTAGTTCACCTATCTAGTGTCTAAGGACAAACTTGAACTCAGGTCTCCCTGACTCCAGGCCCATCATTCTAGCCACTGCACCAGCTACAGCTATAGAGGAACAATGAAAAGAAGAGACTGTATTACATTACCCTTTGTGTTTCTCTTTTGAGAAGGGTGAGTTGTGCTTCTGGCTTTACTTCTACTTAATATTAGTGTGGAAATCAGTATCAGAAATATTTTCTGTAGACATAACTGTTCTCTAACTCACTAAAAGAGCTTCATACAGCTCTTCAAATGATTTAGCTTCTCTCTCGATCATAGGATCAGTGGACTTTGAGCTAGAAAGGATCTTGAACGTAGACAGGAACACTCTGGATTTTTAAAAGCAAAGGTGATCAGTCCCACCAGGGCAGGTAGCATGATACACTCATGACCTCAGCAGTCATGGGGAGAGAGATAGAGTTCCCAGGAGAAGGATTGCTTCTGAGGACACCTAACCTAACGGTAAGGAGCTTCCTAACTGAAATAATCATTCTTACAGACTAAGCTGTTGCAGTACAAGTGATATCAGTACTCTCTGAAGGCAAATCCTTGGGGCAAAGTGCAGGTTTCCCTACACTACTTATACCTCTGCTTTGAGGTCATCTAGTCAGTCCACTTATTTTACGTGCAAGAAACTGAGGCCCGCAGATGTTAGATGATTTTCTCAATCTCACACAAAAATCAATGGCAGAGCCAGAACTCAAATGCAGAATTCTTTTTCAATTCAATACAAAGAGAATATGGAATCAGAGGGCATGTGTCACTGAAACTCTCTAAGCCCCAGGGATTCTAACCTATAAAATGAGAATATGGAACCAGATGGTCTCTAAGCAGAGCTATAACTAAGGAAGGACAGCCTGGGCTTTGACCTTGGAGCCTGACTTTTGAAGGCACATGAAGTCATTCAGAGGTTTACTTAGGACAATTAGTTCAACCAGAGAGTCCTCCCACCTCAGTCTAAAGTCCCTCCTAGCTCAAATCTATCATCCTGTGGCCTGTAATCTATTGTACATGCTGACTCTTTGAATCCCCACATAAGATGTTCATTTGTGTGTGTGTGTGTGTGTGTGTGTGTGTGTGTGTGTGTGTGAAGAGAAAGGGTTCTCCATGACCTTTAGATTGTAGAAGTTGAAACAATGGATCAATTTTATGGGGCAGTTAGGTGATTCAGTGAATATGGAACAGAACCTGGATTCAGAAAGATCACATGCTAGTTATGTGACCCTGGGCAAGTCACTTAACCCTGTTTGCCTCAATTTCCTCATCAGCCAAATGAGCTGGAGAAAGAAATGGCAACTCATTCCAGCATGTCTGCCAAGAAAACCCCAAATGGGGTCGTGAAGTTGGATATGACTGAACAACAACACCCCCTGAATGCTTATGTCAGCCTTCAAAATGGAAAAAAAAGATTTGTGTTGTCTTCCTCCAGGCAACATGGGTTTAGCTTTGCTGCTAAGAATCACTGCTGATTACTTGTCAGATACAAAGCAGTGGTTTACCATATATCACTTGCATGACTCAGCTCATGTTTATATAATGGCAAACACATTTGAGGAAGCAATAAAGTGGTGACTAAAGAGATGGGTGTTAGTTTCTTATAAGAGAATCAAATGCGTAAGGAACTGGGGATGAAAGGACAGGGTTGTGTAAACTTTATCTAGAGAGGAAGAAGGAAGACTACTAACTACCTTTTCTTGGACTATATCCATGTCCAAGTGGATATGTTGCCCCAAGATGCTCTGCAGCACGAAATGTGATCCTTTAAGGAAAGTAAAGCCTTGGTGACTTATGGGAGAAGCTTGCAGAGGGTGATAATCAGCACATTAACATGCTAGAAGAGCTCCAGTCAGAGGTTTGTTGATTTTGGAGGAGCAGAGAAGGTGAAAGATTTACTGAATATATTGTATTGGGTGTCAAATATTTAACACAGTAAACAAGGAGGAGTGCTTTGTCAATAGGAAGAAGGTTGACTAAAAATCATTAAGAAAAACAACTGATATATCTCCTATTCCACTGGGAATTGAGATCTGAAAACTAGTATAGGGCCCTGGAAAAGGAAATATAGAGCCTTCTTAATAAAGAGTACTATAATCCCTCTGGAGATCAGCAAATCCAGGAGGTAAATTGATCAAAGTGGAAAGAGATTTCCCCCCACACAAAATCTTGTAATCTGGGTTGCATGACCCTTCTAATTACCCCAAGAGAACCAAATGAATAAACTAGTCAGGCCTGATAGCTAAATGCCCCATGTTTGCAAGTCACATGAAAGTCAGTGGTATTACCCAACCACACAGTGAAGAAATATAATTCAAGAAGAAGGGAAAACTCTAGTCATATTTTCATCCATCCTCCATCTGAAAGAATAAAAAAATTCCACAGGATTAATTGTGTAATAAGGATAAGTGCCTGATATTGTTAGTGGAGACAAAAGGTGTGCCAGATTCCTTAGCAAAGTATATATGCTCTTAGAAGATCGCACCCTTAAATGATGTCATATCTATGTGCTAAAGGAGGTTCTTGGTATCTTTAGAAGATTGGCTATCCTGGGGAAGAGGGATGTAAAATTGAATTTGAGAGTGTTTATTAATCAATCGAAATGTAAATGACTTTTTTTTTGAATAGGTGCAACTTCTGAGGAGGATTTGAGAATTTCTAATGTAGATGATGGAGTTTCCAAAAGAAGACATACACATAAGTTACCATTGATTGGGTTCTTGAAATATTTACATGTAAGTGTAAGGAAATTGGCCTTTTACAAACCTAATCACAGAAAAGGGGCTTGGTAATGAGTTGTTAAATTAATTATGAAAATGTGGCAAAGTGTGGTCACTGGTCAAATGATCTTCTTTTGAGGTCCAAATAAGTCACTTGAGTAAACTAGAAAAGAAGAAATAACATAGGGCAAAGAACAGAAGGCAAAACCTCCAGGTGACCTTCAGAAGTCAATTAAATGATCCAAGAGGGACACCAGAAAAGAACCTCAGCTTCTGATAGGATGTGTAGGAGACATGTAAACCTGGAGAAAGAGAAGCCATATTGGGGCAAAGACAGTAGATTCTTTTTTCTTTTCTTTTTTTTTTTGAAGGGGGAAGGCAGGGCAATTGGGGTTAAGTGACTTGCCCAAGGTCACACAGCTAGTAAAAGTATGTCAAGTGTCTGAGGCCAGATTTGAACTCAGGTCCTCCTGACCCCAGGGCCAGTGTGCTACTCACTGTGCAACCTAGCCTCCCCAAAGACAGTAGATTCACAGGAAGAGGTAACTTCATAAAGAAATGATCCAGGACTCTGAGAACAAAGCTGCTTGGGCTAGTCAGGCATCCGGGGTTTCCTCTCCCCCCTCCTCATCCTAATCCTGGACTATAGACCCTAAAGTAGCAATGCTCTGTGTATCCACTCTGTAAGTCCCAAATAACCCCTTCCTTCTATAGGAAGTCTTCTTCAACACCTCTTAATTCTAGTGCCTTGTTATTTTCTCCTCCCAACAACCCTGGGAGGTAGGTGCTTTTATTACCCCATTTTACAGCTGAGGAAACTGAGACAAATAGAGGTTAAAGTGACTTGCCCAAGATCACACATCTGAGTGTCTGAGGCCACATTTTGAGTTCAGTTCAGGCCCAGTATTCTATTAACTATGCTACCTAGCAACAGTAAAGAAGAAAAGTAACTGGATCTTTTGCTGCTGCTGGCTAAGGGCTAAGGGACTTTTGTATCTGATTTGTAACTGTAACCTTCCATGTGTATTCGCTCTCCTGATTTGAATGAGAGCTCCTTGATAGCAAGGGCTGACTTTCCTTTTTATATATCCAGCCTTGGCACAGTGCTTTGTATACAGTAAGTACTTAATAAATGCTTCATTCATTCATGTTAATAAGGATCAATTTTCCTCGCTGATCCCAGCACATTTTTTAAGGAAGAAGCTATCATTGTCCTGCCACAAATTTCTTAGCCATTCTGTGCTCCAATCAATGTGTGAATAATTGCAATTTGTATTACCTGCCATTAAGTCAGGTTTTGAAAAATCCATTTATGGAACAACTTGTTTAGTTTTCCTCCAATCTAGTGGTTTATAGAATGCCCCAAATAATGCTCCTCCCAAATAAAAAGAAACAACAGTAACTTGGATTCCTGGATACACTTACATGCACATGTTTGATTAGTTGACAATATTACTCCATCATACCTCTTATCTACCATGTTTCTTTTGAATTGGCATAGTGCCCCTTGGCGGTACTCTGTTCCTGCTTTGGAGTATGTGCAAATACATTTCCTTACTGCTTCCTGTGAGCAACTGTAACACATTTGATCAGCTGCTAAGATGGAGCTCCATGGATATATTAAAAGGCCGATCCCTACTCTTCAAGCCTCTCCTTCCTTCTGGCCTCAATACATATGGAAAATGTTCTGAACTCTGGAGGGTCAGTGGTAGGGCAAGGAGTCCTTCTCCTTCACCAGACCATAAGACATGATTTCGTGGACACTTTTGTCTGAGATAGGAAAACCCCCTGTTTGTGTCTTCTTTACTTTGATACAAAGTTTTGTGAGAATCTCATAGGGTAGTTGGCATCTTTTTCCCCTTCTTCCTGAGCAGCAATATATTATTTATTGGAGATTTTGCAGAGGCAGCAGCAGCAGCAAACCAGCCAATAGGGAAAGAATCTCCCACAGAGAAAGAAACCACTAGAAAGAAAAGGATCCACATGGCATCAATCAGGGTATATTCAGTGGACATGAAATATAAATTAGCTAGAGAATAACTGTTACAAATGTCCCACTGGTGCTTGGCTACTAGCTACTCAACTGATTAAAATCCTTTCATGAGACTTTATTGTTTGGCATTCTCCTTCCTGGGTGAGAATAAAACTGTTTACTCCACATTTGCTTGATGTTTGTAATGTGTTACCTTGTTTTACTTCCTTTCCACATGTTGGGGAGGCACTCTTACAAAAGAGGTCAAAATAGAATTTCTCATAAGAAACCTGGGGTTTCTAGGTCCTCTATGCAAGAGACAGGCAACCCCAGAGCAATGAACCCAAAGTGAAGATAGGTAAAGGACAGTTATTGGAGGTCACCAGCCCTCATTGTCCCACCCTGGTGGTAGAAAGATATGACTCTTTTGGGCTATATACATGAGCATATTTTGGAGTGTATGGGGTATTAAGGAAGGACTAACGTCCTTGGTGTAAGGGTTTGATGAGCCATTTTCAGGGCTGCTCCTCCACCTTTGGTATCCATCTGGCACCCAACTCTCACCTGTGGCTCTAAGAAGTTATAGCGTGCTCAGCAGCCACACCCCAGTAAAACCATCTTGGCAGATAGGCTAAACTAGGCTAAGATTAACCAACAGGCTTTTAGGGGGATGTCTACCGCAATCATGTAAAGACTTCCCCCAGAAGAATGGACAGATGAGAACAATTTGTTCCAACAGTCATGAAGGCAGCTGAAGCTTGTAGAGTGCTTAGAGACTGGTTGGACTTCAACAACACTGATGTCCACTGTATCCTGGGCCACCACCAGTCATCTTGACTTTGTCTTGCCGCTGGACTTTGATGACTCTGGAAGAGAGTGAAGCTGATGGTTTTGTAAGACTCTACCTCACTTGTACACAATTCGTGTGTAAGTCAAGATATCACCCCAGTTATGTCATTGGCCTTTTTCAAAAAAGAGTGAACAACAACAGCATGAGTATATTCCCCTCGTGAGTCCTGTCTCATCAGTTTTCATCTGTGAGATCAGATTTGTCATTTTTTTGTATTGGACTTTTGAATTCACCTTCTTCAGGACCCATTCTTCCCATTCTTGGTTCGTTTGTATGGATGCCAGATGGGTGCCACTGCAGTCTCTCTTTTTGGCTGTTGTCTTCCTGTAATTACTGGGGTGCTCTTCTGCCAGTCTTCTTCCAATGTTATACATTCCATATCTGGGAATTATCATACTTAGGAGATCTCTGTGTGTGATTTTCTCTCTCCTCCAGCTTTTTAGTCTAAATCCTTCTTGATCAGTTAGAAACATAGCACCTTTTCAGCAAGGGAGCTAATGGAGACTAATGTTTTTTTAAGCTGGAAGCAGGGATTGGAGGATCATGAGAGGCAGAAGGAGCGGGAGGTATGAAACCCAGAACTATTGGAACCTTTGGGGCAGAAACGTAAGAAAACAGTGCTGATTTCAAGGGAAGAATTTTGTTATCCTGAACTGCAGACAGTTATGAACAGTTGGAGGCTTGTCTGGCTCACAGATTTGCTTAAAAACTGACCTGCTAGGACAGAATATGCTTCTCTTCTGGATTGGGGTGAACATCCCTTTTCCACTTCCTATCCCTCCCCTGCCTCAATGTTGCTGTTTTAGCCTTTCTGTTTCTAGCACTTAGCACAGATAAATAGTGGGTATTCAATAAATTCTAGTTTACCTTACTTGACTTTGGAGAGCTGGCATCACTTATTCTTAAATTTTGTTCATTTGCTACCTGTAATTTTACACTGGGTATTTTCTCCAGATAGAGACGAGCTTATTTTCACTACATTCTAAGGAAGTGTTTGCTATGAATGGGTGGAGAACCTTATGGGGGATTTACAAAGGAAACCTCTGGACAAATACCAAATACCTAGAGCCCTAACCTGTCTCTCTGACACTGTTTCTTTCTGTCTTTTTGTTTTTGTCTCTCTGTCTTCTCTCTCTCTCTCTCTCTCTCTCTCTCTCTCTCTCTCTCTCTCTCTCTTTATCTCTCTCTCTTTCTCTCTTCTTTTCTGTCTCTTTCTTTGTCTGTCCGTCTCTTAACAAAATGGGGCTTCATAAGCCAGAACTATGACTAGAATCAAAATCACAGAATTAGACACATGGATTTTCCTCGGGGCGGGGGGCATTAAAAAATTGTTGCAAACCATGCTGGTGCTTTTCACCAGGCCAGAGTCTGCTGGCTGCTGCCTCATGCTGTTCAGCTTGTGATAGTGAGCATCCAAGGTCTAATCTCATCCCTCAGCTCTTCTCTGCCCAAATAATCTGGGGACCAAAGAGAGGTCTTTGCCAACATGAATAAAGATATTGGGGATATCACAGAGGCAGCAACAGCAGCAGACCCACCAACAGGAAAATAATCTCTCACAGAGAAAGAAACATAGACCAGTGCTCCTCTGCTGTTCTTTGTCTTTCTGCTTGACTGGAATGGCTTCTAGACTACCTTCTTGGGTTCTTTGTGGAAGTTTATTCAAGATCTCCCAAAGCCATGAGGAACTCTGGGAATGCTGAGTACTATCCACCAGGCCTACCAGTAAACTACTTGGCCACCAAGTCTCCTTGGTAATGTGTTTTAAAAAATTTTTAGTCAAAGAAGGGTGACACCAGTCACTTAAACTCCCTGGGACTCATTTTTTCCCAACTCTAAAATTAGGGGATCAGATTAGATGGACCCTGAAGCAGCTTTGCTTATATATTTATACACAGTATTTGAGATTCTTTGTGGCTCTGAAAATCTATGATTATAAGTTTATCAATCACCAAATCTAGATGGAGAGAAACAAATGACATCTTTTTTTTATTTCTCTGTTTTCTTGTTCCTCTCTGCCCTTAAGAAAATTAATAGCCTCACATCCTTCTGAGCCTATGTCCATACTACTCCCTAAATATGGACCCCTTTTTAGTCTAGTTTCAGCTTAGGTTGAGTGGCTTCTCCCTAAGCACTGAGAGGAGGATTCATTCATTTTGTCAACTCCTGGAAGGCACAGCTCCACAAATTTACAACTTCCTGCTCTCTCTGCCCCCGAAGGGGGTGAACCAAACATGCCATGTTCTGACTTTTGTTCAATGTGTCTGTTTACAGATTTCAACATCATGGTGATAGGTGCCATAGAAATGGGAAGAATATTTGCCAGCTAGAGTGTTTATCATTGCATGATTTCCCAGGGTGCCAACAACAGATCTCATCAACACTTGTCTCTAAGACACAGGACACATTCTGGCAACTATAAACCCTCAAGGCACATTTAGAAAAAAAAAAACTAAAGAATTTCCATTGAACCAGAGTAACTTTCTCTATCTCTAGAATGTGAGATGAGCAAAATTTGGACTCTCAAAATCAGGACTCAGTAAAACATTATTGGGAGAATGGGAGGGAAGGAAATTCTTGGAAACTAATCTTATAGGATATTGTCGAGTCTTTTAAAATAGCCTACAACCACACATGCCTCATAAGCTTTTATAAGCATGTTTATAAGCATTTATAAGGAGGAAGCATGGGAGAGAGGAAAGGTTCTGGATTCAGACAATTTAGACTCTAGTCACACCAGTAACCCATACCCCACATGATTCTGGACAAGTCATTTCTCTGTCCTTGGTTTTAGTTTTTTTTATCTGTAAAACAAAAAGGTTAGACTCAGTGGTCTCTAAGGTCTCTTTCAACACAGCATTTAAGATCTTACGATTCAAATTAGGAGAGAGAGAGGGAATATGCCAGATTTTTCTCCCATGTCTCCAACTACAGTAAAATTTTATAAAACAATTTTAAAAATTGTATTTCTAGTAGCAACTTGAATTCCATTAACATGTTGGGCTTTCGGTTTAAGAGGGAAGAGTGGTAACAAATGAAACAATAAAAGTTCCAGTGGCATAACAGATTCCAACTTAAGGGCAGAGAGATAAATGGAATGAAATAACAAAGCTTCAGTGTTTCCTTGCTACAGGTAGATTGTACTGAGAGACTCTTGCCATGACTTCCTTCTGGACCATGTGATGGGAGCACTTAGCCCAGTGCCTGCCACATTTTAGTTGCTGACTTGTTTTTCAGTTGCGTCTGACTCTTTGTGACCCGTTTGGAGTTTTCTTGGAAATGCTGCCATTCCCTTCTCCAGCCCAGGGTCAGACAACTACTAAGTGTCTAAAGCCAGATCTGAATTCATGAAAAGAAGTCTTCAGCTCTTAATAAATGCTTATTGATTGACTGACTGAGAAGAAGGGTAGTCCAGCAGGAGAGGCCTCAGAAGATTGGCTAACCAAGTCCGAAGTGTTTTGAACAGCTTGAAAACAAGCTGTGTTGCTGTGAAGACTGTTGCCAAATTGACTCATGTGATCCCTGCTTTTGGGGGGGTGTGGGGTGGGAAAGCACATTTGGTCTCATGATCACAACCTTTGCTTATAAGAACTTAAAAAAAGTCTATCAAATTCAGCCACCCAAATCAATCTCTTGACAAAGTACATTCCCTGACGATAGCAAAGTTAAACCATGAAAGAGCATGTCCATGACTAATTGCACGTATCACTTTTGACTTGTGTGGTTTACCGATTATGAACAGAAAGATTGTATTCTTTAACATTTTTCGGTACAAAGTTTGTGAGGTGAAGTCAGCAAGTATTTATTAAGGAATTATTATATGGCAGGCACCAGCTTAAGCTCTGGTGATTTAAAGAAAGGCAAAAACAGTCCCTGCCCCCTAGAGGCTCATAGTCTAATGGAGGAAGCAATATGCCAACAAGCTATATACAGGATAAATTAGAATAATTAACATGGGGGTCATTAGCATAAGAGTCTTGTTTCAGAGGATTGGATTGTAGTTCACAATTTAAAGTAAGTCAGGGAAGCTCAGAAGCAGTGATGAAGAGGGGAAAGCATTCCAGGCATGGAAGGCAGGCAGTAAGAAGGAGTCGAAAACTGGAGTAGAGAGATGGAGAGTCTTATACAGGGGTGTGCTAGCCCATTGTTAAATTTTCAGTGTGTCTTGTGACACTATTTTGTTGATTGTCTAGATTTATGAAAGTGTTAATATACCAATTAAATTTAAACGTGTGCATGCATACACTCCCTCCACCCCAAGTGTACTTGTTAAACATTTACTAGCAAATCCCTAGTCTTATATGAAGAACAGAATTATGGATCATGGAGTACATACAGGAGGGTAGGTTTTAAGAAGTTTGAGAAAGTAGGAGGGAGTCAGGTTAGGAAAGGCTTTAACAGCCAGCCAAAGGATTTTATTTTTGATCCTAGAGGTGACAGGGAGCCATTGGCATTTATTGAATAGTAGCTTAATCAAACTGGCACTTTAGGAAAATTAATTTGACAGCTAAGTGTAGGATAGACCGTAGTGGGAGGAGACAGTGTGGAGACCAACCAGCAGGCTATTGCAATAGTCTAAGTATGAAAGGGTGAGGAGCTGCATTGGGCTACTTGTTGTGTTAGAGGATAAAAGAGAGTGTACATGAGAGATGTTGCAAAGATCAAATCAGCAGGATACAGCAACAGATTGAACATAGTGGGGGTAGGGGGTGCAAGGATGACACCTATGAGACTGGGTGACAGAGGGGATGGTGGTGTCTTCAAAAGTAACAGGGGAGTTAGGAAGAAGCAAAATTGGGGGGAAGAGATAATGTGTTTAGTTTTGGACATGTTGAGTTTAAGATATCTGCGGGATATCCAGTTGAGATGTTCAGTAGGCATTTAGAGATACAAGACTGGAGGTCAGGAGAGAGGTTTCGTCAATAACTTTTTATTTTTATATTTTTATTAGGAACTCAACAATCAACAAACATGGATATTTCCGTGTTCAAAGGATAGAAAAATATAAATGAAACTATGAATATGTTACATACCTCTGTGTGTACTCTTCTTCTTTCTTTGTGTTTTTAAATGTTTTATTAACAACCTTTCTTTTTTCTTGTTTATTTGTTAATGGTATCACCAGCCCAATCCCAACTGGAACACTCCTCTTCAAAAAAGCTGTTTCTTGTAACAAGTAAGAATTATATTGTTCATGACTGAAAATGTGTGTGGTATTTTTTGATTCCTGTCCATCACCTCTGTGAGAAGAGGTAGAAAACATACTTCGTCATCAATCCTGAGTAGTGGTTGGACATTGCATTGAATCGTACAGGTTTATATGTGTGAATGTGTGTATCTGTGTGTGTGTGGGTGTATGCATCAATGCTATTTGTTGTAGCAAGTACCAGAAGTAAAGAGAATGGTTTTCATTTGGGATTGGCTGAACAACTTGTTGCACAGGAATGCAATAAATATTATTATGTTGTAAGAAAGAAATAACGAAAGGTCAGGAAAACTTGGAACAATTACTTGAACCAATGTAGAGTGAATAGAACCAGAAATGTGAATAGAAATAAAAGAATTATACAATAACAAACATTATAAAGGAAAGTAACTGTGAAAATTTAAGAACTTGGGTCAATAAGATATCTCTCCTTTTCCTATCTCTGTGTCTTTCTGTTTGTCTCATATATATGTATTTACATGCATGTATGTATGCACCCATGAATATGTGCATATATAATGTTTACCATTTAAAAAAATCTCCTGGGGGAATCTGCCTAATAATGGTATTACTAGCTCACAGAGTAGGTAGTTTAGTGATTTGGGAGTTGTAGTTGTATTTAGACGTCCAGAATAATCAAACCAATTTCACAGCTTCACCATCAATACTTCATGAATATGCCTGACCTTTCAGACATTCTCTAATAACTGTCATTTCCACCTCTTTTTTTGGTGACCTTTGGAATCTGATGTGAGGTAGAGAGTCAGCACTGCTTGGGTTTCCATTTCTCTCAGTATTAATGATTTAGGCCTCTTGCCATTTATCTCCTGGGAAATGGCTCTTGCTCTTATATCTTTTGTGTGTGCGTGTGTGTGTGTGTGTGTGTGTGTGTGTGTGTGTGTATGGTTATCTGTATATGTTTGTAGATAGATACACATATTTATCTATCCATCTATTGGATGCCAAATTTGTATCACATAAAATATATCACAAGACAGATGGATCTCTCTCTCTCTCTTGCTCTCTCTCTGCTGGATATCAGATTTGCATCAGATAAGTTTGGTGCAAAATTTTCTACCTCAGCTAAATATTTCCCTTTTAAGTCTAGCTTCATCGATCTTGGTTGTGCAAAACCTTTAGAATTTTATGGAGAGAAACAAGAGCAGGGACATCTGCTTGCAGTTTCTTGAAGTCTTGGGTAGGGACAAAATGGCCAGAATCATTGCTCCCCACCTGAAGGCTTGTAGCTTCTTGTCCTCACTCTAATGCAGCTCATGAAAGATCAAGATCAAAGTGTCCCCATGGGAGTCTTTTGCATTTGAATTGCAGGTCAGCAGCCAATCAAAAATCTTTTTCTTGCCACACAGTAAATGAACAGAAAACAGCCATATAATACTGTGCATGTTCTGAATCCCAGGGCAGAGCCCTTCCTTTTCACATTATTATACACTTCCACTCCCACTGCTAATCCCCTGCCAGTGTGGGTTGGCAGTGGTTAGAACATACTACATGTGTTTTTGTTTTTTTCTTAGATTTTTTAAAATTTTATTTTTAATTCATGGAATAAAACAAGCATTTCCATAACACAGTATAATAAAAAAGATGATTGCACATGAAACTGCAAATATTTATATCTAATAGTAGCCATCTCTAGGGCTGGGTGGGGAGAAAAAAAAGAAGTTCACACGCGTTTTGAGGAGCCAAAGCTTCCCAGGCAGACGCCTATTGCATTTCATTATGACAACCACATTCTAACTCCTGTGATATTCTGTACCTTGTTTGGGGGAAAACTCTTCTCCTAACTAATGCTATGAAGCTATAGCTTTCTTCCCTTTCTCTTCTAATTTATTTATAATGTGACCTTTCATATCTGTGTGCATCCATTTAGACTTTATTACAGAATTCGGTGTAACGTTTTGGTTTAAGCTTAATTTCTCCCAGATTGCTTTCCACTTTTCCCAGAAGTTTTCATCAACTAATGATCCTTGTCCTCAGTGGTTGGTGGCCTTGGGTCTTAACAATAATAATAATAACAGCAAGAATTCATATAGCACTTTAAGATTTACAAAGCACTTTACAAATATAAACTCATTTTAGTCTCACTACAATGAGACTGGGAGGCAGGTAATATAATTATGCCCATTTTACTGATAAAGAAACTGAGGAAAATAGAGGTTAAATAACTTGCCCAGGGTTGTACCACTAGTAAGTGTGTAAGGGCAGATTTTAATTCAGGTCTTTCTGACTCCAGGCCTGGCACTGTATCCACTGCAGCACTTCAATGCCTCTTCCATTCTTTCATTTGCTAGCATTGTTGGCTTCCTTAATGTAATTATCATCTGCTTGCAAATGTACAAAAATATTCCTTTGAAGTTCAATTGCTTCTGGTCTTTTGTACCTAATATGTTCCATTGATGGCTTTTTTCTATTTTTCAATCTTTACTATTTTTAGTGACTCCTACATTTTAATAGTGACACATAATTATTGCAAACTCCCATTCTTTCCCACTTTCTTTCATTATTTCCATTTTCCTTATTTTCCTCTGTCATTCTATTCTTCCCCTACCTTAGATTCTTAACTTTATATTCTTCTGCGTAGATTTAGAGAATGTAACATTTTCTTAAAATTAGCAATCTAAACAATGAGTATTTTTATTTATGATTTTCTTTATTTGGGAAAAGAATATCTTGCAGTAGAATTCATAAAATTCCTCTATGTGTCTGAGCAGATGGATTTACAATTTTTTTTTTCATTCTATATTTATTTTGAATAGAATTTCGTTTCTTACCAGGTTTTGTTGGTAATGTACAGAAAGGCTAATGATTTTTGTGTTCTTATTTTATATTCTGCTACTTGACAGGTTAGGGCAGCTAGGTGGCATAGTGGATAGAGCACTGGTCCTGGAGTCAGGAAGATCTGCATTCAAATCCTGCCTCAAACACTTACTAGCTAGGTGACCCTGGACAAGTCACTTAACTCTGTCTCAGTTTCCTCATCTGTAAGATGAGCTGGGGAAGGAAATGGCAAATCACTCCAATATCTTTGCTAAAACAAAAACAAAAAAAATATCTGATTGTGGCCACAAAGGGTTGAACACAGCTGAACAATAGCAAACTTGACTGGTTCACATTTCTATTTAGTTCAATATCTAAGGTCCTATGAATCAACCATCATATCATATGCAAAAAAAACAATCATTTGGTTTGTTCTTTGCCTATGATTATACAGATTCCAGATCTTTTCTTGTCTTACTGCTGTACCTAGAATTTCTAATAGTGGTGACAATGACATCTTTGCTTTACCCTTGATCTTAATACAACTTCTATTATATTTTGACTTTAAATAGATACAATTTACCATATTAAGGAAAATTCCACTTAATTTTGTGCTTATTAATGTTTGGAAAATAAAAAGGTTGTGGAATTTTGTTTAAAGCATTTTAATCTAGTGATATCGTGTGATTTTTGCTTATTTTTTTTGTTAGTGATATAGTCTATTATGTTTAACTTTCCTAATGCTGAATTCATCTTGTATTCCTGGTATGAATCCAAACTTGTTACACTGGCAGCTAGATCCTAGATCACACAGTAAATAGAGATTGGATTTGGATTCAGTAGTACCTGAGATTGAATCCTGACTCAGAGACTTACTAGTTATGTGTCCTCAGGCAAATCACTTAACTTCTCTTTCCATTTAAATTTGTCATGGGGATAATAATAACATGTACTCACAGGCTTGATATGAGTATCAAATGAGATAGTCTATGTAAAACATTTTGCTAATCTTAAAGTGGTAAATAAATATTGGCTATCATTATTATTTTTTATTTTTGATATGTTGCAACCTCTTTACCGATATTTTACTAAATATTTTACGGCAATATTTATTAGGAAAATTGGTCTATGGTCTTCTTTATCTACTTTATCTCTCCCTAATTTGTTTATCAGGACCATATTTGCCTCAGAACGGGATCTTGGCATTTGCTATCTTTTCCTATTTTTAGAAACAATGTATGTAAAATTGGAGTTAATGCTTCTTTAAATATTTGATAGAATTTACTTTTAAATCTATCTAATCCCTGGGATGTTTTCTTTAGGAGTTCATTTATGGTTTGTTCCTTCTTTTTTCTGAGATGAGAGTATCTAAATGATCTGTTTCTTGATCTTCTAATTTATAAGGATTCATCTCTCTATTTAAATAATAAGTATGGGAGGCAAATAATTTGGTAAGCTAGTTTCAATTTTTCCCATCTTTACTCTTCATCTTTTAGGATTTTCCCTTTAATTTTTTTATTGTGACAATTAGCACAGTTTGTCTATTTTATTATGGTATTTAAAAATCTCTGAACTTTATTATTTTGGGGGTATTTATTAGTTTTATTTTAGAATTTAGATTTTTGCTTTTAGATTTTATAATGCTAATTTTCTATGTTTTTTATTTGCATTTTATTGATGCATTTTATTTTCTCACTCTTTTGTTGATGGAAATGTTTAAGGATGTACATTTTCAACTAAGGATTGCTTTGGTAATCTCTAAAAAAATTGGAATGTTGACTCACTGTGATTTCCTTTCATGATATCATCTGTTGTTTCTATGATTTGTCCTTTGACTTGCCAATTTATTAGTAGTAAGTTATTTAGCCTCTATTTAATTTTAGATCCATTCTTCAGATGTCTTTTATGGATTATAATTTTTATTGAACTATAGTGACTAAAAAGGTGTCTTTAATATTTCTAATTTCCTGCAATTGTTTGTTGCTGCTAATGGCATAGTAAATGATAATTTATTTTGTAAAATTGTTGCGCATAACTTAGAATATGTATTTTCTTTACATTTCCCATTCAGTAATCACCAAAGAGCTATCATGTTCAATCCTTCTGTGATTTTCTTCAGGTCCCTAATTTCTTCCTTATTTATCCTTTCATTTGCTCTCTACAGGTCTGAAGGGAGCACATTGAGGCATCCAATAACTTTAGTATTAATGTGTGTTTCTTCCTGTAATTTGCTTTACATACCTATGTGACAGATTATTTGGGGTGTGTGTGCATGCATACATACATACATACAAATATGTATGTATATATATATATATATATACATATATACATAGAAGATGTTATTTCCTTATCTTCAGTTCCTTTAAACATCACAAATACATTTGATTACTTGTTACATTTAACCATGTGTATTTTTATTGGTGACCTGTCTGAGAGGATGTTTGACACCCCTGCTTTTTTGAGTTTCCCTGAGGCATATTAAATTCTGTACTGGTCCTTCATGTTAAATCTGTGAAAATCTTTGTTTTTTTCCAATTTCAAATGTGGCTCTGCTAGACAACGTATTGCTGAATTCTTCTCTCAGATCCATTCTAATATTCTCCTTCATATTATTGGTGACTTGTTTTCAAGAATTACCTCTAACATATTCTGGATATATGATCCTCAGGCAGTCACTCCTCAATCATAAGTTGTAGAGAAGGTGCTGCCCTGCAATGATTGAGGAAGTTTCCTCACCCAAGAAACTTCCTGTGCCAAGTAAAACATGCGTGCATTACCTATCTCTACATTTACCGCAACTTTTTTTCATTGCCTATGGTACCTTTAGGAACAATGTAAATTCTTTATTTATGTCTCTTGACTTCATCAATTTTAATCATCTACTCAGATCATAATCACCACACCTGGCTTTTTAGAGTTTATTAAAGCATAAAAGATTTTCTTCTATCCTCTCACTTTTATTTGTATGCAACTAATTAAGGGATTTGCTTTCTTATCTATTTCTCTATTCTTTTATTCTTTTTACTGGAAAATTTGATCTACATGAATTATATATTTGTGTATACATATATATCTAGAATATATAGTAAAGTATACGTTGTATATATAATGTCCACACACATACATAAAAATATACACATATATGGGGCATATGAGTATACACATTCAACAAAAGTTTTAATGTAGTTTAAGCTATTATATATTATATCACATTACTATTAAGTCATGTATATGTGAATATTATGTATATATAGTATATGTGTATATTTGCTTTATATATCATATGTATAAAATAGGAATATGTGTGTGCAGATAGAAATGTATATGCACATATATACACATATATACATATACAGATGCACATATACATACACCTACATATACATGTTTATGTGTCTATGTATATATATGCACACATACATATACATACATGCACACATACATATACACATATACATACATACACACATACATACATATTTCATGTGCAGGAAAGCAAGAAGCATTTATTAATTTCCTATCATGTGTCAAACACTATGCTAAGCCCTTTCCAAATATCATATCATTTGATCCCAACAACAACCCTTCGAGGTAAGTGATATCATTCTTCCCATTTTACAGTTGAGAAAATTGAGGCAACACAGATTCAATGACTTTATAGTTGAGGGTATCGAGGCTGTTCAGTGATTTTTCCAGGGGCATTGAGCGAATTAGAATCTAAAGGCAGATTTGAACTCAAGTATTACTAACTCCAAAGTCACCTAGCTACCTAAGGCTTCTGTACTGTAACTACAGCTACGTTTAAGCATGGGTCATGGGTATGCCTTAAAACAACAACAAGAAGAAAACAAAAGAATTGGTAGAATTAGTTTTAATGTACATCCAATAGGCATCATTTTGTAGTGTTTCTGGTCATCTTGTATTGAACTGTTGCCAAGTATTTGCCAAGACAAAGACTAACATGGGAATAATTGCAGGTTTTGCACCAGCATGAGTTGCTGGGGATGAAGAAGTTGAACAGTTCAATGAAAAACTCAATAATACCCTTCCATTTATATCAATACACACACTATTTGATGACTTCAATGGAAAGGTGAGAAAAGGTGAGTATGGTGAGAAATATGAGAAAGCATGATAAAGGAGAAATAAATGAGAGTCCAATGGCATACAGAATACACATAAGCCTCATGTCTTTATATTATGAGTGGGGTTTTTTTGTGACAATGGTTGATAAACACTAGATACATTGAGCACCAAATTACCACAAAACATGTAAAAAAATAAAGATTTTTTGAAAGACAGGAAATTGTGATTTCACATTAGGCACCAATCCAAATTGATAAAGTCACTGTGCCATGTCTCCCATGTCTCACAATCAATTCCAACGGTCTTCAGAGATGTTGTGTCTCTCTTTGTATGCCTCCTTCTGATCTCTGTGTGAGCACTTGCTTTGTGTGCATTCTCTGTAAAGTAGTCTTTCACTCAGATGTACATTTGGCATTTGCACGATGTGGCCAGCCTATCAGAGTTACACTCTATGCAGTAGAGTTTGAATGCTTGGCAGTTCAGTTCAAGAAAGGACTCCAGTGTCCAGTGCCTTATCTTGCCAAGTGATCTTCAGAATTTGGAAGTGATTCAGTTTCCTGGCATGGTGCTAGCAGGTTGTCGAGGTTTCCTAGGCGCACAGCAATGAGGTCAGCACAACAGCTCTGACACAGAGACACCCAGCATGGCATGCCACATCAAAGAAGGCTCTGTGCTCTATGGGTAAAGCAGAATTGCAGAAGCTAAAAAAATAAGTGAGATGAGAAAATTTAGAGATGTCTCTACTCCAAATTTTCATGTAGATCATTTGTGCCTTCTGAGCTTGTATTTGTCTGGTTAGCCACAGTCAGACACACATATCTTCACCCCAACATATTAATATTATTTTGATCCTCTTTGAACACAAAGGAAAGCAGCCAACCATTGTGTGTGTGTGCATATTTATTCTTAATACTATATTTTTTCAACTACATGTTTCAGCATTTATTTCTGTAAGATTTTGAATTCAGAATTTTTCTCCCTTCCGTCTTTTCCTTCCCCCTCCCCAATACAGCAGCAATCTGATATAGGCTATACATGTACAATCATGTTAAACATATTTCCACATTACTCATATTGTAAAAGAAGAATCAGAGAAAAAGAGAAAAATAATGAGATGGAAAAAAACCCAAAGTTAAAAATAGGGTGTCTCGATCTTCTTTCTCTGGATGTGGGTAGCATTTTCCATCATGAGTCTTTTGGAATTGTCTTGGATCATTGTATTTCTGAGAAGAGCTAAGTCTATCATACTTGATCATCGCACAATGTTGCTGTTGCTGTTGCTGTGTACAATATTGTCCTGGTTCTGCTCACTTCACTCAGCATCAGTTCGTGTAAGTCTTTCCCAATTTCTCTGAAATTTACCTGCTCATCATTTCTTATAGAACAATAGTATTCCATCACAATCCTGCACCACATCCTGTTCAGCCTTTCTCCAATTTATGGGCATCTTCTCAATTCCCTATTCTTTGCCACTGCAAAAAGAGCTGCCATAAATATTTTTGAACATGTGGGTCCTTTTCCCCTTTTTGTGGTCTCTTTGCGATACAGACCTAACAGTGGTATTAACTGCCAACCATTGTGGCAACAGTGAAGGGACTTTGGGCAGAGGAGTAGTAAATCAGTATGGCAGTATCAGGATCATTACTTTGGTAACAGTACAATGAAGGGATTGGAGATGATACACTCTGGAAACAAGAAAAAGATATTAGGAAGTTGTTACCATAGTTCAGATATGACACAAGGCAAATGTTAGTTAACTAAGATAATAGCAGTAGGAGTGAAAAAGAAGCAAAAAATGGGAGCTATTATGCAAATAGAATATATAGGACTTGGTGATTTCCTCACTGTATGTAAGTGAGGGAGAGGAAAAACGTAAAAGATGCCTCCAATATAAAGGGATCATGTATCTACAAAGATGGTGGAGTAATCTACAGTAATAGAAAAGTTAGGGGTAAGAGCAAGCATTGGGAGAAACTTGAAGTTATTCTCAAAAGTTAGGTACTTGAGGGCAGAGCCAAGATGATAGATTAGAAGCAGCAATCCAACTGAACTCCCTCAAAACAATTTTAAAGTAACTCATCAAGTCATATTTTGGAGCAGCAGAGCCAACAAAAGGTCAGAGTGATATATTCTTACAATCTGAGACAAGTTAGGAGCTTGGCAGGAGACCTTATGCCATGGGGATGGGCACCAACCCTGAGCACATGATGCAATAGCCCCAGTAGTGTGCCCTGGAGGTGACAGCAGCTATAGCAATGATTGTAGCAGCAGCGGGAGTAGCAGTACCAGCAGCAGCTTGAAGAACTCTCAACCCAGAGATGGTAGAGGGTCAGATAACTGGTCAGAAAGAGATTACAGGGGCCCCTTTGCAGGGACTGGGTGCGGAGCAGTTGACACTGATTGGCAACTCTGTTGTACATACACAATTCTGGGGTGCAGATGTAAGGCAGAGAGAAGTGCTTGTGGTCAGTCATAAGGAAGAGGGGACCCTGGTTGCAGTTCCAAGGCAGAAACAAGTACTAATGCTGGTGGCTGCAAGAGAGAATGGAGCCAGGTCATGGTTCCAGGGCCAGGAGGAGCTATAGCACTTGTGTCTGCCTGATAAAAGACTCAAGAGAAGCATAAAAAGGTAAACATGAAAGGGTAACATAAGGGACCCAATGGAGGTAAAAATCTTTAGATTCCTTTATGGCTTATCCAAGTAAATATTTGTGGAATGGTATGTAATTGAAAGCTAAGGAATATCTGAAGCAACTCTTTCTTGACCTAAATAATGAAATTAATTTTAGTCTTCACCTGTTTCAGAATAGGACCCAGGTAACATTCTTTTATTCACAAATGTCTTTTTTGATCTCTGGTTGGTCATAGATTTTTCTGACTCTAGGTGTCTGCTAATAAACTTCCTGCCTACTATATTCCAGGGTGGTGATGTTGTTTTGGGAGGGTGCTGATCTGAGCTACTAAGTAAATATGCTTCTTACTGTGGAATAATTATGGGGACCTGGAGGCTTCAGGCAGCATTTAATAATTGTAGCTGAAAGAGATGGATGAATTTGCCAAGCTGGTTGGACTCTATAGCCCATTTCTTTCTATCAACATTTCTTTCCATCTTAAAATTATAGAGTGTGCATGAAAGATACCTCTAAGTTCAGACAGAGGCCAAGGGAATGTAATGACTTTGGAAATTTAAAACTTGTTTCCATCATGGTACACAGATTTCTATACAATGTGGTCACTCTTTTGGGGCCACACGGTTTTGAAAGCTCAACCTGCTCTTACATGTTGAAATGCAAGACGTCTCATCCCGACTTGGTTTCAGAAGCTCTTTCTAAAAGGATTTTCTGCTCTTTCTAGATAGTGGACATTGGTCCTACGTGAAAGGATATGTTCAATCTTATTTATTCATTCATTCATATGATAAAATGGTAAACATGGGAATGCTAAATTTTCCTTTCCCGGATACATCAATGGCCGTCTGAAGTCATATAGGGCACAGAACTAAGTATCAGGTTTCAGTTTTGGAGCCTGAAAATGTATAGATGAGCAGAGGATGACATGGCATTCCTCATGACAGACATTCTGGTTATCTGGGACACTGACATCTTCCAGCAAGCCTGGATCTAAGCAGCATGGGAAGAAGAAAGTGATGGTCTAAAGCTCCACGGGACTCTTCTGAAGGCAAGGGTTAAAAGTAGCACATTTTACAGCTGCAGAACACTGGGAAGGCTGAGGATGCAGGTCTGATTACTTTGGAAATAATTTAGCTCCACAAAAATGTGAGGACAAGGCCAAGAACTGGCCCTGTGGGTGCCAGGGAGATTTTGATTTGAAATGGATTATGTTACTAGGCTCAATGTGCAAAATTTTTTTGAAAGAATGTTGCATGCCATATTTCCCCATGTGTATTTCAATGGAAATAGCATGTCTTGCCTAGAGAAAAAATTCTCTGAAACCCTGCTGGAGACAGCCTCAGACCAGCCTTCTGTGTTCCATTCACTGAGTGCCTGGGACATAAAGGAATATCCAAGACACATCATTACCCTCTTTCTTGAATCTATTTTATGAAATTTTCTGAGTACCTTACTATCTGTGGTTTCTTTCCCCAATGGCTGGAATCAGGTTAGTAAACAGCATGTTGGAAACTACTCTCTTCCAAACCTCTGCTTCTTCCCAACCTACCTTCTCAGCTGGATGTCATTCCAACCTCTTACTTTACTGAGAGAATCGAGGTCATTTCTCATGAGCTCTCTTGTCTTTCCTCCTCCAAACACTTTGAGATCACCTCCCACTCCATCTTCCTTTCCTCCAGCCTCTGATAATGATCATTCTTTCTAGCTATCATCCTAACATGTCTTTTTCCTTTCTTAAACTCCTTAAAAAATGATGTTTACACTTATTACCTTCAATTCCTCTCTTCTCACTATTTCCTCACGTTTTTGCAATCTAGCTTATAAATTGAAATTGTTCTCTCTAAAGTTGCAAATGACCTCTTAATCACCAAATCTGTTGGTCTTCCTCAGGCATATGGCTCCTGAATGTTCTGCTGCATTTAATGTCATTGATTATCCTTCCCCCCTGGATACTCCCTCCTTTATAGATTTTAGTGACACTGCTTTCTCTTGGTTCTTTTGGTACCTGAATGAGTGCTTCTTCTCAGGCTTCCTCGTTGGCTCATTATCTACCATGTTCCCATCTTTGGTTATTCCTCAAAGTTCTCTTCTAGGACTTCTCCTCTTCTCTCTCCTTGAGTGACCCAGCTATCTCCCATGGATTTACTTTTCATCTCTATTCAAGAGGGTTACCGACTTCACCCTGTTTCTTGAATTTGTCTCTTGTTAACATCTGGTTCTTGGATGTTTCAAACTGGATTTCTGAGAGATATCTCAAACTTAGCCTGTCTGCAGCAAAATTCAGTTTCCCCCCAAAATAATAATAACTAAATAAAATAGATCTCTTTACCACATTTCCTATATCCATTGAAAGCACCACCATACTTCTAATCTAGTTACTATACATATTCAATCAATTGCTAAATCTTGATGGATTTTTCCCCATTTAAAAATATTTATTTATTTTAAACAAAATTTTCTTTTTAAATTTTGAGTTCCAAATTCCTTCCTTCCCTCCCACCAACTCCTCCAACCACTGAGAGAGCAAGCAATACAATATCAGTTATACATGTGAAATCATGCAAAACATTTCCGTATTAGCCATATCACAAAAAGCAAGAAAAGTAAAGAAAATGAGGAAAATATGCTTTGAATTTGCCCTCAGAATTCATAGGTTCTCTTTATGGAAGTGGATAACTTTTTTGTTTCATCAGAAGTTGTTTGGAATTGTCTTGGGTGATCACCATTGCAACACTGCTGTTACTGCGCATGATGACCTCCCAGATCTCTTTTCATTTTGAATCAGTTCATATAGATCTTTTCATGTTTTCTTTTCCTAAAACCTCCCCCTCGTCATTTCTTATATTAGTATTCCATCATATACATAGGCCACACTTTATTCTACCAGTCCCCAGTTGATTAGCAATTCCCAATTCTTTGATATCACAAAGAGCTGCTATAAACATTTTTGTACATATAGGTCCTTTTCCTTTTCCTTTGATCTCTTTGGGAAAGGAAAAGGACCTAGTAGTGTATTGATGGATCAAAGGATATGCAATAGTGTTATATCCCTATGACCATAGTTTCAAATTGTTCTCCAGAGTCATTAGAGGAGTTCGCAGCTCCACCCAAAGTTTCTTAGTGTCCTTATTTTCCCTCATTTCCCTCCAGCATTTTTCATTTCTGGTAAGTATGAGGTAGTGCCTCAGAGTTATCTTAGTTTCTCTCATCAATAGTGATTTGGAGACTTTTTTTTCCAAGTGATCATAGATAGCTTTGATTTCTTCTTCCAAAGACTGCCTGTTCATACACTAACTATTTATCCATTGGGGAATGGTTCTTATCTTTATAAATTTGACTCAGTCAACTATATATTTGAGAAATGAGGCCTTTATCAGAGAAACTTGCTGTAATTATTTATATGACTTCCTTGTCAGTGGTACCTTTTAGTAAAATGTAGTATCTCTGATTATCTTTTTGAATTAAATCTGCTTCTGATTTTGATTTTTTGTCTGAGATAATGATGACTACCCCTACCATTTTTTTTACTTTAGCTGAAGCATTATAGACTCTGCTTCAGCCATTTATTTTAACATTGTGTGTGGTTTTCACTTTAAAGTATGTCTCTAGTAAAGAACATATTGTTGGATTCTGGTTTCTATTCCATTTTGTTGTCTGCTTTTGTTTTTTGAAGTGAACTCATCCCATTGACATTCACAGTTATGACTCCTAACTGTGTATTTCCCTCCATCAGGTTTTTGTCCTGCCTAATTTTTCTCCTTGCTCGAAGTTTCTCTCCACTACAATCCATGCTTTGCACAGCTGGTTAAGTGATTTCCCTTAAATGAAGTTCTAACCATGTCATTTCCCTACTCAGTGTTCTACAGAGATTTCTGTTGCCCAAGTAGAAAGTATAAACTCATGTTTGGCTTGTAAATCTCTTCACAACCTGGCCTCAATCTTTCCAGGCAACTTCTACATTATCCCTTTTCTAGCACTCCATGATACAACTAATTCAGACCTCTATCCTCCACATATGATACTCAGGTTCCCATCACTGTGATTTTCTAATGGCCATCTTTCCACCCGCAATTATGCCCTCTTTCCCCCCACTCACAGACTCCCTCCCTGTCTCCAAAACAAAGTTCATATACCTCCCTTTCTTATACCCCAATGCCAGTGCCCTTCCTGCTAAATAATTTTTCCTTTACCTAGATTGTACATTTTTGCCTTCATTATATATCCAACACCTAGCAAAGTATGAAACCTTTAAACACTTATTGGTTAATTGGTTGAAATTACTCTGTATATACTTACATTTTATATAGTCTTCCTTAGTAGAAAGTAAACTCCTTGAGGGAAGAAAAAGCTTCAATCCTGTCTTTCTATCCCCAGTGTCTAGGGCAGCACCTAGAACATCTTAGGCATTTTATAAATGCTTGCTAAAAAAATAATCTTGCATGAATTCATGTCTGAAATCTCCAGTCTAGTTACTTGTTCAGCTGCTAGATTCTGCCTGACAATGGCACTGGGTTTTGATTGAATGAGCATTTCTATAGATAAAGACCTGTTTAAGAAAAGAAAAAGGAAAATAAATGACAAGTTGGTAGAATGCCCCTTTGTGCGTGGGAAGAACTTATTAAATCCTCATTAAGTACCTATTATTTGCCAGATACTGTGCTAGGCACTTTACAAATATTATTTCATTTGATCCCTACCTGAGGATAATCCTGAGAGACAGATGTGATTTTTATTCCTGTTTTACATTTGAGAAAATGGGCATACACACAAATTTAATCACTTGTCTAGGGATACACAGCTAGTGAGTATCAGGAGTCTTCCTGACTCCAGGCCTAGCACCCTATACACTCTGCTGCCTACCTAACTTGCATGGGAAACTAAATGGAGACCTGACCATTTTTTCACTTGCATGTTCAATGTTCCACCTGCATCATTACTCATTCTTTGATTTAATTTTATAATCCTGAGATATAGAGTAACCCAGAAGACAAATTTAGAAAATTGCTTCTTCTTTAATAGAATTTCAATCTCTTTCTCATTAGTAGTTAATTAGATTGAGCTCCCATCTGAGTTCATTAAATATTAATTAATGTTTAAGTTAATAATTAATTTGTTGAATTATTTATATTGAATGAACTAGGGAGAAATGATTTCCCAATAGTAACTATGCTAACTTTTCTATATTTACATAAATATTGCCAATATTGAATACATATAATATATTGACAAAGGATTAATAATAAACATAAAGACATATGTAACTATTAATAGTATTTTTGTTATGAGAAAAGTCTCAACCAGATTCCTTTCAAACCCTCAGTATGACAACAGATGATACTCCACTTATTTGGAAACATAACCCTAAATTATTCAGCTCCCTTCAGTTATTATTTAAAGTTTATTAAGAATCTTTCTTCAAATTTCTCCTCAAGATAATGATTAAATCTACTTCTTATAAAATGTTAGATTATTTTTTGGGGGGGGCTGTCTTCAGTAATTACAATAAAACAATTTTTTTTCTAAAATACATTGTACTTTCCATCTCCTCAAACACTCTTCATAGAATTCTCTTTAGCTTCTTTGTAAATTACAACTTGTGCTCTGACAATGACATTTCTCCCTACCTTTTTCTTCTCTGTCTTCTCGAGAGGTTCCTTAGAATGTCTGATAACTCAAAGGTAAAAGACCCACATTTTCCCTGATTTTATAGAGAGAAGTATTTGCAAAGATCATTTCTCAACATTCCCTCTGGAACTACCAGCACTAACTGCTTTACTCAACATTTTGTCTCTTAAAGCTATGTGTTCTACAATCCTTGTAAGAAAGATATTTGAAACTGAGGTTATAAAAGCAGTAACTGCTCTCTAAGGCATTGATGGCTGGGTGTCAGATAATCGTAAATAAAGAACCATTCAAAAGTCATCTATATATGGTTTTGGAAGAGGCTGCACAATATTTCAGTAGACTGACCTTTCAGCCTAAGGTCTTGAAACTTAGTCTGGATTCCTTGTGTGGCCATCCTAGATGGAAGAGGGAGATGCAGATCAGGGGTGTGGAACCTTTGGTCTTAATGACCTGAACAAATCCTTTTGCTAAAGGGGTTTGTTCTGTGAAGTTTGGATTCAGTCAGAGGGCCACACTTGAGGACCTAGAGGCCACATGTGGCCTTGAGGCTGCAGGTTCCCCACCCCTGGTATAGACTAAAGCCATTTTGGATTCTTGGGGAAGATAGAATACACTTTAAAAATTGTGATGGGTAATTCTTTCAGGGGAATATATTGCCCATGAATAATTGAAAACCTACTTTATATAATTCCCTCAATGATTTTTATAATCATCCTTTAAAAGGATATTTGTAAATGCTTATTTGTATAAAATGGAAATGACACTTTTACTGTCTAGACTTCAAAGGGTAATTCACTGGAAATGTTTCTTGAGAACTACTGTTCCTTGACTTTGTAGCATGAAATTTGGGAGTGGGATGGGACCTCAGAAACCTTCTAATCCAACTTGCCTCCCATTGTAAGTGTCCCTTTTACAATCTCTGTGGCAGGTGGTTGGTTGTCTAGCCTATGCTTGAACTCTTGACCTCAGCAGTCAATCCATTCTTGTAATGAAAAACGAGTTGTGTGGTTGGACAAAACACCTGAATGAAATGAATATTTAAGGATTTTTTTCATTTCTTTAACCACAATCATATATGCCTTTTGTATGCTAGACGTTATATAATAAGAGAAGAACCAGTGGAAGGCAAATCTTTGGAGCATGCACAGTATGCTCTGCCTTGCATCAACCTCAACTTTGACAGGTTGGAAGAACCAATAAAATTTGAGATAGTATAGTCTATAGTAGTCTTCCAGTGGTGACAGCCAGTGAGCTGGGTGAGGATTCAATGTAGCCCTGAAGAATGACTCAGATGGTTAGTTCATTAATGAATTGACTGAGTAGCTGAGGCACTATAATCTCCAAGGAAGAGGATAAATAGAACAACACCTGTGCTAGAAGGAGAAGTGAACCTTACAGAAGAAATATTTTAAACACTTTAATTCAGCATCCATCACTCCCTCAAAGGTCTGAGGTGGTAGACAAGATTGTGCCCTATTTTGGGGACTTCTTGTCGTTTGGATCTTTTTGTACTTTTTTCAATAAATATCCCTTTCTAAAAAAGAATTGATACTAATTGATTATCAACAATATTGAAGCGGAATCAATGAGTTAACCAATACCAGAGTGTTAATCACTGCTGATGATATTGGGAGGAACATACCAGATGGAGATATCGTTATCTTTGCCCAATTATCCCTTCCCCATGCACGTACATGCAGGTTTCACCCCACACACATACAATCACTCGTATCCAGCACTGTTTTTGTTTTGAAAAAGAAATTTCTTCTTTGTAGATACAATTATTATTGCCAACTATAATAATCGGCATCTGTATAGTTCTTTAAGTTTTACAAAATGTTTTATACATGTCACCTCATTTGATCTGAATCTATTAACCAGAGTCATTAATGGAAGTGAGGGGACCAAGATGATAATACTTGAGTGGGACAGAAGAAAAGTACTAAGAAACTAAGATTTCTAATGTGGACATTAAATATTATAATGCTTCGAGTGTTATCATAACTCTTTGCTACATGGAGCTACCTCAGTCTCTTTAGATTTAAAATGTTAAAATGAAAATTGAGAGATTGCAGAATTTGATATGGTAATATAGCCAATGATTACTTTAACTTATATAATATTTATTAGGTAGAAATGATTTTAAGTATCATCATTACACATATGTGCAATATCTACATTTGCACATATCTCATGAATGTGCATATTTTGTGAATCATTAATTAATTAATTAATCATGAATCATTAATTCCCAGGATACAATGAAATATACTACTTAATGGTCTACTTAATGATCAACTAGGTATTATGGTGGAGTTCAGGACTTCAGGAATCAAGAAGATCTGAGTTTCAAACCTGTCTCACAGAATTAATAGCTATACGACCCTGAACAAGTCACTTAACTTTTGGTCCGTTTCCTCATCAATAAAAGAAAAACAATAATTGTACATACCTTACTGGACTGGTGTCTCAAATGAGCTAATGCAGGCAAATTGATTTTAAACCTTGCTTAGCTATGAGAAAATCATAGGAATAAAAACAGAAATTTCATTCTATCTGATTCTCTGTAGCAAGTGTATTTGGTCTTGTTATTCAGTTGTTTCAGTCATGTCTGACTCTTCATGACCCCATTTGGGATTTTCTTGTAAAGATACTGGAGTGGAGTGGTTTGCCATTTCCTTCTCCAGCTCATTTTGCAGTTTACTTGTCCAGGGTCACATAGCTAATAAGTATCTGAGGCCAGATTTGAACTCAGGTCTTCCTGACTCTAGGGCCAGTGCTCTATCCACCATGCCACCTACTTGCCCCCATAAGTACATTTATCACCTACTATATGCAAAAAATTGTAATTTCTGAAAAAAAGGAAGGAAAAAAATCCCTTGGATTAAGGAGCTCATGTTCTAATGGGGAAGGGGTGGGGCAAGGAGGAACAATATGTTCCCAGACAATTAAATGCAAGATAATGAAGAAAAGAAAAAAATGGCACATTTTAAAATGGCTCCCAGTCCCATGTTGCCACTTTCTACTTCCACAGTAAAGATAACAGAATATCAGGAAAAGCATAGCAAGTGCTAAAAATCACATTTTTACTTGTCTATAAACATCAATGTAAGTGCCCTCAATGTGAACTCATTGCCCAGTCATGAACAGATGACCATACAATCTTAGAGGAATTGAACCATATCGATATCAATATTCTCACAATAAACCAAAAGAGAAAACAAAAGGAATTTGCAAATAATTGGCACGATGGTTACCTCAGTCTCTTCTTGAATAAATTGGAAAAAAATTCAGAGGGAAGGCTAAAATTAAGGAATATCAGTTAATGTTGGGAATACATAACCTCCGTTGCAAATGAAGACGCAATGATGTCCTTGAATAACTAGACAAGGTCCTTGATACTTTGCTGCTTGGCAACTTCAATGTAAGTGCTAGGAGATGGGGAAAGGTAGGATGGCAAAGAAGGCTCCGTTTGAAAACATGAAAAGGCTTGTAGAATATTGAAAAGCCTCATGTCTCTATAATATGAATGGTTTATTCAAGAAATGACTGAGGTAATCACCAATCAATACTATAAAGGATGAAATTGACTACAGCATTATCTACCTTCCCAGGGAATATTATGCAAATTTAGGAGTCTTTTGTGTTCTATGTATTTCTTTTTTCAAAAATGAAATAGCTATCTTATACTTAATCCACATTGTCCAATGATTTTTTATTCTCTTGTTGGAGAGACCCTACATTTGAACCAAAACTAAGATTTAAGTGATTCCTGTATCAGTAAGGCAAAATTCATCATATCGATGGTGATCATGAATATGCCCATATAGTTCCGAATCGCAAAGTATAAGAGACCTTCTGTGTAGAAGGCAGACACCAGAGGATCAAATCCCAGAAACAATAACCCCAATTCGACACAGCAGTAATTGTATTCCAAAACCAATAAGTTCACCTCAATGTAACGGCAAGGAGATTAAAACACAGCATCACATCAAAGAGCCAAGCCATCCTGTAACATTCCCTTCTGCTAGGGCCTTCCCATAAATACTCACTCATGAATCCTAACTCTCAGCTTGCCTGTATCCTCTCCTCCTGCAGTTTTGAAAGTCCTTGCAGTTCTCAGAGCCCTTCCAGCTCTCTCTCTCTCTCTCTCTCTCTCTCTGACATTCTTCTCTCTTCTTCTTGCAGTTCTGTTTTCTTCTTGTCTTCATTCTCTGAAGTTCTCTAGTCTCCACAGCTCTCTAGTATGAGTTTAATGGCTACCCACAGGGTATATATACCCTATGTAGACCTGGGGCTTAGCACCTAATAGCAAAAGGGTCTGGGCCTGCCTACAAGCAAGCCTCTCCTAATCAAGCTTCCCTTAACTAGCTCCACCTGAGGTCTATTGAATGGGCTGGGACAATCTTTGATCATATTAGCACCACAATTACTCATGTTCCACACCACCACTACCCCCTGCCCTTTCTGGTTTGCGGCAGAAGAAACAGGGAAAGAGTTTGATCCTTCCCTTTAGAAACCGGACTTTCCCCTGTTTCTCCAACCTGATCTACAAGAGCCCAGAATTGACCCCATGCAGGCTGGGGTGTAAGTGCCCTCATAGCTAGTAAGTGTCTGAGGCTGGATTTGAATTCAAGCCTTCTTGACTCTAGGCCTGGCTCTCTATTCACCATGTCACCTACCTGCCCCAACAAGTACATTTAGTACCTACTATATGCAAAAAATTAGGAATTTCTGAAAAAGGAAGGAAAACAAATCCATATTAATTAGATAAGGTGAGTGTTGCAGGCCCCTTGGATCAAGTAATTCTATTGTTACATATGTGTATATTACATATACACATGTATGTTTATTTATCTGTATATGTACATGTATTTTATATTATACATATAAATATATATGATGTGTGTAGTGATATCAAGATGCAGAGATACTATAAGCATTGCAGACTTACAATACAGTTGGGCCTGGAATGGAAGACAAGAAAGACAAGGCTAGATGGCATTTGGGAAATTGCATAATTCTGTTAACAATTGCAAGCTGCTTTCTGGCACAAAGACTGATATATTTAAAAATAATAATTAAATATATTTACATAACATTTCCAAGCTTGCAAAACACTTCAAATATGTTCTATTACTTGCTCCTCAAAAACAAACACAGCAATACACTGATCCAAGACAACTCTGAAGGACTTGTGATGAAAAGTGCTGGCCATCCCCAGAGAAAGAACTGATGGTGTCTGAATACGGAGGGAAGCAGACTTTTATTTATTTATTTTTCTGGAGGTTTTTTTGTCTATGCTTTCTTTCACAGCATGACTATTACGGATGTGTTTTGCATGACTACACAGGTATAACCTATATCAGATTGCTTGCCTTCTCAATGAGGAGGAAGTGGGGAGGGAGGAAAGGAGAGAATTTGGAACTCAAAGTTTTAAAAACAAATGTTAAAAAATTGTTTTTACGTGTGACTGGGGAAAATAAATACTAAATGAAAAACACACGCACACACACACGTAAGGTTGTGATAGTCATCCAATTTTCCAGATGAAGACATTGAGGCTGAGAGAGATAAATGATTTGTAGTTCATACACTACTAAGCTGGAATCAGGATTTGGATCCACATATCCCTGACTCCAAATCTGATGGATTGTTCATAATGGCACCATGCCTGATTGTAACAGAAACGTTTTCCATGGGTTCTCTTTGATAGTCAGCCTTGGGACAACAGCACAATCTCTGAATGCTGTAGCTTGAAAATGTCTCAAAGGGTAATAGAGTGACTCATGGAAAGTGTAAGTAAGACGCAACATGTTTCTAGTGATAGTGTCTACACAAGATCTGGTATAAGGGAAATCAAGGACAAGTACAAAAAGAAAGAGATGATTGGACCTTATGTCAAGAGAAAGGGTTAAATGGTAGCCTGAAAAAGACTAAAGGAAGGTCTCCAATAGATTAGGTCAGCTCTCTGTGGAAGATCTATGGAAGGAGATGGAATAAACTCACAGAGGGCAAGAATGCATCCTGCACTGTGATCTCCACTGATGGGAGGGCATCTCCATATCTAGGAAGCCATAGATTGGGGCATTTAGGTTGCACAGTGGATAGACCACCAGCCCTGGAGTCAGGGGGATCAAGTTTCAAATCTGGCCTCAGACACTTAGTAGCTGTGTGACCCTGGACAAGTCACTTAGCCCTGATTGCCTCCACAAAAACAAACAAAGCCACAGATCCATGGAATCAGTCAAGTAATCTGGCAAGTAGGAGACAAATCCAAGCATTCTGAAAACCAGTTTCTATCAAAATTTGTGTTTTATCAACCTGTTCTATGAGGTGGTCACTGACACTCGTTTGTGCCTAGGAAGTATAATGTGTCACTTAATGTGTTTCCTCTCCTACTCTCCCATTGATGGAGTTTACTAATAGGATTGGGTGTCTAGATGGTACGGTAGAGAGAGCACTGGACCTGGAGTCAGGAAGACCCAAGCTCAAATCCGGCCTCAGACAACTACTAGCTATATGACTCTAGTCAAGTCACTTAAAACCCTGTTTGCCTCAGTTTCCTCATCTGTAAAATGATCTGGCAAAGGAAATAGCAAACTACTTCATTATTTTTGCCAAGAAAACCAGGAATGGGGTCACAATCATGAAGATTCAGATATAACTAAAATGACTGAATGACAACTCATAGGACTATAGGGTCATGGATCTAGATAATGAAGAGACTTCAGAGAGACTTTCTAATCTGTCCCCCTCAGATTCTATGCAATGTCAGAAAACGAATGATATAAATAATCAATCATCTCATTCCACTCAAAGTAGCTAATGAAAATATTCTAGCCCCAATAATTTTATCAGTTAAGAATATCTCTAATGAATTAATCAATAAAAGTCATTATAGAGAGTCAGTTTGAGCCTAAGTATCTGATATCTTAGAAAAGAGAGCCCATGAAAAGGAATCAATTGATAGTATGTGGGAAGATGTCGCTGTCTCTCCCACTCACATACATATATCCATAATCTCTCTCTCTCTCTCTCTCTCTCTCTCTCTCTCTCTCTCTCTCTCTCTCTCTCTCTCTCTCTCTCTCCCCCCTGCCTTTACCAGAAGAAATACTTATTCACTTGGGACGCTGGAGGATGGAGATTTCTCATCAACATCCTAGCAGAAGTATTAGGGCAGCAGTGGCTGGTGGCAGTGTCTGCACTGAGAATTGAGGAAAACTAGATCCAATAAGGACAGGCATCATGAAGAATCTACAAGGATCTTGGTATAAAGGCCCACCATAACTAAAGGTAGGTTTATGAAAGTGTCATCAGGAGGAGAAAGAGAATTCCAGCGAAATGATTTCCAGGAGCTGTGCTCTCCTTTCCCGGTGTGTTCTCCAAGCTTGATCTCACATTTCCCTGGATTCTAAATGTACTAGTAGGTGAATGTGTCAGACTTCTGGGGGGAGCGGTAGGGGTGAAGTTGGTATAAAATCTTACTATACCACCTTAGCTAAAATTTAAGTCTGGCTATTAAGTGACTGTCATGGGAGTTCATTAATAGGGGCTTATGAACTCTAAACTCAGAAAGACACCTCAGCCCCTCGTAAACATCCCAAAAGTCCTGAGGAGAGATGTGGCAGCCACCCCCTGGTGACCTGATAGGGGGAGTGGAGTGTTGAGAGTAAATTCAGAGCATTATGCTATGTACTGATGAATGAAGGCCAGGTACATGAAGCAACCATCAAAAGTCATATATAAGCCCAAGTTCTCTGGATCCAGAACTATCCCCTATATACTTTTGAGAGCCTTGGTTACTAAATTTTCTAAGCTTGGGCACTAAAAACATCCTCACAAACCTTGACATCGCTCCTCCTATCTTCATGTGACTCTCAAGAATATTTCTGTAATGTATCTTTTTCTCATGCGTTTAAAGGTATCCAGGAAAGAAGTATCTCCTTATTCATTAAATGTTCCTCTTAAAATATTTTTTCTTTTTTCAATGTCTATTCTAAGGTGACATGTGAATGACGTGTAATAAATATGTTAGTTTGTGTATTTAAACTTCTTAAAAATGGTTCCTAGCACACTAGGAGCAAAATAATGAAGATCTTTGCAGTTTTTAGGAGGGAAATGGAGAAAAGCCATGCCCGTGGCCAAAAATAATAATAATCTCAATGTGTATAGAACCTCTAAGCCAGCTTTGACAGCATGCAGAAGAGCAGAACTTGGAAAGCAGCATGATGCTATCATGAAAAGGGGGTGGTGCAGCTGGGTACAGTGCCATGAGTGCTGGGGTCAGAGAGCTATTGATACAAATCCACTTCTGGCTCTTAGTCACCATGGGACTATGGACAAGCAGCCCAGCTTCTCTGAAACTCAGCGTCCTCATCTATAAGCAATTATGTAGTAAGTAGTATTTAGCTTCCAGGGCTACTGTGAGGCTCCAATTAGGTTGTACATGGGTTTTGTATACTGTGAAGCTTTATAAAATGTCAATTGCTATAAATCTTTTAGATTTAGAGGCAGAAAATTTGGGTTGGAGTCCAGGTGATGCATCATATTAGTTTTCTCCTCTGAACAAGTCACTTAAACTTTCTGAGCACCATTTTACTTAGAAATATGAGGGAGAAAATATTGTCCATATAAGGAGAATTACTTTAAGATGATTATGATAATGTTAGCCAGCATTTCTATGGCACCTTAATGTTTGCAAATCATCCTTACACATATTATCTCATTTGATCTCCAAAGCAATCCTGTGGGGATATGTCCTCTTATGCTCCCATTTTATAGATGAGGAAATTGAAGCTGAGATTGTGACTTGCCCAGAGTCAGTCAACAAGCATTTAAGTGCCCACTCTAGGGGCCACTAGGTGGCACCACATCGGATAGAATGCTGGGGCTGGAGTCAAGAAGTTGTTCAGTTGTGTCCAACTCTTCATGACACTTTTGGGGGTTTTCTTAGCAAAGATACTAGAGTGGTTTGCCATTTCCTTCTCCAAATCATTTGACAGATGAGGAAACTGAGGCAACAAAGGTTAAGTGACTTGTCTGGGATCACAGTAAGTGTCTTAGGCCAGATTTGAACTCAAGTCTTCTGACTCCAGGCCCAGGGCACTATCCATTGTACTATCTAGCTACCCATGGAGTCAAGAAGACCTGAGCTTGAATTTGGCCTCAAACACTCACTACATGTGTGACCTTGGGCAAGTCACTTATCTACTTCTGCATCAGTTTCTCCATCTACAAAATGGTACCTCCCCGCTCCCAGGGTTTTGTGAGGACCAAATGAGACAATAATAGTAAAACACTGAGCATAGTGCCTGGAATATAGTAAAGTGATGTTACCTATTATTACATGCTGGGAAGTTTTTAAAGTGCTGGGAACACAAATTAAGGGGAAAAACAAGCTAGTAATCTTCTGAGGCAAAATCCAAACTCTTCAGCCTGAAAATTTGTAAAAAGTATTCTATAAGCATTGATTAGCATGTAAACATGAGTCATAACTTTGATTGCTTTTCATTATGTTATACCGTTCTGTTGGGGAATAGAGTAGGAGGTGAGACATCATGTAATATATGTAACTTCTGTCAACAGTGATACTGGTTCAAGTCATTCTTTTCACTTTTGGTTGATGTCTCTACTGGCTGGATACCAAAAGGATAGGAGGGACTGGGAAACATGGTGGTAGAATTTCCTGAATTTACAAAAACTGATATGTCAGTAGAGGTAGGCATGCCAGGCAGAATGGCTTCATTTAATCATACTTCTGGAATATGGAAAAGTGCTTGCTAATTAGCTAGAAATAGGGTAGGGTGGGGAGAGGATGGCAGCATGGTATAGCAGGAAAAAAGATTGGGTTCAAATTTTCTCTCTCCAACCTACTTGTATCTTGTAGCTTTAGCCACATCACTTCTTTGTGCTTCCTGCTTCCTCTGGAAAATGAAGGTGCGGGATTCAGTTGGTTCCTAAGTTCCCATCCAGGCACACATCTCATGGACAGAAATCTCTGACACAATGATCAGTATAAGGAAGACTTAAAAAAAGACCTTTGTAAAGTTTGATTTGAAAGCAGAGCAAGATGCACCACTCAGATGTCATGTAATTAAAGTGTGGCAGTCAGAAGAAGACAAGTTTCTTGAAGGCTGGGATTATTTTCTTGACTATTTTTATATCCCTAGCACCAAACATAGTACATTACACAGAGTGGCCACTTAATAATTGCGTATTGGACTGAATTGGCTTAAAGCACTGTGTTTCGTATGTAGTAGGCATTTAAAAGTTTGCTTCTGAGTTGAATCAAATTACACCATTTCCCTCTGCACTGGCATCATAAAGACAAGTGTCGTTAAGAATGCTTTTAGACTATAAAAACCCATGAAGGTCAGAATTGCCTCTTATCTAAGTCTTGTTATATCTCTTCCAATGCTGAGTCTCTGCACACAATAGGGATTTTATGAATATCTGTTGAGTGAAGTTGGATTAAGAGAATGCCCTGCAAATCTTCACTTAGTCTTTATTTTTTTAATGTCAGGGATCTTTCCTAATGACCCAAACTCCATCTTGGAGGGTCTTTGTCTGGTGTTTGCAATCTGTCAGACACAAATAGGAATAACTATTTTTTTCCATCATAAAGTCCTTGATTTCTTTTTCACATCCACTCTGCAACTGGACCAGAATGTAACCTTCCGTCTCTTTCTGATTCGCCCAAATGCTAGAGACTTTTCAGACTCCCAGGTCTATGGTAATGTTCTCTGTATTTATTGTTTGACTGCCTTAATGCAAAAAGCAGTGTGGTTTGTTTTGTTAAAATGTCATGTGGTTAGCTTCATACGAAGCAGACAGTGAATTGCACACCAGTTGCTTGATTCACTTCTTACCACAGGAAATGGACATGGATTGAAGGTTCCTGTTTAGCATCTAACATCTGCCTGGGATAGTTTTTCCAAAAACCTGACAAAAATGTCATCAGGGAATCTGAGAAGAAAATGATTCTGACAGACTTGTTCCCTTTGGGGTTTCCCTGACTCTCCATTTGCCAACCACAGCTGTCCAAAGCTAAGAGTCGACTTTGTTTACCTAGGCCTGCAGTTTCGATAGCTGTCTCAAGGAAAACAACAAATCTGGGCTCAGTAGTAAAAGGAGGCCCTGTGGAAGGTGCCAGAAGACTTACCCTACTGATAAGGGTTAGATTTGAGACACCACTCTCTCCAACTAGCCTCAGAATTGGCAGGTCAGAAAAAGACCCTCCTGGGATGTAGAAACTTTCTTCAGGAAACCTGCCTTCAGAAAACCTCTGAGGAGAGGGCTAGGGGAAGGGAGGGAATATACATGTGTGTTTGTGTGTGTATACACACATCTACATATATACACAATATAGTCACACATATGTGAGTGTATGTATGCATGTATGTATATATGCATGTATGCACACATACATGCAGATAACATTTATCTTAGAGTTTACATAAACATGTACCTATACATATTTATGTCATGTGTTATACTTTTCTATATTTAGATATATAAATATAAATTTCATGTTAATTCAACAGATATTCATTTTGATGCCTTCTATGTGTTGTGGTTTGTCCTTCATTCTCAAAAAAGACCAATGATATGTGAAGCATTATGATGCAAATAGGCAATACTTAGCAATATCTAAGAAGGAACAATATTGAAGAAAGCTGAAGACATGGGTCTTTGATGCTCCTTAAAAAATGAACCTTGTCAAAGAATGTGTTCTCTTTCTTTCTTTCTGTCCCATGGCTTCCTTGGCTTCCTTCAAGTCTCAGCTAAAATAGTCCCTTCTGCAAGAAGCTTTTCCCAGTCGCCCCCTTAATGCAAGTGCCTTCTAATTCCCTCACCTCTGAGATGACTTTCAATTTACACTGAATTTGTCTTCTGTGATCATGCAGGTGTTTATATGCTTTTTCCTCCATTAGTTAGTGAGCTCCTTGACACCAGGTACCACATTTTTCCTTTGTGTCTGTCCCTAGCACTTATCACAGAGACTGGAACATAGCAGCTATTTAATAAATGTCTGTTGGCTTGACGATGTTCTGGTTGGAATTGGAGCTACCATGGCATGGAGGGTGGACCTGGGAGCCTAAATTAAATAAGCATAATTACTGTACATGTTCCTATCCCCCAATTTTCAATACGTAAGATGAAAAGATCATAGATTTAGAGCTGGAAAGGACTTTAAATGCCACCTAGACCAACTCCCTCATTTGTTTATTAGCCATTTGTGTTTTGTCCTTTCTAATATAGATATTATTCTCCTTTTTAGAGAAAACTAAATAGTAACTGAGTAGCTCTAACTTGTGTCTTACTTCTCTCATTAATGGTCATTCCACGCTATAAGTTACCCTAGTCCTTCAATCCTTCTCTTTCCCCCAATATGCCTAAAATTTTCCTTGACCTTGTTGATGTTGTCTGTCATGTTCTTAGTAAACATAAAAAATTAGCACTTTCAAAATTGAGCATTTAGTATTGTTCCACACTTTCATATTCATCTTCCATTACATACTATCACTTCCATGTTTAGAATTCATCTTTTAAACTCTTAAGTTGATCAATGAGTTTCCTGTGCATCCATATTGGTCTCAAGTCAACTCACACAAATTCTACCCCATGGAACTATCTCCCTTGCTCCCTTCAGAATTTAATTACTGAAAGACTACTACTTCTCAGGTGACTACCCCAATATCCAGTGATTTTAGGCTGTGAAATTCTCTGAATTCTTTCAAATCTATTCTGCTCAAATCTAGGTTACATACCAGATTATGTCCATCTTAATCAATAAAAAAAGTATTTATCAAACAGTTGCTATGTGCCAAGCATAGCGCTAAGCCCTGGAGATATAAAGACAATAATGAAAAGGAATCCTTATTCTTAAAAAGCTTACATTTGGAAAGGGGTCAACATGTACATAACATTTGTAAGTATATGTGGGAAAATTAATTATAAGTTTTGTTTATTGTTGTTCAGTCATGGCTGATTCTTTGTGAGCTTATTCAGGATTTTCTTGGCAAAGGTACTAGAATAGTTTATCATATCCTTCTCCAGCTCATTTTATAGATGAGGAAACTGAGGCAAACAGGGTTAAGTGACTTGCTCAGGGTCACACAGCTAGTAAGTGTCTGAGGGTGGATTTGAACTCAGGAAGAGTCTTCCTGACTCCATAGGCCCAGTGCTACATCTGCTGTGCCTCCAAACTGCCCACTGGCTTCATAGCATTTCTGAATATAAGTAGCATATTATTTTACTTAATGTCACTTCTTCTAGTGCATAAGTATATAGTGTTTCGCTAAGGGGACTGCAAATATGGATTTTTAGGATAGCAAAAAGCAAAACAACAACATCACTCCAGATCAATGAGCAGGAAGAAAAAAGGTCCAAGCTCTGTCAAATACTTTGTGTATGTGAAAGGCTTTTATATAATCTCCTTAAGACTGAAGGCTGAAGATTTCTGTTTTTAGTAAGAATCTGTCCTCCATTATACTTAGTGTAATATTCTGTCTACATTAATTAATACATTTTCAATAATTAATCATTAGATTCCTTCACTAAGGGACATATCTGAAGATGGAAGTACTGAGGTTAGAGATAAAGAATAATTATTGCTAATAACCCTATTAAGACATATACTGTAAGAGGGTAGAGAATAACTAGAAAATTATCTGTAGATTCCCAAAGGATTTAGAGCTTGAGGAGACCTTAGAAATTGTTTATTCCAATCTGGTCATTCTACAGATGAGAAAACTGAGATCTTTAGAGGGAGAAAGGACTTTACTAAGGTCACATGGTTAAAGAATATGAAAGAGTGTTAGGATTCCAATACTGAACCTCTCATGCCAAACCCATTGCTCCCTGCTTCCACTCTCTTTTCTTAGGTCTTTATGTCCACTCTTGTCAGAATTTGAAAACAATAATTGTAATTTTTGTTCCATTAGACATCTCTAGACATTTTGTGAAGGAAAATTGGGTCATGTGTGTCACATTTTTTTGCTGTGTTTGCTCAATTGCCTCCCGGTTCTTTCCAACATACAGTTAGAGTTAGAGCTGAAGGCCAAGAACCTGGGCGGGAAGATTCCATAGCTCCAGAAAGACTGAAATCTGCTGACCAGAGACTGAGCTCCAAGGTCCCTCCCAGGTCTCTGAAGATTCAATAATGCTTAGTTTCTATGATGCCTTAAAGGAAACCCAGCAACACAAGAGAAAATTCACAATCAATAACCAAGTATTCACCATGTTCTGTCCCTGTTTTATAACACGGGACTTCCTTGGGCAAGAACCTCCATTTCATGTGCATGGGATAGTTACATCACATGAGTCAAAGATGTGTAGACAGGAGTGAAATTTACAGTTACTGATAGAGTGTCACATGAGTCCCTTAGCTGTAGTGGCTGATGTGTTAAATTAAATGATGCGGAATGACCTGACAGTTCTCCAAGAGGCTACACGTGATATACAGCTGTGGACTCCTCTTCCAAGTTTCCAGTTGTCATTGCTCTCTCTCTCTCCTTCTGGCCAAACTAACCACGCACGCCATGAAATTCTGATGATTTATCATGTTGCAGAATCCATTAAAGCAAGGCTTCATAATAACAAAAAAGCCTACTTTTTAGTAAACTATATTCTCCTCATCAACCCTTATGAATTTCATCTTTTCTCTAATTTATCTACTTACTGAATGCTTGTAGTTTTTTTATCTTATTATTCCAGACTTCACAAACAACAAATAAATGGATATGTCCATATACAGAATAAAAGGGCAGTACAGGAAATTGCAAACCTGTATTATTTATAGCTTGCTTTTAAGTATGTAAGTTCAAGCTATAGTTTTCATAGTTGTCCTGCTTGTCTGTAGGGCTTTTTGCCTTCTTTGTCTTTTCTCTCTGCTTTTAAAGAATATAGCAACAACAACACATATTTAGATTGTACTTTAAGGTTTGCGAAACTCCATAAATATTTCATTTCATCCTCAAAAATAACCTGAGAGGTAGATGTTATTACTGATGAGGAACTGAGGTAGGCATAAGTTAAGTTACTTGCCTAGGTTCTAGTTAGTGTCTGAGATGAGTTTTGAACTTATGTCTTCCTGACTCCAGGTCCTGCACTTTCTCTTTTTTTTAAATCATTATTTATTTATTTAATATTTTTAGTTTTCAGCATTGATTTCCACAAGAGTTTGAATTACAAATTTTTCCCCATTTCTACCCTCCCCACCACTCCAAGATGGCATATATTCTGATTGCCCCATTCCCTAGTCAGCCCTCCCTTCTGTCACCCCACTCCCCCCCTCCATCCCCTTTTCCCTTACTTTCTTGTAGGGCAAGATAGATTTCTTTTTTTTTATTTTTATTTTTAGTTTTAGTTTACAACAGATGGTTCTACATAATTTTGAGTTCCAGATTTTCTTCCCTCCCTCCCCCCTCCCTCCCCAAAATGTCATGGAATCTCATATAACTACCACGTATAACTTCGTATTGAATTAATTTATACACTAGTCAAGTTGCGGAGAAGAATTATGACCAATGGAATGAATCGTGAGAAAGAAGAAACAGAACAAAAAAAAAACCAACCCAAAAACAAAAACAAAAGAGAAGAGAAAAAGGGGAGCATGAAATGTGCCTCAATCTGCATTCAAACTTCATAGTTCTTTCTCTGGATGTAGATAGCCTTCTCCATCGTGAGTCCCTTGGAGTTGTCCTTGCACCTTGTGTTGCTGAGAGGAGCGAAGTCTGTCAGGGTTGGTCCTCACGGAATCCATATGTCTGTGGTTGTGTACAATGTTCTCCTGGCTCTGCTCCGCTCACTCAGCATTATGTCGTGTAGGTTTTTCCAGGTTGTTATGAAGTCTGTATCATCCCCATTTCTTATGGCACAATAGTATTCCATTACCTTCATATACCACAGCTTGTTCAACCATTCCCCAATTGATGGGCATCCCTTTGATTTCCAATTCTTGGCTACCACAAAAAGAGCCGCTATAAATATTTTTGTATCTATGGGTCCTTTTCCCGCTTGTGTGACTTCTTTGGGATACAACCCTAGAAGTGGTATTGCTGGGTCAAAGGGTATGAACATTCCTGTGGCTGCAAGATAGATTTCTATGCCCCATTGCCTATACAACTTATTTCCTGGTTGCATGCAAAAGGTTTTTTTTGAACATCTGCTTTTAAAACTTTGAGTTCCAAATTCTCTCCCCTCTTCCCCCCCCCCACCATCCCTAAGAAGGCAAGCAATTCAACATAGGCCACATGTGTATCATTATGCAAAACCCTTCCACAATACTCATGTTGTGAAAGACTAACGATATTTTGGTCCTTCCTATCCTATACCCCTTTATTCAATTTTCTCCCTTGACCATGTCCCTTTTTGAAAATGTTTGCTTTTGATTACCCCCATATGCTCTCCCTTCTATTGTCCCACCTTTTTTCATCTCCTTCCTCCTTCTTTCCTGTGGAGTAAGATACCCAACTGAGTGTGTATATTATTCCCTCCTCAGGTCAAATCCGATGACAGCAGGATTCACTCATTCCCCCTCACCTGCCCCCCTCTTCCCTCCCAACAGAACTGCTTTTTCTTGCCACTTTTAAGGGAGATAATTTACTCCATTCTATCTCTCCCTTTCTCCTTCTCTCAATATATTCCTCTCTCATCCCTTAATTTGATTTTATTTTTTTAGATATCATCCCTTCATATTCAACTCACCCTGTGCCCTCTGTGTGTGTGTGTATGTGTATATATATATATATATGTGTGTATATATATATATATATACATATATATATACACACACATATATATATATATACGTATATATATATATATATATACATATATATATATATATATACATATATATATATATACATATATATATATATATATACATATATATATATATATATATATATGTATTTCCTTCAGCTACCCTAATACTGAAGTCTCATGAATTATACACATCATCTTTCCATGTAGGAATGTAAACAAAATAGTTCAACTTTAGTAAGTCCCTTATGATTTCTCTTTCTTGTTTACCTTTTCATGCTTCTCTTGATTCTTGTGTTTGGAAGTCAAATTTTCTATTCAGCTCTGCTCTTTTCACTGAGAAAGCTTGAAAGTCCTCTATTTTATTGAAAAAATTCATATTTTGCCTTGGAGCATGATACTCAGTTCTGCTGGGGAGGTGATTCTTGGTTTTAATCCTAGCTCCATTGACCTCCAGAATATCATATTCCAAGTCCTTCAATCCCTTAAGGTAGAAGCTGCTAGATCTTGTGTTATCCTGATTGTGTTTTCACAATACTCAAATTGTTTCTTTCTGGCTGCTTGCAGTATTTTCTCCTTGATCTGAGAGTTCTGGAATTTGGCAACAATATTCCTAGGAGTTTTCTTTTTGGGATCTTTTTTCAAAAGGTGATCTGTGGATTCTTTCAATTTCTATTTTACCTCTGGCTCTAGAATGTCAGGGCAGTTTTCCTTGATAATTTCTTGGAAGATGATATCTAGGCTTTTTTTTGATCATGACTTTCAAGTAGTCCAATAATTTTTAAATTATCTCTCCTGGATCTATTTTCCAGGTGAGTGATTTTTCCGATGAGATATTTCACATTGTCTTCCATTTTTTTCATTCCTTTCGTTCTGTTTTATAATATCTTTTCCAGTAACATTTTCCGTTGTCTTTGGTGTTTGTGGGTTGAGAAGTCTGGCAACTGCCACAGCTCACTGATTCAGGGTGCTATGGCCTATTCCACCTGGCTCCTGGTCTGGTTGGTCTGGGCATGGCCCACTCTTTACTCTGCTCAGCTCTGCTCCCAGCTCCATGTGACAGACCTTACCCAGTGACCATCCAGGCTATCCTGGGCTGGAGCCCTGCTTCCCTTTGCTATTTCATGGATTCTGCAGTTCTAGAATTTGTTCAGAGACATTTTAATAGGTGTTTAGAGGGTCCTGGGGGAGAGCTTTAGGCAAGTCCCTGCTTTCCAGCCTCCACCTTGGCTCCACCCAGCCTGTACTTTTTCAATTGCGCCATCTAGCTGCCTTTATTTTTTTAACTTAATATTTTATTTTTCCCAATTACATGTAAAAAGAATTTTAACATTTGTTTTTCAAATTTTCAGTTCCAAATTCTCTCCCTCCCTCCCTTTCCTACCCCTCACTGAGAAGGCAAATACTTATAGTTTTTAAATCAAGGAGGGAGGGGAGACCACTGACTCCTTTACTACTTTCCTTGGTTCCAAAGTCCATTACCCTGAATATATAAGTTTAATAGTGGAAAAAAAATCTAATGCATTTCAGGACAATTTTTGACCTATTAATAGGTTCAGAGTGAATCTTCCCATTTATTACATCAATGATGTGTTCAGAGATTTAGAGGTAAAAGTGACCTCTGAGAATCTATCTATCTAGCTATCTACCTGTATCTTAATCCCCCTCACTAAAGATGGGCCTTACGGCTAATTCAGGTTCAATATTTAGGTAAAATGAAATATTCATGGCCATTGAAGTGTTAACAAAAGTATGTTTATGTGGTTATGGCATTGAAAGGAAATCGGAAAGGATATAGCAACATAGCATCAATAAATGTGGCTGCGCTCACGTACTTATGGAAATGAATCTGGGCAGCAGGAAAGGATATGATGACCTGTATGATCTTTGTACATCTTTTAAGTCTGAGGGGCCTAGATTCTACATGGCACTGATCTTTTGCGTCCTTAGATCCAAGAAGACACTGGGGGCCATTCAGAGTCCTGGGGACCACATTTTTGCCTACTAGGGAAAACTATCCCAACCCATGTTGGAGAAAACCTTAAAGATATTTGTCCTATCACAGCTCTTATTTTAAAGATGAGGAAACTGAGGCCCATAGAGGTTGTGGCTTGGTCCAAGGTCACACAGGATGCAAATGTCAGAGATAGAATATGAAGACAGATCCTCTAATTCCAAACCTGTTGTGCTCTTTGGAGCATATACTATGGAGGATTTAAAAGGAAGGAAAAATATTTGCTTAGCATGAATAAGTGAATATGAATTGTGACGTACAGGAGGAATGACTACCTACAAAGCTATAACTGGGCATGCTTTGATGTCTAAGTAAAATGTTAGCAACAGATGAAAACTGCCAGATATTGCCTTCTTAGGGGGAAAACTGTATCATGACTAAGTATAACTACATTAGTATTAAAGAATATTAGTTAATAGAAAGTGATGCAGAATTTAATATGTGAAGAAACAACAAAGGGGATAATCATTAGAGAAAGGAACTGTGATTTCATTGGTATAGGGAACATCTATATTAGGACACTCCCTATGCCAATGCAAATCGGCACATTCTCTGAAATCGACAATCTTAAAGAATTTCATTAAGCACTGTGAGGTTAAGCAACTTACTGGGGTTCATACAATTGGTATGAGTCAAAGGAAAGGATTGAACTCAGATCTTCCTGGCTCTGGGGTTGGTTTTCTGCCTATTCTATCATGCAATTTCTTAAAGATAATCAATGATTTCTCTACATATACTTAAGATCTCAACCCATTACTATTAAGATTTTGGTGTGGTCATTTGCTACTGATTGCGACTCGTATAGGATATACATAGATACATCCCAGAGAATTTGTCAAGTCAAGAAGGATTTATTAAATGTCCCCTGTGGGCCAAGCACTGTGATAAGCCCTAAGGATGCAAAAAAGGGAAAACTCATCTATGTTCTCAAGGAGTTCACCTCCAATAAGGGAGAGAACATATAAATAATTGTGTGCAATTAAGTTGTATAATAGGACAAATTAGAGATGATATTCAAGAGAAGGCACTAGTACAAAAGGGAACCAGAAAAGACTTCTTTAAAATACATATACATATATATATATATACATATACATATATATATACACACCATACATGTGCGTGCGTGTGTGTATATATATGTGTGTATATATATATGTGTGTGTATATATACACACATATATATATACACACATATATATACACATATATATATACATATATATACACACCATACATGTGCGTGCGTGTGTGTATATATATATATACACACACACACAATTTTTACCAATTACATGTGAAAACTATTTTGACATTTTTTTTAGTTTAACACTTCATGTTTATTTTTTAATTTAGCTCTAAATTGTCTCCCTTCTTCCTCCACCCCAGATTGTAAGCAATCTGATACAGGTTATTCACATGCAATCATGTGAATTGCGGAAGGTGAGGTTTTAGCTAAGACTTGTGGAAAGCCAAGGAAGCCAGGAGGTAATGGCAGAGAAAGAGAAAACTTTAGAAATGGGAGCTAGCCAGCGAAAAAATATGCAAATCAGTGAGACAGAGTATCTTATGCCATGACCAGCAAGCAGACCAGAGCCACTGCATTTTTTCCACATATGCTTATTTTGAATGTATTTAAATATTTATTTTTCATCTCCTCTGATAAGATGTCAGCTCCTCTAGAGTGAAAACTCTATCATTTGTTTTTGCATCCCAGAAAGAATGTTGCTTACATGTAGTCAATGCTTAATAAATGTTTGATTCAAAGACTTGGAGATTATTTCCTTGTATACACAGAGATTAGAGTTGTGTAAATGTCAGAGGGAGAATTCGAACTCAGGTCTTCTTGAAGTCAAGGAGCAGCTAGGTGGTCCATTGGATGGAGCACTGGGCTTGGAATGAGGAAGACTCATCTTCATGAGTTCAAATTTGGCCTTGAATTTGGTTTTGCTTTGTATTCTCCACAGTGGTTTAATTTTCCTCCTTACTCCCTCTGTGCTCTGTCCTTGCTTACCCTCCTCTCCTGCCCCTCGAAATTCCCACCCCCCCCAACACACACACGCACACACACACACACACACACACACACACACACACACCAGGTTAGTCAAGGTGTAACATGCTCCCATCCCCACCCACATTCTTGGAGCAGGGCAAAAAATACTATAAACTGATATATAGCCAGAAAACTAAGGGGCACTAATCTAGTTGTTTGCCTTCTGAATTGTAGTTGACTGTCCTAGGGCATTTACAAGCCTGGCATTTACAACGGGGTTATAAAAGTCACCTTTCTCAAACAAACAGTAGAGATAAGCCTTGAACATAGCTGAAGGCAGAAGAACCACAGCTGTACAGAGGATGGAGAAGAGAAAGCAGAATTTCAAACAAGTGCTACTGGGCATGGCAAACCCATGAAGAAAAAGTCTTTTGTTATAGAGAGCAGAAGAGCAGCAAGCCCAGGAACAAGGAAGTCTGATGCCATGATTGAAGGAGGTGGAGCCTTCTCACAATTACACAAAGCACTGAGGGCAGCTTTAGACTATATTAAGAAAAAAGTGAAACAGTCGTTAAAAGAAGTTTGGTGTTTATAGTATTAAGAGGAGGGCCATCAGGCATCTCCATTTTGAAATAGAGTGAAAAGAACTTTTAATTCTAATCAAGGACTCTGGCTTTGAATCTTGACTCTGTTGCTTGCCACCTTTGAGCCTTGTCATGACCCTTCCTCTGTCTGGGACTCAGTTTGCTTCTCTGAAAAATAAGCCAAAGAGAACTCGTATTCTTAAAGTCTCTTGTAATTGGAGGGGCATGGAAAACCTTTCCACTTAACTAAGTATCCCTAAGCAAAGTCCACTTTACTCATTTGCTAGGATGATTAGGTAATTATCTGAATGCATTAGATTGCTGGCACCTTTTTTAGGAATAGTTCATCTTCTGTCTTATTATTATGTGAGAGCCTGTGGAAGATCATGGCAAACTTTGGTTGCCTGGAGAAGTTCATCAATCTTGGATGTCAGTTTCATGATGGCATACTTATTCAGGGTCAGGAGAGAGGGTGCACTTTCATGCTTTCCCAGTCACCAAAGGAGTGAAGCAAGTCTGTGTGCTTTCTTCATGCCTTTTAGTATGATGTTTTCTGCAACATTGTCATATGCATTCAACCTGAAGAAAACAGTATCAAGGTCATCTGATGTTAAACTAACTTCCAAAGGATAGAAGCCAAGACTGAAGTGGAGGGAGAGTTGGTGAGTGACTTTTTGTTTGCAGATGATTGTGCACTCAATGCAGCCCATGAGGCTGAGGTGGTACAGAGCATGGATCAATTCTGTGCCACCTGGGCTAATTTGGACCAGACAATTAACACCAAAATAAACAGAGATTCTCCACCTGCCAGCACCACACCAGCCATACGTAGAACCATCAGCTACAGAAAACAGAGAAATTTTGAATGCTGGGGGTAGGTTCTCTTACCTTGGCAGCATACACTGATAATGAGGTTGATGCACACATTGGCAGAGCCAGCTCAGTGTTTGGGGGACTCTGAGAGAAGGTATGAGAGAGAAGAGTTATTAGGTCTACAGAAATTATTATTGTGTGCTTGTGAAACTTAGACAGTATACCAATGCCATGCCAGAAAACTGAATTGCTTCTATTTAAATATTTAAACTGTCTTAGGAAGATTCTGAAAATTACCTGGCAAGAGGTCATTTCTCAAGCTGAATTGCCAAGCATTCAAACTCTGCTGCAGACAGTGCAACTCTGATGGGCTGGCCACATTATTTGAATGCCAAATTCACCTTAAAGACTATTTGTGGAGGACCCACACAAGGCAAGTGCTCACACAGAGATCAGAAGAAGCAGTGCAAGAACACTCTCAAGAACTCTCTGAAGAACTTTAGTTTTGATTATGAGATATGGGAGGTGCTATCACAGGACTGCCCAGGGTGGTGTGCATGCATCAAAGAAGGCACTGTGCTCTATGAGCACAAAAGAATTGTGAGATGCACAAATCTAGAGACATCTTCATCCTCAATGGACTACTTGTGCCCAACCTTTGGTAAAGCCTTCCAAGCTTGTATTGAACTGAACAGTCACAGTCAATGCACTATACCTTGTCTCCAACATCATAATGTCATTGGTCCTCTTTGAGTATGAAAGATGAACAATGATATTGTTAATTAAGGAGCACTGGATACAGAGGTAGGGGACTTGGGTTCAAATCCCACTCTGCCGCTTATTGCCTGTGCAATATTGGTCAGGGCCCTTTTCTTCTCTGTATATTAGATACTTCGTCTTCCAAAGAAGGCTACTGGCTTCAACGGTCTCTAAAACCCCTCCAGCTCTAACTGACATGAAAATGTATCATAAACCTAAGAGCTCCTCTTCATTGTTTTGATGAGGAAACCGAGGGACAAGGGAATGAATTGACTTGTCAAAGGTCAAACAGTATTAGAGGTTGTATTTGAAACCAGGTCCTGCTCAAGATAGTTGAGTGATATCATCCAAACTGAGTAGCAGCAGAATGAACTTCTGGGGGGAAATCAAAGATAAACTTAGACTCAGAAAATGGAAATGTTCAAGTTATTCTCTTTCTCAGCCCTGAGTGACTTGGAGACCTATGACACCTGGAAAAAGCTGGGCTCTTGGGGCAGACACACACAAAGCAAAGCAAAGCTTTTAAAACACTGAACAAAGAGGAGAGACCAGACAGGTGCCCAAACTGTAAAGAAAAAGACCTTCTTAGTTAATTAGGACAAATGTCCTTCAGTAAGGGTGGCCAGACTTAGGAAGGGTCCTGAACTTCATAAATGCTTGACATGTGGTCAGAGTGGAGCATTCCTTCTATGAAGAACATAGACAATAACCAATACTACTCATATCTATCTTTTGGAGAGATGAGGTCACGGTATTAATTGGGATTCATTACATAGCTGAAAGAGCCTCCACTTTTAGTGAGAAGGGCAGAGAGGTGAAGTCCAGTACTTAAAGTCATTTAAGGGGCAAGATACGGAGCCAAGTCTCAAATCCAAGTGCCCCGCTTGATAGTCATTGTTCCTTCCAGTACAGTGGAAAGGTTAAGAGTTTACCTAAAGTGCAACGAAAGGTGATGAAACAGAGAGAGAGAGGGAGGGAGAGAGAGAGAGAGAGAGAGAGAGAGAGAGAGAGAGAGAGAGAGAGAGACAGAGAGACAGAGAGAGACACAGACAGAGAGAGACATAGAGAGGGAGAGAGAGAGACAGAGAGAGAGACAGAGACAGAGAGAGAGAGACAGAGACAGACAGACAGAGACAGATAGAGAGACAGTCAGACAGAGACAGACAGACAGAGACAGAGATTCAGGTGAAGACAAATACAGACACAGGCAGAGAGAGAAAGAGAGAGGAGGAGGAGAAGGAGGAGAAGGAAGAGAAGGATCTGCATCCATTCTTACCAACAGTGTGCCTTAGATCTTTGCCAACAATTTTACTAAGTAGATTTTACAAAGAATCCAGAATGGCCATGTAAGGGGCTAGTTTTATGTGGAAGAGCTAGGACAATGCATGCATCTTTTGCACCTGCTCATTTACATCTACCCATAAAACCTCACCCTGGGCTTAGGCATCCATCACTTCTCACCAGGACTCATGCAATCACCTTGACACTGGCATTTCAGCATCCAGTCTCTCTTCTCCAACCCTTTCTCCACAGGGCTTCAAAGGCGATATTTGCAAGGAGCAAATGTAACCATGTCATTGTTATGCTGAAAATTATTCATGTCTCCCTATTGCCTCAAGGATAAAGTCTAAAATCCTTAGACTTGCATTGAAAATCCTCCAGAATCTGAATTCCAGCTACCTTTCATTTTATATCATTTCACTCCCCTTCATATAGTCACTGTTCAAGAAATTTGGTCTCTTTTTTCCAGTGGTTAAAAAAAGTCTTTATTTTACAAAATTAAAAACAAATATTTACAATCATTTTAAATACCAACTCATGATACCTGAGACATGCTTAAAGTACCACAAATTGAATCTTCCATCAGCTTGTTAAAATTCAAGGCTTATCTACTTCAGTGAATAACCAATTTCCTTCTTTCCAGTGCAACAGGGATTTTGATCTTCAAGAAAGAGTCCACCCTGTAGTCATTCAAGAAAGAGAAAACAATTCTGGAATGACTTGTTTTTAAAACAAAAAGAAAAAATAATTGTCCTGAGCTTTATATCCCCAATATGGGAATACTACTTTCAAGAGAACTATCTAAACTAAAACTGAATCCCTTTGCTGCCCTTACTGCTCACATTAATCTACTTCCTTACTTTATCCTCAGGCTTGCTGAAAGGAAAAATAAGGGAGAATGAAGAGGAAGAGAAGTGGTAGAATCCCAAATGCCCATCTGAAATTATTTTCCTGAATTGGAAAACTGTTGGTCCAAAGTTACTGTTTAGGAAATAGAAATTGGGAGACTTTTCTCTCCATCTAAGTCCAAGATGTTTTATGGAAGTTAATACCTAAAAAGACTTCAGAAGAAGCACACCAGATACAGCAAATCTCTGGCATGCTGGAACAATGTACTTAAGACATCTGAATGGCCAGATACTGAATTCTGCAGATTGCCATAACTGAAGGGTAAACCAATAGTTGAATTTTTTACTTTTAAGAAGAGAAAGTTTCCATTCTAGCAGTAAGGAAGTGGAATTTTAAAAACCATGCATTTACAAACTTTTTACCTCTATTCTTCATTTCTTTTCACCTTGTCCCTCATGCCTGGAATGCTCTCACTCTTCACCTCTGCCTTGTAGAATCCCCCATCTCCTTTATAACAGAGCCAGGTTCCATTTACTCAGTAAGACTTTTTCCTGATCTCCTCCTTATTAGGTATGATTGTTAGTACTCTTTAACATTTAAAATAATTTCGTACTTATTTATGTAACATTTCTGTAACCCTCCTGCTCTTCCACCCAGCCAGGCAAAGACTCTTCCAATTTTATCTATAAGTCAAAAGGCCTAGCAGAGCCTTATGCTACTCTTAAGTAGCCTCTTAATAAAGGGATAGCAATGGAGACCGGACCTATGGTCCCATTAGTATCGGGAACTCCCAGGTAAGACAACACCTTCTACCAATGCACCTTCTCTGCCAACTTATAGTGTTAGAGAGCTGTCTAGGGTAATGAGAGGTTAAGTGACTTACCAGGACACACTCACCATTGGTTTCAGAGGCAGTATTCCTGGCTTCAGGGTGGCTCATTCTGGGCTACATCCCTGGGTTATTCTTCTCTGGGATAACCCCGTGACTTTGAACCTCTTTCTCTACCATGGCCCAGTGGTTTTCTTTCATCCTGAAAGATTGCTTCATCCCAGTATCCTTCTTACCTTGGAAGGTCAATCTTCCCTTGCAGCCCCATGATCTGATCAATCAATTACTCAAAAAAATCTCAATTTTAAGGAAATTGTCCAAGTCATCCATTTTTGCTTCCCCCTTCCTTCCTGGGCTCTCTTCTTGACACTCCAGACTTCTCTTTGGACCATACCCAGCCTCTTCTTCCTACTTCTTTTCCTTTTATTTGCTGTCTTCTTTCATTAGAAAGTGTCTTGAGGGAAGGAATTATCTTCCTTTTTTGCTTGTACTTGTATTCCCTCTGCTTAGCACAGTGTCCATCATACAGTTATTGCTTAATAGATGGTTATTAACTTCATTTTACTTGGCTGGCTCTCTATCCATTAAGCAACACTGCCTCTAACTTAATGAAATGAATTTCATGGAATCAAATTGACAAGCTACATACAGCTTATCCTTTTGGATAAGTAGATGGAAGTACAGCTGCTAAGGAAAATCCGAGCTTTTTTGTCCTCATGACGCCAACGAAAGAAGTTTCTCAGACTTGGTCTTTATTATATATACTGATAGTAAAGATCATAGAATTTCAAATAGCCTAGGATAGATCAAAGAAAACATTTCCTATTTATTTGCTGAAGCAGTAGTTCTCAAAATTCTTAGTCTCAGAACATATATATATATATGTATATATATATATACATATATATATATATATATATATATATATATATATGTATATATGTCCCTAAAACTACCTAGGACTCCAAGTAGCTTTTATTTATGTGAATTTTCTCTCTCAATATTTATATTACAAATATTTGTTATAAGTGATAAAGCACTGAATTGGGAGGGGAGGGTGATATTTAAAAATTAAGGAGATGTTAAGTATACCGACAAAGAGATGGTTTATAACCTTTGAGAGAGGGGTGTGGGGCAAATTGGGAGGCTGAAGCTGGCCAGGAAGTGAAAAATTGAGTGGGTGGTGAGGAAATATAGGTAGAAAAGTGTGTTAGTGAGTAATGATTGTATGAATAAATGAGCATTTGTTAAGCATTTACTATGTGTAAAGCAGTATGAAAAGTGCTACAAAAATAAATGGTAATGCATTATCAGTCCCTGAGTTCAAGGAACTCATTCTAATTGGGGAGGGAGCACACAAAGGAAGTGTGGTCTGCAAGTTGGATGGAAAGGGCCAGAGGCTCTTAGGGTGCAGTGTGTGATGACAAAGCAGAGTAATGTATACTATACTATACTATACTATACTATACTATACTATACTATACTATACTATACTATACTATACCTATACTATATAGGACAATATTTTGAGATGAAAGGATGTTTTAGGGGTTTTATTTTTAAAGACAGTTGAAAATGCAATATGTTTGTAGGCAATGGAAAGAGGTAGTTGATGGGGAGAGACTCACTATGACGGAAGTAAGGAAGAATATATTGTCTATGTTTGCAGAAGAGACAGGAAAGGATGGGGTTAAGGGCATAAGCTCTTGGATTACTTTTGGTAAGGAAAAGGACCATCTCTTCCTCAGAAACTGGTGCAAATGATGAAAGGGCGAGTGAAGATATAAGGGAGTTGAAGTACAGACTAAGGGAGAGGAAGGAATTCATGAAGGATACTTTCCTTGTAGAAGCAGGAAGTGGTCATTTGTTATTACATAAGGATAAGAACATGAGGGGTATAGCTGGGGAGAGAGGAGAAGGTTTGAATTGAGTGATCCATACTCCACTACAGGGTGTGTTATAGAGTCTCAGGAAGGGAATACTAAAAGGCTGGTCATCTGCCTATGAGCACCCAGATGAGATGAGATGTCATGAAGTTATAATGCTTCCAAGTAGCACAACTGCCAATTTCCTCTAGCAGCATTCACAGCTCAGGAGTAGGAAAGGAACAGGAAGATTGTAGCTGTGGGTTGGCAGCACAAGGACTCAAGGGAAGAGAAGAGTATATGGATGAATTGGTTACATATAGCACCGAAACTGAAAAAGGGAGTTATGGTGAGACCATAACAAAGGTGATAACCTGGAAAAACAAGGAAGGATAAAGGGAATGGAGGTCAGTGTGAGGTGAAAGAATAGATTTAGGAGGGTCATATGCAGAAGAAACCTTAAGGAGCCATCAATCTGCACTCTCATTTCACAGATGGACAAAATGAGGAACAGAGAGGTTATGTGATTTACCCAGAATTGTGCATTTATTAAGGATCTGAGATAAGGTTTGGACCAAAGTCCTCCAGATCCCAAGGCTAGAACCCATCCTGTACATCAAGCTACTTCTCTTAAGGGAGAAATGGAAGAAGAAGAGAATGTCATTATAAAGGGTGATTGCAGAATTCAAAGCCATGGGTGATGAAGAGTTTGGGGTCACTGTGAAATCAAAGTCTGGCTCCTGGGTGAACAGCTGAGATGGAGTGGAGGTGGTATTCAAAGATCGTGAAGAGTTTGAAGATCTAAGGGATCTGTTTTTTTTCAAAGGGACATGAAAATGAATGTTCATTTCATGAAGTATAAGGTAGAGGTGTGGGGGCTGAAGAAGGAAGAAAATTTTCCATTTGAAAATGATGATCCCATGAGGCTACTTCTCCATTCCCCAAACTTTAGAGCACCCTTAGACTTCTCTCTTCTGCTACCACCAAGCACCCAAACTTGTATTACTATTGCCATCTAATGGCATCCGGCAGCCATTCCTTGTTCTCTGGAACAAGGTTTTTCTTTTGTGTGAATTTCTACATCCTAACTTGACTGGCTAAAGAAGAGACATCCTTTTCCTTGAAAATAGCACACAATCTTTATTTTAGACGTCTAATAGAAAATAAATATAAGTAAGACAAGGGAAAAATACCAGAAAAGGACAGTTAACTAGGATCATCAATTTTAACCCCTCATTTTAAAGAAAAACCCAAGGAGCATAGAGGAACAAAGTAAATGTCCCAAGATCTCATAGCAAGTTGACAGCAGTACTAGAAATAGAACCCAGTTCTCCTGATTCCTAGGCCAGTGTTCTTTCCACTATAGCATACTGTATTATCTCTCAGTTAATCTTTTCCTTGGTATACACTTATGGAGTCACAATAGGAACTGATTTCTAATCCCAGCTCTAATATTTCCTAGCTGCATGATCCTGGGCAAATCACCTCCCCTCATTTAATGTCTGTTTATATGAAAAGGTAAGCAAACAATTGTACTATTGGATTTTTAGAGTTCTGAGGACAGCGCTTTGTAGATCCCAAAACCGTAGAAATCGGATAGATGAGATGTCAATGATGTAATGGGGTCTCCTTTCTTAGCTCCTTTTCTTTTGACTGACTCTCATCTCCTGCTTTTTGCTTCTTCCTGTGAAGATTGGACTCAGCTGAGCTAAGACTCATCATACTAGATGCTAGATAAAATTCTAAGTTTTATGATCGTAGATTTAAAGTTAGAAAAGACCTTGGAGATTACCCTTACTCTGTGACATTGTGTAGTGTACACTTAATTTGACAAAGGCATTATCAGTCTCACTCTTCCTAGAATGGAGAGAACTGTTACTTAATTGATGGCAGAATGGTGGGATAAATATTACCTGAAGGCCCAGCCTTTTTCATTCTTGCTGAGTGAAGCATAGCATATGTGGGGCATTATTGGTGGTGGGAGGGGGAATGAAAGGAATTTCAATGAATTTTCTCTACTTATGTGAAATATTAAACCAACTTTAGGGAGTCAAAGCTCAGACAGAAGCAAATGGACCTCAAAAGGTAGACTTAAAGCCTGTGAAATTTCTTTCTGGCTGGAATGGTCTGAATCACAAGATAGCTACAATAGCCCTATCTGCTATGACCTATAGAAAGCTTTTAGTTTCCTCTAAAGGCAAAAGATTACATAGCAGCAGTAATTCAGTGAAATAGGAAGTAGGAAGTAAAGCGTTTTGACAGTCTGTAGCTCAGTTATATCCTCAGACTAGCAGAAGATAGTGTTGGTTTTGCAGTGAAGTAAGCAACTGTAGCTCAGGAAAATGTTCTGGTCTGGGCACCATTCTGGGAGTGTAAGTTGCCCTCCATGATCATTATCTGTGAAGCACACTATTGAGATGCTCACCTCTAACTCACTCTCAAAATAGAGTTAAGTCCTAAAAGGGGTATGTGCTATTCAAAGGGTTCTAGAATACCCTGCGGATTATTACTTCTACTACTACAGCTGAGGGCACTCCTCTGCCATCTTACACTTTGACTTCCCACTAATAATCACCTAGTATTCACAATTAGCTCTTAGCAAAGACTGCCTAATATGGCATAGTAACAACAGAAGCCAGAAAACATTCTTCCCATAAACTTGGGATACACTGCAACAAATACGAGGTATCCATAGGAAGAATGGGCTCAAATATAGAATGCATTCGTTGGGAGGCACACATATAGGATCCAAGTGTGGCAAAGGCAATACAGAAGGCCTAACACTGTGGGACCTAGAAATCCTTTTTCTCTTTGTTGAGTCCTCATGGGAGGTGGAGCAAAGATGTTAAAATGGGCTGAGCATTTTTTTCCTAAGCTCTCCCAACATACCCCTCTAAATTACTTTAAAAAGCTTGTCAAACCAAATTCTGAGTGGAAAGACCAACAAAAATAGTTTTGGTGAGTCATTTTTGTTGCCCACAGCACCTCAGGAAGACAGAAAGACAGGAAATTGGGGTAGGGGTTGGCCAGGAGCAGCACAGCACTGGCTGTAGGTCTGGGTGGTGATGACAGTAGTACTGGGAATGCCTAGTGCCCAGGCATGGTAAGAGAACTGAATGTGTCATCAGAAAGAGATTCTAGGGATGCTTGTACCACATTAAGCACAGGATTGGGCACCATTTGGCAACTACATTAGCTATTATTCAAGTCTAGTTTGCCGTTCCAGAGTGGAGAGGAGTTGTGGAGGAGTTGGGAAGGAGTGGAGAGGTTGTGGTCTCAATGGAGCAGGGGTCCTTCCTGGGTAAGTATCAGAGTATAAACTGGTAGGGCAGTGATCAGAATTCTTCTGGGATCAAACCACCTTGAAAGTACCAAAAACTCACAAGCCCCTACACCTCACTGTAAAAGCAGCAGGAAACAAAAGTCAAAAGACAAAATCAGATGTTCCTGCCCCCACCCTTTCACCTCTAGAGGGGAACAGAGCCCAACTCTAACATGAAGTCCAAAGTCAAGAAATAGGCTGAGAAAATGATCAAACAACAACAACAACAACAACAACACACACACACACACACACACCATAAGAAGCTACTATGCTGACAGGGAAGCTCGAGACACAAATCCAGAAGAAGATAATGACTTGAAAACATCTATAAGCAAAGCCTTTGAGAAAAAAAATGCATATTGGAAACATGCCCAACAATAATTCTTAGAATAGCTAAAGAAAGGGATTGTTTAAAGAGTAAAACATGATTTTAAAAATCAAATACAAGTGGTAGAGGATAAATTGGAAAAATAAATGACAGCAATACAAAAATATGAAAAGAGGATTTATGGCTTGGCACACAAATATTGAAAAAATAACTCCTTAAAAATAAGAATCGGCCAAATGATAAAATGGTACCAAGCCTCCTGAAGAAAATGCCTCCTTAAAATTAGAATTGATCAAGTGAAAACTAACAGTTTCATGAGGTATCAAGAAACAATAAAACAAAATTAAAAGGGTGAAAAAAATAGAGGAAAATGTGAACTATTTCATTGGGAAAAGAACTGACCTGGAAAATAGATCGAGGAGAGAACATTTAAAAACCAACGGACTGCCTGAATGCCCATGATCACACATCACAAAAAGAATGTAGACATTATATTCCCAGAAATTATTGAAGAAAATTGCCTTAGAACTACAGTGTAACTGAAATTGAAAGAATCCACTGATCACCTCCTGAAAGCAGTCCTAAGATGAAAACTTCCAGGAATATTATAGCCAAATTTTGGAGTGTCCAGGTCAAAAAGAAAATATTACATGTAGTCAGAAGGAAACCATTCAAACAGACTGGAGCCACACTCAGGCTTATATTAATATCCAGCAGCTACCACAATAAAGGAATGAAGGGCTTGGAATATGATTTTCTGGAAGGCAAAGAAGATAGGATTACAAACAAAATTAACCTACTCAGCAAAAGTGAGTATAATCCTACAACGGTCGGGGAGGGGGGATAAATTTTTAGTGAAATAGAGAACTTTTGAGAATTCCCCATTTACAAAAAAACAGAGCTGAAAATAAAATTTGGCATTTAAACAAAAGACTCAAGCAGCATCAAAAGGTAAACCTGAGTAAGAAATCACAAGGTATTGTAAAAGGTCAAACTGTTTATATTCCTATTTGGGAAGTTGATACATGTAATTTGATCATCATTAAAACAGTTAGAGTCCACTTCGACAGCCATGGGTTGCATCTTGTCTTCTCCATATCCAACTCTCTTCTCTACTTGTCAAGAGTCCCATTGCTGTTTCCTGCCCCAAGTGAATGTATTTTTTTCCTGCATCTCTATCTCTCTGTAATGTTTCTTCTTCCTCAGTTGTATCTTTCTTAAATCAGGGAGCTTATGAACTTCTAGATGGAGTCCTTACCTCAGAACAAGTCACTGCTTCCCCATCATCTTCCTCCAAGGGGTCTCCGCAATAAAATGCTCCCAACCCCACTACTTCCTTCCATTAAATGGTTGTCCATAACCTATAAAGGCATTCCAGCAACAATAGCAACATTTATTGCAGCAGCAACAGCAGCAAAGCTCAGCCTGGAATCCCCTGCTGCCTCTAAATAAAAATTTCAAGTTGAAACTTTTGAAGCCTCAAATCCATGGCAGTATCTTACAGTCCTCCTAGTACTTTCTGGTTACTCCGACCTCAAATCTATCATTCTATTCTTTCCTGAGATGTCTCAATCTGTGTTCAATGGTTTTAAGTCATGTCTGCCTCTTCATGACCCCAGTCAGTGTTTTCTTGGCAAAGATGCTGGGGTGTTTTACCACTGCCTTCTCCAGATGATTTTACAGGTGAGGAAACTTAAGCAAACAGGGTTAAGTGACTGCCCAGGGTCACACATCTAGTAAGTGTCTGAAGCCAGATTTGAGCTCATGAAAATGAGTCTTCTTGACCCTAGACTTGCCGCTCTATCCACTTTGCCACCTAGCTATCCAGTTGTTCTCACCCCCTTAGTTCCTTCTCAAACTATATGCATTGCATCTGTCACCCATCTACCGATCTCCAATACAAAAATCCTCATTGCTTTAGTACAGATTATAGCACATGATGGATATTCAGTAGGGTGTCCCAGAAGGTAACATTTAAAAAATTCCCAATGTGATATTACACTGAGGCAGGTCATTTTGTAACGCCCAATACTCACATAGATGTGAGCTCACTGATTCATGAATTCCCTCCAACAATTGATTCATTGCCTATCTTGTATGACTCTTGCTCATGCTCTCCTGAAAGTAGCCCTGGACAGTCTTCTCAATGTGAAAGAACCCTTTATTGCTTTTTCCTGACAACATGAGAGCACAAGTGGATCAGTTTAACTGTCTACCAGTCATCCTTCACTTGTACTATATGACCAGCCCTTCTCCACTTCTCATCATACAATTCTTTGATGAAATCATTTACTCCTATTCTTCTGTTTCTCTTTTATTGCCACCTGGTTACACCCAGCACTTCTCTCTATTACTCTCTGTGTGGAACTCATTATCCATCCTCAGAGACAGTCATGTTCTGCACATGGGTCTTTGCTTTCATGGGAAACTTGGGGTCAGTAAAAGAGCTTAGCAAATTCCCTCATAACTCAGTCCACTGTCTTCCTTTGGTTCAATTCTGGGGCCTACTTGTTCATCTTTTTGTCTCAGATATGGAAAGCTCCAACACATACCCAAACACGTTAAAGTCTGGGTAATGGACATTCTACATTCATTTGCTTTTGTGTGTGCATGCAAGGATGGGTGACATTCCTTTGAGTGATTACAGATTTTTACCAAGAGGTTCTACAATATCCCGGGACTTGATGAATTCAGTATATGTCACCCACAAAGAGGAACCCCTGAAGAACCACATCATCCACAGGCAATCCCTTCTTGACTTGAATTCAGCAATGGATTTCCTCCATTACTGTGGTAGATACCTTCAGCGAACATATCATCCTGTTTTGTTTTGTTTTGTTTTACCCCTGCCTGATATTTATTATCAGAAGATCATTGAACAAGATTGTTTCTGTCACATCTTCCAAGTGAACCTGAATGATTTTTGATGTATGGATGGGAATACCTTGTATTAAGAGCATGTATACAGCTGATGTCTGCTCCACCCAACTTGACTTCTTCCAAAGCCCTGGCCTGAGATGGTGAACTAGACCAGGAGCTTGGAGCAAGCTCCACCCTCTGCCTCAGTGCCCAATTCTTCCAGTTGTTCTGAGTGTCCTCAACCCCTGTCTCTTTGTCCTTGCATAATCACTTATCCCAAAGTCTGTGGTGTCAAGTCACCATTTCTGATGTAGCCCTGGCTGGACCAGCTGGAAATCAAGCTGCTTTCAGTCCTCTTCTCCTAACAGCTACAATTTATGAACAATTCTCGCCCCCTTAGTTATCTGTACATAATCACTTATGGAGAATTGGCTTTGTCCCATGGCCAGGCCTCAACTGGTCCCCATTTGAGATTATATTGGTTTTAGAACCTGTCTCCTGGCCTTTCACTGTCTCCATCTCCTTTGAAATCAGTCAGACCCTGTGCACTCAACATTGTGCTGGCTTCAGGCTACCATAACACTCTCTATAGAACAACTAAAGGCTCTTGGCAAACTTCTCATAGGGACCTGGACTGAATGGAGGTGCTTGCTGTGGTTTTACCAACCCTTTGTTACATCTGGCACCCTTTTTCATCTTCCCTTTTATCCAGCCCTTAATACAGTGCCCTGAATGTAGAGAGGGCCCAATGAATGCCAATTAACTGTGGACTGATTGTTGGGGTGTTTCCTAGAGAAGGAGCACTTAGCTGGCAATGTTCAGGTTGTCAGTTTTAGTGAAAGGCCACTTCTTTCTCCACAAGCAGCAATAGCTGACATTTATACAGCATTCTAAGGCTGGTAAAGAATGTTCCATGTATTATTGCCTTTATTCCTCAAAATAACTCTGGGGGAGGTCCTGCTGTTATCATCACTGTGTTCAGCTGAGGATCAGAGAAGTCCAGTGTAGCTTGGCCAGGGCCTTTCAGGTAGGGTGCTAGCTTCTGAACTGAGATTCGAAGCCAGATCTTCCTGAATTCCTGTCATGCTCTCAATATTAATTCTTCCAGGATGCCTTTCAGATTCACAATTTTGGTGCTGGGGATAGGACTTAAAGCCAATTTCTCCCATAAGGCTTCCTGACTCTACTCATTCACCAAGGTGAAAGGTCCATAGTTTATTTAAGCCTTCCCTAGTAAGATGTGCATTTGTTAACATTTTCAAATTCCCTGTTCACCAAATGTCATAAATGGGAGCTAATTGGAAGGATCAGAGAGGGTCCTAAGAATAAAGTTTTCCATTCCTCAACTACCACTAAATGTAGTCACTCAGGAATGCAGGATGGCAGAATGAACATTATACTACAACTAGAGCCTTGGAAGACAAGGGTTCAAATCTCACCTCATGTGACACTGGTCAAGTCACTTAATCTCTTTGAGGTTCAGTTTCTTTATCTTTAAAATAACACCCCCCTCAACAGGCAACATATACATAGTGCAGTGGAAGGAATATTAGTTCTGCAACCAGATGACCTGGGTTCAAATCCCATCTCTCACAACTTAATAATCTTCATGTCTTTGGGCAAGACAGCAACATCTGGGTGGCATAGTAGATAGAGTTCTGGGCCTGGAGTCATGGAGACCTGAGTTCAAATCCAGCTGAAGACACTAACTAGCTGTGCAACCATGGGCAAGTTATTTAATCCTGCTTGTCTCAGTTTCCTCATCTGTAAAATGAGCTGGAGAAGGAAATGGCAGACAACTCCAGGACCTTTCCAAGAAAACCCCAAACAAAGTCACAAAAAGTCAGACTTGATTGAAACAACTGAGCAACAACAAAACTTTGGACAAGACACTTATGCTCTCTCAGCTTTAGTTTCCTTAATTGTAAAATAAGATGGTTGCACCATGTGGCATTTAAACTCCTTTCCAGCCCTAACTATCTGCCTAAATGATTTTGAAGATTTGTTGTGAGTCTCAAACGAGATACTATATGTAAAACACTTTGTAAACCCTAAAGAATTATATAAATGCCAGCTATTATTATTCCTCGAACTGCTATAATAACCAACATCCTTTGTATTGACAAATAGTAATACTCTTATTCCAAGATCTGATCCAAAAGACCAAACTGTCATCTTTCCCAGAAGAGTACAATTCATTTTATTGCTTCAAGGAAGATCTCAGTCCTCCCCACCCCATGGTAGCTACATTGATTTTTATCCTGCTTGAAATGATTTGGCCTCTGCAAACCCCACAATGCTCAAAACAATAATTATAGTCCTGCTCTCCAGACTCACGGAGGACAGATGAAGACCATATGTTAAGCCATGAGAGATGGGAGAAATTAACTAGTTTAAGAAATCTGCAAAGGGATAGTTACATAGCTGAAATTAGGGCTGGTATGACTTAAAGCTTTAATTTCATTGCTGGAGTACTAGTGCCCTCTACTGATTATTCATCTCCCATCCTTGTGGCCTTAAAGAATGGAGAAGCTGACCATGAACAAAGCCAATGGGAGCTATTGGAAAGACAGAGAGAGTACATGCAGCAGAACTTCTCCTTTATCACTTGGGACTAAAGTAATTTTCGATTCTCAACCTGGTAGTATTCTATGCAATTGAACAGATGCCACCAGGCTATGATAGCTTTTACACAAGCTTTTATTGAGCAAATGAGTGTTGACTTACTCTCTACTGATTTGGAATGAGTAATTATTAGGGAAGTGTCAATCTGAAAATTACTGTTGCCTGTAAGACTTTCCTGATTAGTCTTATAAATTAATAGAATTTCAGGCTGGTAGGGACTTAGAGATTAGTACAATCCCTTCATTAATAGATGAAGAAGCAGACCCAGAAGAATAATGAGACTTGCCCAAGGTCAGAGTAGGATTTTAAGTATGTATCGGAAGAGTCAGGATTTGAATGGGGCCACTATAATATATTCAAAGTCGAGATTCTTAATCTGAGGTCTGTGTACTTATTTGTTGTTGTTGAAAGTTTTGATAACTGTATTTCTGTATAATTTGTTTCCTTTGTAATTGTGGGTATTATATTTTATTCACTTAAAATATTCCTCAAAGAAGAGGTCCATGGGATTTACCGGATTGATAAAAGTATCTATTATATTAAAAAATAATAATAATAATAAGGAATCCCTGGTAAGGGAACAAACCATTTTCAAATACCTTTAAACATTATGAGTATATAAATAATTGTTTGATGAATGTCAAATCAGTAATTATTTCTGTTAAATATGAATCATTCTCACCTATTCATTAATGCAGTTTACCTAAAGATCTGTATTAGACAACATTGAAACATTAGTTCTAATCAGGAAAATATGTAAAAGTTACAAAACCACATTCTTTTATGAGTCAGAATTTCACTAATTCAGGCTAGCTTAATTTATCTCAATGAGTGAAATCTGTTCATCTCTACTTATTGCTAAGTTTCTAAAGTAAGCTCAATCATTATAGTAATCTCCAAATAATAGTCTGACAAAAATTTGTATGTCCTACCCCTGCATACTTATGGTTAAAAAAGTAAATAATCCATTAACCAGTAACAGAAGATAGAGAAATGCATTCTGGACTGAATGTTCAAGCAGACCAGTACTAATTTTTTCCCCATATCAGTATATATTGAGAAAAATAATTAATGTGTACTGGGTGAAATTTTCAAAAGTTCAAAATCTACCTGTGTCTTCTTGAAGCTAAGACTCAGAAAAAAGTAAGGGTGAAGTTAAGATTTTTCATGATAAAAGGTCAACAAATTCAGACATACAGTCTGCTTTCTTTGACCTTGTTACAAAATGTCTTTCTTGGACCTTTTTGACCATCCATACAAATTGCCATACTATGGCATAACGTACTGTGTGTGAACGTGTATAGTCGATGTATTATTACATCTGCTACATTTGTCACTGTCCCATCAGTTTATAGGAACACTAGCCTCACTTCACAACACATTCAATTAAACTTTATCCATCGAAGCATGTAAATAATACCCTCTTCTAAGAACAAACCACCAACCTGAGTCTTAGCCCTTCTGATAAGCTTTCTTCTTACCAGATGCAGCAAGGTTTCCTGTCTGGCCAGCTAAAGATTGTGTTGTCTTTCTCTGAGGTGGTCTGACAAGGCTCCGTCACTTAGGCCTGTCCTCAAGAAAACACAGGCTCCTCGAGTCTCAAGTGTGGGGATCACAGAATCCAGTCCTTGTCATAGTCTAGGAACAGTATGAAGACTGGGGCCTCTGATGTCTTTATGGGTGTTCCTAAATTGTTTACCATATAATTTAATTGGTAGTTTATTTCGTGAACTACTTTTCAAAGTTGTTTATAATAGTTTTCATTGGTGGTCAGTCTTATTAGAGGGTTCACATGTGTTTGTCAGTTGTTTAATACATACATATTCTTTACTATATTATGTCACACAAATGTTTATCTTATTGTAAAAACAACTTAGAGGAAAAGAAGACTTTACTCAAAACAAGTCAGTCATAAAATGGAGGTTTAAAGAGTGGAATTAGTTATGCTAAGTTGATAATCTTATTCCTGCTAACTTATTAATATACTTCAAAATTATTCTCATTAGCAGGCAGACTTCAGGAAAACCTGAAAGACTTATATGAACTGATGCTCAGTGAAGTGAGAAGAACAAGGAGAACATTAACAGCCACAGTGTGTGTGGACTGATTTTGATAGACTAAGCCCTCCTCAGCAATGCAAGAACCTAAAACTTTTCCAAAGGACTCATGATGGAAAATGCTATCCACATCCAGAGAAAGAACTATGGAGTCAGAATGCAAAGTGAAGGATTCTTTTCTCTTTTGTTTCGTTTTCTTTCTCATGGTTTCTCCCATTCTTCTATGCAATATGACTAATGTGAAAATGTGTTTAATATGAATGTATATATATAGAGCCCATATCGAATTGCGTGCCGCCTTGGTGGGGAGGGGGGAGGTGAGAGAGAGGGGGAGAAAATTAAAAAACTTAGGAAGCAAATGTTGAAAATTGAAAATAAAAAATTAAATATTAAAAAAATTCTGGAAGCAAGTACAAATCAGTAGTTAATTTGTTCAATGAGGAGACAGTATATTATGCATTGTACTGAATATGTGAAGTTTAGCTTTGCTTGGTATCTTATTCTACGTTAAATCTTATCAGCTATATAGTAATATATGTTTCACCTTTCACAGGTACCAAAGTATGGTAGGAACAACATACATTCTTTGTAGATTAACATAGTTTTACAACCTCTACTAAGGTCGCGGCTATATATGTTTGGCTAATTTTTCTCTAAACAGGCAGTGAAAACATCATGAATATTTCATTGGTCCTGAGGATTGAGTCCAGAACCACTGGCAGCAGTTTTCTGATTGCTGAGGGCATCAAAATCCCAACTTAGCAAGAGCCTGGGTTTCTCCCTCTTGATTGGGCTCCCTACTGTTTTCTGAGTTACATTAATGACTAGGCATGTCAATGTATGGAGATGAGGAGAGCTACATTTGTCTGAAATAATGTTATGCCTTTGCTGAACATCATTCCCATGTTATTGTTAAATAAACTTCCATCTGTAGAACATTCTGTGGTCTATGAGTGTCTTGTTGCATTCCAGTCTCAAGTCTGAAACATGGAACTGACTTAAATCAAGCCCCATTCCAATGGAAGAAGACAGAACATAAAAGGATGCTGAAAATGTGCCTGTGCTTCCACAAATGGAAGATGGCCATCAGAGCTCCAGCACACTCTTCCCTGACTACCCATAGTCCCATTCTCCATAGCCCTTACACTAGATATTTTCAAAAGCCCTTCTCAGTTTCAGATCCTAAGTCTTATGGTTCTGTTTTAGGGGAGATGAGAAGTGATAAATGAAGATGCTATCCAAGAGAGACAGAACTATCAGAGAAACAGGGAAGTACCCCACAGAAAAAGGTCTTTATATGTTTGCCAAAGTTCCAATTATTGTGCATGAACGTGGTTTATTAGCACGTGCTATATGGAATCTATATGAAACTCTTGTGTGTATCTGGTATTTTTCAGAGACTATATTTTTTAAACTGGGGCAAAGAATGTAATCTCCCTCCCCTCTCTTCCCCTACCCTTCTTCCTGTCCCCCTTTTCCTTCCTCTCTTTCCCCTCCCCTTCCCTTTCCATTTCCTCTCCTCCACTCCCCCATTACTTCCCTCTCCCTTTTCCTTCCCCTCCTTTCCTTTCCCTCTTTCTTCTTTTTCTTCCTTCCTTTGCCTCCCCCACCTCTTTTTCCCTTCTTCCCCTTGCCCTTACCTTTTCTTCATGTTGTCTTGTCCTTTTCTTCTCTTTATCAGTTGTTTAACACACACACACACACACACTGTTTACTACATTACACCATTGTATCGAATATGTGAAGTTCAGTTTTGCTTGGTGTCTTATGCTGTACTTAAACATTATCCACTAGATAGTAGTTGCTGCTTCCCCAGGGTTGTTGTGAGTCTTAAATGACACAATATTTGTAAAGTTCTTTGCAAGCCTTGAAGTGCTCCCTGAATGCTAGACATTGTTACTACTTTTTCCCTTTCTTCTTTCTTTCCTCTGCCTTTTTCTGTCTCATCTCTGTGTTTATCTTTCTCTTCTGTCTTCTCTGTTTCTGCCTCTATCTGGTTTGATTTTTTCTCTTGAGAGCACTTCCTGTTTCTAGCTACTCACTGCAAAGTGAAGCTGCTAATCCATCTCACAAGCCCCTGAAAATATCCTGAAGTCTCATGATAATGAGTCTTTCATAGCTCATAAGAACCATAAATGGGTAAACTCTGTAACACTCCTGTGTTGAATGGTCTGTCAAGGGAGTTTAGTCACTGAAAAGAATACATGATGATTCCTATGACACACACCCAATATACATATGCAAACACTCATATGCATGTATGTATAACAATGTGTATATATGCATGCATATACGTGTGTGTGTGTGTGTGTGTGTGTGAGGGAGAGAGAAAGAGAGAGAGAGAGAGAGAGAGAGAGAGAGAGAGAGAGAGAGAAATTTGTGTATAAAAGCTCTCCAAGTTCAAGTTCTTTCTTCCCTGACTCTTGATTGTCCTATTGTACAAAAATGACAGCTTCACATTTCCTTCACTTAGAAAAACCTTTTCTGAGCTTCCTCTGGCTCCTCTGGCCATGTTAGCACATGTCAAATATGTGGCATATAATGCATATTTTTAAAAAATCTTATTAGGTATCAATCCTTTTGTTTTCTTTAATTATGAAGGAGAAGCAGTTCACTAGGGAAAGACAGATGAGTGGGGCTTCAAACAGGCAGATCTCATCGCTAATTGGCAGCCTGAACTCAATTAATTTCCGATGGGACAGACCAGGTGGTCGGATCCTGGGATAGATTTCAAAAGAAAGAACACACATTAAATATTATATACCTTCCCATCTGGCAGTCAAGGGAATTGGAGAGAGTTACAAAACAGGTTACTGGCTTATTAGTCTGTTCCAAGGCCCAGTTTTTTAATGGAGTACATTAACAAAAGCTGCAGTTGTCTCATTGCAATTGCCTTCAAAGGTCCCACTTGGAGCTTCCCTCGATAATTAAAATGAAATCTCTGATATCTACTTGGAAGCAGGAAGGTGTGTTGCCCAAACAACGGGGAAAATGTATTCATGTTCCAACTTCTTCGAAGACTGCATTCTGTTCTTCCATGTGGTGGGAAATGTGATCTAATTTAGTTCCCGAAGGCCTGGGGGATCTAGAAAGGAATACAAGTTCACTTGCATCTTTTCTAACCCTGTCTGGGTTGACAATGAATGAGCAAAGCCAAATGACATCAGGACGGGGGTCAATCCATTATTGAATGTAATATTCTTGCATTGCCTGGAATCGTGGCTGGAAACTGATGGTTGGAAAGACTTGGTACTTATTAGAATCATAACCCTGGGCAACCTCTCTCAACCTTAGTTCCCTCATCTTTAAAATGGTGATGGATATATTGGTGGCACTAAATTCATATGGGTTCTAGGATGTGCCCCAAAGCTCTGTCCTGGGACTTCTCTCTGTCCTAGTCCTCTCTTTCTGTCTCTGTCTCTATCTCTCTGTCTCTGTCTCTCTTTCTCTCTGTCTCCATCTCTCTATTATATATAAATGCATGTATATATATGTACATATATATATATATACACACATACATATATACGTACATAAACACATGTATATAATTGTTTATTGGAAATTTCAAACTGAATCCTGAAGTGATTTCTAATTCAATATGTCAATAAATGAACTCATTTTCTTTCCTCCCAAACTTCCTTTTTTTGCCAAAGGAACCAACATCCTTCCAGTCTCCCAGAGCCATAAGTTCAGTGTCTCTTCATTCTCCATCACTCCACATATCCAATTATTTGCCAAATCTTACAGTCTCTGCCTCCACAAAATCTTTTCCTTCTAAGCCTTTCTCTCCAAGCACCCAGCTAACCACCCTAGTTCAAACCTTCATCACCTCTCACTTAGATTATTGCAATAGTCTTTTGTTGAAGGTCTCCTTGCCTCAAGACCCTCATCATTTAATTCTATTCTTTCTACCCATGGATATCAAAATGAATTTCCTGGCACATAGATTTAACTATGTGACTCCCCTTCTCAATAAACTCCAGGCACTTTCTGTTGTCTCCATACAACCTGGCCACAACCCATTTGTCCAGCTTCTTAGGCATTATGCCCATTCCCATACTCTTCTATACAGCCAAATTGACTTTCTCCTTGTTCCTCACACATGGCATGCCATCTCATGTATCTTGCCCTTTCTATTGACTTTGCCCCGTGCTTGCAATGTACTCTCCTCACCTCTACTGCATAGAAACTCTCTTGTCCTTCCAGATGCTGCTCAAGCACTGTCTTCTACATAGAGCCTTTTCTATTGTCCTTATCTGCTCATAATCCCCCAAAACCTTGTGATTAAATACTTATAAAATGTAAGCTTCTTGAAATAAGTTATTTCTTTTATTGCCTTCTATCTCCAATGCCTAACACAGTGTCTGACATAGCTTCTGTGACATAGGCACTTAAATACTTACTGATAGATTGGTTCAAATAATGTACATAATGTGCTTTGCAATACCTATAAGCATTAGTTAAATGTTGGAGATCATTGCTATCAATTCTCCAAGCAATATAATCTCCAGCTCTGAATTGAAGCCTTTTTGTTTTCTAGGGAATCAAAGACAATCTTGGAATACTATAGCTGGAAAGGAGCTTGGAGCTCATCTGCGTCAATCCTGACTTATGTTAACAAGGTAGCTCCATCATCAGATCTGCCGATTCTTTCAGGCCCTACAGATACAGTTCATCTGGGCCAGGTGACTTGAATTCATCAATGGTATTGAGATAGTTTCTTATTATCTTTTCACCTATCCTGGATATCAATAAGCTATTAATCGTTTTTATCTGTCTATCTCTAATATAAGGGTTATTGGTTTTTGGTGAGACAACAAAACATGAATTCAGTGGCTCTGCCTTCTTTCTGTTGTCAGTTCTCATTGTCCTATCCATGCCAAGCCAAGGGTTGATTCCATCTTTGATCCTCCTTTTTCTCCCATTGTAGCTAAAAAATAAACAAACCAACAAACAAACAAGACCCTTTTTGATGTGCTTTGTTTCTTTCTCCAGACTCAGCTTCTTCTGATACTTAGTATTATTGAAACAATTTTTACAGGACCCAGACCACACTTTAATATTCATCCTCTGTTATATGTCCTTGTTTTCATCTTCTGTACATTTTTATTTTAAAAATATTAGCTGGTTTTATGAGTTGGAAAACAAGTAACAGTCCCTGTCTTCAAGGAACTTACATTCTACTCAAAGAAGGAATGGAGGGGGGTACATATACACCGATAAATTAATAAAAAAGATATTAAAAATATGTATTTAAATAAACTGGGCTAAATGGACTCTGTGATCACTACTATGCAAAACTTATAATTCTATGATCCTATAATTGCTAGAATTATTTTGGTATTCTTTCCAAAGTGCTTATAAAGCTACATTTTGATGGTCAATGTTCTTGAATGCAACTATATCATTAAGGCAAAATTCATGACCTCAAAGAGGACCATGAGCATGCCTGAATGGTTTGGAATCACAAAGTATAGTGAATTCTCTAGGTAGAAGGCAGAAGGCACTGTATTTATTTAGACTCTGAAGAATCAGACCCAAAGACCAATGCCTCCAATTCAATATTGTGGCAACAACATTCCAAAATCAATAAGCCCACCTCACTATGGTAACAAGGAGATTACAACAAAGTATTATAACAGCAAGCCAGAATATACTTGTGCTTCCCTTCAATGCTAGGACTCTCCTATAAGAAGATCCCTCACAAGTCCTAAGTCCCTGCTCAGCACTCTCTGCTGTGGCTCTGCTGACTCCAAGTTCTGAAACTCCGTCTTGTGTTCAGCACTCTCTGCTCTGCACACTCTGAAGCTGTCCTTCAGCTCCTATATCCTGCTGCTCTCCATTCTGCTCTCAGTCCTCAGTTTCTCAGTTTTTCCCTTCTAGTCCTCCATTTCTTGGTTTCTGCCCTTTCCAAGTTCTGTTGTCTCTTCTTATACTGTCCTTAGATGTCATCTGATTGACCAGAACTCAGGCATATACCATTGGCTCTAGTCTTAGCAATTCCCCTTAGGGCCCTGATGGATTCCCACCTCTCTCAAACTAGTGAACTAGTTTGCTAACCAGCCTGGGGCCTCACACTGAATTAGTGAAAGGGTGTGGGCCTGTCTCTAATCAGACCTCCCTTTGTTGGCCCCACCTGAAGCCTATTCAATGGGCAGGAAAGATCTTTTCACTTACTGATTGGCTTTACAGCAACAAAAACCAATGAAACACTTTGGTTCTTTCCCTCCATTATACCATTTCATTTAAACATACTTGGGCCCCTGGAATATTGACAAGAACTCTACCTTGAGGAATGTGTCAGGGCCACTAGACTAAAAGGGTAGTTTCTGAAGATCAGTAGATCTTCCTACTTAATTTCGTTCCACATCTACTGATGGGCTAAATTCAAGGTCACAACTAAAAACATTAATTGGTTACTCAAATCACTGTATTTGTTCCTCGAAATGGATGAATCAGACTTCTACAGAGAAATCAAGAAAAATTTCTTCTTAAAAAAGATATTTCATCAAGCTTATCACTTATTATAGCACAGCAGTATTCAATCACAATCATATACCACAACTTGTTTAGCCTAGAGAACATTATATATGGTAACATTAATATTTTTTTAAGAATGACTTTGATAAAATGTCATTTTGATTATTATAAATGCCCAAATTAAATATAAAGGACTTATGAAGAACGATACTCTTTTGAGATGTCTTTCAGGAGATGATCATTGACTTCTTTCCATTTCTATTTTACCCTCTGGTTCTAGGATATGAGGGCAGTTTTCCTTTATGGTTTCTTGAAATATGACGTCTAGGTTCTTATTTTGATCGTGGCTTTCAGCTATTCCAATAATTCTTAAATGATCTCTCCTTGATCTGTTTTCCAGGTCAGTTGTTTTCCAATGAGTTATTTCACATTTTCTTCTATTTTTCATTCTTTTGATTCTGTTTCATAGTTTCTTGATGCCTCAAGGGGCCATTAGCTTGCACTTGTCCAATTCTACTTTTTAAGGAGTTCTTTTCTTCAGCGAATTTTTGTCCCTCTGTTTTCCATTTGGCCAATTATACTTTTTAAGGAGTATTTTTCATTGGATTTTTGTGCTTCTTTTACCATTTGACCTTTTGTTGTTAAAGGTATTATTTTCTTCAGTATTTTAATGCCACCTTTACCAAACTGTTGACTCTGTTTTTCATCATTTTGTTACATCACTGTCATTTCTTTACCAAATTTTTCCTCTACCTCTCTCTTTTGATTTTTCAAACCCCTTTTTGAGCTTTTCCAGAAATTCTTTTGTGGCTTGAAACCAATTAACATTTCTCTTTGAGGCTTTGGATGTAGCTGTTTTGACTTTCTTGTCCTCTTCTGAGTTTATGTTTTGATCTTACCTGTTGCCATAGTAACTTTCTATGGTAAGGTTTTGTTGTTATTGTATGCTCATTTTCCCAGCCTATTCCTTAACTTTGAATTTTATATTAAAGTTGGATTCTGTTCCCAGAGTGGAGATGGCTCTATCTCAAGCTTCAGGTTTTTCATGCTGCTCTTTTCATAGCTAGTTCAAGGGGACTGTAAATTTTCAGTTTTTCTAAGGTGATATGATCTAAGGAGATGTGTAGTCACTTCTCTCCTCGACTGTGCTCTGGCCTGTGAGTGACCATAAACACTCTTTTCTACCCTGCAACTGTGACCAGGGTACCCACTGCTCTGCAGTCATATTCTCTAGTGTACTAGTGCTCTTCCTTGCCCTGGGACTGTGACCTGGAATCACTTATGGGTAATGCAACAGAGTTCTGCACCCAGTGTCAGCAAAAGGTTCAGTGTAGTACCCTTCTGACCAGTTGTCTGACTCCCTTACCACCTGTGGGCTGAGAGCTCTGGAAGCTACTACTTCTAATTTAGTCAGCCCCAAGGCTACTGTTGGCTTGTCCAGGAGTGGCCTTCACTGGACTGCCTTCTACTCTCACCCCAGTAAGACAGATCTTTCTTGCAGATTTTCTAAGCCATCTTGGGCTGGAAAAAAAATTCACCTCATTCTTTTGTTGGTTCTACCATTCCAGAATCTATTTTGAGGCATTATAAAGTTGTTTAAAGGGAAATTTGGGACAGCTCAGGTGAATCCCTGCCTTTACTTTGCCATCTTGGCTCTGCTTTTCATGCCCCCCCCATTAGGTATTTTTCTGGCATGATTGGTGTTTCTCCCCCAGGGGCTTTTGTGAAATGTCTGAAGTAAACACAGTCCAAGTTGCTTACTTATGCCCTCTCAATCCAGATGACTTAATGATGGAGAGAGCAGACATTTCATACAGCATCTTTCAACATCTTCAACACTTCCTTCCATTTTCCTTCCCCTTTCTTCCATTCCTCCTTCTTCCTTCCTCTTCCTCCTACTTCTCCTTTTCCTCTTCCTCCTTCTCCTCCTCCTCCTCTTCTTCCTCCTTCTTCACTTTGTCCAGGAGAAAGAATACTAGATATTGAATAATAAGACATGGATTTTATCTCTTCATTTTGATGTCTTCAGCCAAATCATGTAACACCTGTGAGCTTCAGTTTTCTGATCTGTAATGCGTGGTTGATACTACTTGCCCAGCTCATCTCACAGTATTGTGATGATTAACTTAGGTGATGCATGTAAACTCTGTAATAATGGAGTGCTACATAATATAAGTTATTACTAACATAAGAGGATATAATAAATATAAATACTGTTGTAACTGTTTCATACATATCCATGGTCAAAAATCTTTAACAACCACTTCTTCCTCCTCAGGCAAGTTGATCCTTAGGAGGCAGATGTAGACTTTTGACAGGATAACTTCTATTAAAAATAGGCCTTCAGGTTCCAAAGGATTTCTAGTTATGTGAAAGGGACCAGTGATCAGGATCAAGTTAAAATATCAATCATGAGATTATAAGGTAACACTGGGCCCAGATCAGTTCATGTGTTCTTTATGCAGAAATGTTTCAGTAGCCACAAGCAGCTAGTTATCAAAATAATATCTGTAAAATTCATACAATGTTTATTTTATCTTCCTTTTCAGTATGTCTTTTCTCGAAGTTTTTTTTATATTTTGCTGGACAGTCTTGTTGAACTCAGGGAGAGAGGAAGGAGAGAGGCAGGTAGAGTGGAGCAAAGAGGGAGAGATGAAAAGGGAAAGACACAGAGGTGAAAGAAAGAGTCAGGCAGAGTGGAAGACTAGAGATAATCTAGTGCAAAGCCTTAATTTTTCAGATAAAGGAACAAAGGCACAGGAGGGATGGCAAACAGTGGCAGAATCCAGGCTCTCTGTCTTCAGATACAATGCCTCTCAATTGCATCATCATAAGGTTGGGTAGACAGACCTTCTCAGATGCCAATATTTGAACGTGGCTAATTTAGCGACTTTAGAAATCATCTCATCTAAATCCTTTATTTTAAAAGGAGGACTTGGATCTGGGGGTGGCGAATCCCTTGTCAAAACATTAAACAGTAGAACCATGATCTGACCCTTTGTGCTCCTCCTGTTTTGCTTCCACACACCTCCTTCCCTCCCAATTATACTAGACCCAGCAAAGAATTCTGTGTTAATTTCTGGATATTTTAATAGGTTAATGTAATTTCTTTTACATGTGCTAATAAAAGAAAGAGACTCAGGAGGTATAAAATTCTGTCTTGCATCTGATAAACCAGAATTTTTTCCTCATCAAAAATCCAAGAGAAATAGAGTATATCATGATGAAGAAAGTGAATTGTGAAGGCTGATATGGAACAGTGAGTGCCAAAGGTACACATAGAAGTGTGTTCAATCATCTGTTACCCTTTCTCTTCCTTTCTGTTATTACAGAGAGCAGCAGGCTATCATAGTTAGCCAAACATACAAAAGAATGTATGAATGAATGAGTTAATGAATGAATGAACAGGGAATTGTTTCATTTTTCTGTAGAAAAGGACTTAATGCATTTAAATAATGATATTTGGATGTAGAAAATGGTCTATAACATTAAATCAAACAACACATTTTATTGTTTTCTTTAGGCAATGGGTTCTTACGATTTTGCACTGTATTCCCTACTAGAGCAGATGCCATTAGATATATATTTTAGCATAATTAGTACAAAAACAGGAAGCTGAAATGTACTACTCTACAATTCTGTATTACCTGATTCCAAGCCAGAAGATCTGGGTTCAGATAGGCGCTCTTGCAATTACAACCTGAGTAACCATCAGCAAATTGCTTCACTTCTCTAAGGGATCAGTTTCCCCATTTGGAAAATGATGGGCTTGCACAAAATGATCTGTTAGGTCCCATTCATCTATAAACCCACAATCCTGCAAATGCATTGGAAAATAAATGGAGAAACAGACTGAAACAGTGAGATTAAGTAATTTTCTAGACTTAAAGTCCCGACCAGTCCCAATGAAGGAACAGAAGAATGATAAAAGCTTGCTACTGCCTACTTACTACACACTGTTGTATTTCAAAAAAAAAGGTCAAAGTCTGTCAATGAGGTTTAAATATTATGGGAAGAGGGAATAAAATTCCTGCAATTAAAAGCAAACATAAAAAGCATTTTGATTTCAAATAAATTATTACCTTTATTTATGAGATTAGTTTATAAAGATGAATATTTATCGTAAAACTGCCAGGAGGCAACACCTGAGCCAGCTTTTTATGTTTAATTCCCCAGCGCTTCTGAAATAAATGCCCCGTCATCTCCTAAAAGCTTCTTAGATCAATTCTTCTTTTCATCTTGTTCACTGGAAATGAAAGAGGGATGGTCGGCAAGCACAGCTTGGGATCTCCTGATGGCCTTTGATCCTTTGTCTTCAGGTTTTTACTTTGGTCCTCTTTACCACCAAGAATGAACCCACCAGGGTTGATTCCATCTTTGGATTTTGTTTTGATTAAGGATGAAATAAGCAACTCAGTTTTCATGCAAGAGGGCATCATGCTGCCCCCTCTGCTCTACCCCTCCTACTCCAAGCACTCTCAGACTTACAGGGATCTTCAGAGGACCCAGGATCTTGTTAATAGGGGCATTTTCTCAACCAGTGTAGAACCAAACTCATTCAAACCTATTCATCCTGTGAGATGCCCATCCGTGCCTTCCATCATTCCTTCACAAATAATCCATATATTTGTTTCTGACTTTTAATTGTTTTGTGAGTACCAACGTACCATTTAGACTGCCCATCTGTGAGCTCTCGTTATGGCACTTAAAGGTTCATAAAGGTCACCTAGATGGTGCAGTGGATAGAGTGCCAGGCCTGAAATCAGGAAGACTCCTCTTCCTAAGTTCAAACCTGGCCTCAGACACTCACTAGCTGTGTGACCCTGGGCAAGTCTCTTAACCCTATTTGCCTCAGTTTCCTCATCTGTAAAGTGAGTTAGAGAAGAAAACAGCAAACCACTCTAGTATCTTCAAATGGGATCATGAAGAGTCAAATACAACTGAAATGACTGAACAACAAAAAAGTTTGTAAAGAATTTTACATATGTTATTTCCTCTGACTCACAACAACATTGAGAGGTAAGTGCTATTATTATCCCGATTTTACAAATAAGGAGATTGGGGCTTCAAGAGTTTCAAAGACCTGTCCAGAGTCACACAGGCAAAAAGTGTTTGAGGCAGGATTCCAACTCAGATCATCCTAACTCTAAGTCCAACACTCTATTCGCTGTGCCACTGAGCTGGTAAGTCTATGTCCTTCTCAGGGCACATGTGGTCTTAGGATAGGATATAGATGATATAGATATAGAATGTAGATGTAGATGATATAGAATAGAGATAGGTAAAGGTAGATGTAGGTATAGGTGGATGTAGATGGATGTAGAGATAGAGATAGGTAGATATAGACAGATAGATAGAAACATAGGTGTATGTATATGGGAAGTTAGGTGGCACAGCAGATAGCGTAATGGGCCTAGAGTCAGGAAGACTCATTTTTCTAAGTTCAAATCTGTCCTCAGACATTTACCAGCTCTGTAACCCTGGATAAGTCACTTAACCCTCTTTGCCTCAGTTTCTTCACCTGTAAAATGAGCTGGAGAAAGAAATGGCAAACGACTCCAGGATCTTTGCTAAGAAAATCCCACATGGGCTCACAAAAAGTCAGACAAGACTGAAAAAGTACTGAACAACAGCCACATAAATATACATACAGATGACATAGATATGCGTGTGTGTCAATTGCTTATTACACAGTATAAATCCTCATTCATAATGCAATGTGATATTCATAATATGCTCCTGTTTCATAATATTCTATAAATAATTATGAAAGAGTAGAATAAAGGATATCATCAAAGAAGTGAAGGAGGAAGTTGGGCTGGTCCAACGATAGTAACAAGGGACAGCGTGTGAACAGCTCTGGCACACCCCTGAAGAGCAAGAGATGCCTTCAGAATGTTGTGGCAATCCTTTTTGGTGACCTTATAAGAAGACTTTAAAAAGTCACAGAGGATGAAGAGTCATGGCGTGTTTGGGAACTGCATTATTGGAAGAAATGTTTATACCCATGGCACCAAACATCCATGAGAATGTTTCAGAATTATTTTTATAATTAGATAATTACCACACCGATCTGCATGTGACCCTCCATGGAAATCTACCTCTTTAGCCTTGCTGTAGCAGTGGGTGACAATAGGTTCTCAAAAGTTATGCCAGTGGAGCATAAATTCTGAGAGATCCCATGGAATGAAAGGGTTTGAGCTGAGTTCTGACAAAGGGTTGCATTCATTGTCCAAGAAACACTTCTTTTAAAAAGAAGGGAAACTGATCAGCAGTATGTGGTCGCTATGCAGCCAGTTCTTTAGCCACAATGGTGATCTATGAAATTGATTTTAAAAAAGTTTTTTTTTAACATTTTGGTTAAAATAATATCTGGAAAAAAATCTTGAATTTCTGATCTAACTATACTTTTTTAGAAAGGAACACTTACTAATGTTTTTAGTAGGAATACTTGATATATAAACATCCAACCCAGAAGACTCTGATATGTTGTCCCACAATTGTACATATATTCCAGGGGAAAGTGGACTCAAGCTTAGAGAGGGAATGAATCAATCAATCAATCAATGAAGCATTTATTAAGTACTTACAATGAGCAAAGCACTTGCTAAGCTTTGAGGATACAAATAGAAAAGATACTCCCTGCCCTCAAGGATCTCACATGTGAAGGGTTCAGCTGCAAGTCAGATGACAAAGTCCCATGGTCTTTAGGAGGCAGAGGAGAAGCAGATGTTAATGCCTCTTCTTTTCTGTCATATCCATTAAAAAATACTAAAAATTTCTGATGTCGAACCATTTGACAGAGCCATGAAGTCTGGTGACAAGACCTTTCTTTCCTGGGTCTCCAGTAGCTGTGGCTCCACAGGGGTTGCTTTCTAGAATAACAACTGAGAGTATTGGACTGGAAACCTCACTATTCATTCACAAGAGTCTTGGGCTTGGTTTCCTGGTTGTCTCCATCAGGGTCTGAGGGAATTTGTTTGGTAGGATGGTGCTGGTGATTTGTCCAGGTGTTGAAGGTGCTCTAACTTAGGGCCTTCTTAGTTCTGCTTCAATGTTTTGACAAAATAAGGCCATCAGGAGTCACTGTATATAGGACATTTATTTTGTGCAAACACAAGAAAGCTACATAGCAAGGATAAAGTGATACCTCATTCTTCTGGATATGGCCCCTCTCATTCCCATCTGGAAATGCAGCAGCTCCTATGGTTTCAAGTCTAAAAGGAACCAACTTTACCTGGCTTGAATGTTTTATGGCCCCAATCCCAGAAGCCATGTCAGTGAAGTTGCATTGTGAGGAGGAAGTTGGGGAAGCTGTGTCAGGAAACCTTGTTATCATGCCTGCCTAGCACATGCTGTGTTAGCTGGGCTGTCTTGCTTCCCCCATGAGTGGCAGCTGGTTGACCAGCAGTCAGGATAGTCTCCACAGGAGCCACCTCCCTGGATGATGACTCTGAGGGCCAGGCTGGGAGAAGGACTGGGTGCTGCCATTTTCATTTCCTGTTCCTGCCAGCAGTTATTGCTGATAGTGAAGGGGAAGGTGGATTCTTTCTCTACAATGATTCCTGCCCTCAATGATAGTGACAGAGGATGGGCTGGCATCAGGTCAAATGGTTTGGAGGATATTGCTGTTCACATGGTTCTTCAGTTCACAGTCCTGGGATATTTCTATCAGATTCTAAGGAGACATGGTAGTCAAGGGGTGGGGTGGTGGCAGTGGTGGTTTGACTTGCCTGGCTTATGCTAGTAAAGGTATCTCTTAGGTCCAGATTGGATGGAAGTGCTCTTCTCCCTTTCTCATATAAGTTCTCCTTGCCTATGTGTAGCCCTCTGCTGGGCTCCAAGTGGCAACGCCCACTGCTGCCTTTCCTTCTTATGCCTGTTTTCTTAGTTCCTAATCTAACCACAGATATTAGCCACTACTCTTTTAGAAACAGTGCTATCCCAACCCAGTTAAGGGGAAGTCCAAACCTTCTGACATTTCAAAGTTCCTAAGATTGGCCTCTGATCAGGAGGAGGGCAAAGACCAAAAGGGGGACCAGAAACTCTCTCTTTGTTCCCCAACAGATTCCATCTTGGAAGTTTGACTAGAGCTATTCTGCTTTTAGACAATCCTTCTATTAGAATGCTAGATCCTGAACTGGGTTGCCATTTTGCCCAAGCCCCTGAATGTGTGATTGTTTCTGTTTGGCCAATCACACAATACCTATTATCTACATCATCTACTTTCATTCGATCCAAACTTCATTTGCACCTTTTACTGGTTGATTCTTTAAACCAAAGAAATATTTCACTTAATTGATTGATTCTGTATCTCAATCAAAGAGTCTTTCTCACCTGATAAAAGTATCAGGACAGCAAAAAATCTTATGCAGCAGTTACATTTATGTGGATTGAGGAGGATGGGAACCCCCTTAAATATGTAGATACCGGGCGTGCCAAAAGTCTTAGTGAAGTTTTAAGACATCGAAAGTCAAATAGCTTTACAAGTCTCAATAACTTCTCGAGGAAAGGAGAAGCTTTTCAGCTTACGTACGCACTAGGATTTTTGGACATCCTGTTGACATGTGGATGTACATATATAAATGTGTCTTTATCCTATTCCTCTAAAATTTTCATTTCATCAGAGACTTATAAAGATGTCATCCCCTATAAAATACTATATGTAAATGTGTATCTGTTCCTTTTCTCTGTTCTCATTGCTTAATGTATGCCTATAGATTAATCACTTCCCATCAATTATGAATTGGACATTTAGGAACACTTAGGTGGTGGATAGAACATGGCACTTAAGTTCAGAAAGACCCAGAATCAAATCTGGTCTCAGACACTTAGTAGATGGAACTGGATAAGTCTCATATCCTTTCTTGACTTCAATTTCATCATTTATAGAATGGAGATAATACTAGAACCTACATCACAGCGTTGTTATGAGGGTGAACCAAGATTTATTTATATATTTATATACATATTAATCTCTCTGTGTGTTTGTCTACATCTCTCTTTTTCTATCTCTGTCTCTGTCTCTCTGGTTATCTCTCTGTCTCTCTCCACATGTGTTTCTGTGTCTGTGTGTGTAATCTTGATAGCATACATATATAAAATATATGAATATAGATTAAATATTATATATAGTATATAGATAAAGATAGACTGTCAGAGAGAGGTAGAGGAGAAGGGGAAGGGAGGAAAGAAGGCTATGACTATTTCCTCTTGAGAATTTTACATTCACAGGCCATTTTCAGAATTAAGGGAATGAGTTTATGTTGGTTGTTTATTCTAGCAATAGATGCTTTTTAAAAACTGATCATGGAGATGCCTAGTAACATTACTTCTGGAATAAAATTTTCCAGACATGAAATTTGTATTTATTTAATCACAGTTGAGATGTATTTCATGTGCCAGCACAAGAATAGCATCCAGACAAATGTCAGGACCAAAGTCAAACACCAGCTAATGTTAGCATTATCCATAATGGTATGGCTAATGTCAATTTGTAACTGGGGGCAGGGGGAGAAGCAAGAACAATCAACCCATTGCGACATTGTTGGAATGGATAGGATTGCTATCTTTCCAGCTGTTAATGACATTGCTGTAGTTAGATTTGTTTTCTTGGCAGAGTCTTAGCTTCCTGGCCTGAAAAATTTCTCTTTGCTTTATATCATTAGCCACGACAGGATATGATAACCAAGTCAACTCTCAAATATCCACCCTCAGATCTTAGTTTCACCTTCTTATTGGAAAGGCTACATTCTGTTATTTAACTGCTTTGTGGATATTGTCACCATCATCACTTTTTGTAAATCTTGTACACAGTCTGGTATTTAGCGAGAACTGGAAAGGAAGTATTGTTTAATCCAAAACATGTAGTTGTCCTTTCTCTATAAAGACAGTAAGTTTACAAAGGAAGAGAGAGTCAATATTTATATACTTGCATTACCATAATGAGCAATGATACAGTCCAGGAATGGGGCAAGGAAGGACTTGGTCAGTAAACATTTATTAAGTTACTACTATGTGCTAAGCTCTGCGAAAACAATGAAAGGCAAAAGACAATCCCTGGCCTCAAATAGCTTAAAATCTATACCTACTTAGTAGTGGAGAAAGACAGGTCTATTGGTTCTCCTGAGGCAGAATTTCATAATCGGCTTCCCTGGAAGTTCTGGGAATTTCCAGGACCTCATATACACTCACATTCAAATCTAAGCAGAACAAAGCATCTGAATGTTTTTTATTTTCTTCTATTTGTTAATTGTTCCTGCTACTACTTAACTTTGATCAAGAAATAACATAGTTTTCAGCTTTGAAAATAATGATCTCCACCCCCTTGACATATCACCACTTTTGCCCTGCTAATCTCCATTCCTTGAGACAGCTCAAGCAAGAGGTTTTTCCTGTGGGAGAAAGTAGTATCTCTGTGTTAATTTGATGCACCATGAATTCATTCCATAATACATTCATTGAACAAAAATTTATTACGCAGCCATTATGTGCAGGACATTTTATTAGACACTGGATTAAAAAAAGTCTCTGCCCTTTTCCTCAAGGAGTTTTATTTTATTGTCAGTTTTTGTTAATTTCAACTGAAAGGCCAGATTTCTCCTCTTATTCTTTCTTTGCTGACTCATTCACCATTGCAATCGCATGAAGCATTTTCCACTCTCAATTTCCCAAACTTGCTTTGGCTACAAGTCTCTCACTAGAAAAGTATCTTTATTGTCTTCTCTGTGATCTCAGAAAAATGACCTGGCTGGGTTAACGAATGAATAAATGAATAAAAATGGATTTATTAAGCAATTATTGTAGGCACTGTATTACGAAATGGGAGTGCTAATTGCAAGATTTCCTCCAATCTTATTTCTCCAACTAGTTACAGTTGTCCTATGTCATAATAGCTGGTATTGATACAGGGCTTTAAAGGTTGCAAGTCCTTTACAAATTTGTCTCATTTGAACCTCACCACAACCATGAAAGTTGATTACTATTATCATCTCATTTTATAGAGGCCAACAGAGATTAAGTGCCTTACCTGTGGTCACATAGTGTGAGCCTGTAGCCAGATTTTACCTCTCTCTCTTTTTTAATATCTGTCCCAGTCAGGATCGATAGATCCAAGAATGGTCTGTCTCAAAGAAACAAAATCTTCTACTCGTCCTGGAAAAGTTTACTGAAAGAAATGAGATAGAAGGCTGTGGGTCAGTAGGCAAACTCTAATACTCTACTCCCAATTTGGGAAGGATACTGAAGCTGGCATGTAAGATAATATTGCTCAAAACTGTACATCATACTTCTTTGTACAATTTTACACATGAACTTATTTTCCAGCACAGTGTTGTTTTTGCCAGGTATCTCTCTCCATTTGGCAAGTTAGTCAAAGGTTTGGTCATTAAGACTCTGGGCTCATTTGGCCTCCTTGTTATGGTAATTAATTTATGCTGTTTTCACTTCTGGATGAAATTATTATAATCACTGGTGATGTCATTTCTGTTGTCCATTTCTTATTTCTTTTTTTTAATTTTTTAAAAATTTTCAAGAGCTTATTTAAATAATATGGAATTGAATCTTAGTATCATATGTTATAGTTAGTGGCAATGTCATTTTGGATGTCCATTTCCCATTTTGAAAAAAAATTCAAGCCCAATTCTGGGCTAAATATTCTTAATTCTTTTTTCTCGCTACTATTCTTTATTCTTATTTGCTATAAATTCTGGTCATAGCTTTGATGTGTCAGTGGTCTAGCTAACATAATGATAACTTCCACATCCATAATATCTTTTCTCGTATGCTAAAAGTCTACTCAATTTCATTTGTGTGTGTGTGTGTGTGTGCGCGCGCGCGCGCGAGTGATGTTACTTGGTGTTCACCATATCAAGCGCCTACCAAATCTTTTTTTGGAGAAAGTGCTTGTCATGTAGAGGCACAGGGCTTCTTTGAAATCCACAAGTATTTGACCTTTCTCTTTTCATCTGCCTGAACTGTAATTCCCGAATATTTTTTTCTACATCTTTGCCTTTTGTTCCCTTTGAATTGAATTCACCAAGTATCAGAATGTATACTGATTTGGTTTGGAAAGTCATATCAAAGTCTTCATAGAATTTCTCTGCCACATCATCCTTGGCAACTCGTATTGATAAATAAGGTGAACTTATTTTTGTAGCACTCTTTTAAAAAATACTTATCATTAAGACAGCAGTACCTGGTGACCAAATGTCCCATGAAATAATGTTTATTGTGGTTTTAGAGCATATGACAAAACCTAGCCTAACTCCCTTCTTTGCCTCTCTGAATGGTACCTGGGAGTCATCTTTCCATTTAGGTGCTGTCTTCTTTTTATTATTATTTTTAATAGCAAGAAGGCCAAATCAATATTACTTAACTCATCCCTCAGTATGTTCATTCACTTGTGTTTGGACAAGGATCTCATACACTTGCTGCCAATAGTCAAATCAAAATATGTTGTTAGTATAAAAACTGTGATGTTAGTATAAAAACTCTTCCACCATCACTTTTGAAGTGTAAAAGGGATGGACAGCACTGAGGACATTTTCCCATTTCTTATGTGGATTACCATTGATAAAAAATGGTCCATTATATTGTGGCCAGGCCACTGGTGATGAACTAGGCTGGTTTTACGATCATATTGGAAGTTTCCTGCAGATAGAACCTGTTATAGATTGTGCTCCATTTTCACAGGCTTCAGGAACCCACGACCACTCCCACATGATAAGTGGAGTACCTATGTGGAGGACTGAAGTACATAAGCATAAATTAAATAGGAAACTAAAAATTCTCAGTGCCTATTGAAATAGCTAGGAAGGAACACCTTAAAATGGGAATTGAATGGATTGTCTGGAAAACAGGAAAACTTATATGTTCCATAAAGGAGAAATGGAATGGCAGAGAGTATAAAAATCTGTTCTACCAGACCTGTACCATGATCTGAACACCTCTACAATTCCTTGCTCTTGCCCACCCACTCTGTGCCACACTCACATTGCCTAGTCCAACTTCCTGGTTCCTGCCTACTGTTCTTATGTACCTGTCCACTGTGTGGTATCTTTTGAAACTTCCCATGATGGCTACTCTACTCAAAAAATCAATCTAAGGCTAAGCACAAGATCCCAGGAACTAGGATGTTTATCAGTTCTCTATAATATGATCAAAGCCAAATCCTCTTGGATTAGCTATCCCAGGACTGAGACACTGTCTTACTCTATGTCTTTCCCAACAATTAGCATAGAGTTATTTTCCCAATAGATGTTTGTTGAATTTATAGGTGAAGGTGTTGAATGAATACAAATGTCTCCAACTTTGCCTTCCTATCTTGTGTGTTAGAAAACACTTCATTTGTTCATTAACATAACATGAATAAGACATATTCAGGTCTAAACAAATCACTCAGCCGTACCCTAGAGACAAAAGAACTATTGCCATTTTTGGAAGAGCTTGAATTACAAGAAGAAGGTGGCAGCCTCCTGCATGAGAGCTGGATCTAACTCAATGACACCAATGATAAAAATATTTATGAAACCTAGATTCCATTCCCTGCCCCCCCTTCAAGAACCTCAAACCATCAATCATTTTACTCTCATGTCTTTTCAACATTTCTTACTCAGAAATAAAACTAGGGTACATGAGGCAGTTTCTATTTCTTTGCAGGTAATTCATGAGTCAGAGTATAGCATTTAAGCCAATAGTTAGTTAATAACACTTTTCCTATTTTCATACAATTTAGAGTTTCAGTCAACTCCCTTGAAGCTACAATTAGGTTGTTAATTATGATAATGACATTCAAATGCATTTTTCCCCTTTCTATTGAGCTTCTTTGACTATATTGATGACCAGAAGTTTTCTACATCCTATTTTAGAGGTTCTCTCTCATCTAATTTCTTTGTTCTGCATGTTTCCTTAATGTATTTTTTGATTGATGATGAATTCTTTGTTTTGTTCTTTTAATGCTTTGACTCTTTGTGTCACCTTTTGCTTTTTTCTTTAAATTGTTGATTAATGTGGTCAGGAATTTCTGATTATTTAAAAATTTTCTAGATTGCTTTCTACATATTTATTATTTCCTTTAACCAGGACACATGCTATTCAAGTTGTGTGTAGCATGTACAGGCTAAATATTGATGTAATTTTCTAACACCTTCCCTCCAGTCTTCAATAATTTTCTCTGACTCCTTCTACAATGATGGTAGGCAGCTCATTGGAACAGCAGATAAAGTGCCAGACTTGAAGTCAGGAAGATTTAACTCTAATCCTGTCTCATATATATACTAACTATGAGATCCTGGGCAAATCACTTAGCTTTAGGCCCAATTTTCTCACCTGTTAAATAGACCTAATAGTACCTACTTTGTAGGCACATGATTTTTAATGATTTTATATTGAGAAAAATAAAATAAAAAAAATTTATTTTTTAATAGAAGAGGCAGCACAAAGGGGTGTTGTGAATGGACCTGATTTAAATATGTAACTTTGGGCAATTCATTCAATCTCTGTGCTTCAGTTTCCTCATCTGTAAAAGACATATGCTGTAATTTTCAAGGATATATGTGTGTATACACACACACAGACACACACACACACATGTATCTTTGAAAACTTTAAAAGGACATATAAATGTTAGCTATAATTATTAAGAGATGGTATAGAGTCAAAATGGGTACACGATTTAGAAATAAAAGGTGATATCATAAGAAAATTGGGAGAACATGGAATGCTTTACCTGTTAAATCAGATCTATGGATAAGGAAAGAATATATGACCAAACAAGAAATAGAGAGCATTATAGAATGCACAATGGATAATTTTAATCATATTAAATTAAAAACATTTTACACAAACAAAACCAATGCAGCCAAGATTAGGAGGCAATCAGGAAACTGGGGAAAAATTACATGAAGATTTTTTTTCTGATAAAAGCCTTATTTCTCAAGTATGTAAAGAAATAAGTTAAATTTGTAAGAATATGAGTCATTCACCAATTGAAAAGTAGTAAAATAATATGAACAGGAAGTTTTCAGAAGAAGAAATAAAAGCTATGTATAGTCATATGGAAAAATGCTTAAATCACTATTGATTAGGAAAAAAAAAACAAATTAAAACAATTCTAAGGTACCACCTCATACCAATCAGATTGGCTAATATTACAGAAAAAGAAAATGACAAATGTTGAAATGGATGTAGAAAAATAGGGACACTAATCCTCTCTTGGTGGAGTTGTGAACTGATCCAATCATTTTGGAGAGCACTTTGGAACTATGCCCGAAGGGTTATAAAAACTGTGCATAACCTTTGACCTAGCAATACCTCTAGTAGGTTTGTACTCCAAAGAGATCAAAGAATAGGGAAGAGGTTCTATGTGTACAAAAATATTCATAGAAGCTGTTTTTGTGGTGAAAGAATTGGAAATTGAAGGGATGCCTGTCAATTGGGGAATGACTGAACAAGACGTGGCACAGGATTGTGATGGAATAGTATTGTGCTATGAGAAATGATAAATAGGATGCTTTCAGAAAAACCTGGGAAGACATAGGACCTGATGCAAAGTGAAGTGAGCAGAGTCAGGAGATCAGTGTACACAGCAACAGTAATTATTGTTTGATGATCAGCTAGAAATGTCTTAGTTATTCTCAGCAATACAATGATACAAGACAATTCTGAAAAATTTATGATGAAAAATGCTGTCCCTCTCCATAGAAAGAACTGATAAAGTCTGAATGCAAATTGAAGCATACTTTAAAAATAATTTTATTTTTATGTTTCTGGTTTTTGTTTGATTTTTTTTGGTCTGTGCTCTCTTCTGCAACATGGCTAATATGGAAATATTTTCATGACTGCATATGTATAATTTATGTGAAAGTGTTTGCCTTCTCAAGAAGGTGGGAGAGGAGAGAGAGAAGAATTTGGAACTCAAAAGTTATTTTTAAAAGAATGTTAAAATCATTTTTAATGATTTCATATTGAGAAAAATAAAATTACAATATTCTAATTTTTTACTAGAAGAGGCAGCACAAAGGAGTGCTGTTAATGGACCTGACTTAAATATGTAACTTTGGACAATTTTCTTAATCTCTGCACTTCAGTTTCCTCATCTGTAAAAGGCAGATGCTGAACTTGATGGCATCTAAAGATGTTTCTAGTTCTAACTAGTTATGTGGCACGGTGGATACTGCAATGGACCTGAAATCAGGAAGACCTGGGTTCAAATCTTCGCTGAGATACTTACTAACTGTGTGACATTAGGCAAGTCACTTTATCTGCCTCGGTTCCCTCAATTGTTAAATGAGATAATACTAGCACCTATATCCCAGGGTTTCTATAATTAAATAAATTAAGTTGATAAAATTCTTTGAACACCTCAAAGTACTATAGAAATCTTCATTGTTGTTATTAGCTGTCAAACCTATCATCCCATGGTTTTTGAAGCCTGATTTTAATAACATTACTAGATAGCTCCACCCCTCCTCCTATGGCCCTTACAATGGCAATAGCCATAGCAATACTATTCTTGATGTGTATATGTATGTATATAGTTCATGAAGCAGTTTTACTCTCTCTTATCAAATATTATGATAGATTACATTAGGTCATGATGATTGTAGAAAAGATACTAGCTAATAATATTACTCTATTTTGGCAAAATTTATTTGTTAGTTCCATTTCTGTCATCAAACTTGAAAAAGACTTTCAAAAATTCCAATCTAAGTATATCCATTTCCTCTTTTCTAAATAAAGGTATTTATTCATACCCTCCATTTCATAATTAGGTAGCATAGCCAGTTTGTTCTGAGTGTAGATTGTCTTTTTGAGGGTTAAAATAAACCCTGCAAATTTACTGAAACTATTGTCTTCACTGATATCTTTCCTGATTCCCTACTATATTTCAAGTATCCCTTCATATCATCAGAAAATGAGGATATTTATCCCCTCTTATATTTCTGTGTCTTGTCTTAATGCTATTGGTAACATTTTTAGAAATATATGAAATAATAGAATGAATATAGTGTGTCAATGTCTTGAGGTTCTTCAGGCTTTCCCTCTTCAGGTTCAAATAATTCATCTATTCCTAGTCTCTTTAGATATGATTTGAGTTTAGGTATAAAGTGATTTCATACAAGTTCCCTGAATTTAACTTTAATGCATTGTTACGTAGTCTGGAGCTGAAGGTATCATTGACAAGAAACAGCATGCAGCCTTTTTCTTAAGCTATTAATATCTGTTTCTAGTCTTGTTATGTCTAATTAAAAACATGTCTATCTTTAGTCCATTGCATGTGCATTGTGGTTTGCCCACTTCCTTGGTCCCCACCATCTGTGCTGAGGCATTTCCAGCTCATATTGGTATTTCTGATTTGTTCTCTTACCACCCTGGTGAAATAACAGAAGACACTCCGTTGTCTTCCACATCAGAGTGAGCATCATGACAGTGCCAAATGGTACCAGTCTGCCAGCATATGGTGCCCTGTCAATTTTTTTAAACAGAATATGTGGTTTCATTGATCTCAAGAACTCTGAGTGAGGAACTTCTTCTACCAATGTAGACTTATACCTCCTCTCAACTTAGGATTTTAGAGAAAGTTGCCTAGGAACTGAGAATTTAAATTGACTTACATCACACGACCTCTATAGGTAAGAGGTGGGATTGGATGCCAGGCCTTCTTGACCCTCAGGCTTACACTCTGTGCACAATACCATACTACTTCCCCCTGTTCCACCGCATGCATATCTTAGGTTCAGAGGAGCAGCTTCATCATACTGACTGAGTTGCTGATCCAATCATTGGCATCATTAGAATTCAATTGGCTAATGTTTTGGAGTTTCTGCCAGCCCTGCATAGCTACAAAACTGATCTCAAGGAAAATAAAATCCCTATTGAACCTCCCCTGGCTGGCACTTGTGGACTTTGCCATTGTCTCACTCTCTCTACTCCATAACATTACAGGAATGCTTCCTTAGGCTTTGGGCTCTGAGCAATTTTGTTCTAATTCTTATTATAGTTAATTTAAATCATCTTACCTCTGAAAGACACTTCAGCAGTCTACATTATTGCCCAATGCCCTATAAAAGTGTCTCTCTATTTATAGTCTTTAGACACCTTCCATAGATGAAAGATGAGTTAATTGCAGTAGTTATTGAGATACCTCACCTTCATGCTAAAATCTAGGAAGCTTTGGTTATCTTGATCTTTAAAGAACAAAGATGTTTGTTTGATGGACTGGGTGGGAAGAGGGAAGAGATGGAAGTGAGGAAGATTTGAAGATTCCATATAGAGTTTCCATCTATAATAAGAGTCCCTGTTGGAATATAGAACAAGTTAGATGATCCTTTTTTTACAGGGAAATGTGATACAGTAGAAAGAGAATGGGATTAGAATCAGAAATCTTGGGTTTGAACTTCAGCTCTGACTGCTTTAAACCTAAAAGGGATGTACAAATTTGAGTTATTATAGTTAAATTTCCCAAAGGTTATCTTGTGAGTTATGAGGATGACTTATTCTAAATAATTATGATGATGCCTCTCCCCAACCTCATCCTAAAAATATTTTTAACTGACTACTAGGTTTAAGGCTCTGTGCTAAGGATACAAAAGACAAAAACAATAAAAGTGGCTTTCCTCAAGGCACATATATTCCTCTATCCAAATCAGTTAAATCTTGTCATAGCCAAGTGGCTTTCTCCTGGGAAGGCAGTATAAAGTATTTATTTTCCACTCACTAAGTCATAAGGACTCTTTCAACACCAGAGTCTGTTGTAACTAAAACACACACCTGGGCAAGTTTGAATCTGGGGGCGGTTTGGAAAGGAAATTACTTCACTGGGCTTTGGCTCAAAAATTCATATCTCCAAGATGTTCCCTGCAGGAGGCATTCATGATGAGAACTCTTCTTGCTGCCCTTGTCCAGCTCCAAGATCCTACATTCCCATCACTCAGCATTTAGATACTCTGAGTATGTGAGAAGCCCCCTTGGTCTGATGCAGAGGAGATGAACCATTACCAAGTCATGTTGGCACATGCCCCACACTCTGGAGATGTTATGGTGCTTGTGTTACATAAGCTCAGCTGTCTTCCAAGCTCTATCCATGAAGTATAAACTTTTCAGGAGAAAGAATTGATTTGTGATGTGTTGTTAGCTGTTTCAAACCACTGATTGGGTGTGTGTAGAGAAGAAGGTTTTGGCATCTCCTGTCTCTCCACTCTACTTGGAAGTCATATCTATAAAGGTGGAGCAGATTCAAAGTAACTCCAGGCAACTTTGTTGGTGGGGAGTAGGAGGAATATGGTTGTTAGAAAAGATTAGCCTAATACTCATGACATATAAGCTCTTAGGCAGTAAAGATAATAAAATAATCATTTTAGTATGTTCACTAATGCCCACATCCAATAATATTTGTACCAACCAACTCATATTTCCTGCTATGATAATTTTTCCTTCCTTTGTTCCTTCCTTCCTTCCTTCCATTGTTTCTTCCTTCCTTCCTTCCTTCCTTCCTTCCTTCCTTCCTTCCTTCCTTCCTTCCTTCCTTCTTTCCTTCCTTCCGTCCTATACTTTAACAATCAGGTAATCAATAACCACTCTCCATTATAATGCTTTCCAATAAGGTGACCCAGAAACCAACAGGGTCCTGGAAAAAAAATTGGCTCCAGGAGCTTTATTCCTTCTTCCTTCTGTATATCTTATATAGGAAAGACTACAGTAACTTTGAACTCCATTCAGTGATAAACTAAACACAAACTTAAAACTTAATAATATTAGTTAATTCATGATCCTATAGTTAAACTGTTCCCCATCATTGTGTGTCTGTGTGTATGTGCATGTGTGTGTTGGTATATATCTGTATGCATGTGTGTGTGTAGTGGGAATTTTGGTAGGGTTTATGATATAGTAGCTAAGTTACTTGCTAAGTTCACAACAGGTAATTAAGATTCATGTAATGATACTCAATGGCTTTAAATCCATCATTGTAATTAAGCAAATGTCTCTTTTAGACAATTCTCCATTGCCCCAAACCACTAATCTATTAAAATGGGACTGAATTAACACAGAGCTTAGTAGTACCTCCTTTAAAAAGATTAACTAAAATGAAAGTGAAGGCCATAGTCTTGAGTCTAACTCCAGTCTTTTTCAACCATTCTGTGACAGAGGGGCCAGCCTGAGTCCTCTCAATATTGATGTCTGTAAAGTCAGAGCTTTTTTGTTATTGACCATGATGCTGACAGTGTGTAAACACAAGTGTTCAAAAAGGAAAGGATGAAGTTGGGCATAAAATAGTTGGATACACAAACCATTATCCTATTTATAAAATGGAATGGAAGCTCCTAAAGAGAATGTTCCTTGTGTCCTCTGTACCTACCATAATTCCATTAAGTGCTTTACAAATATTTGCCAAAATACCATGGAGAAATGTAAAAATATTTTTTGGAATCATAACTCTATTTAATTCCTAAGAGGTCTAGACTCTATTAGAAAGAAGGAAATTAAATTTGAGTGTATTCACGGCGTACCGGAAAAAGTGCTTGATTTGGAATCATTTGTTATGGGCTGAAATTCCAGGTCAGATATTTGCTGTCTGCATGTAAACAAGCAGCCTACTGAGCTTCACTTTCCTCATCCATAGAAGGTAAGCTCCAAGTTTCCTTCCAGTATTAATCCTGGGATATGGTGAGGCTACCGTTTCTTGACCACCATAATGTATAGGGAAAGGTGACATGGGGTATAGTGTAGTTATCCCCAAATGTGGCATCAGCAAACCTGGGTACCAGTCCTGGCTCTGAGGCTTATTGTCAGTGCTGTTATTGTCCTGTTCTGTGTTCTTGTAAAGTGGAAAGAGTGCAGAACTGGAAAGGACATTGAAGATCAATGACTGAACCCCTAAATTTCACAGATAGAGAAGAAATTTCAGGATGACAAAAATGGCAGCTACCTATCTCACGCATTGTGCCGTTCTTAGGCCCATTTCTTATGCACGTAGGCAGTGTTGCATAGTGGGTAGAGAGTTACACGGGCAGTCTGAGAGGCCAAGTACTCCAATGCCATCTCAGATACTTACTAGCTATGTTTGTTGTTGTTGTGGTTGTTGTTGTTGCTCACTTAGTCATGTCTGACTCAGGACCTCATGGACCATAGCAAATCAATACTGTCTATGCAGGGGTGGGGAAGCTGCGGCCTCAAGGCCACATGTGGCCCTCTAGGTCCTCAAGTGCAGCTCTTTGACTGAATCTAAACTTCACAGAACAAATCTCCTTAATGAAAGAACTTCTTCTGTAAAACTTGGACTCAGTCAAAAGGGCGCACATGAGGACCTAGAAGACAACATGTGGCCTGGAAACCGCAGGTTCCCCACTCCTATTCTATATGATACCTTTTCTCTTCAACTTTTTTATTTTGCTCAAATGAAAATATTACATTATAGCATTACGTTGGCCAGACCATGTCAGGAATTTTCAATTTGGTTCCATTTGGGACATTATAGAAAAAGCACTGACAGACTGAGGGCAAGAAGCGCAGGGCAATGCAGAGGGTAAGGGAACGAGAAGGCCTATCACATGAGGACAGGTTAAAGGAATGAGGGCATTTATCCTAGAGAGAAGACTGTGAGGTGGGGAGGGAATGTGATTGCTCTCTTCAAGAGGGCAAGAGAGAAGAAGGATCACTCGTATCTACTTCGTGGTATAAGGCATCACTCACTCCAAAGTGAAATTGTCTGCTTCAGTAGGTACTCTTGACTTTAACTGGACTTTATTTTTAAAAGAGCTTAGGTGACATGAAGAGAATTCTTATTCCAAGGTAGGTTTAAATGGATGGGCTCAGAGGGCCCCTCCCATTCTAAGCATCTCTAGGCAAATGATTCTTAGATACATCTATCCAGGTCTACCCTTTCTGATGAACTTCAGGGTTACATCTCCAAGTGCCTATTAGACATCTCAATCTTGATTTCCTGTAGACATCTCAAACTCCAGCCATCTAAAACTGAGCTCATTATCTTAGCCTGCCTCCCACTTGCAAGCCCTCACCTCTTCCTACCTTTGCTGTTACTGTTGAGGGCACTGCTATCCTCCTAATCACCCAGGCTCACCACCTAGGGGTCATTTTCAATTCTTCGCTCCCTTTCATCCCCCATATGCACTTAGTTGCTAAGTGCTATCAATTCTAACTTCACAAACTCTCTCATTGATGTCCCCCTTTTCCTTCAAGCCTGTCACCACCCTGGTGCAGATTCTTTTCATGTCATGCCTACCCTTTTGGTTGGTCTCCTCACCTCAAGAACTGGCCTAACCTCCAGTCATCTGTCCAATTGATCTTCCTAAAATTCAGGTCTGACCATTTCACTCTCCTTGTTCAATAAATTCCAATGTTTGCAGATTATCTCCAGGACAAAAATAAAATTAAAATAAAAACTGATTTTTAAAGACCTCCATAGTCTGGCCCTTTCCTGCCCTTCTAGTTTTTTTAATGTCATTGCCCTACATATATTTGGGAGTCCAGTGACTCTGGTTACCTTCCAGTTTCTCACAGAGGCTCCAAACTCCTGACTCCATCCACACTCACCTTCGTCTCCTGGATACTTTTATGTCTTAACCCAAATTCTCCTTTTCGAGATACCTCTTTCTGATCCTCCTTAATGTTAGTGCCTCCACTCCAAAACTATGTTCAACTTATCCTGTTTAGATCTTGTTTGTACATGAGTTGTTTGAAAGTTGGCTCCTCCATGAGACTGTGGGTGCCTTGAAGAAAGATATGGGTTTTACCTTTTTTGGTATCCCCAGTACTTGGCACAGTGCCTGGAACATAGTAAGTACTTAGTAAATGCTTGTTGACTTGACTTGACCTTCTACAATTTGGTTATTCTGAGCTACAAGTGAAAGTGAGACATTCCAAGAGGTCTTGGTTAATGCTTACTTGGCTCTCAAAAAAATGTACAAATGACACATTTACAACTTTAATATATAATATTAACATTTCTCAATTACTTTATCAAGGTAATCAATAAAATAATAAATAAACCCTGATTTGTAGTGAGTTGTAAATGCTTACACTAAAAATTTAACAATTGACTATCAAAGGTTAGCCTGAACTGACTCTAGCATACCCTCCTCATTCCTGAATACTGGCTTCCCTGATTTCCTTTAAGATTCACCTCAAATGGATCTTCTTCATAAGTCTCTCGTCTTCCCATACCTTACTTCCTTCTCTTCTCTCACTTCTGTCTTCCTTCAGTTTATCTATGTTCTTCTGTTTCTTGTCTCTGTCCCTACCTGTCTCTCTCATTTTGTGTCTGTCTGTCTGTCTTTATTTATGTATGCATGTATGTATGTATATACACCCATATATGTGGCTCCACATACCTGTGGCTCCAAGAAGCTGTAACCTGCACAGTGGCCACACCCTAGGAAACCATCTTGGCAGATGGACTAAATGAGGTTGGGGATAACCAAGGCTAGGGAAATGTCTTCTTCAAGCAGGTGAAGACTTCCCCAGGGGGAATGGATAGATGAGAACAATTTGTTCCAATGGCAATGAAGGTGGTGGAAATAAGCCAGAGATGTGGAGTGCTTAAATCTTGACCAGACATCAGAAAGACCAGGGTCATCCACTGTATCCTGGGCCATTGCCAGTTATCTTTACTTTTGTCTTGTCACTGGACTTTGATGACCCTGGAAGAGAGAGTGAGGCTGATGACTTCACTTACTGTAGCTCTCTCTCACTTCAATTCATACGAGTGAAGACGTCACCCGTGATGTCATTGCTCATCTTCAGACAATGGACAAACAACAACATGTCTGTCTGTATTTATATATGTATATATATATATATATATATATATATATATATATATATATATATACACATAGGTCTACATATATGTATAAATATGCCTATAATATGCATTTAGTTTTTTGTATGCTATCTTCTCCATTAGAGCAAAAAACATATCGAAAAACCAGCTTTTGTCCTTAGATTTGGAAGATGAGTTATTTTGGGTACAAGCCTATTTCCTTCAATTTTAAGTACAATATGTCGTAATTTTCTTTGATTTATTACTGTAATAATTAATGACTATTAATCTTTTGTCTCCTGTAAATACATTCTGTATTCTTTAATATATGAACCATCTAACTTCCTTCAAAATTTTTGATAGATAATGAAACTCTAGAACTAACTATATATCTGTATAGCCAGAAAATGAGGTTTCTGTCTGATGACATACTTTGGATTCTATCCATTTATATATTCCCACTCTTTCTAGTATGCCCCAAAAATTCTTATATAATTTCCCACAAAGTGGTCTTAAGTTTGCTGCTCCATTGTGTTGTTCATCAATCCGATAATTTTCATATTATGTACTTTGATCTGTTAGCACAGGGAATTTCTTTGCCTTGCAGAAAATTCAATTATTCTTTTAATTTTGTTGTTTTTGGATTTGGCTCTAAAATTTATTGTTCTGTTGATATGGTTATGGTCTGTTTCTTTCATTCCCTTTTTTCAGATTCTACAACATTATTGAAATTTTCCACTGAGATTTTCCACAATTTCTTCTAAATATCATCTTGTACTGAAGAAGGGAAGTGGCAAAGAATAATCAGAAAGACAAAAGCTCCAAGCATCAAAAGATTGTGTAGAGTCCTTCAAGCAAAATGATGAAAGGACCTAGAAAATCCAGTAACATTCTAAACAAATCTAACCAAGATAAATTGCTAGAAGATGACTGTATTATTTCCATTATATGTTATATTCTCCCAGTAGAACAAAAGTTCTCTGAGGGCAAGTACCACCTGGTTTTTATCAATGTAGTCCCAGAGTCTAGAACAGTGCCTTGAACATAAGGTAGGCATTTAAAATGATTTAATTCTGTGTGATAAGTCTGATATAGGTCATTTTATCCCTAGATTCTCTCACAATGGAGTAAAATTGTCAGACACATGAGCATTAATTTTTTGCTAAATTGTAGTAGATACGTAGTACATATGTGTCTTTTTGGTAGTTTGGTGAAGGATACTTGCTACTAAGAGAAAATAAAAGAAAGACTGGGTCCCTGAAATTTGATAGTTTTCAGGGAAATCAGTCATCTTGCTGATATTTGAAGACAGAAAGAAGATGGAATCATAGATCAACCAAAGACTAAATAAATTGTCATGCTTTCTTTGTCATCTTTTTTATCTCCTCGAGTTCAAATCTGGCTTTAGACACCTATTACCTATGTGATTTTGGACAAATCACTTAATTATGTTTGCCTCAATTTCTTCATCTGTAAAATGCTCTGGAGAAGGAAATGGCAAATCATTTCAGTATCTTTGCCAAGAAAACCCCAAAAGAAGTCACAAAGAGTTGGATATGCCCGGAACGAACGAATATTACCTTTTTTTATCTCCTGTTTCTCCTATATCCTACTTCTTTCATTTCTATCAATAGATTTCATTGATAAAAAAGTAGGTAAAATAAGAACAGAAAAAAGGAATTTAGATAGAGAAGTATATCCTTCTAAGTCTAGGACTCCTCTGCAGTCAAAACATTGTAGATCAATTATAGATATTATATATACATATATGTATGTATGTATGTATATTACATCATATTGCTATATAGCATGTACCAAAATACAAATGTCTGGTAACTTTTACAAAAAAATCTGGAAGATTATGTATTCTGTTTAGCATCCATCAGCTACAGCATTATGTAACTAACATGTCAATATTACATTACAGAAATTCAAAGAACCACATTAAATTTTAGAGTTGACAGGGACCTCAGATGCCATCTAGTTCAACCTCTACTCAAAAGCATATGTGTGTGTGTGTGTTTGTGTGTGTGTGTGTGTGAAACATTCCCAGCAAGTCTTTATCCAATCTCATCCTGAAGAACTCCAACAAAAGAAACCCACCCAATTACTTCACCTAAGCCCCAAATCCTAGTAGGAAGGTGTTATTGTCATTCCCTTTTTATAAATGAGAGAACTGAGATCCAGAGAGTTTAAGTGATTTATTGATGATCACACAATCTATGTCATAGATAGGATACAATCCCAGACCTTTCCTGACTTCGAATCCATTATATGATGCCATTTTTAACAGAATGGTACTTTAGATCTGTTATCTCACTTGATCCTCATAACAACCCTTTGAGGAAGATTCTATTGTCATTCCCAACTTAAAGATGAGGAATCTGAGGCAGGGTCCCAAAGCTGTTGAGTGTCTGTGGTAGGATTCAAACTCATGTCTTCCTGACTCCAGGTCCAGTGCTCTGCACAATGAACCACCGAGCAACATTTTAGCTTTGATTGGACTCTGAGAAGGTGACAATTTCAACGGACCTTAGTTTCCTTAACTGTAAAAAGAGGGGGCTGAATTAAAATCCTTTAAGGTCAATCTCAGTTTTAAATCCAATGATCTTGTGAATGTGTGCCTGTATTTTTGTAAGTAGAAAAAGTTAAACCTCAGATGGTAGAAATAGAAAATTGATATCATTTTCACAAATCCTTTAAAATGAGTTTAATCTCTTATGTTCTTGCTTTGCTCCATTCAAAAATCGTCACAGCCCAGACAAAGATATTCTGCCGAGAAGGCTCTTCACTGAATAAAATTAGATATAACTAGAGAACTTGACCTTCCCTGTGCATGGCAGCCTTCATGTCAGCTACACAGACTAAAGTAGATGTACTGAAAAGTTAATTGAGAAGAAATTATGGCAATTGAGAAGAAATTAAAGTCATCAGAGGAGGAGAGGCAGTAAGAGAATAAATAATGCTATAAAAATAAAATGAAACTTAAACTTTTCAGAAATTCAGAAATAATAGATTTCTGAAGACATTCTTTAGTGGGAAAAATCAAACCTTCACTTGATCTATCCATCTCCTGTAGCTATTACCTTATAACTTTCCTGCCTTTTATAGATAAACTCCTTGTGAAGGTCATCTACGATAGAGACCTCCATTCCCCCTACATTCACTATGTTCTTGACTATTGTGTTGTCTAAATTCTGACTTAATTACTCAACTGTAACTGCTCCCTCCAAAGCTACCAGTGATCTCTTAAATGTCAAGTCTAAAGGCCTTTTCTTTATCCTCTTCGACTTCTCTGCCGCCTTTGACACCATTGATCACCCTCTTCTCCTTGACATTCTTGAGTCTCTCAGTTTTCAGGACTCTACTCTCTCCAGATTGCCCTTCTACTATCTAACCACTCTTTCCCAGTCTGCTTTGCCTGATCTTTAGCCTATCCATGCTCACTAACAATGACTGTCCCAGAGGCCTCTGTCCTGGGCCCTCTTTCTTTTCCTTCTATGCTATTTCACTTGATGACATGATTTTGCTGTTGTTGAGTTGTTTTAGTCATGCCCAAGTCTCCATGACCCTATTTGGGATTTTCTTGGCAAAGATACTGGAGTAGTTTGCCATTTCCTTCTCCAGCTCATTTTACAGATGAGAAAACAAGGCAAACAGGATTAATGACATTATCAGGGTCACACAGCTAGGAAGTGTCTGAAGCTGCATTTGAACTCAGGTCCTTTTGAGTCCAGGATGAGTACTCTATCCACTTTGCCACCTACCTGCGCCTTGATATCATTAGGCTCCATGGATTCAATTATTCTCTTCTATGTTGCTGATATGCAACTCTACTTATCTAGCCCTAACCTCTCAGCTGACCTCCAGTCCTACATCTGCTACTACTTACTAGCCATCTCAAACTCCCTGCCCCATGGAGATCTTAATCTGGACCTGTCCAAAACTGAACTCATTGTCTTTCCCTCAAACTCTCCCCCTTCCAAACTTCCCTATTACTACTGAGTACGTGACCATTCTCCCAGTTCCCCAGGCCCACAACCTACTTATTATCCTTGACTATTCACTTTTTCTCACTTTCGGTATCCAATGACCTGCCAAAATTTGTTGACTTTTAATTTGAAACATCTCTCACACATGTCCCTTTCTTTCCTTTGAAACTGCCACCACCCTGGTGGTGCCCTTATCCTCTCATATCCAGACTATTGTGATAGTCTTCCGCTCTTGCAATAGGAAAAGATTTACCTGTCCCAATTCTCAGCTCCCTCCAGTCCATCCTCCACTCACCTGTCAAAGAGATTTTCCTAAGGTACAAGTCCAACAATGTCACCCCACTCAATAAATTCCAGTGTTTCTTTCTCTCACTTCTAGGATCAAATAGAGAATCCTCTGTTTGGTGCCTCAAAGCCCTTCATAACCTGCATGCCTCCAAATCTTTCCAGTCTTCTTATACCTTACGTACAAATGTTATAACATAACCTGCACTCTTCCACACCTTTCCAATCTTCTTACACCTTATACTCAACATGTCTCCATCACACACATACTCTTTAATCCAGTGGCACCAGCCCATCTGCTGTTCCTTCAATCAGACACTCAATCTTTCCAGTCAGGCATTTTCTGTGGCTATGCCTTATGCCTGGAAAATTCTCCCTCTTCATCTACACTTTGTGGCTTTCCTACCTTCCTAGGCATCCCAATTAAAATCCTACCTATTACGAGAAGCCTAGCCTTACCCCCTCTTAATTCTGTTGCTTTCCCTCTGTAGGTTCTTTCCCATTAATCCTGCATGTAGCTTGTTTTTAGAAGTTTTCTGCCATGTTATCTCCCCCATTAGACTGTGAGCTTTTTGAAGGGAAGGACTATGTCTTTTACCCTTTTGCACATACCCAGTGCTTAACACAATGCCTAGTGTATAGTGAGCACTTAATAAATATTGACGGACTGACTTATTGTTAGGTCTAGGACCACTCTGGCTATTAATCTTTTCAGCATTGATAGTATGGTATAGGTGTCCCATATTTTGCCAGTTATCTTTCTCTGTAGGTACAACTGTTATTGACAGCTGTAGACTACACATACATACAAATACATGTATATGTATGCATACATGTATATACATATATGTGTGTATGTATATGTGCATGTATAGATGTATGTGTGTATATGTATATGTATGTATGTATGTATGTATGTATGTGTATATATATATATAAAGATATAAGATATAAAATTTAATGGCTTGAATTCTTTTCCAACTTTCTGCCAGAACTGTTGAGTTGTTATAGCCAGCAAACATTGTCTGAGCCTATGTGAGTCACACAAGCCCAGAGCGCTGATGATAAAAAACAGAACAACTTTCATCCTCAGGGCTGCTTGGTCCGAAGGAACCCTGTGAGCCCTCATACCAGATGATTCTGATTGATGAACTTACTCCTAGACTGGTCCTCCACCTTAAACAGCTCTAGAAGGCTTCATTTATTTCTTCTGCTGTTTATTTCTCTAATATGTCATTTAGTTTTCAATGTTGGATACTCTCTTAGAAGAGTGATACCACTTCTACCAAGGACAAGGAAACTTCATGACCAAAGCTAGGTCCATCCAATGGCCGTAGCTCAGAAAGGAAGGAATCAGGAGCTATTGGCATCAGCATCTCAGGGCAGGAGGAGAAGCCCAGCAACAGCTCTAAAGGCAGAGAAGAACAACCATGAGAAATAGTTGGTTTCTGTGAGCTTGAACCAGAGACATGATGTAGCTGCCATGTAGCCCCAGGATCCTAATTTGTCCAGGAGAATTCCCCCTCCTGTCAGTGGTATGGCAATCTTGGGGAGATTGTATTTCCTCCTACATGGGAGGATTTCTCCTTGTGATTTTCTTTGTTATTCTGTCCTGATTTAAGGTTTACTATTTGATTTGTGTGTGTTAACCAGATGGTGGAAAATCCAGGGATGAGAGCACAAATGTATTTGCATGACTCTGATAATCCAAAGAACGTCTGTATTTTGGAAATAGCAAGAAGTCCTGGAGGGATGAGAGGCTTTTGTTTTATTTGTGACTCTAGGGGTATTGCTCAGTCATTTCAGCTGTGTCTGACTCTTTGTAACCCCATTTGGGGTTTTCTTAACAAAGATACTGGAGTCATTTGCCATTTCCTTCTCCAGCTCATTTTACAGATGATGACACTGAGGCAAGCAAAGTTAAGTGACTTTCCCAGGGTCACACAGCTAGCAAGTGTCTGAGGCTAGATTTGAATTCAAGGAGATGAGTCTGCCTGACTCCAGGCCTGGCACTCTATCCACTGTTCCAACTAACTAGGGGGCATTGTTGATATTCCACAAATGGACTTTGCTAACTCAGTCTTGAATCTTGAATTGGTAGAAAGTGAAAAAGATATTTTTGAGGAGGCTGGAGGACTTTCTGGTGCTTCCTGATCATTCAAATGGCTGTTCTTTCTTCTGACAAGTTCAATATTCCTAGTGAATCTATCGTTATCATACATCTGCCAAGGACCTTTTCTACCTTTTATCAATTATCTGTTTTACCATTAGCTTGATCTAATAGGCAATTTCTACATACTACTCCAACAAGAGATTAAAAAATTGAAAATAAAAATCAGTCAACTTGCCAGCTGTTCTAGTTACAAGATGCCTGATAATTGACTTTTTCCACTGAATTGACTGATTTTTGAGTCGCTTTTTGTTTCTTGGATTGATTGAATTATCCAGTCATTCTGTCGTCATGAGACCCCAATCACAAGAGAGTTCTTGCGTTCGTTGGATATGGTAGGAACCTGACTTCCATTTCTGAAGGCTTACTCAGTCTCATGGGAAATTTAATTCACACAGCTGAAGCTTTCAGTGTACAGGTGCCTGTTTCAACTTGGTGATGTACAGGCTAGAGTCATGAAGACCTGAATCCAAATTCTCCCTCTGATGCTTGTTAGCTCTGTGGCTTTGGCTAAGTCAACCTCAGGTTCTACATCTATGAAATGAGAATTGTTTTAATAACTACTTCACTGTCAGGATCCAAAAATTTAAAATCCTATGTAAATATTAGCTATTTTTAAATGAATATTATAATTCTCTAGGTCAATCTCTCTCTACCCTTTTCCTTCCCAGGAAATTGGAAGTACTGTATTCCAAGATTTGGCAATCTCAGCATTTTAGAGTTCTTGTTGTTTCATCATTTTTCAGTCATGTCTGACTCTTTGTATCCCCATTTGGGGTTTTCTTGGCAGTGATGCTGATGATGTTTCCTTCTCCAGCTCATTTTGGTGAAGAACTGAGCCAAAGAGGGTTAAGTGATTTGCCCGGTGTCACACAGCTAGTAAGTATCTGTCTGAGGCCCAATTTGGACTCAGGAAGATGAGCCTTCCTGACTTCAGGTCTGGTGCTCTATCCACTGCACCGCCTCACTGCCTCTTTTAGAGTTAGAATCATCTAAAAAGCATGAAGACTGCTCACCAAAGCCCTGCCTGAAGCACTTGGTCACCAGAAAATCAAAAGTTGTGAATTTTGTCTTGGTCTCACCTTTTAAAAAAATTATGAAAGAGAATGGGAAATTGGGCTTATTCCTACAGTAATAATAGCTAGCATTCACATAGGGTTGTACAAATACAGTTCATTCTTTATAACAACTCTGGCTGGTTAAGTGCTATTATTATCCACATTTTAGAGTTGAAGGAACTGAGGCAGAGAGATCAAATGAATTGTCCAAGGTCACCCAACTAGAAAGCATCCAAGGTGGGATTTGACCTTAGATCTTCCTCACTCTAGCTACAGTGTCCCCTCGCTGCCTCACTATATGAAACCATGCTAGAAGAATCTTCTAAAATCAATTTATTACCTTCTCCTTACCTTAATTTAAGGATAGGATAAGCAAAGTTTCCTGTAGGGAGTGAATATTTTAGGCTATTTGAATAGTTAATTGAAGTTTATTTCCTCTTTCAAATCTGCAAAAAGGTATTTACCTAATCACTGACATTGTTCCCAATCATATTACATAGAATCATAGACTAAAGGACAAAGGAAACTTTAGAGGTCATTCAGTCCCCCCATCTCATTTCACAGAAAACTAAGACCTACAGAGATCTAGTGACTTATCCCAGGTCACACAGCTAACACTTGACAAAGGCAGGATTTGAACTCAGGTCCACAGATTGTACATCCATCAATCTTTCCACAACACCACCCTGTCATTGTGGCTTGAATGGCTTTACTGTTGTTGTCCTTTGTCCTTTGTTTTTTTTGAAGAGGACCAGTGACATCATGGGGTAATGTCTTGACTCATGCGTAAATTGTATTTAAGTGAGGCAGAGTTGCACAAAGTCGTGAACTTCACTGTCTCTTCCAGAGTCTTCAGACCATTGGCAAGACAAAAGTCAGGATGACTGGTGATGGCCTGGAATGCAGTGGATGACCTTGGCATCTTCGAGGTCTGACTAAACTCTAAGTGCTCCACAATACTTGCTTCAGCTGCCTTTATGACCTTTGGAACAGATTGTTCTCATTCATTCATTCCACTGGGGGAAAGTCTTCACATGCTTGAGATAGACAGCCCCCTAACTCACCAATGCATTTGAGGCCTGTTGGTTACCCTCAACCTGGTTTAGCCCATCTGCCAAGATGGTTTACTGGGCTATGGCCACAATACAGGCTACAGACTCTTGGAGCCACAGGTAAAGGTTGAGTGCCAGGTGGATACCAAAGGTAGATGAGCAGACCTGAAAAAAGCTCTAAGACGTTCTAATCCTCCTGAATGTGCCGTACTACCTCATTCTTTATTACAATTCTCTTGGCTCTCTCTAGGGCTAGCAAAATATCCAAATGAATCTTCCAGCCTTTTCTTAGTCAGGACTGATTAATTTTGTTCTTAATCTGTGAAAATTCTCTTTTGTATTTTAATTTGAGGAATCTTTATGTGTTTCTGGTCATCCAGACAGTTAGGAAACAGGCATTTATTAAGCTCTTCCTATGTGCCAGTCACCATGCTAAACTCTGAGGAAGCAAAGAGGGGAGGAAAGAGCAGTCCTTGCCCCTGGAGGAGCCTATTCTAAATGGGAGAGACAGCAGATTAATAGCCCAGTAAATAAACAATATAAACAGTGTAGTGGAAAGAAATGTGAAGGGGAACATATTAGCAGTCCATATGCTTTCTGAAGACCACAAAATTCATTTTGGTCAGAACAATAAATCATTTCTGAAAAGGTCACAATGTGCTTATATATTGTCAAAAAAAATGGAGTTACCTCTGAGAACTCAGCTTTCTATTCATCTTCTTTGAAATATGTCATGTGGTTATCTTTACAATTAAAAAAATACAGTCATATCTGCTTAATATTTTTATTCACTTTATTGTACAATTGACTTTTATTTAGTGGTTTAATTTACTTTTAAATGTCTGCTTACATGTGATAAAAAGGATTCCATTCTTGGTCAAACAGTATAGCTTACAAGTTTTTGTGCTCATGACAAGGTGTCATGTGTGAGATTGTGCACCAGGTTCAAAGAGAGTTCTCTGGTGTATATGTTAAGTAATAATGAAAAAGTAAACCCAACTCCTGAATCTGAACTAAGCTGTACCAACACCCTGTCCAGTACTCAGGTTTTACTGGGTACTGAGTCCAGGACAAGAGGACTGCTGCGCCATCTAGTGGTTTTACTTATCAAGTACTACCCAAAAAGATTTCCATTTTTATTTTGAATTTTTAAATTGGAATTAATTCTGATCTTTGGTGCAGATATATACTTTCCCTACTGAACTTATTGCTATCTATGGACCTTTAGCAACTATTATATGAATGAAGAACCTCATGGAATAAAGGGAAGGTTAGAACACAGTGCCTTGCCCCTCTAGACCACCACTGATGGCTAATAGGATCATAGATCTGGGAGGGTACTCAGAGGCCATCTAATCTGATCCTCTCAGGTTTCAGATGAAGAAACTGAGGCCCAGAGCAGTTGTCAGTAAGCATGTATTTAATGCTCACTGTGTGCAAGACACTGTGCTAAACAATTCAGATTTCTAAAATGCTTTATGGTTTGCAAAGTGATATATACATTTAAATACATGTATATGTAGGTATATGTGTGTTGTTGCTGTTGTTTGGTTGTTTCAGTCATGTCTGACTCTTTGTTACCTCATTTGGGGTTCTCTTAGCAAAGATACTGAAATGATTTGCTATTTCCTTCTCCAGCTCATTTTACAGATAGGGAAACTGAGGCAAATGGGGTAAGTGATTTGCCCAGCTGGTAAGTGTTCCTGACTCCAGGTCCCAGCATTCTACCCACTGTGCCACCTATATGTAGATAAATCTGTGTTTGTGTATGTACCTATGTATAAATGCATGTATCTGTGTATGTGTATGAATCTTTGTATAAATGCATGTATGTAACAGGGATAACTCTGTCCTCTACTGCCTGAAGATTAGGCATATTATATTCTACTTTTTCAGGATCCCCTGGTATCCTATGGGGAATGAGATGGGCTTGGCGGTATCTAGTTTCTGCCGTTGGCTCAAGACTCCATTGCCTCTGCCCCCTCCCCAATTGCAGGGATCCTCAGAATTCCAATTCAATCACTTAGTAGTCAGATTAGCTTTTACAAAGAAATTTTTACTTCAAAGACATAGCAAGAACAAACAAAATGCCACTATTCCCAATACCTGGGAAGGGGGGCAAAATCCTCCCCCGTGTGCCAGAGTCCCTGGGTAGGGAAGGTGAATTAGATTTCACAGTTTAGACATGTCTCTGCATATCATTAGTCCCATCAAGTTTCAAATCCAGAGACTCACCTGTTGTGGGGGCTGTGAACTGAGACCCTGGCTCCTCAAGGCTCCCTTACTGGCCTGGCAGCAACATCTGGCCTGGAATCATGCTTTCAAGGTGCCATGACTTCAGCTCCCAGATCTTGGGAATCCAATCCCTGTACACAGAACTGAAAAGGACAAAGGAATAAAGACCAGAATCTGAGTGTATTTCTTGGGGCCATAGGACCTAGGGGGAGGGGAAAGGTGGCCGTGCCCCCCCCCTCCAATTAGTGTACAATGCTTCTATTATGAAGGAACGAGACCTTTACTTTTGGATGGCACTGGAAAGAGAGACTGTCCCTGTTTGTTAGCTTTAAAGCCTCAGAAAGCACTGGGTTTTCAGCCAATGGAAAGGGGCTGCTTTCACCCATTTCTTACCTAGCCTTAGTCAAATAGACCTATTAAAAACCTTAGCTTAAAAGGGCCAAGGTCTCCACTGCATCCAGGGCCATCTCCTGTTATCCTGGCCACTGGACCCAGATGACTCTGGAGGAGAAAGTGAGGATGGTGACTTTGCACAGCCTTGCTTCACTTAAATACAGCTTGCATGTCATGACATGACCTCCCTGATGTCATGGTCCTCTTCGGGAATGAAAAACAAACCACAACAACAATATGGGAAAGCAGGATGCCTTCTAGCTTAAGTAGGTCTCTGGTATCTCCCATATTAGTACCTCCATCTTAGTGGATCTGGGCTTGTACCAAAGCCTCATGAATATGCAGATTCAAGTGTATGTATACATGCATATATGTATATGTATTTAGACTGAGATTTAAAGTGATAAAATATAAATTTATGTAAATATACATATATGTACATGATACATACGCATACACATACATGTGTGTATGTATATGCACACAAACATATTTACATGAGTAATACATAATGGGTATATATGTATAATATGTATATATATACATACAATATACTTAAACATACACACACGTATATATTGTATATGTATTGTGCATATGTACCCACACGTAGAAAGATATGAGTGCATATTTGTGTATTTACTATGTATTCATTTTTTTCCAGTCAGCAACCATGTGAGGAAGATCTTACTGCTATTGTACTATTATCATGGCCATTTTAGAGATGAGGATAATCTCAGGGAGATTAAGTGACTTGCCTAGGGTCATAGAGGTAGTCAAGTCCAAGGCAGAATTCAGACTTCTTTCTGACTCCAAGCCCCAACACACTCTCCCCTATTCATAAGCCCTTAAAGTAGTGAATAAGAAGCAGGGTATGCTGGAAGTTAGAGTCACAGCATGCAATTTCTAGGCTAGGTGCTATAGGAGGGCACCCAGCACTGCAGCATTAGGAGGAACAGAGTATTACAAATGCAGAAGAACATGGAAAGAAACGAAATCTCTACATTGTCCTGTGGAAAAGAAAAAAGGGATGACCAGCACGTGGAGCTTGTGGTCAAGTTAGGAACTGAATATTCCTTAGACTTCCAGTGTAGTGTCCTTAGCCCAGAACAAAGTGAAAACAATGAGAATGGTGTTTGGGAGGGCATCCAGTGTCAGAGAAGAGGAGAAAGGTGAACGATAGAGAAATACTACCAGGGGGAGAATGCATAGTGAACATGGGGAACTCTGCATCTGGCTTAAAAAAAAACATTCTATTTAGTTAAACATTAATGGAGGAAAGAAGAAAGCTCAGCAGGGGTTCTCTTAGCAAAGATACTGAAATGATTTGCTATTTCCTTCTCCAGCTCATTTTACAGATAGGGAAACCTTCAAGAGGCAAACAGAGCTAGGAAGCATTCAGGAGAGCCAGAGGAGAATTGGGTCTCCTTCTATGAAAGTTGGGTAAAGAAATGAAATCCTAGGTCACACATTATATAGCCTCTACCCCATGGGACATCTTTCCTTATAACTCTGGATGCTGGCACTAATGGCTATATTGAGCCAGATTTTAGGAATGAAAGGATACAAGAGACTTGGATAGTTAATCAACATAATGTATCTTTGGAGTGAGATCATGGTTCGCACTTACATAGAACTTTAAAATTTACAAATTACACATCATATGTCATCTCAGGGGACCCTCACAACAACCCTGTGAGGTAGGTGCTGGACTAAGTTGCTTTCCCAGGCTGAAATTATACCCCTATTAATGAACAATATTGACATTATTTTTAAACTGTATTTATGTTATTTTGAACTTAAATAAAATAAGCATTTCCATTACATAGTAAAATAGAAGGAAAAGAGATGATTGTACATGAAACTGCAAATATATTGTGTGCAATTTGCTATTACTTTTAAATGTATAATAAAGTTATCATGTAACTTTCTTTCCCCCCCTTTTTTCTTCCCTTCTCACCTCACCCCAGAGACAGCTGCCATTAGACCCAAATGTATTTGTGTGTATATACATACACACATGTATACATATAGATACATGTATGTGTATATACATATATACATGTATATATACATAGATAATATATACAAGTGTGTAAAACCATTCTACACATGCTTCTATTTATCAATATTGATTTTAACATATATTTCACACCTGGAATATCTGGATCAGAATCTTACCACTCATAGTTACTATGCAACCCTGGACAACTCACTTAGCTTGTTAGAACCTCAGTTTCTGTATCTGTGGAATGGAAATAATATTAGCTCTTACTTCACTGGATTTCTGCGAAAAATCTATGAAATGATTCATGTAACATTCTTTGCAAAACAGGTGTTTTGAGAGGAGCAACTGAAGCAGGTGAATAGAAGTTATACCTTCCAAGTTGAAAACTAGATTGCAAATCCCATCATGCCTTCTTTTGTCTGGTTCCAGTTCGAGTTCCAGGGGGAGGTACCACTAGATGGAGCCCATGTTTTCCAAGAGCTGTCCTAAATATCCCACGAGCATAAAGTACAAGAGGAGTATTTTCTAACTGGTTAATCACTGTGCAGTAGCTGTTAGAACCATTCGTTAGACTGATATGCTACAATTCCTTAGATACTGCAATCTATTTTAAGAAACAAAGGGGTTTTTCCCCCTCAATCCTCATTTATCTTTCTGCAGAAGTATGTAGAGAATGTGTCTTTATGGCCAGCAGGAATACCAGTCTATTTAAGGAAATTAGCCCTAATTTGAACTGACTTCCTGAGACAAACACAATCAATAACTTCGGAGTCTTACGCCAAAGGAAAAACAGGGTAAATGGTAGCATTGTTTGAATTGAATCAGATGAACTATCCAATGGGCAAAGACCTAGGGATGCAATATCTGCTTTAAAAGTGTTTGTCAGGAAATTCTTTGGGAAACAGGAACATTATCAAATATATTTGTTAGAAATGAGTAGTTCAGTATGTATGTGTGTGTATGTGTGTGTATCTGTGTGTGTGTCTGTGTGTCTGTGTGTGTCTGTGTCTGTGTGTATCTGTGTGTGTGTATGTGTGTTCGGTCTTGTCATGAATCTGTTTAAATGTGCCATTCAGCCAGTTCTGGATAAATTTAGAAATCAATAAAATCTCATTAAGCTTTAGAAATATCAAAGGGCCTTCATGATCTTCTAGGCCCTAGGAGAAGTGACATAAAGGATGGCATTATGCAGGATGATAGGATCCTAGAATAGGATCCTATCCACTATGCATATGAGGAGTCTAACATCCAGGGAATTTTGTGACCTCCTCAATGTTACACAAGCTGTAACTAGAAAAGCCAGAATGAATCCAGCAACCTTTGAATCCAGATCTCAGATAGGCGTATTACAAGAAAATATTTGGGGGGATGGGGAGATAGAGAATGAAGTAAGAATGAAGCATAATTAATACATAGCTCATATATTCCACTGGTAGAAACATGTCAAGAGATTTAAAGGAAGGCGCACAGAATACCTGTTGGGGTAATGGTGGTAGGACATGGGCACAAGCCCCAGTCAGTCAACCAATAAATAAACATTCATTAAGTATCTCTTATGTGCCAGGAACTGCATCAAGTACTGGTTGAAAAGCTGTGGCTCAATTGTTATCTGCAATGTGGGAGATCATGGGCCAATCCAGATGTCAAAGAACAGAGATTTCACTCCTTTTATTACAGATAAAGATTTTCTTTTGAATTGGTAGAATAGAAAAACTGAATCCGTGGTGGTAAGATTCTCCAAAGAAACAAAAAGACACAAATACATAGAAATAAAGGACAGTCTGTTGCAAGAGCAGCAGAAAACAATAGCATTAAAGTAACACATGATTTCTACCCAAACAAAGCAGAATAACAGTGAGGAAAATGAACCAGTAGCTCTTAAAGAGAGAGCTTATCACAAAGATAAAATACAAACTTCTTAAATCCACATTTAAGGTCCTCAACAAAAACCCCTGTTCAGTGTACAGTGCCTTGCACATAATAGGTATCCAATAAATATTCGTGGTTAGAGTGAATTCTTTCTACTGAAAATCTTAGGCCTCACACACAAGCTTTTGCCCAGAGATCTAGAGGAGGAATGCCCCCACAATGCCCCACTCCATCTCTCCCTAGCTCCATGTTGGCTTATTATGGCTTATCACATCAGATATTCTCTCATCTCCCACATCTGGGTCTTTTGCTATCTGCCCACATCAGAACTTCCCACCTCATGATTCTAGATATTTCACAGCACAGTCTCTTCCAAGTTACCTCCCAATTCCTCGAAATTCCCTTAGGAAGTCAGGAGTGGGGTTATTCAAATTAACTAGGACTGCATATGGAAACATCTGGGGGTGGGCACAGATGCCTGGAGTATTGCTATGCACTGGGGAGGGGTGGAGTGAGAGATTTTACAATTCCCATTATATCCATTATTACTGTAGAGTTACACTACACATGTGATGACCAGTAAATTTTTCTTAGCCAAAAATTAGAGTATATGGGCTGAAAAAAAAGATATTACACTTTTTGTAAAGTGTCATTAAAAGTGTAATTTGTTTTATTAACTCTGTACTATCCTAGAAAACCTTGGTTGTCTGAGTTCCATAAATATATAGCACTATAGACTCAGGGGTTAAGACTTGATCTGTAATCTAGCTATGACATGACAAGGTGCTTTGCAAAAGGGGTTTCAAACCCTGGATGCATGCCCAGAATTTTTATAGAAATCACCAGTGGTGTAAGATAGGTATTTGGTTAGTTTTATGAACTATTTTAAATACTCAAGCCTCCCTCTCTCTCCAAAGGCAATTTACAGACTCCTACTTCTGATGCTTTCGTTGCAGTTGAAGTTATAAAGCTGAAACCCAAGGCAACTAAATTTTAGAAAATGTAGACATTAGGGTTTAGTGCTAGCTGGGGAAAATAATACACAGCCTTTCATGGTACAAAGGACATAGTCCTCAGAAGCAAACTTGGAAAAATATGTTCTTCTCAGGCTGGAAGTCTTAAGCTAGAGGAAATTATAAGCTATCAAGATTCATTTAAGTAATTTCTCCACTCTGACCCTCAGTAGACATAGTATATTTGGCCAACTCAAAAATGAAATTGATCTCAGGTGGGAATGGTGGCTTACCATTAATAACTGAATGAGAAATTGAATGGCTAAAATTGGTATGAATTTTCTTCTTTGGAATCCAGTCAGTGATGACGAATAAATAAATCCATGATCATTTCCCCTTTAACTTCTCTCCTACTCAAAACCTACTCATGCAGGGTTCTAACTATTTTGAGCGACTGGAAAAGGTCAGATGTTAAACTGCTAAACGTCGATTTCTTTTTTGATCTTTCTTTGCCTGAATGAAACCTATTACAGATGGCCACCATAGCCTGAGGAACTCTGCAGCTTTGAAACTCAGATCCAATCTAACGTATTCATTCAAAACTCTCTCGTTCAATTCAGGTGATACTTTTTTTTTCAGTTCAACACAGAAAAGATCTTCCACTGTCAACTGCACTTTTGTTTATAAGTAGTTAATTTTCAAGTGAAGGTTTTTCACCTTTGTTTGTAGAGTTGTTTTTTTTTCTTTCGCTGTTGCTGTGACATAGATATAAACTTCCAGATCACTTTATGTGCTTTTGTTATTTTGTTGAGTTTTTTCAGTCATATCTGACTCTTTGTGACCCCATTTTGGATTTTCTTGGCAGAGATACTGGGGTGGTTTGCCATTTGCCTCTCCAGCTCATTTTACAGGAAACTGAGGCAAACAGGATTAAGTGACTTGCTGGGGGTCACACATCTGTTAAGTGTCTGAGGCTGGATTTGAACTCAGGTCTCCCTGATCCCAGACACATTTCTACCCACTGTTCCATCTACCTGCAAAAAGTTGAAGGAAGTTAGCCTAGCAGTTGCTCTTACTGAGTCATTTCAGTCACATCCTACTTTTTGTGACCCCATTTGGGTTTTTCTTGGCAAAGATATAGGAGCATTTGCCGTTTCCTTCTCCAGCTCATTTTACAGATAAGGAACTCATAGAAGCAGGGTTAAGTGACTTGCTCAGGGTCACACAGCTACTAAGTGTCTGAGGCCTGATCTGACCACATGAAGATGAGTCTTCCTGTCTCCGGGCCTGGCACTCTACCCACTTTGCCACCTAGCAGTCCTTTATGTGCTTACTTGGATTTAAAAACATAAACTCTTGTTTGCCTCATCCTATGCCTCCTCATAGATAGCATCCAACATCTGCTTTTAATTATTGGCCCAGTGGCTTCAGAGGATGAACATAGCTATGTTCCAAGAGACCTATTATAAGAAAATGGGAGGTAGCCATGCTGTAGTGAAAAAACCCAGTTTCAATTCCTGCATCTTTTTTATGTATATATAACATTGGAAGAAATCATTTAATTTCTTAGGCCCTCCGTTTCCTCATCACATTCTAGAACTCTAGTCATTATTTTCCTATCTCTGAAACCTATTAACCTGTGGAATTGGGTACCAAATGGTGATTTTTTATCTTTTGATGGGAATAAGCAGCCCATGAAACTCTCAATAAAGGAGCTTAAGAGCTGTGATTGACCCAGGTAGAGGGAGGGGAAAATCCCATTGATAAAAATCACCACTTCCTGGAATTCCTTAATTGATGTATCTAATTTCTTAAAATTCTGAACTTAATGAACATTAAAATTAGCGCTTCCATATACAAAGTTAAACAGGAAAAAGAAGTACCCTTGTAACTTCAAATCTCTCTTACATATTGCTTTTAAGTATATAATAAATTCAACCTGGAACTTTTTTAAAAAAAAATATTCCATTTTACAGGGGCAGCTAGGTGGTGTAGTGAGTAGAGTACCAGCCCTGGAGTCAGGGGGACCTGAGCTCAAATCCAGCCTCAGGCACTTGATACACTTACTAGCTGTGTGACCCTGGGCAAGTCACTTAACCCCAATTGTCCTGCCTTCCTCCCTCCAAAAAAAATCTGTTTTATTTTGTTAAATATTTTCCAATTACGTTTAAAATTTTTAACATTTGTTTTTAATTTTGAGTTCCAAATTCTCTCCTTCCCAGCACCCCTTCCCTACTCCTTGAAAAGGCAAACAATATGACATAGATTATATATGTTGTAACAACAATGCTGCTAGCAACTGCTGTGGAGGTATAAGGCCAATAACACTAGCACACAAGAGGGCTGCTAGCACAGGATATTGGATCTGCTTTTCTAAGGAAAGCAACTTTGAGGGGTTTACAATCTCACTTTAATTAAACATACATATATTGTTCACTTAGTTCGGGGGCAAAAGTCAGCACCCTGAACTTCAGGGCAAATAAAAACAGAAATTACAGAGAAAATAACACAAATCAATAGATAGGCTTCTAATTGTCTTACCATATCAATACATATATAGTTACTAGAGAGAGAAGCACCAACATCTGGGTTTTCAAAGCAGGGGGCCTTCTTAATGGCTACCCGGAGTCTCAACTGGCCAAATACAAGAACTCTCTTCCAATGAGTGAGCCCCAAAACAAAACACCAACCTCTGAGTATATATACTGTTTGCAATCAATCACTCTTGATTCAGTCAGACTCTTGATTCAAACAAAGACAAGACTCAAACGCATTTGATTGTCTTGGTGGTGAGAAGCAGTCTAAAAGAAAAAAACAGCAAAAAGTCCCACTTTGCTTTCCATTACACGTGAACTTATGCAAAACATTTCTATATTATCATATAGTATATCTGCTATGGCATGTAGCACACTATATGTCTTATAGTATGCGTGTACATATATATACACATGCATGCATATGTGTGTATATATACATATATATACATACATGTATGTGTGTGTATATATATATATATAGAGAGAGAGAGAGAGAGAGAGAGAAAGAGAGAAACTTTCAAAGCTATCCTGCTTGTCCGTGTTTCCTTTTGGACTTTTTTACAAGTATTTAAGTATGTCCATCATCCTGCTTTTAATAGGTGAAGTACATGTTATCACAAAAATTTAGAAAAAAAATCTTTTTTTTTCCTAATGTGGAGGGCTTCTGTGAGGTTACTTGTACAAAGCTATTCTTCCTTGATATACGTCCAGAGATGAAACAATGAATTAATGATGTGAAGGCCATCCTAGCTTGTGTAGGAAAGCCTGCCCTGCAGTAAGGAAGAAGGGGAATGAATTGTTTGATTATAGAAACTCTGAGAGATCTTTTCATTCTTCTAAGTTTGCAGTGCTATTTGGGGTAATCATTCCTTCATTAAACTCCTGTCCTGAGCTCCCACCCTCTAAACTTTAGCGTCTCAAGGCACTCAAATCTTGAAACCTTGAATTGTGAACCAGTTGAATGGATACTCATGCTAAAAGAATTGCATGTTTGATGTATTGACATCAGAAAATCACCCAGAAGAATTCCGATGTGACTTGTCAGAATCACTCGACATAGATATAGGCCTAGCCTTTTATCCCATCTGACTGTTCTGATAAAGTAAATTCTCCCATTTAACATACCATACACCTGCATCCACATCAAGTTGGAATGTGGTATGGACTAAGAGGGAAGAGGACTCTTACAGGAACAGGCATTAGAGAATTAGAGAATTTCCTAGTTGGAGGGAACCTCAGTGGCCATTTAATTATCCTCATAGGTAAAAATAATGTTCTCTACAATATACCCCCCAAAAGGGCCATTCAGTCTTTTCTTGAAGAACTTCAGTGATGAAGAACCCAACAAGATGGAGAACTCCCAAAGCAGTTTTCATTTTTAAATAATTCTCATTGTTGGAAAGTTTGTAAATGTTTGTTTTTCTTGACTCCCTCTGCACCAAAGTCTCCCCACCCTCCAACTTAAACATGAATTTGTTTCTTTGCAATTGCCACCTTTTCCCATTTCTTCTCTCTGGGGTCAGAGTAAGTATAATCCCTCTTTCAAGTGACAGTCCTCTTAATTCTAAGTGACAACAATAAGATAGCCCTTTAGTTTTCTTTTCCACTATAAATATTTATAGGGCCTTCAACTCTTCCCTGTATAGAATGCATTTGAGGCCCATTCTGGTTACCTTTCTTTTGGGGCTCTCAATCTTGTCAATGATCTTCCCAAAATGAGCTGCCAAACCAAAAGCAATGTTCTTGGCTGTGGTTGGACCAGGGCAGAGGGCAGAGTGACTATTATCTCTTCATCTCTTGTACCTGTACTTTTCTAGGCGAAGCCCTAGGTAACATTTAGTTAATTTAGTTTCAACAAGTTTTGAGGTATGGTATCACTGACTGTTAACTCATACTGAACTAGCAGTTCCCCAAAACCTCCAGATTTTATCCAGGTAAACTGTCTAGCCATTTCACACCCATCATATACTTATAAAGTCCTTTTTTGGAAGCCAAATATAACACTTCATTTTTTAGATTTCGTTTTGTCTTACTAGAATCAGCACAATATTAGAGATTTTCAAGATCTTTTTAGAAATTCCAATTCTATTGGACAGTATTTAGCTATTCCTATTCCACAGTGCTCCTGGGAGGCACAAATGAAATAATGTATGTAAAGGACTTTCAGGAAGAAGGGGTTAAATTGAAAGACATCTCAGCTCATTGAAGCTTTCTGTTTGACCCCTTCTGGAATTCTTATCCTTCAGATTGAGTCCTTCATTCAAGTCCTTCAGCTCTAGGCTGTTTGGATCCTCATTATCTCAGATCTTAATTCCATCCTCTTCACTGTCTGAACCCCTCCATGATTATCAGCCCCTCTAACTCTTTCATACTTCTTTCTTCTCCTTAGGTCTTTGTGCTTAAGTACATCTCCATTTTCTCCTATAATTCTTCTTCAGTTCAAGACTTTCTCTTTCAGCTATGGTGGTTCTATTCTTCCTTACTCTCTCCTTATGTATTTCCCCAAAATTTACCAAGCCTAAACTCAATTATTATCTGTCGTTGTCTTCTTCTTCTTCTTCTTCTTCTTCTTCTTCTTCTTCTTCTTCTTCTTCTTCTTCTTCTTCTTCTTCTTCTTCTTCTTCTTCTTCTTCTTCTTCTTCTTCTTCTTCTTCTTCTTCTTCTTCTTCTTCCTCCTCTTCTTCCTCTTCTTCTTCCTCTTCTTCTTCTAGCTCTCTCACATACACAAACACATGCACGTGTGTACATATACACAACAATTTGAAACCTCTACAAATACTGATTCTTTTTCTCATGATTTTCTTACCAGATAAGTCTTGGAAGGGTCTTCATTTCTTCTTTCCATCTTCTTCCTTCCCTCACATTAGTATTATTTTCATTATATTATGTCATGGCATGTACATTGTATTTTATCACATTGCATTATATTATGTTATATTGTGTCATACATTATATATAATCTGTGTGTATATGTCTTCATTTATCTTTCAATAAGTATAAGCTAGTTTTTGTAGGCACACAATAGGTAACATTTATGCTACAGTTTTTGAATTGAGGGCTGAAACAAAAGAAGTATCTTTCCTCTAACTAGACACATCTGTCTATATTTGCTACATTGAAAATTTTATTAAGAACATTTGTGTCCTCAAGCTTCATACAAACAGTGGGCAGGCCCTAGTGAATGCTGTATAATGAAGTTGGTACCTTATTGAATGACTTTAAATTATGGTGGGCTTGGAGTAATAGTAACAGGAAGTTCCCAAAAACGTTCCATATGGATTCATTCCCTCAAGGATTCCTGAGACCAGATTTCAAACCCAGTTTCCAGGGCCAGAGTTCTTCCACTCTATAGACAAGGTGTTTGGACTGTCTTGCCAGAAACACAACCCTCGCTTCGAATGGTCTATGAAAGTTTCTGGACATCTTGGGCTTTGCTGAACTGTTGGGGATTTGAAATGCATATTTGTGTGTGTGTGTGTGTGTGTGTGTGTGTGTGTGCGCGCGCGCGCATACAATGTGCGTTTCCTTCATTGCTTATGCTAATATTTTAATAAATCATTAGGAGGAAATGAGTGTGTTGTATATAGTTTCTTTCACAAAGTCAACATAGCCATAAAGGACTGTCCCTGGCCATCATTCGAGTAATGAGAAACTAAAATGAAAAATCTGGGTGTGGGAGAAAGAGCTTTTCTTTCTGGAAATAAATAAAATCATAGAATTAGAGACAGAAGGGACTTTAAGATTATCTAGTCCAACAGTTGAGGAAACAAGCTCAGAGAGGTTAAGCAACCGGCCCAATGTCGCACAGGTACTAATTGTCTGATGGATGATTTGAATCCAGGTCTTCTGTCTCCAGAGGAAATGTTCTGCTTCCTGAAACTTGAGAGGTAGCATGTCATACGAAAACATGCTCTATCCTTGGGGTCAGGAGGACCTGACAATAAGCTGTGTGACCCTGGCTGATTCATTTCACCTTTCTATAATAGTTTCCTCTTCTTTAAAATGAGGGAATTAGATTCAGCAACCTCAAAAGTCCCTCCCACCTCTAAATCTATGATTTCATGGTACTGTGCTCCCCTCTCCACCATCACAGATAAACTCTAGGAAACAGAAGATAGCTTCTGGGTATCTCTGAAGCTCCGTCTCTGACAGGAAAGCTGTCTGCCTTCTTTCTGACTGAATTATCTCCCAGAAAAGACAAGGCTGAATATTTAAGTTCCCAATGGAAGTTGAAACATTGTGAGAATTACCCAAATGCAATACAATGCCTATATAAGATGATCAACAAATGTGTGTGTGTTCTGACTGCTCTGCTGACAGCCTGTTCTATCTCTTTCCCTCTCCTCCAGGTTCCCTATGCCCTTAGACAAAACAATACTGAAATTTGGTCAATTCATAACCCTACAATGGCTTCTAAGTGTATTCAAGTGAAAGGAAGAATCAATGAATGTGGCAAACTTCATTGTTGTCTTGTTTTTAGAAATTGCCACAGCCACCCCAACCTTCAGAAACCACCACCCTGATCAGTCAGCATCCATAAATAATGATACAGGACCCTACACCAGCAAAAAGATTACAGCTCACTGAAAACTCAGATGATGGTTAGCATTTTTAAGCAACAGAGTATTTTTGATTAAGGTATGTCCATGTTTTAGACATAACACTATTTCACTCTTAGACTACAGTATGGTATAAATGTAGCTTTTATACATACTGGGAAAAAAAATGTTTCTACTTATCTGTATACATGGGTTTTCCCAGCGGAATGCAAACTTCTTGAGGGTAGAATCATTTTATTCTTGTCTGAAAGAATGCCTAGCACATTTGAGAGTTACTGTGCAGTCATTTAGTCATGTCTGACTCTTTGTGACTCCACTTGGGGCCTCCTTGGCAAAGATACTGAATTGGTTTGGCATGACCTTCTTCAGATCATTGTACATGTGAAGAGCTGAGGCAAGCAGAGTTACAAAATATATCCAAGGTCCCACAGCTAGTAAGTGGCTGACACTGGGTTTGAACTCATAAAGACGAGTCTGCCTGACTTCAGGAACTATATTCTATCCACTATGCCACATAGCTACCCCACAGTAGTTGTTATACTTGTGGAATTGAATTGAAATGAAATGTAAAAGGACATGTGGGAAGTTAGTAGAATCCAAAATTGAATCTAAATCTTTGGACTTCAACTTCAGACCTTGCTCCACTGAGCTATACTCTCTCTCTCTATACCATATGATTTTCAGTTAAAGGCAAATGTCTTTAACTCATGTGCAGATAGAGATACAGTTACATGCCTTTGTGGTTGATGTTCAAAGGATGATACTTTTTTTTAGCCTTTCAAGCCAATGGCTCCCAGACTTTGAAGTATGAAAGCTTGTTTTCCTGCATCTGTTGATCTTTGTTTATGCAGTAACCTCTACCTTTTCTGCCATTCTTTTAACTAGAAAGGATGATTAACTGATCCTTTTATGTTTCAGCAAAACAATAATAAGTGCATAATAATGATGCCATAGTGGCATCCCAAAGATTAAACTTTTTCTACCAATGAAAGTTGATACCTTCTGTGCAACTTCAGCCCTGAGGAGCTGAGAGACTTGACATGGGTCACATAACCAGTGTGTGAGAGCTGGGACTTGAATCCTCATCCTTTCAGCTCTGAAGGTAATACTCTATCCATTACAACATACTGCCTTTACATTTATGGACCATAATTAATTGAGTCATTCCCCAATTAATGGGAGCCCCCTTTGTTTTGAGTTCTTCCATGCCACAAAAAGTTCTACATATAAGACCTTTGCATGTTTCACCTGCATGGGGCATATGCCTAGCAAATGGATCTCTGGAACAATAGGTATAAATTTTTCCTTGTACCTAGCAACATATTCATTTTTCCCCAGAATTACTAGACCAATTTTCAATTCAACCAACAAGATGTTAGTATATTTGTCTTGCCACAATCCCTTTAGTACTGAATATTATCATATTTTTCCATCTTTTTCAGTTTCTTGGGTATGAGATGAAACCTCAGAATTGTTTGCATTTGAATTTCTCTTATTACTCATGCTTTGGGGCAATCTTTCATGTCTATGTTGTTTAATGGTATCTAATTTTTCTTTGGAGAACTATTTTGTTTTCATTATCTTTGACCACATATCCATTGGGGGAATGGCTCTGTCTCATATATGAGTTAGTTACCTATATATTTTGGAAAACAGACATTGATGAGAAATATTTAATGAAAAAAAAAGATTTTTCCTAGTTAGTACAGAACTTTCTGATCTTTATTGCATTTGCTTTTATTCATGAAGAAGCTTTTCAATTTAATATAAAAAATGCATCTTATTTTGTGATCACTTCATTAGTTAAGAACATTCACCCTAGCTATGAAAGGTACTTGACCAAGTTCTCTTCTAATTTTTAATGGCATAATGATCAGTTCACCTATCAAGTTTGAGATATTTTGTGTTATAAGGTATACTACATTAGTCTAAGCCTAAATACATACTTACCTGGAGTGGATGGGGTGTTCAGGGAGGACTAGCACCTCTGGCATGAGGGTTTGCCAAGCCCTTTTCAGGACTGCTTATCCATCTTTGCTGTCTATATCCACCCAACTCTCACCTGTGGCTCCAAGAAACTGCAGAATGCCCAGTGGTCACACCCTGGTAAAATCATCTTGGCAGAAAGGCTAAATGAGTTCGAGGATAACTGACAGACTTCAAACCCATTAGTGAAATTAGAGGATGTGTACCCCAAGCATGTGAAGACTCCCCCCCCCCCCCCGCAGTGGAATGGATGGATGAGAACAATGTGTTTAATGACTGCGAAGGCAGCCGAAGCGAGCACTGTGTAGTGCTTAAAGCTTGGTTAGACATCAAAGATGTCAAAGTCATCCATTGCATCAAAGGGCATCACCAGTCATCTTAACTTGTGTCTTGCTACTGGTCTTTTAAGACTCATTAAGATAACTTTGTGAAGCTCTGCCTCCCTCAAATCCAACTCTCAAACAAGTCAAAACATCACCCTGGGATGTCATGGGTCTTCTTCGAAAACAAAGGATGAACAGCAACAACAAGAATCCTAATTTCTGCCAGACTGCTTTGTAGATTTCCCATAAGGAAAATTCATGTCATGTCATGTAATTTATTTGTAATATAGTTAATAATACAAAATATTGTATTATATAACAATATATTAATCATATTACATGATATATTACATGACATATTAATTATATTACATTATATTATATTATATTGTATTGTATCATATCACATCGTATTCTATTATATTGTAGTGTATCATATTATATTATGATGTGATATGATATATCATATCATATAATATCATATTATAACATTATATCATGTCACATCACATATGTCACAACATGCACATACACACACACACACACTCACACAGAAATAGCAGATAGCAGTGTTACAGAAACCTAGAGAGAAAATAGAAATAGCATGATCAACAATGTCAAAGGTTGCAGAAAATTAGGAAGGAAAGTATTAAGAAAATGTCATTGGATTTGGCAGTTATTGATAACTTTAGCATAAAACAATTTTAATTGAATAAAGTAAAGACTAGACAGCAGAGAGACAAGAAGAGAGTGAGGAAAAAAGGTATTGGAAATGCTAACTGTAGATGGTTTTTCCAGGAAGTTTAGCCATGAAAGTGAAAAGAGGTATATAGGATGACAACTAGTAGAAATGGATGGATCAAGTAAGATATTTTTAATGATGGAGAGATCTGGGCATATTTAGAGGCAGTGTGGAAGCAGCCAGTAGACAAAGAGAGACTGAAGACTAGTGAGAGAGTGACATGATGCAAGAAGCAATCTGCTGAAAAAAGATAGGATAGAATGGGCAAATATGTACATGAAGAAGGGTTTGCCTTGGAAAGGAAAAGGGCCTCTTCTTGTGAAATAGAGGTCAAGAAGAAAATGAGAGAAGGAATTTCAGTGATATGAAATAATCAGGGGAGAAGAGAGAACTCTCAGTGGGTGGCCTCAATTTCTTTATATTTATAAGGCAATGTTCTCAGTGTTGTTTGTTACCAAGAAGGGAAAATTCTAAAACAACTTTAAAGGTTAAAGAAATTGATTTTTCTTGTAATCTTTTTAGTTGGTGTCACATCTCATAAGGGTAAATCAATGCCAGCTTGTCCCATCCCAATGACTTCCATATCATAGCCTCAGGGAAAGCTAACAAATGTCAAAACCTTGGAATATATTTCAAATTAGTCCAAGGCCTATAAAGGGAAAGAAAAAGCAAGACCAAATACCTAGATAAAAGGGGTCATGACAACTTATAGTCATTACAATGACATAGTTGGACCTGAGCTTTAAGAAAATCTCTTTGGAAGCCCTATGAAAGATGGATTGGATCTGGGGGAGACATAAAGCAGGGAGAACAATTAGAAGGTCATTGAAATAGCCCAGGCAAAAAGTAGTGAGGTTCTGAACCAGGGTGATGGCTATGAGGGTAAAGAGGAGATGTGTTTGTAAAGATCAAAACAATAAGATTTGGCAAATGATTGGATATGTAAAATAAATTAAAGTTAAGGATGACACCAGTATGGCAAACTTTGATGACTAACAGGATGAAGGTATTCTTCTTCACAGAAATTGGGAAGTTAGCAAGAGAGGTGGGTTTAGGGGTAAAAGATAAAACATTCTGTCTTGTATAGGTTGCATTTGAGATTCCTATGTGACATGTGGTTTGAGTTGTCTAATGAGCAGTTGGTTATGTGGGGCCTGGAGTTTGGGAGAGAGACAGAGAGTAAACACACACATACACACACATCATTTGGGAGTCATTTGAAAAGAAATGATAATTGAACCTATCTGAGCTAATGAGATAATCAAGTACCAGAGAAGAGACAGAGAAGGGAAGAGGTCCCAAGATGGAACCTCAGGTGATATCCATAGTTCAGGGATATGATATCAATGAAGAATCAATGCAGGAGTATGAAGACTTGTCAGGCAAGTAAGAGGAGAACTAGAAGAGAGGAATGTCACAAAAACTTAAGAGGTGATAGTATGCAGAAGGAGAGGATGCTAGAGAAATCTAGAAGAAATCAAGAAGTATTAGGATTGAGAAAAGGCCATTAAATTTGGCAGTGAATAGATAACTGTAATGATTTCAGGGAACAGTTTCAGTTGACTAGGTAAAATTCAAATCTTAGACAGGAATTGTAGTTAGTGATTTTCTGGAGTAAACGGGGTGGGAAGAGGAGAGCAATAAAAGGCAAAGAATGATATTTTGAGGGTATCTGCCAAAACTGTATCCATTTATGAGAACCCAGAAATTGGAACAGCATTTCTTGGCCTCTATTCGATGGAATGGAGAATTTCCTCCCATCTTCCTTGTTAAATCTAGCTTCCTTCCCTTAAAAGTACAACGTAGGTGTCATCTTCTACACAAGCCCTTCTCTGAACCTGTCCTCCCCCGTTATTAAAATTGCTTCCTTCTTGAATCCTTTGGCGTGGACATTCTATGTACTTGCTTATGTACATGTTATCCCTATACTGCCCCCTCCCACAACCTACAGAATGTGATCTCCCTAAGGCAAGTAATATTTTGTTTTACTTATATCACAAGTATCTTGTATAGATGTCTGATGAATGCTTCCTTGATGCACTCTTGAAAAGATTTGTAGCTTTGCCTTGAGAAGCCTGATTGATTATCCCTGGAGACTCACCAATTTTCATAGCAATTCCATTCAACAATCAGTCTTTAAGAACCTATTACATTGCCTATTAATAGCTTTAGCAAAGTTGCCGGATAAAAATGTCAATGGAATACATGAATATATATATATACATATATTTTATTTCATATGAAATATACATATATGAAATGTGTTATATTCAACATATATAACATACAAATATGAAATGTCATCATTTCATATTCCAAAAAGCCATTTCCCAATATGGTCAGAGGATACAGTCATTTCCCAACATGGTCAGAGGATATGAAGAAACAGTTCTCAAAAGAAGAATTGAAAACTATTAGGAACCACATAAATGAATATTCCAAAACATTAAAATGTACTTTGAAATAATATTGAGGTTTCACCTTGCACCCTGTAAAATGGCAAAGTTGCCAAAATCTGAGAATAGTCAGTTCTGCAGGGAATGTAGGAAGATAAGTACACTAATACATTTTGATGGAGCTGAGAATTAGTATGGCCATTTGGAAGGATGAGAGCACAAAAGACAGAAACCTTCCTGTAAGTGAGCTTGAAACATGCCAGAAAAACCAGGAGACTGCCGTTGTATGGAGTTGACCATATGTATGTATGCAAAGTTCACAGCAGGAGGGCATCAATCAAATGAAACCGTAGTTTGGACCCTTCTCTTCACCTCTGAGAGTTTCCAGCTCATTCGGACTGAGCGTTACTTGATGTCTTTGAAGAACATAGGGCTCAGGACTTGGAGGAAGCTTTGAAAAGACTTCCATAAAATTCAGACAAGTACCAAAGCCTCATCATTCCTTCCAGAACTGTACAGACCCTGTCCCATAATGAAGTCCCAACTTGAAATAAGGCTGGAAAAATTTGTAAACAGGAGACACCAATGATAAATAAATATTATGGATCCAGCAATGTCTAAGAAACAAACTGAGAAGAGAGTAACTACATAACATCTATAAGCAAATCCTCAAACAAAGTAACATGGATATAAGATCTTTTAGCATTTTAAGAGAAAGGGAGGAAGGAAGAAAGGAAGAGAAAATTATATATGATACATAGATACATAAATAGATGAATGGAACTTTGACATATAGATGGATAGGGAAAACATTTGTTAAGTATCTACTATATGCCAAACACTGGGAAGACAAATACAAGCAAACAAGACAGCCCTTGCCTTCAAGGGGTTTTTCTTCTAATAGGGGATGATAACACATGAAGACCACCAGTGGTAAGTGTCTCTTGCAGTCACAAGGTGGCTTTAGAGGAGATGCAGAAGTCCATAGAGTAGGGTGAGTCAGGAATTACAAGAGCACAACATTGTGATCCAGGCCAGGCAGTCACCCATCAGGGCTGTGGGCATCTGTATAGAAATCTCCCCATGGTGGGATGGTGGCTGTCAAGGAGATGGCAAACTCAGTTTGAAAAATGATGCCATTTCTTTGATTTGCATGTCCTCTTCTCAGAGAAGTCATGCTAATTGTCTTTGCCTCATTCCCGTTTCTGAATCATTTAACATGGAAACATTCTATCTTTCTTGATTATTTCATCTAAACAGATCTCCTGTTATCACTTCTTTATAACATTAGTCCTATCTAGAACACTAAGTAGCAGGTATATAATTGGACCCCATCTCATTTGACTTCAAATCTTCAAATCTCAGTAACTCATAAAAGCAAGAAGCACAAAGTAAAAGAGGAAAGTAGAAAAAAGTCAAATCAACCCCCCAACTATCAAGATTTGTCACACAACTGTTGTTTTCTACACACAACTGCCTAGTGCAAGAGGCCTGATCTCCCCAGCTGTGCTTCTAAAGGTTATTCCATTTCTATTTTTCACTGATGTCAAATAAACTGTTGCAGCCTGTTGGTTTTATTGCTATATTTACAACATAATGGCAATGATGATTGCCAGTAGGCATGGTATTTCTGAGCTCTAATGGAGGAGCTGCACATTCCGGACTATAAGGCCTGTCAGCAACTTGATTGTCCTTCTCTAGACACAGTAGCTTATCAATGTCCCTGTTAAACCGTGGCATACAGAACTGAAATGAATACTCACAATGGAATGAAATATGTGTGTATATACATATAGATACATACACACACACACATATATGTATATACATATACAAATGTATACATATGTATATACATATACAAATGTGTATATATACATATATATTGTGCTATACACATATACATACACATATATGTACACACAAAGAGTGAATCCACATACATACATATACAAATGCACACATATTAAACCCTTTAAACTTACCAGTTTGGCCACTGGAAACTAGAATTAATATCCTTAAAATTTGAATTATGGCTCATTGAAACCATTTAGGAATAAGATCTAGGAACATTGAATTTTATACCCCCAAATAGCTCCTCCAAGAAGGTCCAAATGAAGGTAACAAAAGGTTCATTTGAAATGAATCCCTTTGCCTCCTGAAATGACTAACTTTTCTCCTCTCCTTTTTCAGCCTCACATAGGATGAACACATTCTTGGTCTTTATAATCACTCACAGGCATTTCACTTCCATGGTCATCTCTTGAGCTCTCTGCAATTCCTCTCTCTGAACATGATCTATCATTCCATCTCTCCTTGTGCCTCCCTTCTACTCAATCTATTCTTCATCCTCCCCATGAGCTCTGGTACTTTCAATCTGCAGCTGTATCTCAGACCATCAGCCCTCTGACCTTGCTTTCCTCCCTTCCCAATCCTGACCCTATAGTTAACCAGTTCAATGGAATATTGTCCTTCCCTCACTAATCCTTCCCCTCTTGTTCCTTTGCTGCTGGTGACTTGGCAAGCCCCAATGCTGGATTACCCTCACTGGTCTCCTCTGATTGGATTCACATGCTACTAAACAGTACAAGAGGAAGTCACCAAACAAAGTCGACTAGATCCACTCTATAGTTATATTATCTATTCTCGACTGTTCCCTAGCTGTGTCAAGGCCTTTACTCTTCTCTATTTGGCTATATATCACATTCTATTCCATTCAGCATCTATTGCAAACCATTTTTTCCCTCTCTTCAAGCCTCCGATATTCCCTATACCTTCCTCTCTTGGAAGAATTTTGTCTCAGGCTTTACTGAGAAAATAGTTGTTGGGTACGAATTACTTGTTTTCTGCTTCTTTATATCTAAAAACTCCTTGACATCCCCCTGCCATCTTTTCCTCCTCTGCCCTAGTCTGTTACAGGAATGGCCCTTCTTTTATCCTCTACTTGTGCCCTTAATCTCATCCCCTTAACACAATCCTGTTCCCTATGGCATCTCACCTCTCTCAACATCCCTGTCTACTGCGTTCTTCCCTATTGCCTACAAATTTACCTAAAACTCTTGATCTTTTACATGCTTTCACTGGACTACTTGGCATCTGCTCAAACTACCCTCCTATATCTCTACTTTCTTTCAGAGTTGAACTCCTAGAAGACACTGCCTGCACTTGTTTTTACTTCCTCTCTCCTCAGTAATCTTATTTCTGACCTCATCAATTGACACTGATCTTTCCAAGATAATGTGGGCTTTTTTCTCATTTCTCATCTTTCTTCACCTCTCTACAGTATTTGCCCTCCCATTCTTCTGGGATCCCCTCTACTCTCTGGGTTTTTTTCACACTGCCTGCTCCTGCTTCTCCTGTCTGATAACTCCTTTCTAGTGTCCTTTGCTGTATCATCATCCTTGTCAGGCACCCTGAAGTTGTACCCTCAAGGATCTATCCCGGACCCTTTTTTTATCTCTCTCTAAATTTTCTTGTTGACTTTATAAGCTCCCATGGGGTTAACCATTATCTCTATGTGGATCACTTCTACATATTGTTTCCAATCAATGAATATTGATTCAAACAAAGTCAAGACTCATCAAAGGCACCCAATTTTCTTCATGCTGAGAAGCACTCCAAAACAAAAGACCAGAAAAAGTCCCACTTTGCTTGCCATAATAGGCATCACTATCCTTCTAGTCACTCAGGTTTATATCTTCAAAGTTATCATTGAGTTTTTACTCCTTTTAACCTTCTTATACAACCATATATCAACTTATGGATTCTATACTTGGACCATTTCAATAAAACAGCTTTAAGCCCAAATAACCTGCCTTTACCCTAACTTTCTAGTTTTCTTACATCCTGTTCTACTGTCTGATAACAATCTTTACACATGACACTTTATATCCTAATTCCTTCAGATCCCCACTAAAATCTCACCTACAAAAAGTCTTTTCTTGTGCTCCTTGAGACCAGGCACAACCTCTTTCTCTTCTTTGTATTCCCAGTGCTTCTCACAGTGCCTGGAACACAGGCGGTGCATAATAAATGTTTATTGAATTGAATCAGCACAGTGTCTGACATATAAAAGTTGCTTACCAAGTGGATATAACTCTGTTTCTACCTCTACAGCATTATATGCATTGTCCCCTTCTCTCCACTCATATGACTGTCACCTTAATTTCGGACCTCATCCCCTCTACCCTCAACCATTGCAATTGTTCCGAATGTATCTCCTTGCCTCTAGTTTCTCTCAGCAATCCATCCTTCTCATAGATATTCATAAAGCAAAGGTATAATCATGTTATTGTTTCTGGTTGTTGTTAATCCTTCATTTTCAAAGACCGGCGACATCACAGGGTGATGTCTTGACTTGCACACAAATTGGATTTAAGTGAGGCAGAATTGCCTCACTGTTTCTTCCTGAGTCATCAAAATCTAGTGTCAAGAAAAAAGTCACGATGATTGGCAATAACCCTGGATGCACTGGATGATGTTGGTGTCTTTGATGTCTGACCAGACTCTGAGGACTCCACAGTGCCTGCTTAAGCTGCCTTCATGGCTGACAGAACAAATTGTTCTCATCTGCCCATTTTCCCAGGGTATGTCTTCACATGCTTGGGCTAGATACCCCCACACACACTCATTGATGGATTTGAGGCCTGCCTGTCAGTTACTCTCAACCTGGTTTGGCCTGTCTGCCAGGAGGGTTTTACCCGGGTATGGTCACAGTGCCTGCTATAGCTTCTTGGAACTGTAAAAAGCTCCCATTGTTACCTATTACATTAAGGATAAAATATAAACATTGTTCATGGCCTCTGAAAGCCCCTCAAAATCTGACTCCAGCCTCCCTTTCCAGGCTTATCACACATTACTTTCCTGCATGCACTTGACAGTATAGCCAGACTGGATATTTCACACCCCCATTTCCCCAATTTTCATGCCCTTACATCAGCTGTACTCTATGTGCTCCCTCTTTACCTCCCTCTCGGAATCCCTAGCTTCTTTCAAGGCTCAGCTCAGCAGTTCCCAGTTACATAAAGCCAATCTTGACTTTCAGCTCCTAATATTGCTAATCTGGTAATTATTTCATATTTACTCTGTCGATATTTCCTATGTTTTCTGTTTTCATGGTCTTCCTCCCTCTAAATAAACACAAGTATAAGCTCCTTTGGAATTTTTTTCCTTTTATTTCCTGTACCTAGTGAAATATCTAGTCCACAATAGGTGTTTAATAAATGCTTTTTTAATTAATTGAGATGAATTAATTTTGATCAAGTAATGGCTGCATTTGCCCTCTTTTTCTCTGTTTTTTAATTTCAAATTCAGAGCTATCTTCATACCAAAACAAAAGGTTGGCTTTGCTGCTTGATTTTTTGTATTAAGAGATCACCTTGGAAAGGCAGTGACTTAAATTAGAAAGGATTCTGGGTTTGGAGTCATGGGACTTGTGCCATAATCCCAGCTTTGGCACTTACTAACTCGATGACCCTACGTAAGGCTCTCAGCCTCTTTAGGTCTTCACCTTCCTCATTATAAAATGTGGGAATTGGACAAAATGACTTCCAATGTCCTAACACTAAGTCTATGACTCTTTCTCTCAACAACCTTTTATGTTGAAGTTGGCTCAGTGGTCACTTTGCATAGAGAAGTAAAGAGTTTGACATATGACTGCTTCAGCTCTTGGAGTAACCCACACAGAACCATGGTGTCGAGCTTCGGTCTACTTAGATGAAGAAGGGGACAAAAGTGACCTATCAGATTATTTCCAACTGAAAAGGCCTGACTCAAAATTTTGGCTTAACAGTGAAGCTAATTATGACTAGATTTAGAAACCATCAAGTTCAACTCATTTGTTTTATAGATGAGGAAATTAAGGCACAGCAAGTTTAAGACTATTGAGTACTCTCAAGCCCAGTGATGTTGCAACTGCCTCCTTCTTATTTCCTAAAGGTAATATTTACTGAAGTTCCATGCCCAACATTTTCTCTCTAGATGCCAAGTGTTCCAAATTAAATGAATAATGAATGGAAATAAGTGTCAAAAGTCCCTAAACTTGCCCTGGGAATGTAGTGTAATGGAAAATTCGATGAAGTTGGAGTCAGAAGACCTGGTTTTGAATCTTTCCCCTATTGCCAGCTACCTAGGAGGTAAATGGCACAGTGGATTGAATGTTAAATGTGGATGTAGGGAGACCTAGATTTTAATCCGGCTTCAAACATTTACTTGCTATGAGGCCTTGGACAGGTCATTCAATTCCTTTCAGCCTCAGCTTTCTAATCTGTAGAATTAAACAAGCCAGATTAAATGGCTTTTAAGGCTCTTTATTTTTCAAACTATGATCTTATAAAGCCAGTGTGACTTTGGATAACTCATTAAATTTTGATGGATCTTGTTTTCATCTATAAAGCCAGGGAGGAAAATTGAATAACATCTGATGTCAATAACAGCTGTAGATACTAAAGTTGTTCCTAAGCACTGGGCTTCTCAATCCCTTTTTTGCCTAATGGTCCATTGCAGCAGTCTGGTGAAGACTTTGGAACTCCTTCTCAGAGTAATGCTTTAAAATGCACAAATAAACTATGTAGAATTATAGATATTGGAATAAATTAATCAAAACCTTAAAAAAAAACAAGTTTATGGACCCCGGGCTAAATATCCCTTTCTGGTGGTTGCAGTTCAATAAAAACTCCATAAAAACTGTGAAGTCATTGATTCGGATCCCCCACTCCTAGTTCTTTGCTAGTGATTAGGACAATGTCATTTTTAAAAGTCCAGCACACCTGGACCAACAATGCTATAGTTTGCTCAGCCACAGAAGATAGCTGAGCATATACAGGGGATTATCTCATGTTCATTCATTTAGACATTGTGAGTCAGGCAGGGTTCCTTGTTCTACAACCTGTTAAGACAGCATTTTTCCTCATGAAACTCACCAGTGCAGTGAGCTGCCAATCCCCAAACAGAGACCTTTCAATCCAAGATATATGTGTCTGGATGTCTATAAGGTTGGTAGCTATTTGGAGCACAACTTTTTGAATGCAAAAAAAAATAAAGTTCTCTTTCATGCAGTCAGGCAGACAGATGATGCTTTTATTCAAATACCCCAGCCTCTCCTACTGGCGCATTAGGACACATTTTCTCCAACACCATCCTGGTGCTCATTTGGTTAAAACTCCTAAACAGATCCTTTTACTGCTGTTGTGGCTAGTTGCCATGGCAACTGATACAGTCACTACAGCATGCAATTAAACCCAACTGAATTCATGATGTACTCCTGCTGTTGGGAGACACAACTTAGAGTTTTCCAGTTTTACTTGGATCTGAAACTTGGCTTTGTGCTGAGCTTTGTCTGGTGCCAGGACAACACGAAGTCAAGTGTATATTGTGTACCAAATGCTCCGATTGCTGAGGGAAAGAAGGCCCATATTTCCTGCACTGAGCAGCAACAGGACAGTTCAAAAAAATAGAGGTGATATTTTTTTTCTGTTTCTCATTTCCTGTGACAATGTTTTCCATGACTTTTAAAGAGATAACGAAAGTGAATTTGTCCAACAACTCTGGAAAATAATTTGGAAATGTACTTTTAAAAAAATGACAAGAATGCCCATTTCTTTTGACTCAGAAATTTCACTGTTAGATATATACCCTTAAGACAGAAAAACCCTGTGTGATTCAAGATATGCAGTGGCAGTACTTTTAACGATAGCAAAGAACTGGAAACAAAGTAAATATTCAACAATCGGGGTATTCTTAAATAAGGTGCAGCATATTAATATAATGAGATATCACTGGACTGTCAAAAATAATTAAACTGGTGATGACCATGATGATGATGATAATTCTGATGATGAAGAAAGGAAGAAAGGAAGAAAGAAAGAAAGAGAAGGAAGGAAGGAAGGAAGGAAGGAAGGAAGGAAGGAAGGAAGGAAGGAAGGGAGGGAGGGAAGGAAGGAAGGGAGGGAAGGAAGGAAGGAAGGAAGGAAGGAAGGGAAGGAAGGAAGAAAGGGAAAGAGGGAGAGAGGAGGGAAGAAAGGAAGGAAGGACTTCTTAAATACCTACAATGGGCCAGTTACTATATTAAACACTTGACAAATATTATCTTTTATTCAGCCCTCAGCTAGCAATGATCACTAGCTTTTTTATAGTCCTTTAAGGTTTGCAAAATGCTCTATAAATATTATTTGATCCCTACAACAACCCTGAAAGGTAGGGCTGTTATTATCCCCATTTTATAGATGAAGAAACAGAGGATGAGAGAGGTTAAGTGACTTGCCTAGGGTCAGACAGCTAGTGGGTGGCTGAGGCAGAATTTGAACTCAAGTCTTCCCAGTTCCAGATCCAACAGTAGCTACTGTGCCACCTGGCAGCCTCTTAATATGATAAATACAGAGAAGCATTAGAAGACTTCTATGACCTGAAGTGAAGTAATTAGCTACAAAAATGTAAAAAGGAAAAAAATCAATAAATTTCATAATATATATTTATAATGCCCAAATTTACCCAAAGGAAAAGTTGAGAAAATGTCATTTTTCCATTAATTTCAGAGGTGAGGGATCATGGTTGTGTAATAGAACATATGCAGTATAAGAGTAGGTATACTGACTGGTTTTACTGAAATAAATAATATTTTTATAAATGTTTGATATAACAGAAAACTTTCAGGTAAGGGAAGGGGAGGGAAATATTTGGAAATTAATATAATGAGAAAAAACATCATCAATGAAGGGAAAGTAAAGGAAAGTCTATTCCATGTTTGCCAATTTCCATTACCGTTAGGTTTATCCCTACTTGAGTTTATCCTATTATTAAATCTTATATTGAGTGTCTAGATGAAGATACAAACAGACTCCCTCTGACCATGGAATCTCATGCTTTTTTTCCCCTTGGCTATGATTTGGGGTGGGGTGGGGTGGGAAGGAGAGGGAAGAGAGTGGGGAAGGACTAGACAGCTCTGATTTTTAGCATGCAAATGAAGTTCTAGCACCTGAGCATCTGAAATTCCTTAGTAACAACTTCCAATATTCAATTTATTTCAAATCAGCAAGCATCTAGCAGATGCCAAGGGCTACCTTAGGGAAGAGAAAGACAATAATGATGCTCTGGAGATTACTATGTCCTGAGTACACAAACGTGACATAAAAGTCAATATAAAATGTATATGAACCAATTTTGAGATGAGGAAGAACATTGAGTGGGAGAAACAGCAAGGACTTCCTGTAGGAGGTGGCTTTGGGGCTCAGTGTTGAAGGGCACTAGGAGGAATCAAACAGAAGAGGTGAAGAGGAGCACTCTAGACATAGAGATAGCCTACACAAAAGAATGGACATCCATGGTCGACACAGGTCACAGTATGCTGTGTCTTAGAGACATGATCTGTGGGCTTGCCCACCTACTCCTCTACAAGTGACCTAAACCAAAGAGTGTTCTGTTTGGAGTGTGCTTTGGCTAGTCCTTGCTGTAACGCCCACTGAGAACTGATCGCTGTGCGGGGAGGTAGAATCAGGAAATAACAAGGGCAATGGACGTAGTTAGAATTTAACCAGGTAGATTGAATGACTGGACCCCCAAACCCCAAAAAAGAAAAGAGTGGAAAAACAAAGCTGAGGGAGGGACAGAACCAGGAAAACAAACAAGGTTTTAAGATGGTATGGTGGGGAAGACATGAAGTCCCAAGAGGAGCAAGTCTACTGACACCATCTGCTCTTGGGCCCAATTTTCCATCATGTATGCTTGATTATTGTATAATGTGAAGGTGCTTAATAAAGATAAAATTGTTATTATCTCTAAGAATGTTCCTTCTCAGCTGAATCCAGAACTTGAGCTCCCCTCCCTACCCCAGAACTAGTTCGACAGCTATAAAAGAAATAGAAATAAACTGGAGCCTAGAGTTTATGAGAGTTGATTATTTCCACTAGGGGTCAGTTTGCATCTCTTAAATGCCAACTGGAAAACAAAAGAGTTTCACATTACTGCTGACAATTGCTGGTAGAGAGAGCAGACATTCAACTGCAGTGAATCACAGTAGCCTAAAAGTTTGAGGTAAGCTGGAATCCAGGGTCCAGCAATTTCTCTAGTATTTTCAGGAAGAATACCATTCAGAAAGCACAGAAAGAAAGAATATCCCTATGTTCCACTGCAGGCTTTTGTCAACCCATATGTAGCAACCCCACGAACAAAACCCAACCAATGGGAATTGTTTGGTGGTCTGAGAATGTGTGTTGCAGAATGTGAATATTGCCTTTCAGATGCCCTGGAAGATGCACAGAATCTCTTCCTCTCAGTCTGCCATGGCCATATTACCTTAAAATTGTTTTCCCTCTCTTACTGGGTTCAAAGGCAATCTAGTAAATGTTACTTGGATATTCCCTAGAAATCACTTGAAATGCAGAATCTCTTCCATTGTGCATTTAATTACTTCTGTTAGTCACTATTAAACATTTAGGGGGAAAAAGAAACATTTTTCCATATTCTATTCCCATATTCATATTCCCATAGTTTATGCATTCTCAAATCCCAAACTCATCAGCTTTGACAAAAATATTTTACTATCTATGCTATTTATTAACAGTAACAAATAATACAAAGGCATATATATGTATTTAAACAATGTATCAGCTGTGAGGGAAATCGCAAGTAGGGCTACTTCCAGACTCTCACAAAGCAGGAGAAAGGAGCTGTTGACTAGAATTCCTCTCAGCCACGGGCAGCTGCTGACTACTCCCGAAGACTGGAACCACAGCCCAACAATTCAATTCTGTTCAGATTGTAGTTTTAACTGAGGTTCTCTCAGAATGGCATTTTTAGCAATATGTCAGTTCATCTCTCCTCAGAGTATCTAGTCAGTTGAATTCACCTTAGGGTGGCAGCTAAAGTGTCCTTCAGGAATGTTCTTCAGAGTGTCTTCTCTGCAGAATCTTTCTCCAAAGGCAGTTAGCTGCCATTCTCTCCCCAGAAGCAGTTAACTGTCAGTTGCCCTCAGGAACGAAGTATTTTTGTTTTCTCTAAGTGCCTTATATCACTTCCTTCTCCCATGGACAGTTAACTCTTTCATCCCTCACTGACCATCTAGAATACTAAAATCAAGAGCCAATCTCTCACAGCGTTTTTGGGCCATGGCAGTTATTGTTATTGGTCCTTCATAAACAACAAAGACTCCTTCAAAGATGGCAGTTAACTGTCAGTCTCAAGAGTCTCTATTTTCTTCAAGGTACTATAACAGAATCTAATGCCTCTGTATGACAGGACTTTTAAAGCTAGGATTTAAACTAGTCCACAAAACATCATTGTCATCCCTAGATCAACATGAAATCCCTTTCCTCAGGAACAATCAGAACGGACATCAGCCTCAGATTGAACCTTCAAAGACAGCCATTCGAAAGGGGCCTCTTTCTATTCACAAGTGGAATGTCAGTCTCCTCTTTGAAGAGTCAACCACGGAGCCTAGACCTGGCCAGAGTTTAGAGCTGGGCTTACATAGTGAAGTGTCCTTCATCCAGGCCTCAAGGCCACAGGTTCCTTACTCCTGCAGTCTGTCAGTAAACATTTATGAAGCACTAAGCACCTGTTATATACCAGCTACTGTACTAAATGCTGAGGATACAAAAAATAGTCCTTGCCCTCAAGAAGCTCACAATCTAATGGGGAAAGACAACATATAGAGGGAAGGGGGAAGAGTACTACACCAAGGGTATAATGGGAATAAACATTTATATAACACTTACTATGGGTCAGGCACTGTGCTAAATGATATATATATATATATATATATATATATATATATATATATATATATATATGTGTGTGTGTGTGTGTGTGTGTGTGTGTGTATGTGTATGTGTATTGTGTGTGTCTGTATACACACACACACATATATATATATATAATCTCTTTCATTGTGCATTTGACTGCTTCTGTTAGTCACTATTTTCAATAGTATGTGCATGTATATGGATACATGTACACACACACACACACACACACACACATATAAAATATCACATCTGAGCTTCACAACATCCCTAGTAAGTAGTTGCTGTTATGATCCCTGTTTTATAATTGAGGAAACTAAGGTTAGCTGATTTGCCCAGATACACACAGCTAGTGAGGGTCAGAGACCAGATTCGAACTTGTCTTCCCACTCTAGGAGCAGTGCTCCATCCAATGAGCCACCACTCGCCTCTCGTCCAGATGGAGAAGCCCTCTCGTAATTTCTCACTCAGCTGAATGCTTCTGGACTAGAGGGGACTGGTGGCTCATTGGACTTTGGAGGAGCTCTCCACTATTTACTTTCTTCGCTCTCCAATCAGAAGGAGGAAGAGTCCCCAGACGCAATCAACCATTAAATAAAACAACTGTTTATTGACCGACTGGGCATGAATCATGCAGTTAGCTGCTAGACTTAAATGGAGAAGCATCCTTGAGGTCTGAGATCCAGGGGTGACACTAAAGAAAGAGGATCTACCAAAAACTAGCCTCAAGGCAGATTGAGATATAGGGAAATTGAAAGGTCATTGGGACGAAAGCATGCTGTAAACCTTAAAGTCAAATGTAACGGTGTCACCATCCTCACCACTGGTAGCAGCAGCAGCATTGACCATACAAGAAAGAGCATTGGATTTGAACTAAGTGCCTTCTATTTGTCTTAATTTGGTAACCTTGAACTGATCGTGTAATTCTTCTGAACCTCAACTTTATCAAGTGTAAAATGAGATCATTGATAAATCTAATAATTCCTTCCGAGAACTATTAGGGGAATTTTAGGCTGGTGCTTCAATTGCTGATCTTGCTAAAGTAGGCATTCCCACTAGTTATAACAGCCCATCCAGACCCTCTCACCCTGAGTGAATCAGGTTGACTACCCCTCATCGCCCAAATTATCCTTCACATAAGAGCTATACAATTAGGAATGTGCATTTAGGTTTAGGGTGAGTGTTTAACAACCAGCTCACAACCAAAAAAATAGACAACACACTTGTAAATTTAATCTGCATTATTAACATTTTCTTCATCTTTGTTGAGACGAGACCATCAACAAAAGAATACATGAAACCCTAATTCAGTTCATTTGCTAATTTCCCAGATGTTAATGCTCACACTGAAAGTTCAGTAATCAGCTCTTGAGTGAATGGGTTTCAGCTAGCTCCAACATACCCCTGTACACCCAGCCTTAGAAGCTTCCTCTGGTCATTTCAGATTCTGTGGGCTTAAGCTCATCACTTAAGACTTTTATTTTCCTTGTTATTATTCATATCTCCACTGCCAAACACATACTTTCTGGAAATACTCTTTATGCCAGTTACTCTAGGCAACTGATATTAATATGCTACCTGTGCTTGCCATTACCCTTTGGGTCAGCCCTAATTGGACTTCCTTGAAGACTGTATTACTCCATGATTCATAGTCTTATAGCATTACCTAGACATTATTCATGGTTTAAAAAACGGCCTTCTGTGTCAGTGTCAGTTTGAGATTAAATGAATGGATGAGTGAATAAGTGAATGGGTTTACTAAATGCCAAAGACTCTTCTAAGTGCTAGAGATGCAAATTAAAAAGTAAGATAGGCTCACACTATAAATTAGGTAAACAAGACTTATAAGGGAGTTCAGCTACAGGGTGGGTAGAAAAGCATGGAAATCATAAGGATGCAGCAGTAAGGTAGATGGAAAGGTCCAAGGATCCATAGGTTGCATCAACAGGTCAGGCAGCAGTTAAGGCAGGGATTCTTGAAGAGATCCTAGAAGGATAACTAGAAGACTCACAGGGTATGTGGTAAGAAAGGCCTGGTGATCCTCCATCTCACCAGAAGGATGGTAGCAGGTGACACACAGGTCATCTGAGTGGTATGAGTAGCTGTGTCACTTTTCCTGCCTGACCACTTTGTGGATGCTGGCTGGTCTGGGGGTTTGAAGAGAAGCAAAGAGGAGGCAACAGGAAAGGGCCACTCCGCTGGCATTAATTTCTGCCCAGTGGTTCCATGGATAGCTGGGGGTTGAGGGAAAGGCAAAGGGAAAAGGCTCACCAGGTGGCGATTCTTCTTGCCTGGCACCCAAATAAGTTATTGTGAAGACTGCTACACAGTTGTTAGATGAGAGTTATGACAAGTAATTCAAACTGCAGACCTTTGGAAAATATCTCATAGCATGCTCTGTACTATCTGTCTCCTTTTAAGCCCAGGTGAAAACATATCCTCCTCTCTCATCCTTGTTTTCATATGCCATTGAAGCCACAACCTTGGCATCTCTCAGAACATACTGTTACAATATCCTTGATTGGTGGGCAGTCACTGAATGTCAAGGACTGCCTCCAGATGCTGGGAAAAGATGAGTTCTTGGTTTGATCATGATAAATAGCTACTGACCAAGACCAGTGTGGGAAGCAGAGAATTCTAAAATCATAGACTGACAGACTTGGAATGGACCCCAGGGTTCTAACACAAACCTATGACTCAGAGTCAAAATGGAGTTTTCTTTTCCCCATTGAGCTATAAAGAACACTGCATTCACAGCACTGTGGCAGACACAGTGGGGAGATGCAAAATGTAGATCATTTGCAAGGTGCTGCTTTCAGTGCCAACATAAGCAAAACTTGTTAAGAGCTATCCTTTCACCTAAAGAAATCTGCAAGTGCTCCTAACTGTGGGGCATAGGGTACTCTCCTCAACCTGGCATTTGGGCTCTCTTCTGTGGTCTATAGCAACCCTTCTCCAACCTTCCATCCCTCTTTCCACTCTAACCAGGATGGTATCTTCAATCCTGTCAAATGAGAGATCTCAACTCCTTCACTCATTCTGCTCTCCTCCAATGGAATGCCCTTCATTCTCCCTGCCAGTTACTTCCTTGGGATCTACCCATTCTTCAGTTCAAGTGATAGGATCGTAGATCCAGAGCAGAAAGTGACCAGGGAGACCCTGATGTCCAACTATAGATGAGAAAAAGGAGACATAGAGTACATAAGTGACTTTCCCAGGTTTGCACTTAGAGTAAGTGTGTAAGGTGGGATTGGAAACCAAGCCTTCCTGACACCAAGACCAGTACCCTATTCAGGCAACATGCTGCCTTTCAGGTCCTGCCTCCTCCAGAAATTCTCCTGAGCCTTCTAACTTACACTGATCATGAGACTGTAGGAGAGGGATGCAAGGTACCCAAGGGGTGATCAGTCCAAACCTCCCTACCTCCACACCCTCATTCATCAGATGAGGAAGACAAGTCCCAGAGACATTAAATGACATTCCCAAAGTACTACAAGTAGTAAATGGCAAAGCCTGGATTTGAATCCAAGTCCTTTTAGACAGAGGGAGACACACACACACACACAAACAGAGAGAGAGAGAGAGAGACAGAGAGAGACAGAGAGAAAGACAGAGAAACAGACACAGAGACAGAGATAGACAAGAGACAGAGAGAGATGCAGACAGAGAGACAGAGAGAGAAGAGGCAGAAAGAGGGGGGAGGGAGAGAGACAGACAGACAGACATACAGTCAGAGACAGAGACAAAGACAGAGAGACAGAGAGACAGAGAGAGACAGAGAGAGAGAGAGAGAGAGACAGAGAGAGAGAGAGATGGTCACATGCACTTGAATTCATCTTATTCAAAGTTATATTCATATAAAATACCATCTTTTGTTCCAACCTAATGGAATTATGCATTACAGATTTGTATAATGACCCCCACCATTTCAAGGGACATTTACATACATACATACATACACACACATATACACACATCACCCCCATTTTGAGGATGAAGAACATGAGGCTAAGAGAGATAGTGGAACATACTTAGGGTTACACTGTAAGCCTTCAAGGCAGAATTTCAACTCAGGTCCCATTCAGCTCTAAATCCCATGAACCTATAAAATATGTAGCTGCATAGCATCACCAAGACTTTTTCAAAAGAGGAAATTTTCCTTGAGTTCAGAGATTGAGATATAGCACATTTCCTCCAGCTCAGAATCCTCAGGGCTGAACTAAGCAAGGCAATGGGCAGCAGCAGCTGGTTGGATGTCCACAGGCCAGGCTGCCAGGCTCTATAATCAGAGTGAGATTCACTTTCATTTATTCCAAATAAATAAAGCCACAACAGAAAAAAATAACACATGAGCTCCCTGCATCTCCATCACTCTCTGCATGCTTACCCATCCTCAATGGGCTGAAGCAGAAAATGTTGAAACAGGAAACTCTGAAACTAGAGTCCAGTGACATGAATTTCCAAATCAGCACAGACATATTTGGAGGTGGAAATCATTAAGTGTGATTTTCCAGGTGATGCGAGCTCATCAAAACTATGCTGTTCATTAAGCTGGCTTCTTGATTGTGCCAAAGCCCAGCTAAATAAGAGTGACCAGAAAATACTGAACATCAGAACGAGGTGCTAACTTAAGCTAACCAGTCTTAAAATCCAAATGGACCTCAGTTCTCACCTGGCCTCAGGTACTTATTGGCCATGTGACCCTGGGCAAATCACTTAAATTCTCTCAGCCTCAGTTTTCCTGTCTGAGAAACGGGGATAATAGTAACACTTACCTCACAAGGATGTCATAATGATCAGCTGGGATAATTATTTAAGGTGGTTAGCAGATGTTAAAGTGCTAATTAGGGAAGCTTCCAACATTCTCTTTCTGTGGAGTTATCTGTACATGAAAAATCTGATTTTTTTCCAAGAAGAATGAAGTGTCAGAGTAAATCATTGCCATCTCATAAGTCTTCACCCAAAGCTATGTTAAGTAAATCAGATTGGTGATGGAAAATGTCCAGTGAAGCCTGAATTGTTCAACACTCGGAAAATTCTGTCATGTGCAATTCTGATCAATTCAGGAAACTGTCATTCTAAGATTCTGAAGTGGAAATATCTTTAAGAAAACATTAAATTCAGGCCATTGTTACTCTTTTAGGAATCCAAGATAAGGAGACTAGAATTCAATCTCTCAAATTATACATATTCAAGGCCTGACAATTGGTGAAAGGAGAGGGATTACTTACAATCTTTTATCCACTGTTTCTCAATAAAAAGGGGAGAAAGAAATATCAGCTATCAGTAAAGTATGCCTAAGTATCACTGGCAGAGAAGGCTGGTCCCTACCATTTGGTGTTTAAGACATAGAGAACATGACAAATGTTCTTTATGGTATTGTATTAAATAGATTATAAATTTGATACACATGGTAATTGTTCAAGTAATAGAATGATGTGAGAAAATGGATTTGTTTTTCAGAACAGATCCATATGCAGGAATTATTCATACATCATATTATGAAAATCACCCACAGAGAGAACAGAGACATTTTGACTTGAATCATAAAATATGAAATATACTTTTTTATGGTGGGGATAACAGGTCTCGGGAGGAGAAGAGCATGGTGCCACAGCAGGAGACTTGGATTTGGAGAAGGAAGAAGTCATTTCAAATCCCAGTTCTATTTCCTGTTACCTGTGTAAATTTGTCCTATCTCAGGCCTCCAATTTGCCATCTATTAAGTAATGGTGGCACATCGTAGCGGATATAGTGTTGGCCTTGGAATCAGAAAGACTTAAGGCTTTATCTTGGACATAAAGAGTTGATCTGTAATGATAGAGAAATTCACTCTTGGGGGTGCTCACAACCAATGAAATATTATTAATAATAATGATTATCATCAATAACGGTTAACAATAAGGTTAATAAGTGGTGGTTAATGTGGTTAATGATAGTGGTTAATATGGTTCTCAATATGGCTATTAACCTTATGGTTAATAATAATGATAATAATAATAGTGTTAGATTAGATGATTTTAAGAGGCTTCTACCCCATGGCATTCCATTTTCTTTTACCCAGCTTTCTGGTTATTGTTATTGTTATCATCACATAGTAGATTTTTTCTGCCTCATTTGAATGTACCTACCATAAGCTATTTTGTATGAGTTATCTCTGTCTTGTGCACAGTAAGCTCCCTAAAGAAAGAAAGTGTATTTTTTCTAAATTCTGTGTCCAACTTTGCATCCAGCATTTGACTGTGCCCATTTTTATATGTTTCCCTTAATTATATGCCAAATAATTTTTAATGTTTGTTTTTTTTAAAGTTTTAAACTCTAAATTCAATTCCTCACTCCCTTCCCCCCAAGATAGTAAGTAATCTGATATAGATTATACATTCTCAATCATATAAAACATTTCCATATTAGTCATTCTGACTGTACCCATTTTCAATAAGCTTTAACTATCAATCTAGGCAGATGACTCCCAGACCCATATATTCAGTATTGGTCTTTCTCTTCAGCTCCAGTTACACATTGTGAACCACCTAGTTCACATTTTAAAATAAATGTTCCACACATATCTCAAACTCAATGTGGCCAAACAAAAGTTCTTCTCTTTCACTCTGACAAATCCTTCTCTCTTCCTCACCTGCCTGTTTCTACTTAAGGATACCTGAAACCTTCTAGTCTCCCAAGTTCTTAACCTCAGTGTCATGCTCCTCTCCTCCCTCTTCCTCATCCCATAGCTGACCAAGTGTCAGGGTTTGTTACCTCTAGACTCACAAAGCATTTTGTATTTCTCCCCTTCTCTCAACCCATACTGTCATCACCTTATTTTATGTTCTCTTCACTTCTAATTTCTCTCCCTGCCTCCAATCTAGCCCTTCTCAAGCTGATCCTCCACATAACTGCCAAATGGATACTCCTAAAGCATTTGTCTGCCTATTTCAGTCCCCTGCTCAATAAATTCCACTGGCTTTCTGTTCCTCTTATGATGAAACACAAACTCCTCTGATTTTTATTGAAGCCATTTACATTTAGACTCAACTTACCTTCTCAGATATATTGCCTCCTTTCACACATTTATGTTCCAGCCAGAACAGGCCTACTGTCCTTTATGTATGACATTCCACACCTGCCACCTCTGACCCATATGCATGCTTTTGCACTAACTGTCCCCTGTAGCTGGAATGCATGCCCTGCCCCTACTCCTCTGCAGCCTTTTAAATTCTCTAGTTAAAGGAAGCTAAGCTTAGTTGGGACACACTCCGGCTCCCCATCCACACTAATGCCTTATCCTATCCTTTGAATTTATCTTGTATTTATTGTGTATCTATTTTGCACATGCACATACGTGCGCATGCATACACACACACACACACACACATGCACACACGCACGCACGCACGCAAGCACATCATCATTCTCCCTTTTAGATGTAAAAGACTATAGACTAATGTCCTTGAGATCTGGGACTACTTTTTTAATCTTTATGTCCCTGGAACCCAGGTTAGTGATTGCCACATAAGAAGCACTTGATAAATCTTTCTTGATTGATGGATTGCTTCAGAATTTCAACCTATGTGTCATCTCTTTGGATATTCCACGTATGAGTATAGGTCAGAAACTCATTCATAGCATCTCATTATCCAGTCCTACTCCAATGCCTTCTGCAGTGTGAATATTTCCAGAAATGAACACTCACTGCTATCTAAGAAACATCGTCTCTAAGTATGAAGGAACTCATGACTAGCAGTTTGGACCCTAGGTGATGTATTGTTCAGTCATGGATACCCAAGAAAGGGTAGCTAGGTGTAAGAGTAGAAAGAGCACTGGGCCTAAAGCGAGGGAGATTCAACTTTCTGAGCTCAAATCTGACCTCACACAATTATTAGCTATGTGACCCCGGGCAAGACCTTTAACCCAGTTTGCTTTAGTTTTCTCATATGTAAAATGAGTTAGAGAAGGAAAAGAAACCATTGCAGCGTCTTTGTCAAGAAAACCCCAAATGGGGTCATGAAGAGTCAGAAACAACTGAAGCAACTAACCAACAACAACCCATGAAAGGGCTCTGCAAAAGTAGCTGGTTCATAAATACAAGTAAATCAAAAACACTTAGTGTAAAATTTCCTTAAATTGTGCTTCATAAGCTCTGAAGTTGGGATTTTAAACCATCATTATCTCTTTTAAATAGCACTCAGCTCTGATAGGTGAGCCTTAGCCAGCCTCCACACCACTTCTCCACCCCCACTCCATATGACCCTAAAAACTTTCCAGCTCTCCTTTAAGACTTGTTTTCCTCTATTAGAACATAAGATCCTTGAGAGCAGAAACTGTCTTGATTCCTTGTATTTGTATTCATACTTAGTCTTGTATCTGGCACAGAATTAATGTGAAATGTGCGCTCTGGCTCTGTCTGTCTCTGTCTATCTGTACCTCTCCTCCCCTCCCTTCCTCTCTCCTTCTCTCCCCTCTGTCTGTCTGTCTCTGTCTGTCCGTCTGTCTGTCTGTCTGTCTCTCTCTCTCTCTCTCTCTCTCTCTCTCTCTCTCTCTCTCTCTCTCCTATTTGAAGAGAGCCTCAAATCAAAATGCATCTAATCACTTGATCATCTCATGTAATATTTCTCCCATAATGTCAAAATGTGATTTGGGAAATGGCTGAACAAGTTATGATATATGATTTGACGAAATACTACTATGCTACAAAAAAGATGAGCTAAATGATCTTAGAAAAAACACAGGTAGCCTTGAATGAAATGATGAAGAGTGAAATAAAGAGAACCAATAGAACCCTGTATGCAGTAACAGCAATATTGTTTTAAGGCCTTTGAGTGTCTGAGTCATTTTGACTATTATAAATACCCAAACTAACTACAAAGGACATATGAAGGAAGATGTTATCTACATCCAGAGAAAGCACTTATAAATAGAAATATGTAGAGAATGACTTTATATCTCTATGCACATATTTGTGTCTAATGGTAGTCACCTCTAGGGTAGGGGGAAAAGGGGGAAAAAGAAATTTGAATGATAATTTTGTTACATATTTAAAAGGAATAACAAGCTGTACATAATAGGTTTTCAGTTCCATGTACAATTATATTTTTTCTATTCTACTATGTTATGGTAATACTTGTTTTATATCTTAAGTTCAGAATAAAATAACATTTTAAAAAGAAAAAAATCATTTGGACTTACTGTGAAAATTCCGTTTGAATCACAGCTCTGTAACTTATTACCTATTTGAACTTGGACAACTCATGTAACCTAGTCATGACTCAGTTTCTTCACGTGTAAAAATAAAAGGGCTTGAATAGATGATTTCTTTTCTAACTTTAAAGTCTATTATCCCATCATTTCTTCCCCATATAAGAAAACTTCTGACAAGAAAGGATATCCCGATGTACACTATTTTAATGAAACGTAACATTCATCCATAAAAACTTAGGATCTGACAGTCATTCTCCCAATAGATAAATAGTCCAAAATTGTGAAAAGAAAGTTTTCAAAAAAATGAATCAAAACGATTCACAATCACATGAAAAACATGGTTCTGATCAATATTAATTAGAGAAATGCAAATTAAAATAACTTTGAGCTTCTACCTTACACCCATCAGATTGGCAAGAATGACCAAAAAGGAAAATAGCAATTGTTGGGGACACATTAATGTATGGTTGGTGAAGCTGTACATTGGTGCAACCATTCTGGAAAGCAATCTGGAACTATGCCCAAGAAGTCACTAAACTCTTGTAGCAAATAACTACAAGGAGAATACTGATTATTTGGGAAAAGGCTGAATTAATCAGGGTTTATGAATTCTATTATTTCATCATGAGAAATGTTGAAAGGGATGTATTCAGAGAAACCTAGGAAAATTTGCATTAAAAGATTGAAAAAAAATGAATAAACTGTTAAGATGTCTTATATCGAAAAATATCTAACATAGAAAAGAGCTGAAGGTGAGATAATTTAAAAATCATCAGGCTCTCTGAAAACCTTGATTAAAACAAAACAAAATTTTAACATTATTATTTTAAGATATCATAAATGATTGCTGCTCAGCTCTGTTAAAAACCCAAGGACAAATTAAAGATTAAAAAAGAATCTGTCAATAACTTTCTAAAAATAAATACAAATTTAAAAGTACTGGTAATATTGTAATCAAAATCCAGAGCTCATTAATCAAAAATGGAGAGAAAGAGACAGAGAGAGAGAAAGAGAGAGAGATGGGAGGAAGGAAGGAGGGAAGGAAGGAAGGAAGGAAGGAACAAAAAAACCAGAAAGAAGTAGTTCAAATAGTGTTTGAAGAAATCACAGTCAGGATCACAAAAGACCTTGAATTTATTATAAATGATATTTCTTCACATATAATATTCCCAAAGGCTTACATATAAGGATGAGTATATTCCTATAGAGTAGGGGGAAAATGTATCTTTATTTCCACAAATTTTTGATGGGAAGAACAGAGTAGTAAGAACTATTAAATATAAATAGAAGAGTTAAAAGAAATATAGAAAGGCAAATTTATTTGAGTAATTACTGTGTGATTATTTAATGCTAATGTTATAATGGGAGAGAGGAAAAAAAACTTTGATGTCTTCAAAGGCTATTAATGAAGTTAAATAAGATGAACAGGTGCTAGGAGGCAGTTGATTCTCTTTTGAGGGTTTGAAAAGAGAAACAGAAGGGAGGGTAAAAGGAATACACCATAGGCAGAATAGCATGTGACAGATGATTAGAAGCTAAGAACTCAGGGCTTTGGGGTCTCCTTAGTTCTGCCTTGATGTCTTAGCATGGGAATTTGTCTTTGGGACCATGTAGTGATGAGGGGTACATCTTATGGGCAGGATGGTCAGAACAGGCTAGAGGGGAGGGAGGCTGTTGCCTGTCCTTCTGAGAAGTGGACTGGTGGTGGTAGCATAATTTGAAAGGACCAGACAGACACGGAGGTCTCTGAACTGCCTCCAGAGCGTCATCAGATTCTATAGTATCTATTAAGACTTTGTCTTTGGATCCACTGATAAACTACATGTATGGTTCTATAAGTATGTATTATTTCAATACCTGCTTGCCTAGGTTTAGAAAAGGGTCCTCATAAGGTCGGACTTAGGATTATGAATTTTTGGCCACAGAAAGTCCAGGTTATTACCTGCTAAATTATTTCCACACCAGTGAAATGATAGATTCCTAATTCTGAGATTTATGGAAATATATCATAATATGCACTGATATCAAGGCACATGGAACAGGAAACTATGTCTCTGTTCATCCAAAAACAGTCATAGGGTCATTGATTTAAAACTGCAAAGAATCCCAGAGGTTATCTAATTTAATCCTCCTTCCTTCACCCATGAGGATACTGAGGCCCAGAAAAGTCATCTCCAAATCCACACACTGATCCCACACAATCCTCTATCTGTGTGTTAAGTTATGGGGAATTAAGTAGAGTGAGCACATACACTGTAGATGTTGGCCTCTTTGTCCAGTCTGTAATGTCACTAATTTCCTCTTGGCTTTCGGCCTCATTGGTTATTTTAAATGGCTACCCAAGGATGGCCCTCTACTAAGGCTGTACAAAAGTATTTGAACATCCAAAATCCTTGAGGCCTCTGGAGTTTCCATCTGAAAGTTGATTTATGCTTCTCTTCTTGGGGCATTAGTAAAGATCAAAAGTTCTGCCTGCCAATCTCTTAGTCAGGACTCTGTTAATTATGACCTTCTCATATTCCAAGGCTGGCACACATTCCCCACTGTTCCATTAATTCCTCTTGTCTGTGAGTCTCCTGGCATAAATACACAAGGATCAAAAGCTGCACCCATAGTTAGTTACAGCCCTTGAAATTGCCCTGATATTTCTGTCTCTCTCTTCCCAGGAAAAAAGAAAAGCTTTTTTTAAGTAACATTTGAGAGCATCATTTGGTTTGAATGGGAATCACTAGGATGTGACCTCTTCTGACTTTAAATAAGGCCTATTAAGTCCTAATGAGCACCCCAGCCTGGGGTGCATCTGCTTTCTGATGATTAGAACTTCTGAGTGAGTCAAAGGTGCATTGAGGGGAAGAAAGGCATAGGGCAGGATTCTGAAGGTCACAAACAGAGAAGAGAGCACTTGAATCAATAACTTTAACTGGGAGTCATGCAGTGTTTTTTAAATCTCAGGAAGTCAGTGGGGGCAGAATGGAACAGTTAAATGCCCTCTGAGGAACTGAAGGATGGGAGGTCAGGTGAGAACTTTCCCTTAAATACAAATGAAATTTTCTGAAAGTTGATCTCTAGCGGTTTGTTCAGAAACCCTGGATTCCAACCTGCCCTCTAATGCTTACTACCTGAATGATGTTGGATAAATCACTCGATTTGCCTGGGTCTTGGTTTTGTTTCATTTTGGTTTTCATCTGTAAAATGAAGAGGTTGGGCCAGATGCCTTTCCTTCCCTTGGGTTCAGATAGAAATAACATTGGGACAAGTCTCTACTATGCTATTATTCAAGGACAAAAATATTCTCCATACTATTACACAAAGACACAAAATAACTCCCATGTACTGATGACTAAAAGAATGAGAATGGAAACTACTCTGTGTGTTCACTGGAAGCATCTTCAGTTCAATGTCAGTGGTTTAGGGTTAGGCAGACAAACAGGGATGGCATGTACCTCACCCTTTTTCCTTCTGGTTTTGATCTCTTTGGCAATGTCCCAAAATTGTTCATTTCATCTAGATTCAGAATTATAAATATTTGGAATGGTGATATCTATTAAAAATCATTGTCCTTCAATTTTTTTTATTTTGAATTTAATGCATATCAAGAGGAAAAAGAACATTTCCATAGAAAAAGTAGAACAGCAAAAGAGGATATGTGAAGCCATGAATCTCTATTAAGTACAGCTCTTTTTTTCATAAAAGTTCATAAGAAATTAAACAGGATACTTTCAAAGTTACCTAACTAATTTGTGTTTCCCTCTAAATTATTGCTTGTTCTATTCTGTATATTTTTTAAAGTTGCTTCAATGATCCTTGCATAAACTATTCTTCACTTTGCATCAGTACATGCTAGCCAAGATTCTCTGAAACTGGGACATGTGGAATAAGTGTCCTTCGAATTTGTCGGATGTCCGTGTCTAGGTGGGTGGCAGCAGCCTGCCCCACTGACCAGTATTTCTCCATGCAAACAAAGTGGGGCAGTGTCTCCCAGTATTGTCTATCAGCTGAATTTGCTGGGTATCTTTCCATACCATGGCTAAATAGATCTCCTTTTGTTAATTACCAAATTTCCATGAGGGGCTCATTTTATTACAATCTCACGTCAGAACTTCCAGAGTCATTTTTGTTCAGTTTTGCCTACTATATCACCCAGCCCTCAGTGTCTAACCCAGAGAAATTATCTGATAATTTTATCATTTCCCTGCTTTTGGAGAGGAACTGAAAACCAAGTCAGAGAAAATGGAACCATTTAGATTTCAGATCAAAGATTCTCCCTTTGACCTGACCTAACATTCAACTTTAAGAATGAATTGCAGTTGAAGAATGTGTCCCCTGGTGCTCAAGAGGAAATTACTATCAAATATATATGAGAATTTTAAAAGTGTAAAGAAATCTTAGTCAAATTCAATCCAACCAATAAAGTCGACCAAAGAAGTTAGAAAAGCAAACATAAATTTAGTACAATCTGTACAGGACAGCAAAGGAGGGATCGTCTCTTTATATTAGGACAAAGAGAATAAAACAATGCTAAATCAACAATGAAAACAGAATGAATGAACTTTAATTTTGCACCATTAAGAATGATCTTTGTTAAATAGAAAGGAGAGGAATGAAAATAGTTAATAGGGAGCAGATACCCAAGATAACTAAGCGTAGAGTTCTGAGACAGCCAGCTGTCCTTAATGAGCTTTAAGGCCCACATGAACTATATCCCAGGATCATATGTCTCTGGGGGAAGATTCAGTGTGAATCCACACCCAGGGAGTGCTACAACATCTCTAAGCCATAGTTCCTGTATGCTTCTGCCCAGGGGCCAGAATGAACTGGAAAATGGAATTGCTCAGCCACTGTCAGTGACCCTGGAAATATCATAGAAGATCAGAGCAGGACTACAGATTTGGTAAGGGAAAATGTCTCAATCTAAAAAAAAGAAGTATAGAGATTACAAAGTAAAAATTGGTCAGCTCAACAAAAAATGCTAGAACCCTTTCAAAAGAGATGGTTTGTGAACTTCTAGAAAGGGAAACAGTAATCACAGAATGCCAACATGACTCCATCAAGAATAGGGCATAACAGACCAATCTCTTTCCTTTTTCCCTTCAAGATTACTAAAATACAGTATGGACTTAGCTTTGTTTGATTTTAGAAAAACACTTGACAAAGGCACTCATTTTATCACTTTGGAAAGATTACTGAGATGTGGGATAGGTGACCATTTTGGTGGTCAACTTGAGGAGAGGTCTCCCATGCATCATTCAAGGGTTCTGTCTTTGCAGCTGCTCAGTTTTGTCCTGGATGGAGGCACAGATCGCATGCTTGTAAAAAAGTATGGGAAATGACATAAAGCTGGCAAGTATCATTAAGACAATGGGTGACAGAATCAGGATCCAAAAATACATGAGCAAGCTTGAATAACTGGATAAAAGCAACATGATTCAACTCAATAATCAGCATTTCTTTAAAAACTGGGGATAGGAAAACAAAATCGAAACAGTCTTTGCTCTCATGGAGTTTATAGTCAAATGGGTAGGGTTCATTATTTGAATAGATGAATAAATATAATTTTGAGGAGGAATAGAGCCCTAAAAATAGGGAAATCATGAAAGGTTTTACAGGAAGTTAAGGCTTCTAAGAGATGAAGCTTAGGATAAAGGACATTCCAAACATGGAGGAAAGACTAAGGAGGCAGAGTACTGAATTCAGGGAACTGCGACTTGGCTAAGTTGGGTGACACATTAAATGCATGAAGGGCAGACATCCTCAAGAAACCTGAAAAGAGGCAGACTCTGACAGGCTTTAAACATCAACTTTAAGACTTTGCATTTTGTTTTTGAGGCAGAAGAAAGTCACTAATAATTCTGAAATAAGGGAGTGATGTGATCAGACCTGTGCTTTAGTAGTATTAATTCAGCAGCTCTGTAGAGGATGGATTGGAAACCTGAATAACTGAATAATGGAGGCAAGAGGTGATGAGAATCTAAACTAGGCAACTGGTCATGTTAGTAGAGAGGAGACAGATGGAGAGATGTAGTGAAGGTCAAACTGAATAGATGTGTGTGATAAGGGAGAGTGAAGAGTTAGGATGACTTTGAAATTGCAACCCTGGGTGGCTAAAAAGATGTTAGTGCTCTCAATAGAAACAAGACAGTTTGATGGAAGGATGGGTTTACTTCAGGAGATAAAGATCTGACTTCTCTTTTGCACATGTCGAGTTTGAGAAGCCAATGCAACATTCAGATTCTGCAGGCAATTAGTGATACAAAGCTCGGAAGAAAGACTGGGATTGGACAGATTGTCAAATCATCTGAATTAAAGTGAAATTGATTAGAGATAAATTAGCTTATTAAGCACAGTTACATAAGAGATCATGTGATCTCTTGTGTAGGGGGTTTGGAGGACTACAAGAGGGTCATATTCAATCCAGCAATATGGCATAGAAGTCAAACAAATCTGCTGTGACTATGTTAAGAATGACAGAGTGTCCAGAATGTAGAAGGTTTCTGCCCTGGCCATGCCAGATCTGAAGTATTGGTTTAAGTTCTATACACAGCATTTGAAGAAGGGTGTTAGCAACTTAGAGGACATTCAAAGTAGGACAGTCAGCATTATGAGGGGCCTCAAGTCCATGGCATTTGAGTATCACTTGAAAGAACTGAAAATGTGTAGACTGAGAAAAGAAGATATTTGGTGGAAGCTGGGGGTGTGGTATGTGATACCCAGTGTTTAGGTAAAAGTATCATATTTGTTCAAAGTGAAATGAGAAAGGGAAAAAAAAACACAGGACACATTGTAATGGACACAGTAATGGACAGCAATTTTGAAAGAATTCAGGATCCTGATGAATACGATGATCAGCTTGACTCTAGAAGACTGATAATGCATCACACTTCCTCCATCTTGGCAGAAACATCATGGATAAGAAATGCAACATGAGACACACAGTCTCAGACACAAAAAAAATACAACACAAAACTTCTTTTGCTTGACTAAATTCCTGTGTTATGATGGAGAAACTTTATTTGGGTGAAGAATATTTTGGGGGCAGGGGAAACAGAGTATAGTGTTAGCGATTAGAAAAAATAGAAAAGGGCATCAATGAAACATTTAAAATTACAGAGATGAGAGGAAAAGGGCATTCAGAAAGTGACAGACATGGAATAGTTAAATTTGGGTATGTACAGTACTTTCAATTATTGGCTAGTATTTTGGATAAATTAATTTCTTCTCTTGTTAGGAAGTGTTTCCATGTTAAATTTGTTACATGATTAAAGTTTTTTAAAAAGTTGCACATAATCCATCCATAGTTCCATATGCAAATCCTCATTGTCTGTCCTTTGTACATTGAAATGTTCATGTTGATGACTATCAAGTTCAGAAGAAAAAAGTTTAAAAATAAATAAAAGAACCAAAGTTCATCCATTTCTGGAAACAAGATAAGACTTCAGCTCATGCTAGGAGAGAGTTCAGGTAGAGAAGCTTTCCTGTTAATATTCCTCTTTTAGCCAAGCGAGATTAAAAAAACACTTTGCTACCAGTGAACGAAGCAGAAAAAATTGGAAGCATTCAGTTTTCATCTACCACTGGCTGGGAAGGTGAGACCAAAGCATTCATCTGGCCTTGGCCTTAGAGGTGCAGAGGAAATTCATTTTACTCTGTGGTTAGCATAGCAAGGGAACTAGGGAGAGGGATTTAAAAAAAATCATAAACCTAAGGTTTGCAATTGTGATTAGCAAAACCTGTGATGGACTTTTCCAATGGAATTGTATACATTTTTTCACATTGATGGGCCTATGGATCTGGGAGACTCCATCTCCCAGGTGAAGGTTGTTATGGGGTATCTCTTACTTCAGGTAACAGTATGATACCTGTTGATAAACACACATAGTACATATCATCAGTAATTTACTATAGGTTGGTTTGGCCTCACCTTATAATTAGATATCTGTTTGGTACCAGGTGATTAGAGATCTAGCTGGCATTAGTATAGGACATGCAATGAGAATCTCAAATAGTGGTAGCCACATCTTTCGTTTGCAGTGTTATCAAGGCATATAAAAGCTACAGAAAGAGAATCAGACCAAGGAAGTTCAGTTTTTGTACAAATCGTAACTATATTATTCTTAAGAATTCCATTCTACCATTCTCTAGCCCCTGGAGACTCAGGGCGATGTGACTAGAGAGGCTATTATTGAATCTATTAAGTCTTACACTTTTTTTCTTACAGTTTGTTCTATAAAATAAGTCTCTCTATCATTATTGCTAGACAGGAAGGAACACCAAATGTGTGATTAAATTCCTTTAAAAGCCTTGTAGTAACTGTAATGGCTTTTTCTTCTTCCTAACAAGAGAAGAAATTAATTTATCCAAAATACTAGCCAATAATTGAAAGTACTGTACATACCCAAAATACCCAAAGAAAAATCAATTTGTGTGTTTAGAAAAAGAGAAAGAAATCAGTCTATATGTTTAGAAAGGGGCAGCTAGGTGGCGTAATGGATAGAGTACAGGATCTGGAGTCAGGAAGACCTGAGTTCAAATCTGGACTCAGACACTTACTAGCTGTGTGACCATGGTCAAGTCACTTAACCCAGTTTGCCTCAGTTTCCTCATCTATAAAATGAGCTGGAGAAGGAAATGGCAAAGCAGTCCAGTGTCCTTGCCAAGAAAATCCCAAATTGGTGCCATGAGGAGTTGGCCATGACCGAAATGACTAAACAACAAATGTTTGGAAAGGGCCCTTGTGGTGGGGGACACAAATAATATCTAATATGTATATAGAGTTTGAAGTTATGCAAAGCATGTTACATATGTTAGCTCATTTGATTCTCTGTGAGACAATTGCTATTATTATCACCTCTATTCTATAGGGAAGTGAACTGAGTTTGAGAGAAGCTGAAAGGGTCACAAAACTAGTAAAGTATCTAAGACAGAGTTTGAACTAGGATCCAGTGATTTATCCACTACCCTCGCCTACCTGCTTCTTTCACCCGAGTAGGCTTCCCAATTTGCCTCATAGATAAGGCAGTTCAAAAATTCCCCTGGACAGACAAAATGAAATTTAAAGTAACTAATGTCCTCATGCTTCTTCCTTTATATAAGAATAGCTTGCTCTTGGTGCACATGAGCAGCGTGGCTTTGAAGGGAGGATAGGACAAAGGTAGCCCGGAATCAGTAAAAGGTTTTAGGAGTCCCCCTAGCTGGGTCCAATGGACTCCAAACACCAGTTGCACACCCTTAAGAGTAGGGCATCATTGAAATTCTAGTGCACACAGTAATTAGGAAATGGTTGATTCTTATAAGAAAATTAGTCAGTGCCTATATTCTCATTTCTGCAGATTGAAGGATGCATAGTGAAATTGAGACTCACTATAACGTATTGCTGAGGCATCATGATGGAGTGTAGAGTCCAGTCAACAAAGGAACAGGGAAAGGAAGGGAAGAAACATTTATTAGGCACTTGCCATATGCCCAGCCCTGTGCTAAATGATTTAAAATATCATTTCATGTGATCCTCCTCACAATCTTGGGAGTCAGGTGCTATTACTATCCCCATTTTACAAGGGAAGAAATTGAAGCAAACAAATGTGGTGTATAGGTAGTAAGTGTCGAAGGCTGGATTTGAGCTCAGGTCTTCCTGATTCCAGATTCAGCATTCTAGCCAATGCGCCACCTAGCTGTGTCCTTATTAAGCACCATGTACCAGGAGCTATGCTAAGCACTTGGGACAAAAAAAAAATAGAAAAAAAAAGATGTTAAAATACTCCCTATTCTTGATCTAAAGGAAGAAACAACACTGGACCTGAAATCAGAAAGACCTGCTTTTGAATCCTGTCTCAGAAACCGAGTAGAAATAGACCCCTGGGTAAATCATTGAGTTTCTCTGAACCACAGTTTCCTCATGCAAAAATAAGCAAGTTGTTCTCAATGGTTTCAAAAGTCTCTTTCAGCTCTAAATCTATGGTCACATGAAAGTATCTACTGGATATGTACTGAGTATACTGGGATATCTAGAAGTGTTCATTCTATAAGAGAAGAACATGTGTTCATGCGTAGACTGGGAAGGGGGAGGGTAGATTTTATATGACTGAAGAGGAAAAACCATTCAGTTTCCTCCCTCTTGAACTTACCTTTCTGTAGGTGGATCCCATCTCTCCTAACTTCCCTTCACTCATCCCCTTGGCCGTGATGTTTCCCTTGGAGATCATTCTCTATTTTACCACTCAGGAAGTAAGGAATAATGGGAATGTGGGGAATGTGGGGAATGTAAGGGAAGCAAGAATGATGGGAACATTTTCTCTGCTCAAGAAAGCACAGTAAAGAAGGGAATTGCCTCAGAGGGTTTTTCCCCCCAGTTCCACTTACCAAACCTCCCATCACTTAAAACTGCTTTCTCAGGGTTTATATTTTACCTTCATTCACCGGTCAGAGAAGCAAGGGGTATACTTCTAAATATACCTCTAGCTTGCATAGATCAATATGATCTAAGGCCTGGATATCCTAGTTTAAGCTAGCTTAAACTAGCTAGCTTAGCTACTTCCCACCAAATGTGCTTATACAAAAGACTATGGAAAATGGTAGATAGTGAGTGAAGCCATTTATGCAAACAAAATGGAGTTCTATAGGTTAGAATATAACAATGATACATAAGAGTAAATGAGTTCTTCAACTGGGAATAAAATGAGAGTGAGACAGAGAGAGACAGAGATGAGAGAGAGACAGAGGGAGACAGACAGACAGAGAGACAGAGAGAGAATTGTTCATTTTACATTATGTGTACAACTTAGAGGGCTCCAGTCCTCCACTCAAAGTTTCTCTCTCTTTCTCTTCTCTCCATATATGTGTCTCTGTCTGTCTCTGTCTATCTCTGTGTCTCTGTTTCTGTTTCTCTCTGTCTCTATGTCCCTGTCTCTCTGTCACTGTCTCTGTGTGTATGTGTGCATGTCCCTCTGTTTCAGTCTCTATGGGGTGATAATGTGATTAAAGATCCTTCCCCACCCATTCAACAGGCCTCAGGTGGAGCTAGTTAGGGGAAGTTTCTCAGATAGAGCCAGTTAAACTTGATTAGAAAAGGCTTGATTGTAGGCAGGCCTACACCCTTTAATTGGTAGACTCAAAGCCCCAGGCCCACACCCTTTCACTAACTAGATGTGAGGCCCCAGGCCCACACTGTTTTGCTAATTAGGTCACAAGAGGCATGAAGCCCTAGGGTCCTAAAAAGAGTATACATGCCCAAAAGGTAGCCATAGAACTCAGAATCTGCAGAGAGCTACAGAAGTCAGAAGTCAATTCAGTCCAAGGAGAAGGAGACTCTGAGTCAACAGAGAACTGAGGGAGAGTGCAGAGTAGAGAGTGGAAACCAGGGGCTTTGGAGACCAGAGAACCAAGGGGAGAAGAGAAAGCAGGCAAGCAGGCAAGCAGGCAGTTGGGATTCCTGAGTGAGTGTTTATAGGAAGGCCCCAGCAGAAGGGAAAGTTACAGAATGATTTGGTTCTTTGCTGTAATACTGTGTTATAATTTCCTTATTGCTACATTGATGTGAGCTTACTGGTTTTGGAATATAATTACTGCTATATCGATTTGCAGTTATTGGTGTTGGGATTTAATCCTCTATTGTCTAAATAAATGTTATACTTCCTCTGCCTTCTACCTAGAGAGTTTTTTATACTTTGTGATTCCGAACCAAATAGACATGTTCATGGTCATCCTCAAGGTCATGAATCTTACTGATACATTCTGTCTCTGTCTCTCCTCTCCTCTCTTCCGTCTTCCTCTCCTTACTGTCTCTCTTTTTTTTGTCTCTGTATGCTGTCTCTTTCTCTCCCCCTCCCTCTTCTGTCCATATGTGTCTCCCAAGAGTAAAAGGACCAACTGATGCAAGTCCCTTATTCAGGTGTGCATGCCCCCTCAGCATTTTCTCAATCAGTAGTTGCCTCCATTCACAAACACAGCAGCACTTAGCAGCCCACAGCACAGATTGTCAACCACAAAACCATCCCCTTCTTGGGTGGAATCCAACTTACATCTATAATATGTTTTCAATACATTTTCATTTATTCATTTGAGCCTCCAGCTAGTACTCAGCCTTTTAACAAGACTTCTCTCTGTGTTTCTAACTGATGATACCTTCTGACTTAGCTACTTTTCCTTTTTCTCTAAGGACATATACGAATGCACTGAATAGAATCTTTGAAAATCAGTTTCTCTTGAGCTCATGTGGCAGTTTAAAAACAAAACAAATCAAGACATGCAGAATAGTATATACTGACTCAGCACAAGAGAGTCAAAGCATGCTGAGATATAGTAGGATAGAAATTTCAACAACCTGATCCCCAGCAAAATGGTCCGGTTAACTCAGTCATTCTACACTCACCTCTGGCTTTTGCTCCTGTCATCCCATCCCCCATAAGGGGAGCAGTGTTGCTTGTCCTTTTGTTTTGAAGACAACTAATGACATCATGGTTCCATTTTATGACTTGTATGTGAATTGGATTTAAGCGAGGCAGAGTTACCCAAAGTCATCAGCCTCACTCTCTTCCAGAGTCATTGAAGAACAGTAGAAAGATAAAAGACATGACAACTGCCAATGGCCTGGAATGCAGAGGATGACCTTGGCATCTTTGATATATGACTAAGCTCTAACCGCTCTACAGCTTCTGTTTCATCTGCCCTTGTGGCCATTGGAACAAATTCTTCTCATCTGCCCATTTTGCCAGGGGAAGTCTTCACATGCTTGGAGTAGATACATTTCTAACTCATCAATGGGTTTGAGATCCATTGGTTACCCTCAACCTGGCTTAGCCCATCTACGAAGATGTTTCTACCAGGGTGTGGCCACTATGCATGCTACAGCTTCTTGGAGCCACAGGTGTGGCTTTGTCCTAGGAATGATATAGAAACTTTCCATGTTTTAGGTATGAGGAGGCACTGATGTCTTGCTGCATTCTGGGCCAATTCTGGTTAAACCTGAGAGTGTTGTGGCCTCCAGAGTATCCAGAAGTTTATTGAAGAGTTAGGGATGATGTGTCCCTCTGGAGATAGTTCTGATAATCCAAGTCTATCATGATGAAATAAAACTCTTATTTATTGCTGGCGTTATGTTATTATTTATGGGGTTAGCTAAGTGGCAGAGTAGATAGAGCACTGGGCTTGGAATCAAAAAGAGTCATCTTCATGAGTTCAAATCCAGACTTAGACACTTACTAGCTGTGTGACCCTGGGCAAGTCATTTGATCTCTCCTTCTTCAGTTTCCTCATCTGTAAAATGAGCTGGAGAAGGAAGTGGCAAAGCACACTAGTATCTTTACCAAGAAAACCCTAAATAGGGTCAAGAAGAATTGGAGAGAACTAAAAGTGATTCATGATTGAAAAAAACTCTTAACCATGTGGTTAAGTCAGAGTTACTTTGGAAAGAAAAACTGGGATACACCAACATCTTACACCATATACCAAAATAAAGTCAAAATGGGTACATGATTTGATATGAAGACTGATACTATAAGCAAATTGGGAGAGTAAGGAATAGTTAACCTGTCAGATTTATGGAAAATGGAAGAGTTTAGGACCAAAGAAGATATGGAGAACATTATGAAATGCAAAATGGATAGTTTTGAATATATTCAGTTGAAAAATTTTACAAAAACAAAGCCAATGGTTAGGAGGGAAGCAGAAAACTGGGAAAAAATTTTTTCAACCAATGTCTCTGATAAAGGCCTCATTTCTAAAATATATAGAGAACTGAGTCAAATTTATAAGAATACAAGTCATTCTCTAATTGATAAATTGTCAAAGGATGTGAACATGCAGTTTTCAGAGGAAGAAATTAAAACTGTCTATAGTCATATGAAAAAGTGTTCTAAATCACTATTGATTAAAGATATGCAAATCAAAACAACTCTGAGGTACCATATCACACCTACCAGATTGGCTAACATGACAAAACAGGAAAATGATAAATGCTGGAGATGATGGGAGGAAAATGGAACACTAATGCATTGTTGATGGAGTTAAGAACTGAACCAACCATTATGGAGAGCAATTTGGAACTATGCCCAAAGGGCTATAAAAATGTGCATACCCTTTGACCCAGAAATACCATTTCTAGGGCTGTATCCCAAAGAGATTGTACAAATGGGAAAAGGACCCACATATACAAAACTCTTTATAGTAGTTCTTTTTGTGGCAGCAAAGAATTGGAAATTGAGGAATTGCCCATCAGTTGGAGAATGGCTGAACCAGTTGTAGTATATGAATGTAATGAAATACTTTTATGCTGTAAGAAATAAGGTATACGAAAAAGCAGGCAGACTTCAGAAAAACCTGGAAAGACTTATGTGAACTGATGCTGAGTGAAGTGAGCAGAACCAGGAGAACATTGTACACAGTAACAGCCACAATGTGTGAGGACTGAATTTGATAGACTTATCTCTTCTTATCAATGCAAGGATCTAAGACAACTCCACAGGACTCAGGATGGAAAATGCTGCCCACATCCGGAAAAAACAACTAAGCAATCTGAATGAAGATGGAAGGATACTACTTGCTCTCTCTCTTTTTGTTTGTTTGTTTCTTCTTTCTTGTGGTTTCTCCCATGGTTCTAATTCTTCTTTACAACACGACTAATGTGGGAATAAGTTTAATATGAATGTATATGTAGAGCCTATATCTAATTACACACCATCTTGTGGTGGGGGAGGGGAGAGATGGGGAGAAAATTTGGAACTCAAAATCTTATGGAAGTGAATGTTGAAAACTCAAAGTAAACAAATAATTTTTTTAAAAGAGGGACTAGGAAAGGGGTGGGGGGAAAAGGAACAAGAAAAAGTAGCAACTATTTATTCGACCAGAGAGAGTTAAAAGTCTGGAGCTTTGGATAAAATGTAAGTTAAAACATTTCCATGGGTAACTTTGCCACATATAATTTGGTGAGCCACACATGTCATAATAGCATTTTCAAAAAGTGCCTGTAAAACATCTAATAGCGGGGCTATATAAGAACTATTCTGAATTTGGGCTCCTTTTAAAATAAGGTTACTTTTCTGGACCCACAGTTGTCTATAATCATGCATAGCCTCAAAACCATAGCAATAATCAGCATAACCAGTGCCAGACTTATCCAAGGCTGAAATATGGAACCTAATTCAAGAATTTCAAAAGGAAAATATTGACTTCATTGAGAGGCCTGGCATTGTTTTCCTGCTAAGACCCACCTAAAACATGGTTTCTCTGAGGGGCACTTTTGAGATTAACAAAAGTTTTAAAGAGATATACAATGACAAATGAATTACTGAATTAATCATTTATGTGCTGCATAAGCATCCTTTTCACAGTTTAATTATATGCTAAGTATTCCCAGTTCTTGTGCAGCATAATTTTGTCAGGATCAAGTTTAAGGTCCTTATCACCTCTCCCATGGAGTCAGTCTGTACATCTACTTGGTCTTCCTGCCTCAAATCTTTCCCTACTCCACCTATCTTACATCCAACAGCCAAAGGGATTTTCCTAAAGCATAGGTCTCACCACTTTTGCACCACTGCTCACACACAATCAATAGTCTTTTTGTTGAATTATTTGGGTCATGCCCTACTCTACATGACCGCATTTGGGTTTGCTTGGGGTTTTTTGGCAAAGATATAGGAATTGTTTGCCATTTCTATCTCTAGTTCATTCTATAGATGAGGAAACAAATGCAAACAGGGTTAAGTGATTTGTCCAGGGTCACACAGCTAGTCTCTGAGGCCAGATTTGAACTCTGATCCTCCTGATTCCAGGCCTAGCACTCTATTCACTGTACCATTTAGCTACCCAATAAATCTAATGGTCTCCTATTACCTTCAGGATCAAATATCTGTTTGACATTTAGAGCTCTTTATAACCTTACCCCTTCCTAGGTTTCTTTAAGTATATTACTCTTTTTCACTTATTCTAAAGTTCAGTCATCCTGTCCTTCTTATGTTTCTTTATACAAGATAAAATGGGCTCTATGCATTAACTGTCCCCCATGTCTGTAATGTTATAGCTCATTCTCTGATTCAAATTCTCTGGAGTCAGAAAGTTCAAAATTGATTTCAAATCCTACCTCTGACACTTTCTAGCTATGTGACCATGGCGAAATCACTTAACCTCTATTTGCCCAGTTTCCTCAACTGTAAAATGGGAATAATTATAGCACTTACTTTTCAGAGTTGTTATAAAGATTGGATGAGATAGCATTTGTAAAAAAGGACTTAACATAGTGTATGTCACATAGCGGGTAGCATATAGCTGCTTATTCTCTTTCCTTTCCCCCATGTTTCTCTGGATTTTTCATGTTTATCATTCCTTACATAACCCAGGACTCAAATCTCATTTGCATAAGGTGCTCCACATTAGGGGAGACTGATTATCCAATGCCCCATGCCTGCCTGAGAGACAGAGTTGGGCAAGAGCTCGAGAGGATTGCTGTTAGTCCACAGGCTTCCAGCTTCAAGAAAGAAGAGATTTGGTTCCAGATCTTCTTCAGGAATCGCTCCAAAGAGAGAGGGAATCTCTGGGGAAAAGCTGACATATAGAGGAGTTGGCACCTCAATTGCATTGACTTTTTCTCAGAGTCTTTTTCTCTGTTCAGAGACTGAAGAGAATCTTCTCAAAGTTGAAAGCAAGAAGATTGATAATTCTCTTCTCTCAAGTTCTTGCTAACTCTGCTCTTCATGTAGATATGGAGGATGACATGATCAATCCCCACTAATGGGGAGAGTCTTAGGCAAATGGGCTTTGACCCATGGGCCACAGTTTCAATACAACAACATTCCATCGCTTTCATAGATTGCACTCATCTAAGTGTACTGCAGTCTATGGGTGAGATGAGGGGGAGGGAATCTCGAATTTATTCACAAATATTGATCTCAGTATTTTGATTCTTCCAATAAAGTTCTCAGTATAATATTTTTGTCATAAAACCCTTCTCTCAATGATCAATGTATAACATTGCAGCCTGACTCAACTCAGACAACAGCTCTCCTATGGGGATTGGAGACATAGAGGACATTCAGTGATGTTGTTTGTCTCTGTTACTGTGGACTCCAGCAGATTTTCCTTCCTGACCCAAGTGGGGAGCTAAGCACTTCTAACTTCATTGTGTAGTGTTTATTTTTCTAGTGCCAACCATGTGCAGAGCCTGAGTTTATTTTTGTGACCCTCTTTATTCCACTTTCCCCTTTGGGGTATATTTTGTTTTTACTTATCTAGGCATTCTAATCTCTGTCTTTGAGCCTCATTTCCCCCAGCTAATGCCTAAGGCAAAACAGAGTAAAACTCTTCCTTCTTGAAGTCTACTTGAGTCATGAAATTTCCTGGTCTTTTTTACCTTCCCTTCCCGAAAGGCAATTATCCTGACAAATAGTTTACTTTAAAAAATTGAGCATTTGTGAGCCTCCATCCTTTCTTTGAACTGTTGTAAAAAGCACACAAGGTCTTCCTCCACGGTCTCAATGCAGTATAGACTTGACCCTGGATTCTTGAAGGCTGTTCTAGAGGGGATAGATAATAGATTCTAATAGATTCTACCAGGGTAAAAAGTCTTTGAGTCTGGTCCCAGCAGCAGACATTATTGCTTGGGAATCAATCTATCTAAGAGCAGAGAGGCACAGTACTTGTCAGTTTGAGAGGGGATGAATATTTTGGCTATTGGAATACATGGGGCAAAGAAGAATGTACAATGGTCCTTGATCCTCTGTGGTCCACTTCTATTTCCATGGGGATGGCGCTGAAGAGACTTTAAAGAGGATAGAAGATGCTAAGAATCATGCTTTTCAGGACATTCCTAAGTGTTCATAAGCAGATAAGTTTTCAGGACACATATCAAAATGGATTTTGTTCGCTATGCCGATAAAATCACAGGGACGATCTTTATTCTATTCCTTACAAATATAAGACCACAGGACTAGTGTTAGAGAATGACCCTGAGATTTCAATAGTATAAGGAACTCCTAGATGAGAAAAGTCCCTCCAAGAATGAATGCAGATTGAAAATTTCTTGAAAATTTAGTCTTAGAGAGTTTCCTAGAGCAGAGGTGTCAGACATGATGGCTTATGGTTCACAACACTCCTGTATGCTATTGAATGAGATTAAAATGTAATTGGGAAATGTTTAACAAAATAGATTAAAAACATAATAGAACTTAGATAATGTGAATGTGTAGTTTTCTAAGTCAATATGTGGTCAGCAAGTATCTTCATTTATGGTTTGGTGGACCCTGTTTCTGTTTGAACTTTACAGCATTGTCTTAGGGCACTGAGGTGTTAAATACCTCACCTGGGATCACATTGCTAGTGTGTCGGGGTAGGACTTGAATCCAATTCTTTTTCTATGCCAAAGCCACCTCTCCAACCGGTATGCCACTCTGCCTCTCATACTAACTGAAGAATCTCTAAGGAGCTGACATTTGCATTGTACTCTAGGGTATATAAAATACTCTAGAAATATTATCTCATTTGATCCTCATAACAATGCTTTGAGATAGGTGCTATTATTATCTTCATTTTACAGAAGAGGAAACTAATATAGAATATGATGACTTCATCAATATCACACAGCTGATAAATAATCAAACTCGGATCTTTGTCTAACACTCTAGTCACTGGATTCCTTCAATGTGAAATCTTTGCCCAGTGCCCAATAATTTGTCATATTAAAAAGGGAAAAATAGCAATATCCATAAGTCAGAAGAGTTGTAGCATAATAGAAGGGTGCCTCAGGTTCTCAGTGGAGAGGTAGACAAAGGATTTGATGTAGGCTGGTGGGGCAGTTGATAGACAGCTGGAGTTGGGCTCAGAAAGAACTTTGTTCAATTCATGGCTCATACGCTTAACTTTGTGGCCATTGCCAAGTCACAACCTCTAAGAGGTTCCATCTCTACATCTGTAAAAGAAGGGGTTAGACTCAATGGCCTCTGAATTCCTCCTAACTCTAAATCTACGATCCTATGGGTTGGTGGGTCTGGTTTCATCGAATAAGCAAAGGAAAGAATAAACATTATTTCAAGAGAAATAATCATCTCATTTTGTGAACATAAACAAAAAGACTACCAGAAAACACAAGGAAAACAACTACAGTGGATGTGCCAACATCTGTTTCAGTGGATGTAGAGAAATTTGCAAAGGCCTTGGCAAAAATTTCTAATGTTTGTTACTTGTGGACTTCCATAGGAAGTACTTGCTCTGTCTAGTATCAAGGAAGATGGGAAATTATGTTGGAAATATAGCTAAAGGTGACACAATGTTCCACTGACTAATTTTTCTATGTTTCAACCAGCATCAGATATTTTCCATTATTATTGTTTTATAGTCTAGTTTGAGAGTTGCTAATGCAAGACCTCTTTGCTATTGCCATGTATTATTTATCTTGAGATTCTTGACTTTTTGTTCCCTTAGATGAATTTCATTATTTGTTGTGCCTTGAGGAAGTAATTGTTTGGTAGTTTGGTATGACATTTAATAATATAGATAGATAGACAGATAGAGAGATAGATAGATAGATAGATAGATGATAGATAGATAGATAGCACTGTCATTTTTGTTATGCTAGCATTGTCCAACCATAAGTAATCAACCTTTTCAATTATTAATGTTTCTCTTTATTTCCATAAAAATATATAGCTACAGCTATATACTATATAGAACTACCATGTGTTTCTTTGTAGATGGACTCTCAAATGTAACACACATTTTATAATTATTTTGCATGGAATTTAGCTTTCTATCTCTTCTTGCTGTGTTTTGTGGGTAATATCTAAAATTTAAGATGATTTGTGTGGGTTTATTTAACATCATACTAGTTTGGTGAAATAATTCATTTTTTTTCAATTAATTTTAGTTGAATCTCTCTGGTTCTCTAAGAAGAATGTCGTGTGATCTGCAAAGGTGATCATTTTGTTTCTTCTTTTCCTATTCCTTCAATTTCTTTTGTTGCTTTAGTTATAAAGCTTGACCTTCTAGAATTGTATATCAAATAATAGAGGTAAAAATGGGTATTGTTGTTTGCTCAAATCTCACTGGAATGACTTCTAGTGTTTCTCAATTATGATGATGATGTTTATGATGGTGATAAAGATAAACACCATTCTTATAAGTATCATCAAAACCACAAGCATTTATTAACCACTAACCATGTGCCACTCACTGCTAAGTACCTGGGATACAGAGAAAAGCAAAAATGTAGTCCCTACCCTCAAGAGTTCCCATCCTAATATGACAGACAACTTGCAAATACCTATATACGTACAAGAGATATCTAATATTAATTGGAGGTAAGAAAAGGCCCTAGTCAGAGAGGTGACTAGGAAAGACCTCTTGAAGGCACAATTTCAGCTGAGTCTTAAAGAAATCCAAGAAGGAGAGTATCCCAGTCACGGTGGACCATTAGTACAAAGTCAAAGACATAGGATATGGAGTGTTACAAGGAAGTACAAGTAGATCAGTTTCATTGGATTGTAGAGAATTCAGAGAAGAGCAAAGCATAAGAAGGCTAGAAAGGATCAAAATGTGAACACAGCCAATACTCAATTGAATGATGAATCCAGTAGGTTACATAGTATGTTGATCATTCAGCTAGCTCAGGCTCTATTGGATACAGATGGAGATAATACATTGTAGAGGAAAAAATTACTTTAAGCCAGTTGTCATCAGTTGATACTGCTGGAAGTGAAAAAACCAATAGGACAAAAGCAGATAGCAACAATCCGTGGGAAGTTGGTAACATTAATCAGTCACTAATGATAATAGGAACATGCATGTAAGTACTTCAAGAAAACCAAGTGTATGGGACTAAAAAGATGGTTCTGTATCAAGACTCGAAGTTAACCCATCTATTCAAGAAGCATTTATCAGGAAGGCAAAGTGAGTATGATTGCATGCATAAACTTAAAAGAAGAAGATTACAAGGAAAGCTTGCAAGTGATGCAATTTGCAGATTTAATCCAAGAAGTCAAAGTAGCAAGACTAGTAGAAAAGACAACATGTGGTTTAACTTCAAGTCAATGTTACAGGAATCAGGCCATTAGGAAAGAACTTACATGGAGACTTGAGCTTTGAGCAGGCCCAATTGGTGATACAAAATTAGTTACAAAGATACATCTGCAGAGTTTTCCACCTTTACCATCATGTAAAATTCTAGATGTTGATAAAGAGCAGACACTTCCAACATTGGTTGAAATCTTAGAGAAACACCATCATGTTTGACAGATGATGACAGAAGAATTTAATTTTAAAAAAAAGTTGTTTTTAGAGCTATGCCATAAGAATTTGATAATGCTGCTTTAAATAAGGGAAACCATATTCAAGGAAAACTAAATGAAAAGGAAAAAAGTGATCTTGGGGAAGAAAGCTGAAATAGAATGAAAGAGATATGAGTGAATAAAAAAGATCTGATATTAAATAGAATGGAAAAGAAAACTAAAACAGTGAAAAGTAAGATTGAGATTTTAGAGAAAACTAACTAACCATGAAGAAGATAAGCTCAATCTGAAACAGGAATTTGACAACCAGTGCCAAAAACTTCAGCACCACTTTTTTACAAACAAAGACTGGAGGCAAGGCTGGAAGGTATGGTGACAGAGACTATCATGAAAACGGGAGAAAAAATGTGAATATGCCATAGCTGCCAAACAGCTAGAGACACAGAATAAACTCTGGGTCAAAGATGAGAAACTGAAGCAACCCAAAGCTATTGTTATCAAACAAAAGAATAATAAACCAGAGAGACCATCATGGGAGCAAGATAGAGGAAGTTTTCTCCAAGGTCAGTTTCTCCATCCCCAATACCTAATGCACCACCAATTCATCTCTGACTCAGATGATTGCATTCCGCAGGGGATAGATGGGTAGATCATAAGCTTGACTTTAATGTGTAAACTGAAATAGTCATGCAACCTGATATGCCCCATGCCATCATGGTGGTTGGTGTAAATGAAAAGGCATTAGCTAAGTGTGATAAGTACATGCTGACTCACCAGGAACTAGCTTGCAATGGGAAGACTGAAAGTAAGCTAATTAAGGGTAGTGTTTTTTTTGTTAAACAAGAGGTGGTGGGCAGTTTGTCCGATTCACCGAAATTAAGACTTTAAGGCAAGAATCATCAGCTAGTCAGAAACAAAAATCCCCTGAGTCCCTTGGCACAAGAAGTTGTGATGAAGTCTGGGTGGATAGATGTGGAAACTCAGTGTTCTGCAGCTGTGGAAATGACAGGATCTCAACTTAGACCTAGATACCAGCATCATGAACAACCTAAGCACAGAAAGCCATGGGTTGAGCTTCTCTTGTGATAAAGCTTTTTTTCAAGTTATTTATTTATTTTCAATCAAACAGCTGTGCTATTTTGTAAAAACAAAAGCAAAACCTTGCTTTGTTTAATATTGCATATTTCAAAACTCTTGGCTGTTATAGTCTGGCAAAGACAACAACACTTCCCCCATCAGCCCCAAAGAAATCTATTGTTCAAATTCTCCATACACTCTGCTATACTAATCATGAATTTCAGAAAGAGAACCCTCTTTGTTTGTAATTAACTTTTGATTATGCTATTTTGCATGTATTTTCTGCATACTTTTATAGATAATCATGCAAGGCTTTGCCTTGGGGAAAAAGGGTGGCATATCTGGCTTATGTGTTCTTTTGTAGAGTATCTTTTTCCCAACTTGGTTCTCATGATATTTAGGCTGAAAATGAAACACATGCTGAAATTTATTTAGCTACAAAAATTCATTTTAGACATGTTTCACTGGCAATTCAAGCTTTCATAACAAAATGAATTCAATGCTTGTCTCATCAGAATTCATGTTGGAAAGTGAATTGTGTTGAATTTCATATTCTATATACATATCAATTTTCTGGCATCTGACTATGACAAGTGACAGAATAAAAAGCAATAAAAATATGAAGCATATAATATGAAAAGACATTTTGGTTTTACATTGCAACTGTGTCATACAAATTAGAAAAAAAAATCATAGGGTGAATATTTTATTAAGTGGAACTACCAGTGTGTATGTGTGTGTATTCACTCATATAATAAGCATTACTAGATACAACCCACATAGACAAAATTCTTTTGTGTGGGGGGGAAGATTGAATTGCTAATTAATTTATGTAATTATGAAATAGGGGCAGGCACTCCCAGTTCTTTGGTACTCACCAGGAAACAACACCGTGGTGGTAGGAGTGATACTTCAATCACTTTTTAATAAGGCCCAGAGGGTGCAGGGGCAAATTGCACAGAAGGTACAGAGATAACGACAAAAAGGTGGAGTAGAGAGGTAGACAATATGGGGATGAGGATGGGGATAGGCTGGTGGAGGAAGGCATTCAGTGTGACAAAGAGAATGGGGCAGAGGGAAGTCAGAGAGTAACTCCTGTAACCATGAATTACCACTGGGAACACTCAAGAGCATGGACCCAGTCGAGATGCACTAGTGTTGTGGGGGCAGTATTCTGAGGTCCCATTTCTTAGTGTTTTTGTGGGGAACAGACTAACTCTTATCTAGGCCACCTTGGGCTAAGCTCATTAACATGTCCAAATCCTCCCAATGTTGTTAGTAAAACTTTAAAGTTAACATATCCATCACACCTCAAAATTATCAATACCATTTGGTGTTCTGGTTTCCTTACTGTGGATGTGTAGAACTTATCTGAGATTTACATATCATAGAACCAAAAGGCCCTGACAGCAGGGCCTAGATGGCTTCCCCAGTTTTATCACATATTATTGGGATCTGATTTTGGTTAATATATTATCCTCCTTTGATCTTTGGGAGTGTCTATACATGACTTCCGGTTTCCCCTTTACAATTTCACTTCTTGTTTTGGTTATTTTATACTGACTACTTATAAACTTACTATACTAAATAGAAGTTGGGGGTGGTCAGGGGGAGCAGAACAAGATACAATTTTAACACAGGGGGTATCAATAATTTTCAAGCATTTGAAAGAGTCCTGAGACTAAATACTCTGAGAACCATTACTTTAGACCTTTTTACATTGAGCCATTATCACTGCAGATCATGGACTTTCTTTTTCTTGTCCCTCCCATCACTACACCATGGACTTCCTGGACCCTACAGATTTATTCCCACGTACAATTTTTCACTTGTGATTTATTGCAGCCTACTTGTGCTCAGCATATAACTTCCCACTGCCATTCAATTATCCAGAAACTCTGGTATTCTATGACTCAGACCAATATTGTGTGTTTAAAAGATGAGCCTTTGTCCCTTCACTATATTCATTGCTTGTTTTCTTTTTAATTTTCTAAAAGTCATTGTTTTACCTTATCTCATTTCAAGTGAAATGAGAATTTTAATTGGCCTTTTTATTCTTCTCTAATTCTGATAGGTAATGTCCAATTCCATAATCAATTAAATTTTCTTTTTTTATGTCCATCAGGAAAGGTGCTTTTTTTGTCCGTCAGTAAAGTGCATTGTTTATTACTATATGGATTTTTAATAGAAGTGAAAAAGTTAAAATCAAATAACTGTCTGGAATTTTTAGAACTTTTTTTTCTAATCTTTTTAACATAGATATCAAGCTGATTTTGAATAACTTTTGAACTACTTTTAAAAAAAATCCTTCATACAAATATTTCTGAAACCATCACAGGACTTATATCAAGAAATGAAATATGCAAGTAACAATTAGACCATTTCTTTCAAAGTATTTTCTGTTTTACTCAGCTATCCTGGATTATTTTATTTTTAATAATATTTTTCTCCAGTTACATGTCAAGAAAAAAGTTAGCATTCATTTTTACAAGATTTTGAGTTCCAAATTTTTCCCCTTCCCTTTTCTCCCCTTTTATTAAAATGGTAGGCAGTTTGATATAGTTTATACATGTGCAATCATGTAAAAATATTTCTATATTAGTCACAGTTATGAAAGAACAAACAGAGTAAAAACCCACAAGAATAAAGTACATGAAAAAAATATGCTTTGACCTGCATTCAAAGTCCATCAGTTCCTTATATGGATATGGATCGCATTTTCCTTCTTGAGTCCTTTGTACTTATCTTGGATGATTGTGTTACTGAGAAAAGCTGAGTCATTCATAGTTGATCATTACACAATGTTGCTGATACTGCGTACAGGGTTTTCCTGGTTCTGCTTATTTCACTTTGTATCAGTTTGTACAAGACTTTCCAGGATTTTCTGAAATCTGCCTGTTTCATCATGTCCTAGATTATTTTAAATGATTTGTTTGTTTGTTTAAAATCAAACTTGTCAATAACACTATTATGACCTCTCTCAAGTGCTTTTGGGGAAAAAAAGGAAGTGAGAACTTGAAAGGTATGGTAGGGAGAAAATGGCCTGAGATAAATGGGAAGGCTAATGGCCAATAAAGTAATTCAAAGACAAACTGTAAACAACAGGGTAGAAAGCCAATATATAGATTGTTATAGGGAGTTGACCATTTGTTAGGTTCACTCTGCTTCCCAAACTTCCATCATGTGTTTCTGTTGTATATATCATCCTTATACTCTCAGCACTAGTCTGGTCATAGACAGAGTCCAACAAGCCTCCACTTGGCTCACTATGGCTTAGCTTTGGCCTCATTTGGTCTTTTTCACACCTTTGTGATAGTCTAGGTTCTCTGAGTACTACACTTGAATGCATAGTTCAAATAAAAGTTATGTTTTCATTAGAAAATACAAATCTAATTCAACTCAATTGGCATCATTATACATCATCATACATTGTTATCATTCACATTAAGAATTTGAAATGTCTGTTCAAGTCAATTTTAAACTATTAAGCACCTACTATGCTCCTGGTGTTGTGTTAAGGACTAGGGTCAAAAAGAAAAAAAATGAAACTTTTCCTCATGTCTTGGATTTACATTCTACTCTGGCATATAACAAGTACACAACTAAATAAATGCAAAGTAATTTGAGGGCCCAGGAGAATCCTAACAATTAGTGGAATCAGGAAAGTCTTCCAGTAGGAGGTGCCATGTGATCCTTCAAGGAAGCTGGGAATTCAAAGAGGCAAAGATGAAGCCCAGTGAAGCTTATTAATGAGGCTTGAATTTTTTCACAAGTTTTCAGTCAACCATGTCTATGTTTGATGACGCCTCTGGAAGTCCCTCCCACAGCTGTTCTGCAGCTGCAATGACATCAGCACACCAAGATTAACCCAATCACAGTGGAATGTTCTGTGGCCCTTGAAAGTGGGACAAGATGAGTACCAGAAGGAAAAAAATCAGCTTGTTTGGTTCAGTTCTGAAGAAACCAGAGCTTTGTTGAGAAAGCACATGTATATACAAGCATTTTAAATGATCTTACATATGTTTAAGCAGAACCTGAGTCCTTACTGGAAAGACTGAGAAAGTTTAGAAATATATGTCTATGTTAGTTATATCATTCACAAATGCCTGCAGGACCTGTAAACGAACTTGGGGAAGAGGATGGCCATATTCGAAATAGAGTCAGTTGCGGGAGAGGAGGGCAGGGGTCTCTACAGTTACTGAATTTGTAAGTCCAAATTTTTCAGTAATGGGAAGAATCTTTGAGATCTTCTAGTCAAATCCCTCATTTTGAGTCATTCATAGTGGATCATCACACAATGTTGCTGATACTGTGTACAAGGTTTTCCTGGTTCTGCTTATTTCACTTTGTATCAGTTTGTACAAGAGGAGACCCTGCCCTAGATGATTACTCTATGTCACACAGCTGGTCTATGGTGTAGTGGGAAGAATCCTGAGACATGGCTCCAGATGTTTTGCTATTTCGGTGAAGCTGTGATTTTATCTCAGAAAGTCTTCTCTGCGAGTACAGCTCATACATGCCTGTTCATCCTGGGTGATCCTCCACAAATATCTGTGGAAGGGGTCTTGCTCTAGGTTTTGGCTTACATTTCAACTATAGCAATGGAACACAGTCTTGGTGAAATTGACTTTACCCCACCCCCACCCCAGGCACAGGAGCAGGGACTATGTAGATGCATGTTAATGACCAAAAAGTGGAGGGGAATGGAGGGGAGAGGAGGGAAAAGGAGGGGAGGGGAGGGGAGTCTGGACATCTGGGAGACATGATTACAGAACATGGGAAAGGGAGTAGAGGGGGACATTGCCAGAAGAAAGAAGAGCAATCAGAAGAGGGTGGCATTTTGCTTGTGTTCAAATGCTAAAGAAGCAGGATGGTAGAGGGGAAAGGGCATTGAATTTGCCATCGGAGGACCTGGCTTTGAATCCCAGGCCAACCAATTTGAGACCTCTGTGATCTTGGGCTTAATAACTCTGTGCCTCAGTTTCCTCATTTGTAAATTGAAGGAGATCAGACTAGCCAAGTTATAAGGTCCCTTGCATTTCTCAATCTGTGATTCTCATAATAGCTAGAATTTAAATGTCACTTGAAGGTTTGCAAAGCACTTTTGCACATATTATCTCATTTGATCTTTACATCAAGGTAAGGTGCTGTGAGGTAAGTGTTATTATCCCTATTTTATAGAAGGGGAAATTGAGACTGCCAGAGGTTAAGGGATTGACTCACGAAGAGTCCAACAGCCAATAAGTATGTGAGATATAATTCAAACTTAATCTTCCTGACACTAGATCCAGAATTGCATCCATTATACCAGTTAGCTGGCTGATTCTATGACTGTATGACTGACAAGCTGGGGAGCAAGCCCTAGCACTAAAACTAGTATAAGGTAACCAGGGAATCTCTCCAGGGTGCTGAAATCAGAGACCACCAAAGTTACTTCTACTCTTTCCATAGTACTGAAACCACAGGTTTTGTTTGTAATTATAATGAGTTAAATTAGGAACCTTTGAGATGGCAGGCTAGTTTGGGCTATCTCTCCCAAATCTTGCTTCCCTTCCTCTACTTCTCCCTATGGTCTCCTCAGAATTCAGCTTCAGGCTAGTGTACTTTGGGGATTATAGTATCCCCTCACCCCTTAAACTGCAGACACATTTGCTTCTTTCTCCAGGTCAAATTTGCCATGCTCACCCCTGGGGTAAAAAACCTAGTTGGGAGTGTTTGACAGACATTTAGCCTTTCTTGTAGTTAAAGCCATGTAGGTTCTGGAAAGTGCTAAGACAAACATAGGTTTCCTTTGAAATCAGAATGTCATAACAGAAGGGTTTAAGTGAATCACATGAGCACCAGTCTAGGTGAATGATGATGATGATGATGATGATGATGATGATGATGATGGCGGTAGTAGTAGTTATAATAATAGAGTTTGTTGTTCATTCATATCTGAATATTCATGTTCTGTACACCACAGCACGTGTACTGCCCATGGGGTTTTCTTGGCAACAATACTGGAGTGGTTTTCCATTTCCTTTTCCAGTCGATTGAAACACACAGGAGTTAAGTGACTTGCCTAGGGTCACCCAGCTAGGAAGAGTCTGAGGCCAGATTTGAACTTAGGTCTTCTTGACTCCAGACCCAGTGCTCTATCCACTGAGGCACCCATGTGCCTCTAATAATACCCAGTACCATATAGTATATATTATATAAAGTACAATATGGCATACTATAACATGAAATTTTATGTTATATAACAATTTATATAATATTTCTATAGAGCTTCAAGGTTTCCAAAGTGCTCATCATGTATTATCATGTTTGATTGAAACAATAACACTGTGACACAGGTGCCACTGTTATAGATGGCATTTTGCAAAGGAGGATAATGACATTCAGAGAGGACAAAGGACTTAGCGAAAGTCACACGAATTTTAAGTCCTGAAGCAGAATTTGAATTCATGTTTTTCTTATGCCATGTAGCCTAGCCTCTCAGAATTCCTATCCCCAGTATGTAGACTACTAGTTAATTAGGGAGATAAGCAGTTGCGGAGAAAACATGGCACTTGGAGACAAGACCTGAGTTCAAATCCACCTTCAGGAAGTTACTAGCTGTATGACTCAGGGCAAGTCACTTAACTTCTCTGTGCCTCAGTTTCATCATTTGTAAAATAAGGGTTTGGAGAAACTGGCTTCTGGGGTTCATTCATTTTGGCTCTAAATCTATAACCTATAAATTCTCTGATCATGGAAGCTCATGAAATAATATTCCTCTAATTTTTACACAGGCCTCCTAAAATATAAAATAATTGTCAGTGAGACACAGAATAACTTCTTCTGAGAAAAGTAAAATATTTTTTAGTCCCAACCATGTTGTTGTTCAGTTATTTTCAGTCATATTTAACTCTTTGTGACCACATTTATAGTTTTATTGGCAAAGATACTGGAGTAGTTTGCCATTTTCTTCTCCAGATCATTTTACTGATAGAGAAACTGAGGCAAACTGGGTTTAGTGACTTGCCCAGAGTCACACAGCTAGTAAATGTCTGAGGCCAGATTTGAACTCAGGAAGATGAGTCTTCCTGACTCCAGGCCTGGCCCTCTATCCACTGTACCATCAGGCTGCCTAATTCCTGGCCATACCTGGCATATTTTTATCTAACAATAAATCTTGATTTGCTATCATCAGGTCGGGCTGAGGAAGGAGATGGGGCAAGATAAGGAAAGATATCTATCTTTTGGACATTTTTGCTTTTTCTTTGCAACTCAGGCAAATGATTAAACCTTCAGATTTACAGTGAGACACAATTCAATTACACATTGCAGATTTACTAATTTTCATAGTTCTAATGCTAAGATGCTACTGATTTAAAACAACAATTGTCTATTTCCCAGTATAAAGCAATTTTGCCTCTCAACCTTTAGGAAAAAAAAATGATCATCAGATGACATCTTCGAGCCTTCTCTTCTCAGTAATCCAGCATTAGTAATAACAGAAGTTGTTCTTCAGGAGATTCCTCTATTTATGCTTATTTTACAATTCAAATGTAAAATGCTTAGTCTATGTTCATCGCTTCAGAGGGATTTTTTTCTGAATTTACTTCTGACTCTAAAAGTTTATCCTAATTATTTATTAATTAGTAATTAGCCTGTACAGGACTGCCAATAAACAAACTTGTGAGTTATTCTTTTCACCCCTCACAAATATACCCCAAAACATACATCTAATGGAGGATCTAATAGAGGATCAGAATTTTGGTGCCAGGGAACAAACATGTGGAGACATTTTGACTATGAGTGATCTAAAACCTTTAGTGTCATCTGGAATATAGGTATGAGGGGGCAGCATGCAAACTGTCTAGTGAAGTACCTCCCAAGGGTTATTAATGAGAGCCAAGCTCACTGTGCAAGCCTAAAGATCCCACAAAGATTTTCTTACCTAACAGAGTCAATGAAAAACTCCCATCTGACTGTGCTTTGCAGCTAAAGAGGAGGGGGGTTGGAATTCGGCATTTCTTTCTGGAGGAACTTTGGGCTCTTTGTCAGTAAGTGAAAAGAAATAGGAAAAAATGACCAACACAAAAAAATTAAAGAAACATGAAAGGAATTATACGAATGGATACAGAACAAAGTAAGTAGAAGCAAGAAAGCACCATGCACAGTGTTAATATCTAAACAGCTCGAGATCAAAGTTAAAAAATATACCTCTGTCTTGAAGAGATGAAGGACTTTTTGTTGTTCAGTCACTTTTCAGACATGTTCAACTCTTCATGACTCTATCTGGGGTTTCCTTGGCAGATACTGAGTGGTTTGCCAATTCCTTCTTCAGATCACTTTATAGATGAGGAAACTGAGGCAAACAGGATTGAGTAACTTTCCCAGGGTTGCACAGCTAGCAAGTGTCTGAGGCCAGATTTGCACTCAGGAAGAGTCTGCATACCTCAAGGCCTAGCACCTTATCCTCTACACCACCTATCTGCAACATAGCATGCCAACACTCTCCATGGTATTTTCTTGACAGAGATACTAGAGTGGTTTGCCATTTCCTTCTCCAGTGGATTAAGGGAAAGAGAGGTTAAATGACTTCCCAGGGTCACGCAGCTAATAAGTACATGAAGGCAGATTTGAACTCTGGCATTCCTGACTCTACCTCCAGCACTCCATCCACTAAGCCACCTAGCAATGAATGACTATGAGTTTGCCAAAATGTCAGACATGGTTGGAGCACTTTTTGGTCTTGCTGAACTTTTATTTTATTTTATTTTATTGTTGATTAGCTGTACCCAGCCCTTAAGACCCCAATTTGCCCTTTTCCTGGCAAAGATGCTGGAGTGGTTTGCCATTTACTTCTCCAGCTCATTTTACAGTTGAGGAAACTGAGGCAAAAAGGATTAAGTGACTTACCTAGGGTCACACAGCTGGTAAATATCTGAGGCCACATTTGAACTCAGGTCTCCCTGACTCCAGGCCAAGAACTCTATCCACTGCAACATTTAGTAATGAAGGACTATGGGTTTGCTAAAATATCAGACATGGTTGATGTGATTTTTGGTTTTGTTGAACTTTTATGTTCTTCTTTGCTCTTTCTTATAAGGTAAAACTTGTTTGGAGAAAGAATGCATTTAGAAATGAATATGAAGCTCTAAAAACCATCCATAAATATTAAATAACATAAAATAGGATTGAATTAAGTAATCTTTAAGTTCCCTTTCCACCCTAAATCTCATGATCTTTAGTTCCATAGAATTCTAATAGTTCATATCCACTGTTGTCCTTGTGCTTTCCCAAAATTGCCTGATTTCCGGGAAGTTAGCCCCTGAATACTGGAAGAGTTGTGCTGTACAGTGTTGCCAAGTGACTTGTTGAGTAGGTTCTGAGCCTGGGTCCTTTCCTCTTTGGTAGAAGCATTCAATAAATATTAGCAATATAAAAATATAAAGGACAGAAAGGACATACTACACAGTGTAAAGACTACTCGACTTTCAGTAAAATCTGGGTCCAAATTCTCTGATGCTTACTAGCCACATGATCAGGAGTAAGGCATTTGACATATCTGAGCCCCTATTTCATCACCAGAATAAATGTCTGATAACTTAAAAGTGAAGCTGACATTTATTTAGTGCTTTAAGGTTCAAAAAGCACATTCAAACTTGTCAAGGGCTAGGGTTGACCACTACACTACATGTCACCCAGGTGGGGTCATCACTATCTCTCTATAAATACTACCAGCTCATGTTGCTACTGATTCTCAGGCTTGATTCTAAAGTAAAGAAACAATTATTCAATGATACCTTTTTTTAAAAAAAATCAATTCATTTATTTTAAATACACTTATAATCTGTCCCACTCCAATGAACAAAAATGGACTATACTATTTATTAATGCTGTAATATATAATAGAGAGATGCCAAGAAATACAACCATTTTGTTTCTCAGTTAATCCCTTGGGATCACCATATTGATGTTTCACTTATTGCAGATACCCTCCAATCTCAGCTTCCCCCATTAGGAACAATTACAGGCTTTCAACACCATGACTGGCCAATAGTTATCTATAGTATATCATCTGTGAAAAAATTTATGGCCAAAGTCACCTTTAACCATCACTACAGATAATCATTGACTTTTCCTCATTTTTGGAAACATGATCCCACCATTCAGTTCTCTCAGCATACCAATTATTTTACTAAGAATACTCTTCATGTTCCTTTAAAGATAAATGCTAAACCCATTTGTCTCAGGGAATATATTTAATTAACAGAAGGAAAATACCAGGGGGCAGAGCCAAGATAGCAGAGTAGAGGCAGGAAACTGGGCAGACTCTCCCAACTTTAAATAACTTAAAAATAATGCCTCAAATAAAATTTTGGAGTGATAGAGTTAACAAAAGGGCAGAATAAGATATTCTTCCAGTCTAAGACAACTTAGGAAGTTCATAGGAGAGGTCTGTAAGGACTGCTTAAAGAGAACACAGCTTCAGCACCAGATGTGGGCTTTGGAGGTGGCTGCAGCATCTGGAACTCTCAAACCAAAGATGGTAAGGGGGTAAGACAAATGGTTAGGAAGATACTACAGTGGACCTTTGCTGGCATTGTGTGTAGGACCTGATGCTGATTAAAAACTTTATTTCCTATACACAGTTCTGGGTCACAATTCCAAGGTAGAGAGGAGCATTTATGGTTGGTCATGGGGAGCAGAGGCCCTCATCATTGTTCCACAGCAGAGAGGAGCACAACTGCTTATGGCTGAAGGGGAACAAGGATCCTTCCTGGCTAAAGCTCAGACAACATACCAGGAGAAAAATGACCATACCTCTTCTCTGATCACATGACCTTGGAATCAACAGAAACCTACAGACCCCCAGAACTAGCTCTGAAAACATAAGTATGGAAAAGCATGAAGGTAAGGACAGAGTGAGAAGAGCCCAACTTTTACATAAAGTTCAAAGTCAATAAATAGGCTGGCAAAATGATAAAGCAACAACAACAAAGAACCTGACCATGAAAAAAAAGCTGCTACAGTGGCAGAGTACACCAAGACAAGACCAGAAGAAGACAACAATGTGAAAACAGCTAAAAGCAAAGCCTTAAAGAAAAAAATGCTAATGGGACACAATCCCAAAAAGAATTCCTGGAAGACCAAAAAAAGAGATGAGTGGTTGAGGAAAAATTGGGAAGAGAAATGAGAGTGATACAATACAATTATTAAAAAAGAATCAATAACTTGTTAAAAGAGGTTAAAAATAATGAAGAAAATAATATTAAAAACAGAATTGGTCAAATGGAAAAAGAGGTACAAATATTCTTTGAAGAAAACAATTCTTTAAAAGTTAGAATTGAGGTAGTGGAAGCTAATGACTCCATGAAATATAAAAAAACAATAAAACAAAGATGAAAGAATGAAAAAAATAGAAGAAAACATGAAATATCTCATAAGAAAAACAACTGACTTGGAAAATAAATGGAAGAGAGATAATTTAAGAATTATTGGGAGGGGTTGAGCCAAGATGGCCATGTAAAAACAGCTTCTTACCAGAGCTCTCTTACAAATTCTATCAGATACCTCTAAAAAAGTGAATATGAGCAGAACTGAAAGAGATAGAAGCCGCTAATAGACTTAGTGGGGCAGACGTACCAGGCATGGAGCGGTAACAGACCACACCAGAAAGGGAGCACTAGGGGAGCCCAGCCAGCACACAGGTCTAGGAGAGTGCTGGGAGTGAAAAACACAGGAGTAGAAGCAGGCCCAGGGCAGAAGTACTGGCTATGGCAGTGATCCCCAGGCCCCTCAGCCCAGGATAGGAGTCTGTAGGAGCTATGTGAGACACCAGTGCAGAACCTGTGGCTGTGGAAGCAAATGCCTCTGAGGCCTCCAGCCCACAGTCCTAAGGTTTGAAATTCACCTTCTTGAACTTCTGGGAGCCATGATGTCCAGGTAAAATGGCTCTCCCTCCTTTCCTGACCCAGATAATATACCCTCAGGAGAAACCCTGAAATAGAGGAGCCAGAAGTGGGCCTTAAGTAGCCTTGTAGCTCAGGAAGCTGGAGGGTCCCCCTCTTTTGGTGGCAGAAGGAGACTAGTGCAAGAAGACAGGTGTCCCAGCAGGCCCCACCTCAGCAGAAGAGTGGGAGTTTCTGAGCCCCAAGGGGATGGAGCCAGCAATCATCACCACCAGGACCCCAGATGTGCTTTTGCACAGCTAGGGGAAGTGGCAGACACGAGCACAGACAACTGCTGATACCACCTAAGCTGTAGGACAGGCCTAGAAGAAGAGGTGATTTTCAGTAGCCAGACCACCTGTCCCCCACATCTCACAATACTAGAGGCCACAACACACAAAGCCAGTGAGCTACAGAAGTAGAGATCCACTTTAGAAGCCAGGGGAAAAAAATAAAAAATCACTATGAAAAAGCAATCCAGAAGACCAAAGACTATTGATTCCTATTATGGAGATAGGGAAGATCAAAATACCGATTCAGAAGAGGACAGCATTGACACTATACTGACATCTGAAACCTCAAAAGGGAATATGAGCTGGTCTCCAGCCGAAAAAGCATTCCTGAAAGAGCTCAAAGAGGATTTTAAAAACCAAACTAGAGAGGTAAAAGAAGAGAACAAATCTTTAAAAAGTAAAATTGGCAAAATGGTTAAGGAGGTTCACAATATATTTGGAGAGAATAATTCCTTAAAAAGTTAAATTGATCAAATGGAAAAGTAGATACAGAAGCTAAATGAAGCAAACAATGTACTAAAAATTAGAATTGGACAAGTAGAAGTTAATGACTCTATGAGACACCAAGAATCGGTCGAAGAAAATCTAAAGAATGAAAAAGTAGAAGAAAACGTGAAATATCTGATTGGGAAAACAACTGATCTGGAAAATAGATCCGGGAGATATAACCTAAGAATTATTGGACTACCGGAAAGCCACGATGAAAAAAAGAGATGGGACAATATCTTCCAAGAAATTATCAAGGAAAGGTGTCCCAAGGTTCTAGAACCAGAAGTAAAATAATCTTCAAAAGAATTCACCAATCACCCCCTGAAAGAGATCCCAAATTGAAAATTCCAAGAAATATTCTAGCCAGATTCCAGAATTATCAGGTCCAGCAGAAAATACTGCAAGCAGCCAGAAAGAAACAATTCAAATATCACAGAACTACAGTCAATATCACACAGGATCTTGCAGCTTCTACAATAAAAGACAGGAGAAATTGGAATATGATATTCCAAAAGGCAAAGGAGGAGCTTGGACTACAACCAAGGATCAACTGCTCAGCAAAACTAAGCATAATTTTTCAGGCAAGGAGATGGACATCCAATGAAATAAGGAAATTCCAGACATTTCTTGCATATAAATTCTTACAGGAGAAGTTAAAAGAGTTACAAGAAGAAATAGACAGCAAAACTATAGTAGTGGGGGACCTCAACCCCCCCTTTTCTGAACTTGATAAATCTAACCTCAAAATAAACAAGAGAGAAGCTAAGGAGGTAAATAGAATTTTAGAAAAGGTAGGTATGATAGACCTCTGGAGAAAACTGAATGGGGATAAAAAGGAATATACCTTTTCCTCAGTGGTACATGACACATACTCAAAAATTGACCATGTACTTGGACATAAAAACCTCTCAATCCAGGGCAGAAAGGCAGAAATAGCCAATGCATCCTTTTCAGATCAGGATGCAATTAATCTTATTTGTAATAAAAGACCATGGAAAGATAAACTAAAAATTAATTGGAAACTAAATAATTTAGCCTTAAAGAATGAGTGGATCAAAGAACAAATCATAGAAACAATTAATAACTTCATTCAAGAGAATGACAATAATGAGATAACATACCAAAACTTATGGGATGCAACAAAAGCAGTTCTTAGGGGAAGTTTTATGTTTCTAAATGCTTACATGAATAAAATAGATAAAAAAGAGATCAATGAATTGGGCATGCAAATGAAAAAGCTAGAAAAAGAACAAATTGAAAATCCCCAATTAAATACCAAATTAGAAATAGTGAAGACCAAAGGAGAGATTAATAAAATTAAAATCAAGAAAACTATTGAACTAAGAGCTGGTTTTATGAAAACAGCAATAAAATCGTTAAACCTTTGGTCAATTTGATTTAAAAAAAGAAAGAAGAAAACCAAATTACCAGTATCAAAAATGAAAAGGGTGAATTCACTTCCAATGAAAAGGAAATTAAAACTATAATTAGGAATCATTTTGCCCAATTGTGGGCTCATAAATGTGACAACCTGAGGGAAATGGATGAATATTTACAAAAATATAAATTGTTCAGGTTAACAGAAGAGGAAATGAAATACCTAAATAACCCCATCTCTGAAAAAGAAATTGAGCAAGCCATCAATGAACTCCGGAGGAGAAAAGCCTCCAGGGCCAGATGGTTTTACATGTGAATTTTATCAAACATTTAAAGACCAATTAATTCCCATACTTTATAGACTATTTGGGAAAATAGGTGAAGAAGGAGTCCTACCAAATTCTTTTTATGACACAAATATGGTACTAATACCTAAACCAGGAAGAGTCAAAACAGAGAGAGAAAATTATAGACCAATTTCCCTAATGAATGTTGATGCAAAAATTTTAAGTAAAATATTAGCAAAAAGATCGCTGCAATTTATCATTAGAATAATACACTATGACCAGGTAGAATTTATTCCAGAAATGCAAAGCTGGTTCAATATTAGGAAAACTATCATCAAAATTGATCATATCAATAACAGAACTAGCAAACTATATGATTATCTCAATAGATGCAGAAAAAGCTTTTGACAAAATACAACACCCATTCCTAATAGAAATCCTAGAAAGCATAGGAATAAATGGAGTCTTCCATAAAATTATAAGTACCATCAACCTAAAACCATCAGCAAGCATTATATGTAATGGGGATAAGCTAGATGCATTTCCAATAAGATTGGGGGTGAAACAACAATGTCCATTATCACCCATATTATTCAATTTGGTACTAGAAATGTTAGCTGCAGCAATAAGAGAAGAAAAAGAAATTGAAGAAATTAGAATAGGCAAAGAGGAAACTAAGTTATCACTCTTTGCAGATGATATGATGTTTCACTTAGAGAATCCAGTAAAAACCTACTGGAAATAAAAAAAAAAAAACATTAGCAAAGTTTCAGGATATAAAATAAACCCACGTAAATTCTCAGCACTCCTATATATTACTAACAAAGCCCAACGGCAAGAGGTAGAAAGAGAAATTCCATTTAAAGTTACTGTAAACATTATAAAATATTGGGGAGTCTATCTGCCAAGACAAACTCAAGGCCTATATGAATACAATTATGATACACTTTTCACACAAATAAAGTTAGATCTAAATAAATGGAAAAACATCAGCTGCTCATGGTTAGGCTGAGCTAATATAATAAAAATGACAATTTTACCAAAATTTATTTATTCAGCACCATGCCAATCAAACTACCAAAATATTATTTTACAGAGCTGGATTAAATAATAACAAAATTCATCTGGAAGAACAAAAGGTCCAGAATATCAAGGGAATTAATGAAAAGAAATGCTAGGGAAGGTGGCCTAGCCATACCAAATATTAAACTGTACTATAAAGCAGCAGTCATCAAAACTACTGGTAAGAAACAGAGTGGTGGATCAGTGGAATAGGTTAGGTACACACGACACAGTACTAAACAACTATAGCAATCTACTCTTTGATAAACCCAAAGAATCCAGCTTCTGGGCTGAGAATTAACTATTTCACAAAAATTGCTGGGAAAATTGGGAAATGATATGGCAGAAACCAGGCATAGACCAATATCTTACACTGTATACCAAAATAAAGTCAAAATGGGTTCATGATTTAGGAATAAAGGCTGACATTATGAGCAATTTGAGAGAGCAAGTAATAGTTTACCTGTCAAATTTTGTGAAAGGAAAAAAATCATGATTCAACAAGAGATAGGGAGCTTTAAAAAAATGTGTAATGGATAATTTTGATTATGTGAAGTTGAAAATTCTTGTATAAACAAAGGCAATGCAACCAAGATAGGGAGGGAAGCAGAAAAGTGGGAGAAAGTCTTTATAACCAATGTCTCTGATAAAGGCCTCATATCTAAAATATGCAGGTAATTGAGTCAGATTTATAGGAATACTAGGCATTCCCCAATTGACAAATGGTCAAAGGATATGAACAGGTAGTTTTCAGAGGAAGAAATTAAAGATATCTATAAGCATATGAAAAAATGCTCTAAATCACTATTGATTAGAGAAATGCAAATCAAAACAACTCTTAGGTACCACATGTCTCCTGTCAGATTGGGTAACATGACAAAACAGGAAAATGATAAATGCTGGAGAGGATGTGGGAAAATTGGAACATTATTACATTGTTGGTAGAGTTGTCAATGGATCCAGCCATTCTGGAAAGCAATCTGGAACTATGTCCAAAGGGCTTTAAAAATGTGCATTCCCTTTGACCCAGCAATACCACTTCTAGGGCTATATCCCAAAGAGATCATACAAGTGGGAAAGGAACCCATATGTACAAAAATATTTATAGCAGCACTTTTTGTGGTAGCAAAGAATTTGAATGCCCATCAACTGGGGAATGGCTGAGCAAAGTGTGGTATATGAATGTAATGGAATACTGTTGTGATATAAGAAATGAGGAACAGAAATGAGGATTCATTATAAACTGCAATGACATATACAAACTGATGCAGTGAGAGGAACAGGACCAGGAGATCGTTATACATGATTATAGACACATGGTGTCTGTAAGGACTAACTTTGATAGACTTGACTCCTCTCATCAATGCAAGGTTCGAAGACAGATCCAAAAGATTTATGATGGAAAAAGCAATGCACATGCAGAGAAAGAATTATGGAGTCTCAATGCAGATTGAGGCAAACTTTTTGCTCTCTCTCTTTTTTTTCCTTTTTTCATTTGGTTTCGTTTCTCCTTTCTCATGATTCATTCCACTGGTTATAATTCTTCATTACAACTGGACTATTATGTAAATAAGTTTAATGTGAAGGTATATGTAGAACCTACATTGGATTCCATGCCATCTCAGGGGGTTGGAGACAGGAGAGGGAGGGAGAGAAAATTGGAACGGAGTGTTGTAAACTAAAAATAAAAAATAAATTAAAAATTATTGGGCTACTTGAAAACCATGATCAAAAAAAGAAAGAGCCAGCATCATATTTCAAGAAATCATCATGGAAACCTGCCCCAGTATTTTAGATTCTAATTAAAGGGGCCATCCCTCGACTCACTTCTTAAAGTGGCCTATTCACTAAATGGGCTTTACCTCCCTCTAAGTGAGTACATGAAAAGGCCCGAGCCTAAAAGGGCCAGGGTCTCCTATTGCATCCTGGGTCATCTCCAGTCATCCTGATGAATATCAGGTCACTGGACCCAGATGGCTCTAGAGGAGCTGGTGACCTTGGACAGCGCCCCCTCACTCAAATCAAAGTCAACTGCAAGTTGTGTCATCGTTTCCCTGATGATGGTCCTCTTTGAAAACGAACAACAAACATAACCTGTGAGCAGACTGAGCTGCTTGAAAGGGGACCCAGCTACTTGGAAGATAAAGGTTACTATAATAAGGACAGAATTGGAGGAAGGATTTAGTAGACCCTTTGACCAAGCCTTAGGATCAAAGAGAGGTCTGGCTATGCACTTGTTGGGGGACAAGGAAAACTAAAAGACAATTGGAATGGGGATTAGGGTGGGTGGGTAGGAACCCAAGTCTAGATGCTCTGGGTTTTTTTGTTTTGTTTTGGTTTTGGCAGGGCAGTTGGGGTTAAGTGACTTGCCCAAGGTCACACAGCTAGTAAGTGTGTCAAGTGTCTGAGGCTGGATTTGAACTTGGGTCCTCCTGACTCCAGGGCTGGCACTCTACTCACTGCACCACCTAGCTGCCCAGATGCTCTGTTTTGAGATTTGGGTTATTACATTCTACAGAGGTAGAGGATGCAGATGGTCTTGGGGCAGGCCAGTGTGTCCATCTCTGGCTTCCTATTTCTGGCTCCTGATGGGGTACTCTGGTGAAAGCAGAAAGCAGACAGAGGTGTGCGTGGGTTCCTTTACACTCTCCTAGGTGGTTTGAATGATGGATAGTAATGTTGTTGGGTAAGTGGAATGAATTTCTCCAGTAGAGCCTAAGTATTTTTCTCAATGATGGCTCCAATTTTCTAATTAGAAGTTGTTAAGGGCATCCCAAGTGATCAGACAGGACTGATACCTGTTGGTAAATAGGCAAAACATTTGACTAATACCTCACCATATGTTCTAGGCCAGGTTTGCATCAATCTGTTGTTTCAGGCTCAGATTGCAACAAAATGAGATACTTGTAAAAGAAAAATATATACATGCATGTATAAATATATATATATATATTATATATTTTTAGGAGTATATATGAATATATAGATATGAAAATAAATATAGAGAGACATAGATATAAATATTTAGACATAAAAACAAATATAAATGAATAAATGCTACAAATACATATAATATATAACATATAACAAAATAAATTTATATATATAGATATATATAATATATTTCCTTCAATAATGGAATGGAAAATATATTCACCAAAGAGCTGGCATTAGTTCACTTAGGTGCAGTTTCTCTTGCCTGCCTATTTACCATAATGACATACCCTGTCAGAAGGAGGTCTTGACCTGCCTGGCAGTGGGAAGCCCTTCAAACCTAATGAGCCCTGACTAGTCTCTTATGCCTTAGGTTCTGGGAAGCTATGTGAACAGTTCAAGCTTTAGTTCCCCTAACCCAATTAAGTCTTAAGGATGATTTCATTGACTTTTTAAGGGGAAAAATTGTCATGTGGCAAGCCCTTACACACTTTTTAGGCCACGTGTGGTGAATTTCTAATGCTGAAATGACACCTATGGCAATGGGTCCCAGCCAATTTTAGTAAGAGGCATTCCTTCTCAGACTTATCTTAGAGACCTTCTTGGCATGGAGCACCAGGAGAATTTCACATATTAGGCCATGTCTTTGTTTTCATAATGATCTCAATGTGTAGGAGAGCACTGAAGGATGTATTGGGCCCTTGAAATCCAGTCTAAGAAGAAATCTTTGCTATGTTATTTTTAAAGAATTACTTCACCACAATTACATTTGTGTGGCCAATGAGAATGTTGTAGAATCTTTGAAGTCTCAGAAATCTCTTCTAATTTGTACTGTAAGGTACAAATGTCCCAATGCCTGGTACACAGTAAGTTCTGAATAAATGTTTATTAACTGATTCATATAGAGGGGCATACCATATTTGGGGCTGTTTCTTTAGATTTCTTTAAAGTCTTGTAATAATTGGAATCATATCTTTTTAATAGGGATATTGTGAATCTACCTTAAACAATAGAAAGCAATTACAAGTACATCAGTTTAGAGGAATAACTTACCTAGAAAAATTAGTCTGTAGGTTTTTCAAGAGGAGAGGAGGGAAATGAGTTTCTTAAAACATTATTTGTTGCAGGTTTCCATCCTCACAAAACAGGCTGACTGGTACTATTGCACTGATAAAGTGACGTTTAAAGTTACTAATCACTGAAGATATAATCATTCCCTCTTCACTGTTGGTTCACATAAATAATGGAAAGGTACAAGAGGAGCATGAGACAAAAACCATCTCGTAATCTGTAGGCACTCTTACATGAGCCAATCCATGCACTAACGTTCCTGTGCTATATTTTTAAAGTGGACTCCATATCCTACAATAACATTGTTGAGCATAGGGAGTCAATTAAAATTTGGTACATACAGCAATCAGAAAACAGTTGATTTTACAAGAAAAGTATTTCACCCCTGTATTTTTTTCCACTGGAGGATTAAAGATACATAGTCAAACTGAATAATCTTCCTAGTGACCTATATGTCCCCCACAACTGGGTTGATACTTTGATGGGGCCAGGCAGCACATCTCATAGGGGCTACTGGCATTTCCCCTTGATTGGTGGATGGCAGCAGATGGGTCAACAGGAACACTTTGACTTAGAACAAAGTGAACATAAACAAAAGTCAAAATGAGTTTCATGAGATTCCACTACATATAAATTTAGAGTGAGATATTTCTGTGCTGTGGGCATTAATAATATAGCTCCTTAGGGTTGTTTTTATAGATATAATGCAATGCATATTAATAATAATAATAATAAAATATCCAAGATGTCTTTTGTACCTACTAAATATCCATCTTTCCATGTATCTATCAGTCTCTATCCATCTCTATCTCTATGTGTATATATGTATATATATCACATATACACATTTATTTCTCTACCTATTTATCAATCAATCATTTTAACTTCTCCTTCGGTGCTTTCTGAACAACCATATTCTGATTATATGTAACATTCAATTCATAATGAATTACAAAATCCCCATTAGTTATAAAAATCAACATTCATAAAAATTTGACTATGATGCTGCAAACTTTTACATAGGAAATAAATAAACGAGAGTTTGCTAAAAGTAAAAAAAGATTGCTTATAACAGCAATAGCATTTTTAAAATGAGCTGAATGTTTCTGAGGTTGTAGTTACTGTATGGTATATTCATTATTCATTTGGAAGGCAGGGGAGAGGTTACCAGCACATTCACTCTGCCCTTTTATTTCAGTGCTTACCTCTAGAGTCCTTAAAAGTGTGATTTGCTGATCAGGTTTAACATCATTTGGTGTTATATAGCAATGAAACTTTGTATACAACATCAAACTCTTGGAGCAATTTGAAAATATCATACAGAAAGAATTCTAAAAATGCATGGCTGTTTATTAATTTTGACTTATCTAAACATCATATATGACTATTGAGAGAGTTAAGGAAGAGTCCTTGCAATATACTTATCAGTCTGCAAATTGTGCTCTAAAGATAGGACGAAACAATTTTCTAGAAGACAAATAAGCATCTAATAATTATCCAATAATTCAATGATCCAGTAGTGATTCAAAGGCTGCTAGAAGTAGGTAGATGGAACAGAGAATAGAGTTCTGGACTTAAAATAAATAAGATCTGAGTTCAAATCTGGCCTCAGACACTTAGTAGCTATGTGACTTTGAGTAGATCACTTAACTTATTTCTGCCTCAGTTTCCTCATCTGTGGAATGGAAATAATAATATTACCCACCTTTCAGGGATTTTTTTAGTACAAAATGAGATATTATATGTAAAATGATTTGCAATCTTTAAAGTATTATAGAAATGCTAGCTTAATAATTATGCAAAATCAGTCATCATCATAACCAACATCAATAACACAAACCCTACCATTGTCAATTATTAATTATCCACAACAATTTTAGCATAATCAATGATCCTTACTTTAGTCACACATGTAATTCCACCATACTCATAACCAGATAAGAATTAGTTGGGTGACCAGAGTGTTGCCTTAAGTCTATATGGCTGTTTGATGTTATGAATGTCATAAAAGTTAAGGGAGACACAATGGTGTTTTATTTCAGACTTCTACCTGAGTCGTGTCTCATTTGAATTTCTTCAAAATCTTTCTCTTTAGCAGTAGCACTATAGGTTTTAACTAAATTCGTAAGGGTTCCATGATTAGTACAGTTAAAAGAAAAGTCACAGGTCTCAAAGAACCAAATTATAGGAAAATAGAAGTAAATCTAAATCTAACTGTTTTTCATCATCTTTATAAAGTTATATTTTCTCTAATATACTTTGGCAAATTATGGACATTTCTAGATCAATCAGAGGTTACAAAGGAAAATTTTCAACATGAGCACATTCTCCATATATCATCACACAATAAAATTGACAATGGAACCAAGCAATACTCCATAAATAAAAAGAACACAATGCCAAAACTCACCAATAGAGGAAAGGTTTTGGCATGTGTTATACAGTTATATCCATTAACATTGAGAGTCCCTCATCTTCGTATTTTAGAATAATAATGCTGAATGCAAACTGAATGTGTCCCCATCTCAAATTCAAACCAGGCTATTAAACTAGTAAAAATTGGAAAAGCAGCACCAATGTATTACTGCCCGTTCCAGTAATTTCACTACATAAATGAGAAGGCCTTTTGTTTTGTTTTCTGAATTGTGCTTCATTTCACAAAACAGTTTTTCTTAAGTTATTCCCATAACAAGATACCAGAAGAATGAGTTTATATTTTGATAGCATAACTCCATTCCAATCCAATAAACATTTATTAAGCACCAACTACATGCCAGGCATTCTGCTAAGCACTGGGGATACAATTAATAAAAAGACAGTCCCTCCCCTCAAAAGGTAGGGTTTGTAATCTAATGAGAGGAGAGATAACATGGAAAAAAGTAGGAAAAGTGGGGAGGAGTAAATGGGACACCAGGGCGTACCTTGTTCCATGGAACTGAAACCAGGCAAAGGAGCAGGTGCAAAGTGGAGTGAGATGGGTAAGTCTTGTTTCTGCCCACTTTAAAGGAATGCATTGGGAGGAGTTTGGTATTCAACTCTCCAACCAGAGTTCAACCTATTTTTTCACATGGCAGTTAAATCCATAAATTCCAAACTCTAACCAATGCAAAAAATATGATCCAGTGATAATGTAGTTCAATTTGGTCTTCCTGAAAGACAGGTCTGCCATGTTTGTTATTGACAAGGACTGGTGGAAGTGGAGCGGGTGGGAGTGCTCAAAACAATTATAGCTAGATAACAAGACAGGCAAGTCTAGAAGCACAATTGTTTGGATATACGAAAGCTGTAGGCTTCAGACTTCCAGGAGAAAAATCAGCAAATTTAATCTTTAGTTTACCTGAATCCCAGTTCAGTGAATTGCTTTCTTAAGTTATGCTGTAACTAACTAATGGTTAGAGCTCTTATATAGACTTTGTAAAGGAGAAAATTGTACATAAACTTACACTACCAGCTTAGCTTTTAAATATAACATTTTCATCTAAAAATTTTGACATTTAAAACCAAACATTCCAACTATCATATTTTAAAGGCTGAATAATTTCTGTTAAATATAATTTTGTTTCCCATTTCCTTCTTAGCTGAGAGATTCCTCTCCTCCCCCTTCTTGCCACAGACACAGTCAATATCTCAAGGTCTAGTACAAGCTAAGCAATCATTCCCAAGAGAAAATAGGCTACGTTTTTACTAAATGAGGACCCTGCAGATTTTTCTGTTGACTTTGTGTCAAATATCTAGATTTTAATTAATTAAATAGCCTTTTAGGTAATAAGGAACAAAGGTTGATGGCAAACATTGTTATAATGTCTAAAGGGTTGGAGTCACATGGAATAAGCATTATATTAGGATGCTATATTGTCAAGGCTAAAACCCTTAGCTTTTCAAAGCTAGATATGCTTTTCTGCCTTCCCCTAATTTGAGCCTAAATTCAAAATGGATTTTTTTACAATACCAATGTTCTAAAGTCTCCTATCTCATTGATTTATATGAGAATTGCATTTTTTAATATTAGCACGGATGCAGAGATGTAACATTAAAAATGAAAACTCTCCAATTTGAAAGTTACACATTTTATTAATATTTTTTTTCTTTTTTGATAAATATATTTATTTTTAATTTACAGCATTAAGTTCCACAAGCTTTTGAATTCCAAATTTTCTTCCCCTCTCCCCTCTCCAAAATGGCCATATTTTTCAAATCTTTCTAAGACACTTACGCAATTTTATATTCTTATAGAAAAAATCAAAAATCTTTTTCAATCACAAATGTCTCTGAACACATTAGAAACACCCCATTGTACACGTTTTCAGGACACTCAAATACTCAATTGATTGAATACTCTCAGTGATTTAGGAGATCCCTCAAAGGATACAGATCAAAATGTTTCCATCCTGCTCATTCTGAGCAATTCTCGTCTGTGTTCCCTCCCCAAAGTTCTCCACAGGTTTTTGTTGTTTCATCTCAATGTTGTAGTGGTACCAGTGAAGCACTGGTTTTTGGTATCCCTTGACTAACCCATTTTCCTCTTCTAGTCATACAATTCCTTTACTCCTGTACTTTGCTATTTCTAATTGGTTCAATGTTGAAACCTGCTTCCACCCACCATTGCCCACTGTGGGATGTTCATCTTTGGTTTTTTTTCAGAATCAGTAGTGTTTCAGGTCTCACTGCCAGACAGCAATACTGGGAACATATTTTTAATAGCAACAACAATAACAATTAGCATTTGTAATGAACTTGAAGGTTTGTAAAGCAATTACAAATAAATAAATATTTATTGAGTACCTACTATGTTCCAGGCACTGTGCTAAGTCTAGGGATACAAAAAGAAGCAAAGACAGTCCCTGGCCTCAAAGAGGTTATAGTCTAATGGGGAAGACAACATGCAAATATATACAAAGCAAATTATATGCAGGATAGAAAGGAGATAATTAATAGAGTGAATACTCAAGAATTAAGAGGGGTTTTGGAAGGTTCCCTATTAAAGATAGGTGGAATTAAAGAAAGCCAGGGAGTTCAGTAGGCAGAGTAGAAGCGGAGGGCATCTCAGGCATGAGAGACAGCCAGAGAAAATGCTTGGAGTCAAGAGACGGAGGGTCTTGTTTGTGGACCAGCTAGGAGGCTGGTGTCAACAGATCAAAAATTACATGTTGGGGAGTAAGGCATGAGAAGACTGGAAAGGTAAAAAGAGGCAAGGTCATGAAGGGCTTTGAATAGTAAATAGCATTTTGTATTGGATCCTGGATAAGACAGAGAGTCTCTGGAGTTTGCTGAGTAGTTGAGTGACGTTATCTGACTCCTACTTCAAAGAAGGGTTGAATGGAGGATGTATTAGGTGGCAAGAGAGCTGGTGTGGCAGAGTCACCAGTAGGCTATAACAGCAGTCTAGGTATTAGTTGATGAGGGCCAGCACTAGAGTGGTAGCATCATCGGAGAAGAGAAGGGAGCATCTTTGAGAAATGTGACAAAGGTGAAATCAGCAGGCCTTGGCACCAGACTGGATATAGGAGGAGAAGAGAGGTGAGGTGAAGGAGGAGAGGATGATGCCTAGCTTGTGAGTCTGAGTGTCCTAAAAAACCTTCACCTGATCCTTCAATCTTTCCTGATTATAAGCCTATACCTAGTCTGTCCTTTGTAGTTAACTTCCTTGAAAAGCCCATCTACACTTTTTCTCCTCTCATTCTCTTCTTATCACCTTACAGTCTGGCTTTCTACCCTACCATTCTACCAAAACTTCTCTCTCTAAAGTTACCAATAATTTCTTAGTTGCTAAATCCAATGGTCTTTTCTGTATCATCATTCTCTTGCTTTCTCTGACCAACTGATCAAGAGAATGGTGTTGCCATTCACAGTAATGGGGAAGGTGGGAGATGGGGTGGGAGTAGGTTTAGGAGGAAAGATAACAAGTTCAACTTTGGATACATTGAGTTTAAGACATCTATTGATGACGGGCAGAGAATTAGTGGTCAAGGTCATGGTGCAGAGGATTACTAGGGTTTTGTAAAAGATTGGAGAAATAGATGAAAAACCAATAGGCTATGGTCAGATAATAAGAGGATTTCATTTCTTGAACATGGAGGCTGTACATTTGAAGGTGGTGGGAAGATCTAGATTAAGGTTATAACCATCTATGTGTGTGACTGAAGTGGGGGAGAGGAGTACCTTATGGGCAATGAAGAAGCTGGTGAACTTAGTGGCTATGATGAAGGTGCGGCTAATACCAGAAAGGTTGTCTGGGGAGGCTATGTCATCAGAGGGAAGCTAGGGTTCAGTAATAGGTGGTAGATGGAAGGAACAAGAGAGGAAAATGTTGTAAACAGTAACAGCAATATTGTGTGATGGAGAACTGTGAAAGACTTAGCTATCCTCAGCAATACAATGATCCAGGACAGGCCCAAAAGGACTAATGATGGAGCATACTACCTACCTCTAGAGTAAGAACTTACACTGGAGGAATACAGACTGAAGGGTGCCATTTTTCACTTTCTTTCAATCTGTTTTTTTTGAGTCTTCTTGTACTAAATGATTAATATGGAAATGTGTTACATGATTTCACACACATAGCTTATATCTGATTGCTTACCATGTCAGCGAGGGGCTAGGAGAGGGAGGGAGGGATAGAATTTGAAACTCAAAACCTTATGAAAAAGAAACATTGAAAATTGTTTTAACATGCAATTGAGGATATGTGCGTGTATATATATATGTATGTATGTATGTATATATATGTATGTATGTGTATATATATATATATATATATGTTTTTGAAAAGATGACAGGAAGTTTGTTGCCTATGGAAGAGGTATTCCATAGGACACAGTGAAAGGTGTTAGTTGTATTTGGTTGAAACTTTGGAGTTTGGGGGCTGGGAGGATGGAAATGAGGAATCAGGTGGTACAGCATAGGAGTGGTCTTTCAATGACTATTTATAAAGATTCAGAATCACTGGTATGTGAAGGATATGACCAGGTATGAAGATGTTCATCATTGATTGGAGGGCACCATCCTCTTTCCAATGGAGGTTGGAGTTCAGGGCTGGAGGAAAGTACAAAATGAGCTGGGAGGCACATGTTCAGATGGTCAGATGGGAGGCCCCACTTCACAACTTCTCTTTCCTCCAAAGGCTGGAGATCCATCAGGGAAAGGGCTCATTTGGAGATGGAGGTAGACCATGCACAGCAGAAAGAATCTTGTTCCCAACCAAATTTCCTCTTCCCAAAGGGCATGAAGTCAGAGGGTAGGTTGCTCCTCTTTGCACTGGAGGATCTCCACATCGTAGTTGGGAGACTGGACCAGTAGCAGGAAGTGGAGCTTGTCCATTGCTTTGGGGTAGGTAGAAGATGTCAGGCCTAGCTCCTTTCAGCCCTCCCTCAGTGAACACTCTTGGCCCAGCAGTAAATAGGAGCCATAAGATATTCATTCTAAATAACTTCTAACTGAAGACCATTCACTCCTTATGAAATTGACTGAAAATAGGCTTTTCTTACCTGAGAAGGCTGGCAAATATTATGTCATTTTATCCTCACAACAACCCTGAGAGATAGTTTATCTCCACTTTGCAGATGAGGAAACTGAGGCGGAAAGACTTTAAATGACCAGGGTCACACAGATAAGGCTGAATGTGAATATAGATCTTCCACACTCCTACTCTAGTGCTATATCTGCTCTGTCATCTAGTTACCTCATTAAAAACATACCTTTCCACAGTTACAGGAAGGTTAGAGTCTAGAGAAGTTCCTGAAATGGTTGCCACATCAATTGTCTGTTCAGAGATCATTGGCTCATCCAAGCTAAGATAAGATTTTATAATGGAGAAGAGGAGTAATAATAAAAAAGATAAGGCATACAATTAAGAGGATTTATCCTGGAATTATTTAAATAAGCTATTGAAAATGAAAAATGGGAAATGGTCCATACAAAAGATATTATAGACAAAGACTGTAACAATTTTATCCAGAAACTAAACCAATGTAAATTAATAGTTACAACAAAAATACCAAAAGAACCCAGAAAGGGCCTTAGTCAATAAATATTGACTTACTTATCAAAATGAGAGAGATGACTGATAAACATGAAGAACACTAAACATGAATACTTTAAGAAACAAAATGCAATATTTTTTCTCTGTTGATGAAGTGTAACTTGGTCACATTAGATTAACTCAAATGAAAATTTACAAACCATCGCTTCATCACGATGAGGGACAGAAAGGGGCATTAACTTGCTTCTAGTAAACATCTGAACATGGCAAAATGAAGGCTCTTGTCTTCTGTTTTAGGACAACTTCTTACACAATTAAAACACTCCATCATTCTACTTCAAACAAAAACAAATTCCTTATCCTATGGAAACAATAAATAGTTCAAAACATATCTAGCTCATAGGAGGTAATTAGTGAAACCCTTCTATCATGTCCACTTCTGAAATGATGAAATGACAGAAAGATAGAGCACAAATTTCTTCCCCCTTGTGCTCTAGCCACTTTCACAGTCCATAGTCAACTCATTCAGATGCTTAAAACATATCAAACTATAACATGTTTATAAATATAACATCAGTGCTCTACTTTGCATGGGGTTAGTTGTTTTCTCTTCATGGAACACATAGGATGCTCTGCAACAATTCTCAGTTTTTGGTCTGACATCTCAGGAGAGTGGGAGGGACTTCTTCTCCTCCCTCTGAATCCTTCTGCTTTCTACTCTTTTTATTCTGATCTGTCAAATTTAAAATGAAAAGACAATTAAGAGCTTTTCAAAAGTGAGCATTAAAACCATGAAGTTTTGAAAGCCTAAAATCCCTTCTAACTGAAGAAAATTTGCTCTTTGAAAATTGACTGAAGTTAAATTAATTGATTATTACAAGCTACATCAACATAAGCAGATACAAAGACCATACTTTCCACCCACCCACACCCTTCTTTTTTCTCCTATTCTCCAGCAAAGACATGACCACATTGATAAAGGGAAACTTTTTCCCTTCATAGACAGGAAGCCAAGATAAGAAAGATGTTTTGTTCAACTAGGGCTCCAATTCAATTAAAGGCCCCCTCACCCTATATAAACAGATACAGATTGAACAAAAGAAACACTTTCCCAGATTCACACATACACACACTCACACATTCAGAAAAGAAAGAAAAAATTTCTTAGCTTCAGACACAGGCTCACATATTCAGCAAAACATATCAACACTAAAATCCACTCTTTTTTTTCTCCTTAAGTGAACTGTCCTAGCAGCTAAATCTTGAGAGAATAAATCACCCAGATCCTGGATTGCTCCTGCTTGGATTTGCTTAAACATCCCTGTCTCCTTCACAGAAACACAGGGAAGACAAGGAGGGGCTATTACTTGGCAGGCATATCTGTGGGGTTCTGGGTCCAGCCCTAGTCTATCCCATTGCCACCACAGGTGGGAAGATTTACCTGAGCTGGGAGAAGAAAGTAAGAAAGAAAGAAAGAAAGAAAGAAAGAAAGAAAGAAAGAAAGAAAGAAAGAAAGGGAGGGAGGGAGGAAGGAAGGAAGGAAGGAAGGAAGGAAGGAAGGAAGGAAGGAAGGAAGGAAGTAAGAAAGAAAGAAAGAAAGAAAGAAAGAAAGAAAGAAAGAAAGAAAGAAAGAAAGAAAGAAAGAAAGAAAGAAAGAAAGAAAGAAAGAAAGAAAGAAAGAAAGAAAGAAAAAAAATAGAGAGGTAGGGAGGAAGGGAGGAGGGAAGGGAGGGAGGAAGGAAGGGAGGGAGGAGGGAAGGGAGGGAGGAGGGAAGGGAGGGAGGAGGGAAGGGAGGCAGGAGGGAAGGGAGGGAGGAAGTAAGGAAAGAAAGAAAGAAAGGAAAGGAAGGAAGGAAAGAGGAGGGAAGGAAGGAAGGAAGGAAAAAGAAAGAAAGAAAGAAAAAGAAAGAAAGAAAGAAAGAAAGAAAGAAAGAAAGAAAGAAAGAAGGAAAGAAAGAAAGAAAGATGGATGGATGGATGGATGGATGGATAGATCATTTATTAAGCACTTACTATGTGCCAGGCACTATGGTCAGCACTGGGGATAAAAATTATAGCCAATAAGATAGCTCTTGCCTTCAAGGAACTTACATTCTGATGAGGGAAGGGAATGCATGAGGTAAAGCTGGGGGAAGAGTGGGGAGGTTCAGTGTGTGGCATGGCAGGGAAATGACTAGAAGGATGAAGAATTGGATCCCAGTGAAATAAGGCCAAAAGTGACCTATCAAGCCCCTGGTATTTCCAAATGCAGAGTGCTAGGTTTTTGTAGAAAAGTGTTCAAGATAGACTAATTGGAGACTATATAATATGGAGATGGCCAGGAAGTTCAGAAAGATAAAACCACCCATCCCATTCTCACTGGAAAGTCTGCACCGGCTCTCCAACATAAAAGAAGCATGAGATTCTCTGAGGGTAGATGCATATTTAAGCATATCAATCCTCCCTCAAAAATTAATGGAAGTAATAAAGCAGATTCTCTCTTATGATATCCTAAGCTCTTATGGGCACAGAATGAAAAGAACAGAATTCGGGACAGCTGGTCCTAGAACAGAAACAGAATAAATAAAATTCCAGGAATGAATGTTTTACTGACCTGAAAAAAATAACACAAATGGGAAGTCCAAACCGTGAAGGATGTGTGGAGTCTATGCCCAAAAACTTTTCTGAGCCTCCTGGTAGAGATTTAAGAGAAATTTCACTTTTCTCAAATCTGGCACCAGAATGGAAACCAGGGAAAAGAGAGAGATCAGCAGATATTCCTCATCTCTCTGTAATGCTATCCTTTTTTATAGCAACCAAAAGTGTCTTGGAAAGAAAACCCATTGTTTAGAACAGCATACAAGTCAATAAAAAAGGATTTATTTCATCCACAGTTATAAGCCAAGGCAGAAAGAAGTATGTCTTGATACAAAAAAACAAACAAAAAAAACCCCACAATAAGTCTCTATGGGGCAAGTGGGCTTCTGAAAAGGAACTCTTTCCCACAAGTACATATGCAGAAACAATGTAACCACACTTGGTTCACAACTGGCAGCTATCAGCTTTGGGGACATCTTGTGGTTGTATGGGAAAGGGGACAAAGATTTCCTAGTCTAAAAGTCTGCCACTGGCTTTTTGGTCTGATACAAGGCAACCTCTATTTGTCTTTAGATTATCCTTGCACAAAGACTGGGGTAAAAATAAGACCCAAAACAGGGATGCGACAAGATCATCCATTCATTCTCAAGTAGAAACTTGTTTTAAAATTAGTCATATCAAGAAAGGAAAAATAGAATACCTCTACCTCTGCCATTATAATATTATGAACAATGTTTAAAAAAATTAAAGACTATTGTATTTCAAAACCTATAGAGAGATAAGACTAATACATATTTCACCCTGAAACCCTTACCTTCTAAAGCAAAAATTTTTAGCCTGGCATCTATGAACATGCATAACTTTGGCGAACAATGAACTTGAGGGAGTGGGGCAGCAAGGTGGAGAAAACTGTGCTTGGAACCAGAAAGACTCATCTTCATGAGTTCAAATGTAGCCTCATCCACATATTAGCTATGCAACCCTGAGCAAATCACTTAACCCTGTTTGCCTCAGTTTCCTCATATGGAAGATAACCTAGGGAAGGAAGTGGCAAACCACTCCAGTATTTTTTTTCAAGAAAACCCCAAATGGGGTCATGAAGAATAAGATCAAATGGAAACAACTCACAATAATAAGAACTTGGCAGGAGTGGGGGGATCACATCTTTATTTTCATTAACCTTTGGTATCCTTCATAATCCTATATATTTTACTTTGTGCATTTAAAATATTATTCTGGGAAGGGTTCCATCTGTTTCCCAAGACTGTCTAAGAGTCCCCACACATTCATACCCAGAAGGTTAAGAACCCCTGATCTAAAGTGAGGGACAAAAAAATACTCATCCCCAGCACACCCCCCCCATGGACCTAAAACACATGGCTGCCCATTATAAGACTTTTGTTCTCCTTTGGATCCAGCTGTGCTGCTTGCTATTTCGACAGCTCTTTGTGTGAGAGAGCAGCTTCCACTTCCACTGTTGGGGTTTTCCTCCACATGGACTCTATTTTCCACAATTCCCTTGACCACCCACCTGCAATTCTGTATTTCTTTATGGTCCATCTGTGTCACCTTTAGCTTGATTTTCAGAGTAAATGGGGCTCATTTTCTCTATCTCTGCTCTAGTAGTTTGAAAAGCCCCCATTAAAACCCCAGGTAGCTACCTAATTAAAGCAAGTGCTGAACCCTTCCGAGTCCACTGCCAAGTACCTCCGGAGCTTTGCACTGAACTGACAAGAGGGCCTTTTAGGTATTTTTCCGTTAACATGCAGAAACTTACTTTAGAGCAAAGGTTCTTAACCTGAGGTCTGAGAACGTCTCTTAAAAAATGTTTGGATAATTTTTCAATAGAATTGGGTCCCTTTGTAATTCTAAACATTTTATTTCATGAACTTATAAGCTTTGTAAGACTGCCAAAGGGGTCAGGGTGGGGAAAGACAGGGAGAGGAAGAAGGAAGAAGAAAGGGAGAAAGGTAGAGTGAGAGAGAGAGAGAGAGAGAGAGAGAGAGAGAGAGAGAGAGAGAGAAACAGAGACAGAGACAGAGAGACAGAGAAAGACAGAGAGACAGAGACATAGAGACAAAGACAGAGAGAGACAGAGAGAGAGGAAAGAGGGGGGAGGGCCAGAGAGGAGAAGAGGGAGAGAGGGAAAGAGAAAGAGAGAGAGGGATGGAGGGAGGGAGAGAGAGAGAGAAAGAGAGAGAGAGACAGAGAGAGACAGAGAAAGACAGAGAGAGACAGAGAGAGAAATTCTAGCTATAGAGTAAGGGCCAGATCCTGAAATGGTGCACCATTCTCAGTGAATTTTTGGTCCTACTCTCATGTGTTGGAAGAAATGTCTGATGAATATGCAAAATCCAAACCCATAAGTGTAAATCTCTGTAAATAGAAAGCATCAGTCATTTGTGCACTCTCCTGTCATCCTAAATATCTTATTTCTCAGGAACCCACCACACAGTCAAATACCCTCTGGGACTGAATCAAGAAAAGATGAGTATCCTGAGGTTCCCTAGAATAGGTTCTCATAGGGTATCCTGACATTGATCCCAGCATCCATTCATTGACCCATGTTTGGATCAGCTTAATTTCCACTCACATGAGCCTGACTTTAGCTTGTGAATTGTACACTTCCTTGAGGTGGAACAATGCCAGGCATGGAATTCACTTACTACTGTCAACCGTAATGTCCCATATAGAAAGTCAAAGTGAATGAGCTGGAGAAGATGCCATTATCCCCCTATAATACAGGCAGGTGCTGCAGGGAAATTCTTTCTTCACTCCAAGCTTTGCTTTGAGCCTTTGATTAAGACTACAAGAGCAAAGAATCACTAGGGAACAAACCAGGTCGCACATTCTCACAGAGAGGGAGCTGCTGCTGGAAACAGGGTTTGCCAGTAGTTACAAGAGATTAGAATGTCAAATCTCCTAACCGCATGGTTTTGTGAAATGGCCAAGGACGGAAGAATATCTCTGGTGACCTACTTCTTCTCAATGTCCACATACTGCAGGAAAATTACAAAAGTAATAATAATCATTTCATCTACAAGCCTAGGTTAGATGAAATAAGAGTTGAAACTAAGTCGTTACCAATGGCAACACATGGAAAAGAATCTGGGGAAAATGTCAGAAATTATGGATTCTCTTAATTGGCAGTTGGAAACAAGTCAAAAGCTTTAGGTGATAGAGGAATAAAAGCAGCATAAAGGGCAAAATAAACAAATGGACATCAATCAGAAACTCTACTACAGAGGCCTAGAATCCAAAGACACTGGAGGAGAAAGATAAAACAAACCAAGGAGGATGTGGAAGATTTCTGGCCATCTATATGATCAATAGAATTCCAACACAATGGAAAAATCAAGTTAGATGAAATAGGAAACAGAACGTTTGCATAATATCAGTATGGTGGATAACCAAAGAAGCGAAATTGAGAGGTAATAGCAATTCTCGCTTCTCTCATAACAAAAAAGTGGCAGGCGGGGAGAAGACTCAGAATTAGTGGCTTCCAACTTTATCAGAATAACTTATAAAGCCTTTTACCAGTTTTCTCTCCAGTGCAAACATGGTCACACTCTTTTTTTAATCGGAAAGGATTTTACGTTGATATGTAAGTATGTATGTATGTATACACACATACATGATGGGAATGTCAGTGACTTTCCCAAGTATTGGCCAATTACATTTTCACATATTTAATATGAAATATTCACAGATTGTATTACAAAAGCAAAAAGCCTCTCCAAAAATGTACAAGAAAATAATGTATTAGATGAGGAATAAAAAGGTCTCATAGATATCCTTGAGGATTAGTACAGTGAAACTTATTACTAGACCAGATGGGTATGCAAAAGGATATGCTGGTAAATGTTTAGCGACCAGCTCTCCAAACTATAAATACTTACAAAATATATGTGTGTAGATGTATATGTAAATATGTACGTATGTGTGTGTATGTGCCTACATATATGGGGCAGCAAGGTATTGCAGTGGATGGAATGATGACTCATTTTCCTGCATTCAAATTTGGTCTCAGACACCTAGTAGATGAGTGACCCTGGGCAAGTCATTAAACCCTATTTGCTTCAGTTTCCTCATCTGTAAAGTGAGCTGGAGAAGGCAATGCTACACCACTCCAGTGTTTTTGCCGAGAAAACACAAAGGAGTCACAAAGAGTCAGACAACTGAAATGACTGAACAATGAAGTACACACATACACACATAATCATGATACACTTTTAATTTTCATCTGCATCATTAACATTTATCCATCACTTTCTTAAGTCTTGAGGAAAATCAATACAAAAAAAGTAAGCTCAAATTTGGAGCATTTTCCAATTTCCAATGCTCACACTGAACATTTAACAATTGGTTCTCATGAACCAGTTCAAGATGATTCCATAACCTTATAGACTAAGTTATTCCACATAAGCAGGGTAGGTAATAGGCAGTTGGGAATGAGAAGGAGCAGGTCATAGTGAAAAAGCATATTCGTTCAGGATGGAAAAGCACCTCTTGATTTTGGTGAAGGTCACAGAAGTGATGATGTTATTGGAACATCTGCTAGACATCTTGGATAGAAAGATGAGAGAGAGGACATCACAAGCCTGGCACAGAAGCATGATCTGGTAATGTAAAGGGCTGCAATTATCCAGACACCTGATGGTTTTCCCTCTCTGCCAAAAAGCACAGCTCAATAAATACTCATAGACTGATTGCTTAGAAGAAAAGGAAAGATCAAAGCAAGGACACCACATTTGCTTCAGTTCCATGGGATTGATCGCTGTCATCAGAGAGAAGGCATAGTTCAACCAATCATTCAACATTTAGAAAGTGCCTACTATGTGCCAAGCACTAGGGTTACAAAATGAGTCACAGTCCTTTCCCTCAAGGAGGCCACAATCTAACACAAGTCTTATTTTGTTTTTGTTGGCAAAGGAAAATGATTTTTACACTGAAAATGAGAGAAAAAAAATGACTAGTAGGTGGTCGTCTCCAAGATAAATAAGGACAGAGCTAGAGGACACCTAGTTTCCCAGGATGAATTCAAGACACTTTGCCCAGGTCAACTTCATGTTCAGATCATATCATTCAGAGCAATAGCATTTGATGCAAAAGTCTCTGCACCAGGAGCTATGCAAATTAGATTGGAAATTTTGAAAATCTAAGCCAAAAACTATAGAAGTGTTTTATGCCATTATTATTTCTGGCATATTTATTGAAATGTAAATAAATAAAATCAATTTAAATAAATCAATGTATTCACTTGCCAAGTAACTCCTAAATTGTTCACTTTGAAATCATGTTAATTCTCTGTGCCTCAGTTTCCTTATTTGAAAAATGAGACAATTAGACAATATATTTTCTTTTAGGTATAAAATGCTATGTCTCTAAAGTCTTTCTTACTTCAAACAGATCCTTGTGAATATGATTAATCCATACTAAATATCTTGGTTCAGAACGTAATTCTCAGAATTTCCCAGAAGGTGAATTTAAAATATTTATGTTTCTCATGTTTCAAAAAGCCCATTCATATTTTTTCTGTCCACTTCTGGGTATCCCATCAGTCTGGATATCCAGTCAATTTACACTGTGTGCTTTCATGGAAGAATTAGTCATCAACAGCTTTTGTTTTATCCATTTCATAAACCCTTCTGAAGCATTACATTTCTTAACCTGGTTGCCAGTTAATGTCAGCAGAGCCTAAGAAAATGGTTAAGCATTATAACCAGAGACAATTGTATATACTTTAAACTGTAAGCTCCATCTGTCTCAAACCATGTGTTCACTTTTTTTTCTGTCTATTCCTGGCTGTCGTAATTGTCTTTATGGGATGGCATTTCAATATTTTTGCATATTTATATTCCTAAATGCTGCACTGGGATACACAAAATATTAAAGGAAACAGAATGCAAGCCTTTGTAAATGATGAGGAGATCCTATATAAGTGAGTTTTGTGAGAGGGAGGGAGGGAGGAAAGAAGGAATGAAGTAGAGAAGGGAGGGATGGAGGGGGGAAGGGAAAGGAAGGAGAGGGAGAGAAAGAGGAAAGGAGAGAAAAAAAGGAGGCAAAGAGGGAAGAAGGGAAGAAAGGAAGAAAACAAGTATTTACTAAGTGCCTTCTATGTGCCAAGCACTAAGCTAAGTACTTTACAAATGTTTCATTTAATCCTTGTTTTTCTCCCCATTTTCCAGTTAATAGATCTGAGACAGATAGAGGCTAAATGACTTGCTCAGCGTTAAACACTATGAAATGTCTGAGATCAGGTTTGACCTGAGATCTTCCTGACTCCAAGCCCAGTGCTCTATCCACTGTGCCACCTACGAGCTGCATGGATAAGAATTATTGTAAGACAAAGACTGGATGGGATGGTTGCAACCTGCAGGAGTGAAAGGAGTATCCACAACTGGAGGTCAGAGATCACCAATAAAGGAAAGAAGGAAATGATTAGTGTCTAATAGAGTACCCACAATTCAGTTCAACAAACATTTATTGAGAGTTTATGATAAGCAAAACATTGTTATTTGCAAGGTAGATGGAGAAAACTAGAGCAATCCCTGCTCTTGGGAAGTGTGAATGCTCCTGGTGGGCACAGATAAAGGTTAAACATAAATAAAATTTCAAAGAGCAAGAGAATACGAGCATGTGGAGAGGGCAATCATGAAGGCCTCCTGGAGAAGATGGCTCCTAAGCTGTACTTTCAAGAAAATTAGGGATTCTCTGCAGCAGAAGTCAGGAGAGAGCGCACTCCACGTAATATCCCTGAGATAATGCTTATTGGACTGAATTAGAGTAAATTAAGGTATATGCACAAATACATATACATGTATATACATACATACATACACACACGTATTAGGTACATATGTGTGTATATACACACAAACACATAGAAATCTTATGCATATCTAAGTTTTTGTATAACACAATTATGTTGTGAAATCACTTCTATTCCAAGTTGTAAAGATAAACTTTCAGAAGTCTGACAGTTCGGGGCTGTTGTTGCTTTTCTTTTTTATCTAAATTGTATTTTACTGTTTCCTCCATGTGAACTGATTCCTATCAACAGAAAACTGACATAATTTCCTTTTTTGCTGTCCATTGTTCAGATCTGCTGGGGAGCGGGGCAAGAGGAAAAATCTCTTTATTTATATAGCCAGCTTTAGTCAGTGAGACGTTGTCTTTTGCATTCTGAGACACACACACACACACACACACACACACACACACACACACACACAAACACATACACATACACATATACTCATTTTCACATATGGAAAAACAATTCTACTCAGGGGCTGAGAATTGACGCAAAAACATGGCCCTCGTGATATGTGTCTTTCAGTTTGTGGATGCATTTTTACTTACTTCCACTTCATTACTCGCAGACCTCTTTGTTTTGACTTTTTTGATTTTCGAAAGGAAATGTCCCCTCCTCTTGGGCTCCCAACTACCAAACTGATTTTGTTAATAATAGCCAGAGGGGGAAAGCAAACGAACAAACAAAGAAGAAAAAGGAAGGTCAAATATATTTTCTAACAGCCTTCTGGAATTGAAGGATTTTGCAATTTTAAAAATCTGTCCTTAGTTTAAATCCAGTTAAAATGGGAAACAATTAACTTTGAAGTGAAGGGCTGAGATGAAGTTTGTTTGTGGAGAAAGAGTAGCCCTCCAGTTCCCCTGCTCATCTAACCTACATACCCATGAGTACCAAGAAGGAGAGGCTACACCACAAGGCCTTCCTCTGTTTGGGGCTCCCTACACATTTGCAGGGTCCCACTGGAGACTCTCTTCATCTATGACTCTCCTTTTTGTAAATAGACTTTGCTGGGATTGATTGGAAAAAGAGGCTTTTTCTTCCTTTAAGATTATCTTTTCTTTCCAAGTTAATGCTGTTTCTTTGAGATAACATTTGTAGTTTGAGGCTCATGTTTGCTTACTGTGCCCATTGGAAAGATGGAAGGTGATATGAGCAGGGCATCTTTACAATTCTGATACCTAGTAATTTACCTGGAGCTGATTGAGGGAGCTCATTCATGTTAATGTCTTCTCTCTCCACTTCGAACATACTGCTCGCCTTATCATGGCATGAGTCCAGCCAGATTGTCTGAGATCCTTATGGATTGTAGTTTCATGGAATATAATTTTCCTCTTGGCCTAAAAACCCTGAGTAAACAATCCATGTGTTTAATCCACATCAGAGGGACCCATATCTCTTTGGTGCCTTTTTTGAGAGTTGGCTTTCTTTTTCAATTAGCTTGCTTGTCCTGGTGAGAGGTAAGTTTGAACCCCTACTTAAAATGCCCTCATCTGTTGCAGGAACCCTTGGAAAACTCTTGGACTCCCTGTGTGTTGGAGGAACATTTGGAAAAATATGGGATTCCTTGTGTGTTGTAGGAACCCTAAGGAATGTTTACCCAGGACAATTTCATTTTTCACCTGAACATAAAGGGCAGGGTGGGGGGAGGGTGACATCTAGTCAGACTCAATTCCCCTAGACAAGTTTTTCCACATCATAGAAAGGGTTATCCAAATTTGGAACAATGGAAAATTATACCTAAAAGCACCCAAGATGATTTTCTGGAGGCAGCAAATGTTTAACTAGGGGAAGGGAGCATGGGGAGGTAAGCTGGGCCCTGAACAGGGCCAAGCCTAGAGTATGATCACAGAAAGTGAGAGCAGATGAGATTTTTAAACTAAGTGGCAAAATATGTATAATCCATATATAGTTTACACATTGTTAAGATGATTCTTGCTTGATTTTCTAGAGGCAATTGACATTGGCTAGGTGAAGGTTGGTGACACCCCTGATTAGCTTTAACAATCTAGCTTTCCAACTCTGTACCTCTGTACACGTACATGTGCATAAGGAGGAAGCAGGCTTTTGGAGCATGGGCTTTGCACCTCTTCAGGAGGACAGCCAGGGATGAGGGAAGGTTTCTCTCTCCTCCCCTTCCCAGTCATTTCCATGGTAGCTTACAATAGAACAAAACATAAAATGATTAGTTAGAGGGGAAGGTAGACTCTAGGGAGGATTTTTTAAGGGAGATAGGGGTACATCTGTTGACAGAGGCAGCCAGGTAGGGCAATGGATAGAATTCTGACTCTGGAGTCAGGAAGAACTGTGTTCTAATGTGGCCTCAGATACATACTAGATAAGTGACCAGGGGCAAATTGCTTCATCTCTGTCTGCCTCAGTTCCCTCCACTGTAAAATGGGAATTATAGTAAGCACCTACCTTACAGGGTTACAGCAACTAGATGGCTCAGTGGACAGAGCACTGGGCTTAGAATCAGGAAGATTCACCTTCCTCAGTTCAAATCCAGCCTGAGACACTTACTAACTATGTGACCTTGGGCAAGTCACTTAACCCTATTTGTCTCAGTTTCTCATGTGTAAAATGAGTTGGAGAAGAAAATGGAAACCACTCTAGTATCTTTGGCAAGAAAACTCCAGATGGGGTCAAGAAGTGTTGGACATGACTGAACAACAACTGAACAGATCTTGTGGATTTGTTATGAGTCAAATGGAATACTATTTGTAAAGCACTTAGCATGGTGCCTGAAACATAGTAAGCCTATAGAAATGTATATTTCCCTCTCCCTTCCCTTGATAGCAGGAAAGGAATGGGTTAATAGGTAAAGAACAAAGATTGAAGAGAGGATGGGCATGGCCAGAGCAATCTGCCAAAGAGTATAGAAAGGAATGTAAATCCAAAGGGCACAGAGAGGGGCAGGCTAGACAAGTCAAAGGGCCACCCCTTTACTAGAGCCAGTAGAAGAGATGAGGGAATGGTGTCAGTGGCATATGAGATGAGGAGAGGACAAGAGAAAAGCACGGGCAAATTGCCTCATTTTTTTCAGGAAAGTAGAGAAGATGTCACGGGAGGCTTGAGGTCTCAGTCTTCTGGGAACAATGACTGGTCTTCCCTGGTAAAGAGGTTTGCTTCTACATGCTTCATGTGGAAGGGGAGGAAGAAACATTTTTCTTGGAAAAAGTAGAAATTCTTTTCCTGAATAAGGGTGCTTCCTGAGGTGACAGCACCTGAGAACACTGAGGAGGAGGCTGTCACTGAGCCTTCTACCAAGGTTTGAGGATACTGAGGGTATGTATTCACTGATGCTGCCTAGGGAGACTGAAGATCCTGAAATCCTGTGCCTCCACAGTGGCTGGTCTTCCAGGGACAGTTGTTCCAAAATAGAAGGTGGAGGAGGCTGTCACTGAGCCTTCCACTGAGGTTTGGGGATACCGAGGGCATCTATTAACTGATGCTGCCCAGGGAAATTGAAGACCCTGAAATCCTGTGCCTCCATAGTGGCTTGGTCTTCCAGGGAGAGTTGGGCCAAAATAGGTGGCCCATCCCCACCTTCACCTCTTTCCATCCATCCTCTACTGGCCTGAAACCTTCTTTATTGGCCCTGTTCCAGGGCCTGCATCCCTTGACCCCTACTGCACCACCCCTAAAACTAACAACAAAACTCTTAAGGACCTAGCTGGTAGAGGACTAGGGACACAAGAGATTCATAACCAGGGTTTCTGGAAAAGTGAGGAGAGAAAGCACCATGCTTTGTAAAAAAAACCAAAAAAACAAAAACAAAAACAAAACAAAACAAGATGGCCCTAGAAAAGCACTCCTGGAAATAAGCTCAACTGTCCCACCCTGGGATCTCTCTCATTAACCTCCGACCTTTATCCACGTGTTCTAAGACCCTTGTCAGCACCACTCTGGGTGCATAAACACAGAATGTACAAGCTCACTGTATCAGGTTCCAACACTACCCCCAACATAGGAGTAACCCACAGAATAGGGAACAGCTCAGAAAATGCCATCAGGAACACAAGCATCATCGAGCTTGCAGGACAGTACAAGGAGACCTTCTGTGGCCAAGATCTCAGGCTGCTCATGGCACATTCTGCCGCACAAGACTTCCCCAGACAGACAAACAGTACAATAGAGACTCAAATACAGAAGACACAAGGGAACAAAAACCCACCTAGGAGCACTCCTGTGCCAAAAAGAATTCTCACTTGACTTTTGGGAGTGCCTTCCCATCAAGAAAATTATTTCTGCAGTCATAGAATAAGGACTGATTAAGGAAATCCAGCCTAGAGGAAATCTGTCTATGTACGTCTCCTGGACTTCCCTCTACTGAATGTAAGACAGAGAATCAAACCCGGGCTCTCCACTGGCTGCCCACACCAGACTCCTGCCATACTTGTGATACCTACTTTGAATCAGGTGATGTATTGTATGAAGACCAGTTTCTCTGGTTCTCTGAGCCAGATCAGGTTGGAAGGAAACTGATCTCCTGGATCCTTCTCCACTTTTCCAACACAAGACAGAGAATACGATTTGTGCCCTCCCTTCACAGTCTACACCATATCTTTCCCATCTCCATAATATCTGATTCAATTCAGATGGTTTGGGGTCAGACGTTCACATACTTCAGTTGTTTTTCAGTCATGTCCAAGGCTTTGTGACCCCATTTGGGGTTTTCTTGGCAAAGATATTGAAATGATTTATCATTTCCTTCTCTAGTTCATCTTACAGATGAAGAAACTGAGGCAAGCAGGGTTAAGTGACTGGCCCAGGTCACACAGCTAGCTTGCTGACAACAACCCTGTAAGCTAGATGGTATTATTATCCCCATTTCATAGTTGAGGAAACTGAGGCAGTTAGGAGATAAGTGCCTTGCCTATGATCACACAGCTAATAATGTCTGAGGTCAGATTTGAACTCAGATCTTCCTGACTGACTTCCTGACTCCAGGCCCAGAGCTCTATCCACTAAACCACCTCGCTGTCTCCAGGAAGACCTGAGTTCAAATCTGGCCTCAGACACTTATTAGCTGTATGATCATGGGCAAGGCACTTGTCGCCTGTCTGCCTCAATTTCTTCAACTATAAAGGGGGAAAATAATGCTATCTAGCACATATGGTTGTTGTGAGGATCAAATGATATTTGTAAAAAGTGTTTAGCACGGTTCATGGTACACAGTAGGCACCATATAAATGCACCTTCCCTCCTTTCTCCCCTTATTATAACCTGGAATCAAGTCAACGAGGTCAAGTTATACCACAGAGCTTGAATTCATGGTGATTGTGAACTTAGGAGGGTAGTAACCCATGGTCTGTGCTTATATGGGCTGGGGAGTAGAGCCCAAGCTCAAGCAGAAAGGAGAGAAACAAAAGGTGGCTCCCATCATGCCTCCATGTTGCAATCAAAGGGATGCCTACAACACAAGGATGGGGTTGCCCACAGGTTCTTATGAAAAATAATAGAAATTCGTATAATTTATTATAAAATTGATATAAGTAAAATTACAAAAATATGGAAAATGAACTATTTAAAAGAATAAATTTGGAAACAACAAAATAAGACTGGGGCAGGTTAAGGGATGGCCATTGTTCCTCTCTCCACAGGCTTGTTTCTCTCTGAAATCCTGCTTATGGGTGAAGGTTAAAACACCCACAGTCACACACATACCATACATTGTCCATCGATATGGATGTCACCTGTCATAGCCTTCCGGAAGGAAACTTTCTCTTCTGCTTCAGTCTCATGCCCCCACGATGAAGGGACTGCAACCTCTCCCTTCTCTCCTCAACTTCTTCACATCCCCTATGATCTCCATAGCCATGCACACAAACCCCTGAGTCTCTCTCCATTTGAGGGATGTCACGCTACTTTCCTCTCTTCCCAAACTGGGAAGAACTCTGGAGCCCAAAAGGCTTGGGAACCCTTGCCAGGAGTGGTTACATTCAGGACACCTCAGCCAACTATGTCTTCATTCCTCTCTAGGCTGTGCTTCAGAGTTTCTCTGCATGACCTGGTATCACCTCACTCTCTGCCTTTCCAGCTTACTTTTACGTATTCTCTCCCCTATTAGATTATAAGTTCCTTGAGAGCAAGGATTATCTTTCTACTTTTATCTGTATGACTTACTGGAGTGCCTGGCACATAGTAAGGACTTAATAGATGCCTGTTGACTTGACTTGAGGCTCTAGGTCTCTGTTTTATCTACTACCTACAAACAGTCTAGCCTCAGTGGGGAAAAGGGCCAGCGTCCTTGTTATGGGTATTGGCAGCAGCTGATGAGTTTCTGCTCCAAGCCTTTGACAAATGGAAGCCAATTTGGCTTTCTCTGCTCACCACTACAAATCTGCTTACCTTCTGGGCCCCCTACCTATGTGCGAACCTTGGGAAACCCTGAGCACTTTCCTAACATGCCGATCGGGTTATCTGCCTGTGCCTCTCTCAAGGGAAGACAAATTGAATGGCAAAAATGGAAAACAAAGGAAGATATTCACCACTGCAGGCTCAGCTCTGCATTCTAATTGGACGTGGTCCAGCACGATGGTAGAAGCCACAGGGGGGCCATTGATTAATTCTGGGCCTGCCTGCTGCGGCCAGGCTGAAAGACCAAGCTTGTGACAACAACCCCTGAAGACTGAGCTCTCTGCCTTTGTTGGTCCAAACCCAGTGGCCGATTTCCTTCTTGCTTCACTGTTAAAATCAGTGGTGGTCAGGACCCATCTGGTTCGTTTCTGCCTGAGGGTTCTAATTCCTATCTCGTGGCAGCCAGCTCACAGCATGGCCAGGTGGGAAGCTTTTTTGTCTGCCTCTCAACTTCTCTTTCTGGGAATCCAGTGACAGATCTCTTTCCCCTTCTTTCTGCTTAGAGAGGTAATCCTGCTCAGCCAATCCATTCTTTTGATTTTTGCACATTAGGTGTACTGTGAAGGCTGTACTCACAACTGTCACTCTCCCACCCCCACCCCAACAGAGAGATTCACAAATTAGCCCAAAAAGCCTTTCTTTTTCCCCAGATATCCACAAGCTGTGCAAAGAGAAAGGCAGGCAGGAGTTCCCACAGTGAACTGCACCAGAGAGGAGGGAAGCCAAGTGAATGATCAGGGAAGGAAAGGGAAGGTTCCTTGGAGCTGCCCCACCTACGGGGTCAACTGCATCTTAAAATGTCAAATATTCCTTTAATGACATAAATAATTAATCCCCTTCCCCCAAGAAATAAAAATAAAAGCAAAAACAAACTCCTTGTCTGCATGACGATGAGAATCAAAGTAAGCCAGACATCCCTGGATAAATGTCACTGTATTTTGGAGACTGGTGAACAAAGGTTTTAAAAAGGGATAGAATTGATCCCAGGTACATGGGGGAAACCCAAATCTTCTCAATGCCCTCACTTGGCACTCAAGTCTCCATACAAGGGATGTCATGGGACCCTCAGAGGTTTCCACAATTTAAAGCTGAGTTTTTTGAGAGTGGCTAAAAGTCAGTTCTATGCATAATTGGACTTAGTCTGATTCTAAGACATCTTCTCATAAAATGGAAAGAGAAAGATTTTGCAATTAGCTACAGTCAAATAGGAAGGGATATGTAATCGTGAGAAAAGAATGAGGATACATTTTTTAGCTCTTGAATTCGGTTTCTGCCAACTCCAAAAAAAAAAAAGTCTGGGAGCATAACACGAAAGCACTTGGATGCTACATGTTTTATGAATAAAAGAACATTTGGATTTTAGGGATGAAGAAGCAACAGCTGCACATTTGCATTGTGATTTGCATGTTATAGTGTGCCATCACCAGGATTTCTCTCATTAGGTGAGAAATCCTACCTATCTGACCTCTGGGATCAGCTGTCTGACAGGACTTCACTTTTCTGAGGTCTGTTCTCATGCACAACCCATAAATATAGCAATTTAAATGCTACTGTAATGGTTCATTAAATTTGAAATCTGCCTCTTCTGAAACAGACAGACAGACAGAGACTGAGACAAATATAGAGAAAGAGACATGGACAGAGACAGAGACACAGAGAGACACCCACAGAGACAGAGAGAGACGGGGGGTGTATTATTGAAGAATTAAGTCCAAAGCAGTTATGATTATAGCTATAAAATTCCCAAATAGCATAATCAGCTACTGTGAATGAGTGCATAATGGTGTCAGATACTGGTAGCAGCTGGTTTATGATCTATGTGAGTAACTGGGAAAAATATTAGGGTTTGTCTTCATTTGGCTGTTCTGGGGGGGGACAGCACAGTGTAAGGCAGACATCCAGTGCTAAACTTGGAGTCAGGTGGATCTGAACTCAAATCTCATCTCAAACACTCATTAGCTCTATAGGTTTGGGCAAGTTGCTTAAGCTCTTCCAGCCTCAGTTTTCTCATCTGTAAAATGAGACAGTTGGACTTGATGACTTCTAATGTCCCTTCTAACTCTCAATCTCTGATTCTAGGATCTGTCTCTGAGTCTCAGTTTCCTCTTCTGTAAAGTTAGGGAGTTGGATTAGATAATCTTGGGGTTCTCTTTCAGCCTGAAGTCCTGGGACCCTAATGCAGGTTTTCCCCTTTCTCCAAATCCTTCCCAAACCCCATCTTTTTCCAGAGAGCCCCAAGAGCCAATACAAATGTGCTCTCTTGTGAGAGTCTCCACTTATGGCTGCACAGAACCGAACACCACTTAGCATTTGGTCTTTGATCCTTGGTTGCCAGGATCTGTAAATCATTGCTAATGGCCAGTCTACCATTGAATCTTCCCCATTCTTAGCTAGATGGATCCTCAGAAAATGGGTATAACCAAATGCCTTCTGGGATTAGATTTGAATCATTTCCAACCTGGTAGAACCTGGGGCAGCTAGGTGGCACAATGAATAGAGTGCTGGACCTGAAGTCAGGAAGACTCAAATTTGGCTTCAGTCATATAACCCTGTTCAAGTCACTTAACTTGTTTGCCTCAGTTTCCTCATCTGTAAAGTGAGCTGGAGAAGGAAATGGCAAAACACTGCAGTATCTGTCAAGAAAACTCCAAATGGGGTCAAGAAGAGTCAGACATGACTGAAATGACTGAATAGCAAAGAACCTGACAGCTTCTACACTTGGCCAACAGAACCTTTGAGAGCCCAGGGTCACTCCTATGCCCCATGAGGCAGAGGAGAATTTTGTCTTATATATGATATTGTGTATTTTGGCCACAGGATTCATTGTCACAAACTATTGTGCAAAGACTTCCTCAAGGTCATGCAAGTCATAAGTGTTAGAGGTAGGATGTGAATCCAGGTCTTCTGACTTTGATCATACCAGTCTCTGGAGTCAAAGAACCTGAGTTCAAATCTTACTTCAGACACTTACAATCTATAGGAGCATGTGAAATTCACTCACCCTCCCTGAGTCTCAGTTTCCCCATCTGCAAAATCAGAGTATGGAGCTAGAAAACCTCTGAGTTCCATTCTAGCTCTTGATATATGATTCTGTGTGTCTTCAAAGACTATTTTTTCACGTTTCTGAATTTACTACACATGAAATATTTGTTCAGATAGAAATAACAGGTGTCTATAGACCCCCTTAAAGTTTGCAAAGTAGTTTACATCCATCATCATTAGAGCTCTATAAGAACCCTATGAAGTTAGTACCATGGCCATTATCATTCTTATTTTCGGATGACGAAACTAAGAATCAAACATAAGGAAGTGGTTTGTCTGCGGCTGCCCATCTAGTTATTGGCAGATGTGGCATTTAAGCCTAGGTCTCCCTGATCTGATTCTTGAAGTCTCTGCACCAAGTTGCACATGAGGCCATACTTATTTAGGAAATAAACAGATTAATTTAGTATTATTTTGCACTTAGAGTGAAAAAAATCTTAATAATTACTGAGTAAATATTAGTTTCGTTTTTTTCTCTCCTCCAGTCCTTAACTTTTTGCCTGAAAAATAACAAGAAAAAGATTAGCCCTTGATTTTCAGCTGCTTTCCCTCTTTGTCTCAGAACCAGCATGTTCCTCTCATGGGAATTTGCAAAGTCTTTGCTCGGCTACTGATGTCAACAATGTGTGTTCCAAGACCAGGAACCCACATTTCCTGAAAAGCCTCCACAATTCCCAGCTCTGGGTCAGGACACATGTTCATGAGCAGATGCGTGCAGCTGCCTTCTTCCAAAGTCCTTTTCTATTTTCACTGTCTTGTTCATCCTCTCCAAAGCAGTTTCTTTATAATATTTGGGTGCCCAGTCTTATAAACAATTGAAAAATTCAAATTGTTCAAATACCTCCAAAAATACACAGAAAGTCAGGTGCCGTGCTGATCCAGAAGTGGAAAGCTTCTCTAGTCAAAGCCCAAACATGCCAGGTTTGTACTGTGGTGCAGGGGAAGACATGCCTAGTCTAGGGTCAGAGATTCAATCATTTTCTAGCTGTTGACATTGAGCAAGTTTTTTAACCTCTCTCAAGTATAAAATGAGAAACTTGACCTTGATTGATTCTAAACTCCCTTAGAGCTCTAAGTCAATGATCCACTTGTATGATGATAAGAGGCAGGCATTCTAAAATGTAAGCATTGTCTAGGAAAGTATGCAGCATTGGCAGACTTAATGTGCAGAAAGCAGACATTGTTCCCAAAGACTCATTAGAAAATAGACCAAAGTTTGAGCAGAGGGAATTCAGACTGCAAGATTACATTAGGTTGTACATAATAGGATGGGTTTCTGGTTTTACTACTGGGGCTTTTTCCACATCATGATTTTGCTATGGGGTTCAGTGAAAATCGCTTCTCCTTGATGGGTTCTTAATCTCATTGGTCACAGAGGAAGGAAAGCAAGAAGGAAGAAAATGCATGTATTGGCTTATGCGCCATATAGAACTGTGCTACATTCATTGACACCAATGGTTGTCACTGATGTAGCCAAGGGGCCTGGGCACTCTCCTCTTTTCAGCCCATTTCATAGAGCTGAATAAGGAAAATTCATTGAGTGAAGCCTCTAGTTTCCCAGCATTAGGGTAGGCCCCAGATTACAAACAAAACAAAACCAAACAAAAAACCACCATTTTGACAAAAGATTAATCATGTGTTTGCAGCCTGCTTCATGGGAAAATGGAATCAATTGTGTAACTAATCCACTTGATTTTACATACATTGCTCATCAAGACGGCCAGCTGAGAGGGAATTAAAAAAAAAAGTTCAAAAGCTGTCTGATTTAATGGCTGCAGATGGTAACAGCTCTATCCAGCACAGAGCACATGCTGAAGTAGGATTGGCCATCAATAACAGCCTTCTGAAGAGAGCCATGAGTTCCTGTACTCTCCACATGTTCACAGAAGAAAAGTTGGAACCAGGGTAAAGAAAGGAAGAGAAGAAAGCACAGCCATGAGAAGTTCTCCCAGGACATAATTCGAATGTTAAAGATCACAGGTCAAGCAAGATGGGGGAGGCAGGGCTAGACAATATGAAAAGGGATCTGGACTTTTGTGGATCAAAAACTCAGTATGAGTCACCAACCTAATAATGGTAGCCAAGAGAGCAATGCAATGTTAAGCTTAATTAAGAGAGATATAGTATCCAGGACTAGGGAGAGGATAGTAGTACTGTCCTCTGCCCTTGTAAGACCACATCTAGAAGACTGTATTGAGATATGGGGCAAGGTAGGGAATGTCCAGTCATAGTCATAGTCATACATGGCCAAGGTATTCAGCTTATACTCTATGTATGTATGCCTATCATGAGCAAGATGGCAAATGGACTCAAGATCATGGCACATGAGCATTAGTTGCAGAATTTGTGCTCAATTATGGATGCCAGTTTTAAAAGGGCATACTAAGCTGGAAGAATCCAGACAAGGTCGACCAGGGTAAGTGACTGCAAGCTCCTTGAGAGCACAGCCTGTCCTTTCCCCATACTTAACAAAGTATCTGGTACGTAGTAGGTGCATATTCTCAAAGAGAGAGTATCATGAGGGGCGGAGCCAAGATGGCAGCTGGAAACCAGGGACTTGCCTAAGCTCTCCCCCAAATCCCTCCAAATGCCTGTAAGCTCTGAACAAATTCTAGAGCTGCAGAACCCACGAAACAGCAGAGGGAAACAGGTCTCCAGCCCAGGAGAGTCTGGCTGGTCACTGGGAAGGGTTTATCACACTGTGCTGGGAGCAGAGCACAACCCAGTGCAGGCCTCACTGGGACAGACCAGACTGGGAGTCAGCCAGGTGAAACAGGCCTTAGGGCATTGAATCATTGAGCTGTGGCAGTTACCAGACTTCTCAACCCACAAACACCAAAGAGCAGGTTAGTGGGAAACTGTGGAATCAAGTTCAGAGCAGTCCAGCCATGAGCACTGGGGGTGGCAGAGGTGGTGCAGTGGTGGTAGTGACAGCAGCAGGAAGCTCCAGAGACTGCTTCCAGAGCTCCAGCATCAGCTGCTTCCCTAGTCCCTGGCTCACACAGTGGGAGGAATCTAGCAGCAGATCAGAGTGGGAGTGCAAGGAGTGCTTTGTGGGCACAAAGGCAGGTTCTCTTGCTGTGACCTGCTTGGATCTGCATTGTGGTCCCGGTTGGCGGTTCTTGGGGGAGGAGGAGTGCTGCTGTGACAGAGCCTGGGTTGACGGTGGAATAGAAATAGCTCTGAAAACAGCAATGCTTGGACCCTAAAGCTTGGGACAAACTACTCCCTACTCTACAAGCAGTTATACCCTGACAAAAAGCTTAAGGGTCAAGTAGTTGGCTGGGAAAATGAACAGGCAGCAAAAGCAAACTCAGACTCAAACTCAAACTCTAGATTTCTTTTTCGGTGACAAAGAAAAACAAAACATACGGACAGAAGAAGTCAACAAATCAAAGAGCCTACATCAAAAGCCTCTAAGAAATATATGAATTGGTCTCAGGCCATGGAAGAGCTCAACAAGGATTTGAAAAAGCAAGTAAGAGAAGTAGAGCAAAAATTGTGATGCAAGAAAACCATGAAAAACAAGTCAACGACTTAAAGGAGACCCAAAAAAGTACTGAAGAAAATAACACCTTAAAGAATAGACTAACCCAAACATCAAAAGAGCTCCAAAAAGACAATGAGGAGAAGAATGCCTTGAAAGGCAGAATTAGCCAAATGGAACAGGAGGTCCAAAAGACCACTGAAGAAAATACTGTCTTAAAAATTAGACTGGAGCAAGTGGAAGCTAGTGACTTCATGAGAAATCAAGATATTATAAAACAGAACCAAAGGAATGAAAAAATGGAAGACAATGTGGAATATCTCATTGGAAAAACCACTGACTTGGAGAATAGATCCAGGAGATATAACTTAAAAATTATTGGCCTACCTGAAAGCCATGATCAAAAAAGAGCCTAGACATCATCTTTCAAGAAATTATCAAGGAAAACTGCCCTGATATTCTAGAACCAGAGGGTAAAATGCAGATCAAAAGAATCCACCGATCACCTCTTGAAAAAGATCCCAAAAGGAAAACTCCTAGGAATGTTGTCACCAAATTCCAGAGCTCCCAGATCAAGGAGAGAATACTGCAAGCAGCCAGAAAGAAATAATTTGAATATTGTGGAAACACAATCCGGATAACACAAGATCAAGCAGCTTCTACACTAAGGAATAGAAGGACTTGGAATATGATATTCCAGAAGTCAAAGGAGCTAGGATTAAAACCAAGAATCACCTACCCAGCAAAACTGAGTATAATGCTCCAAGGCAAAATATGGATTTTTCAATAAAATAGAGGACTTTCAAGGTTTCTCAGTGAAAAGGCCAGAGTTCAATAGAAAACTTGACTTTCAAATGCAAGAATCGAGAGAAGCATGGAAGGTTAACAAGAAAGAGAATTCATAAGGGACTTACTAAAGTTGAACTGTTTTGTTTACATTCCTAATGGAAAGGTGATATGTGTAATTCATGAGACCTTTCTCAGTATTAGGGTAGCTGAAGGGAACATACATATGTATAGACAGAGAGGACAGGGTGAGTTGAATATGAAGGCATGATATCTAAAAAAAACAAATAAATTTAAGGAGAGTGTCCTTAATATATGGAGAGAGAGAGAAAGGGAGAGATAGAATGGGGTAAATTATCTCACATAAAAGTGGCAAGAAAAAGCAGTTGTGTTGGAAGGGAAGAGGGGGCAGGTGAGGGGGAATGAGTGAATCTAACTCGTCGGATTCAACCTGAAGAGGGAATAACACACACACACACACACACTCAAATGGGCATCTTACTCCACAGGAAAGAAGGAAGAAGGACATTAAAAAAAGGGGATGATAGAAGGGAGGGCAGATAGGGGGAGGAGGTAATCAAAAGCAAACACTTTTGAAAAGAGACAGGGTCAAGGGAGAAAATTGAATAAAGGAGGACAGGATAGGATGTAAGGAAAATATAGTTAGCCTTTCACAACATGAGCATTGCGGAAGTGTTTTATATAATGATACAGGTATGATCTATGTTGAATTGCTTGCCTTCCTAGGGAGGGTGGGTGAGAAGGGAAGAGGGGAGAGAATTTGGAACTCAAAGTCTTAGAAGCAAATGCTCAAAAAAAGAAAGTTGTTTTTGCACGCAACTGGGAAACAAGACATATAGGGAATGGGGCATAGAAATCTATCCTGCCCTACAAGAAAGTAAGGGAAAAGGGGATTGGGGGAAGGAGTGGGGTGACAGAAGGGAGGGCTGACTGGGTAATGAGGCAATCAGAATATATGCCATCTTGGAATTAGGTGGAGAGGATGGAAATGGGGAGAAAATTCATAACTCAAAATCTTGTGGAAATCAATGTTGAGAACTAAAATATTAAATAAAAATGATTTTAAAGAAAGAGAGAGGATCATGACATCATGAGGTGAATGTTATGACATGCAAGTAAATTGGATTTAAGTGAGGAAGGGCTGTGCAAAGTCACCAGCATCACTTTCTCCTCCAGAGCCATCTGGGTCAAGTGGCCAGATACAGATCAGGATGACTGGAGATGGCCCAGCATGCAGTGGGGGACTTTGGTCTTTTCAAGCTAAGGTGCTCAATAAAAGTTTAGTGACTGACACGGCATTCTAGGTCCATGTCACATGAAGCTCAGGAGAAGTAACTAAGCATGTTTAACCTAGAGATGAAAGGACTCTGAAGGAACATGAAAAGAGTCTTCAAGTATCCAAAAAACTGTCTTGAGAAAGAGGGATCAGACTTATTCTACTTGGACCCAAAGGGAAGGACTAGGGCCAATGGGTAGAAGTTTCAAAGGGGAAAATTTAGGACTAGCCCATTGGCCAGTCATCATCCATTGGCTGAGCCCACAAGAGTCAGCTGTACGCACAAAACCCTGTCCTTTACTTGTCATTGGGATTTGACCGGGGATGATTGTCTAACTTCCCAAAATAGGGATTAGATGCCTCAATAGTATAGTCCACCTTCTTTCTTTCTTTCAATTTAATTTAATTTAATTTAATTTAAGTTTTGGAATAAAACAACCATTTCTGTAACATAATAAAGTTTAAAGAAAGATGATTGCACACAAAACTGCAAATCTATTATGTACAACTTGCTATTCCTTTTAAATATATAATAAGGTATTCATGTAAATTTCTTTTTTCCCCTTTTTTTCTTCCCGGGAGATGGCTGTCATTAGACACAAATAGGTGTGTGTGTATATGTAGGTACATAGATAGATGGATAAAAAGATAGGTAGATAGATAGATAAACAGACACAGACAGATTGATATGGATATGGATAGAGATATAGATATGGATATGGATATGGATATGGATATGGATATGGATATGGATATGGATATGGATATGGATATGGATGTGGATGTGGATGTGGATGTGGATATGGATATGGATGTGGATGTGGATATGGATATGGATATAGATAGATATATGTAGAGAGTGCACATACATGTATATATATGTGTATATATGCATGTATATGTATATATATGTGAAATTTTTCTATACATACTTCTTTTTATTAGTTCTTTGGATACAGACAGCATTTTTCTTCATATGTCCTTTATTTTTTACTTGTGTGTTTATAATAGTCAAAATGAATATAGTCCTCTTTCTATCTCAGATTCCCAAAGAAAGTTCCTACTTATGGAGTTGCTGATTATAGATAGAGTTATGAGTTGCTTGAACTCTACTGTTTTCTCCCCAGCAATCAGTGACAGAGAGAGGTACTTAATTTACCTCTTGAGGCACTGGGCCTGGAGTCAGGAAGACTTGAGTTCAAATCCAACCTCAAATACTCACTAGCTATGTTAACCTGGACAAGTCCCTTAGCCTCTATTTGCCTCAGTTTCCTCAACTGTAAAAATGAGGATAATAACAGCACCTGCCTTGTGGGGTTGTTGTGAGAATCAAATAAGATATTATTTATAAAATGCTTAGAACAGTGCCTGGCACATATAAATGCTTATTTCCTTCTCCTCACCCAACCAACCAATGTTCAAATATAAACTAGTTATGACTTATGCAGTTCATTTTCACACAGAAAAGGGAATCCTGAGTAATAATCACAGAATAATTAGAACAGAATCCAGTCATTTATCACTGGATAATTATTTTAGTGCATCAGCTGGATTCTACCATTCAAGCCTCTGAACACCATTTCTTTGCAAGGCTGTTCATCAGTCATTCTACATTTCACTTTCACTAAGCCCAGCCCAGTCAAATACCAAATTTCCAGGGCTGACTTTCTCTGTGATAGCCTCTCTTTCCTTCCTGCCAGTCAACCCCTACCACCACAACAGTCATAGCTGCTGAATTGCTATTGCTTCTCACCAGCTCTTTCAGGCCTTCCAGTATTGTTCCATGCTCACTCAAGAGAGACAAAGATAGCCAGGTACCCCAGGACAAGCTCAGCTGGTTGGATTTCCCCTTCCCATGGGGTGAGGCAAGCCCTGCTGCCATCATGCCAAGTTAGAGATAGTCACATTTCTCCTCCATTGGCTGAAATCACATCTGGTTGCCTAGAGGCCAGGAGCCAAGAGGGCCACTACCCAGAAGTCACCTCTTTTTCTACGTGATATGAAGCCCAATGACATTGATTATTTTTCCCCTGTTTCAGCAACCAATCCTGAAGAATCAATCTAATCCTAAGACTCAATCTAATGGTGAGCCATACATAGTTAGAGGCAGGCAGTGGATATCTATGCATTCTCAAGTTTCTGCTCATTTTCTTGGGTGAAGAGAGAAGATATCTACATATAATCCAAGATGGGGAGGACCTATTACTATTGCCTTTCTAACAATTAAAATTAACTGAATTCCTAACAGTTAAGGTTTTCCAAACATGGAATGAGCTGCTCTGGAGGTAGTGGGTTTCCCCTTCTTGGAGGTCTTCAAATAGAGCCTAGATGGCCACTTGTCAGGGATGTCATAATGGGGGTTTCTTTTGGGTATTGGTTAGGTTAGGGTAGATGGCAACTGGGGTCCCTTCCAACCCTTTACTTCTGTGATCAATAAGATAAAAAACACAAAACATATACAAAATGCATACAAAGTATTTTTTTTAAATTCAGGAAGGGGTGCAGGTGTAGGGGGCAGCAGAAAAAATCCCCTTTTTTGAGTGGTGCTTGGGCTGAGCCTAGAAGGGGGTTAGAGATTTTAAGAACCAAGACTGGGAAGGAAGTGAACCAAAAGCAGCAGATGGAATGTTGAATTCAAAAGACGTCATGTGAGGTAGTTTAGCTGAATGGTAGAATATGTGATTGTATGTTGTCATATCCATCTTGTTCATTCAGTCATATTTGACTCTTTGTGACCCCACTTGGGTTTTGACTTGGTTTCTTTGGCAGAGACACTGGAATGGTTTGCCATTTCCTTCCCATTTTAAAGATGAGGAAACAGACAAACAGGGTTAAAAGTGACTTTCCCAGAGTCAAACATCTAGGAAATGTCTGAGGCCAGATTCAAACTCAAGAAGATGAACCTTCCTGATTCCAGGCCCAGAGCTCTATCCACTGCACTGTCTAGCTGTTCATAGTCATCTGTCAGACTATAAACTCTAAAAACACAAAGATTTCCATTCCATCCTCTCCTCTATTCTCCTCTCCTCTCCTCCTCTTCTCCTCTGCCCTCTTGTTTTATTCAATTCTATTATTTTCATATTAAATGTAGTCATTAAGAAAGTTGAAATATAAAGGCTGTTATTCTCTTCTCACCAGAATGATGGCAGCCATTGGTATTTTTATGCGTGATTTAAAGAGGCTATTATTATACGGCAATCTATGAGAGAATTACCAGTTTATTGGTAGGAATAGACACCAGGCTTAGAGTGAGTATCTGTTCGGGGCTCAGCTTCTCTTTATCATGGGTCTATAGCTTATGAATATATTCAAAAGCCACAAAGCCCTCTGGGTAAAAACTGGGGTCCCAAGAACCTGACTTTCTAGCTCCTCTCCCCTCCACTGTTTTCTCAGGCAGAGCCCAAGTGCTGCCTTTCCTAACAGGCTTTTCCGGCCCCCTCCCAGTTGCTAGTCACCACCCCCCTCAACCCCACGACCATATAGGAAAGGATTTTGTATATATTCTGCATATTTTTCATATTCAGTTATCTCACAGAATCACAGGTTTCAGGAGTTAAAAGGGACCTCAGCAACCACCTCGTCTGTACACAAAACAAAAAAGAAATAAAGAAAAACCCATAGTTCTAGAGGCCAACCTCAGAGGAGTAGGGTTACTAGCTCAGCCCTCCTTGGAACTATTTCTCCTTGTCTTTCAGCCATTTTTTACCCTTCCTTTCCCTTCTTCCCTCCTTCCTGGTTCAACTTTGCTTTTCCATCTCTGCCTCTGAGAATTATAATCACCTACGTCTGCATTGCCTTTGAAAGGGAAATGTCAATGAACTACCTGATGTTCCGGTTAGGATCTTTGTGACATCCCAAACCTTAACTCATCCGTAGCAACTACTCTCTATTTGATATCTGTCCCTACTAAAATATAAGCTCTCTGAGGGCAGAGATTCATTTTGTATTCATATCTCCACCACTTAGCACAATGCTTAAAAAATTGCTTTTCATTCATGAAACTTTCTTCTAGATAAACACCACCGTGTACATGGTTTTGCAAATTTTAGCCTTTCAACTCAAGACATATTGACATTTATCTCAACAGTCTTGCCACAAATATACATTCTTATTACCAAAGATGTGGTTGATTTTAGTAAATTGAATTTGTTTCAGTAGGGTACTGCTTAATACCCTTCTTTATACAGGATGAGAGGGTGAGAAAAACACAGTCCTATTCTTTTTATTTTAAAACACTTAGACATATTTCTTAAATTTGGAATATATTCCTGCAATATTCTCTAACCCATAAATGTTGACCTTTAATATAAATGCTTCCTGACTCATTTTGATAAAGTGAATCCTAATCATATTCCCCCAGTGATGACCGCCAGTCACCTTATTCCCTATTGCCAAGCATGATTCCATTTACCATTTTAGTATTAAAATTTTGAGGAAAAAATATCATGGAATGCCATGGATTAAGGTAAGCAATAAAAAATGCTGCCAATATGCTACCCTGCTCCCAATGCTTATGCTTTAGGCAAGAAGACAAGCAATTCCTCCCAGAGCAATACAGATCATAAATTCATCTTGGCAAAGGATTTTCTATTAAAAAAGAACTTGGATAAACTAAATGAAGATTCTTGAGTTATGGAAATAAGGAAGAAAGATTCTCTTGCCTTCAATTCTGAGCTACAGAGTAAAACACATAATTTGAATTAACATTGGGTGCTTATTGCTCCTAGAAATGAGTAGGGCTTGGAAATGTCTCCTCCTCCAAATACAATATGGGAACAATCAACAATGAATCAAACAATAATCATTTATTAAGTGATTACTATGTACTAGACTTCATGATAAATGCTAAGGATAGAAAGAACAAGGAGAAAGAGGCCTTGACCTAATAGAGGAAACAATAAACTCACACATACACTGAATACAAGGTAGTTTGGAAAGGACAGTTACAGAGATTGGGAGTGACTTCCTGTGGAAGTTGGCACTTGAACTGAGTCTTGAAGGAAGTCAAGAATTCCAAGAGGAAGAGTTGAGAAGATTGTATATTCCAGATGCTAGGGCATAGCCAGCACAATGTTATGGAGGTGGGAGATAGGATAACACGTGTGCAGAAAAGCAACTAGACCAGTATGGTTGGATCACAGAGGACTTATAGGAGGATAACATGTAAGAAGTAAGACATAGCAGACATCCAAATTGTTAAGGGCTTTAAATGCCAAGAAAAAGCATTTATATTTGATTACCTGAGACAATGAGGAACCATTAGAGTTTATTGAGAAGGTGATGGGAAGGAGAAGTGTTATGCTTTGAAGGAAAATCACTGCAGTAGTTGTATGGAGGGGAGATTGGAGTGGATGGAGGATTGAAGTAGGGAGATCAGTGAAGAAGCAACAATAGCAAGAGTATGGGAACGGTCCAGGACAGAGGGAATGGGGACACAGACTAAGATGGTAGCTATGCAAATGGAAAGGAAGGGTGCAATTTTATTAATTATTCAGCCAGAGAGTTTACTGTCAGATTTATCCAGTAGATGATGCTATACTCAAGCATTCATCCAAATTGTTTCCTCAGAATCTCTTGGATGCACATGAATGATCCTTCTCTCTGGTGTGCATGTGCAAGTCTCCCATCTAAGTCACAGTATTCCTGATATGTGTGTTGGGGGGGTGGGGCGCGTAGGGCCAATGTGCCAAGTTTGAGTCAAGTGAGTTAAATTCCTCAAGAAATAGATTCTAAATATAGCCAGAGGTAATGAAATATGGCCTAGAGTTATTGGAAAAATATAGGGAGATCTATGGATCTTCCCCCATCCTCAACGTAGAATTTCCTTACTCAATCAGTAATCCCATGTACTCAGTGGACTATGTCACCACAGAACAAAAGCATGAGGAAAGTTATTTAATGTCACTGACATGAGGATCTACTACTAACTGTCTCTCTCCTCCAACCCACAGCTGGCCTCTCCCTGCTTGTCTTCCAAGTTTTCATTTCTGGAGTGCTATGAGAACAGTCCCAAAGCATTCCCTCTAAAATAAAATGAAAAGATGATGCTATAAAGCCAATCAGTAAGTGAAAGATCTTTCCCACCCATTGAATAGACTTCTGGTGGTGCCAAACAAAGGGAGATCTGATTAGAGACAGGTCCACACCCTTTCACTAATTAGATGTGAGGCCCCAGGCTAGTTAGTAAACTAGTTTGCTAGTTTGCAAGAGGCCTGAATCCCTCAGGGCCCTAAGGGTAGTTGCTAAGACCAGAGCTAATGGTATGTGCCTGAGTTCTAGTCAGTCAGATGAAGTTCTAGTACTGTATAAAAAGAGAGAACAGAACTCAGAGCAGAGCAGAAACTGAGGACTGAGGACTGAGAGCAGAACTGGACACAATGGAGCTGGAAACAGTGGAGGGGAGAGCACCAGGATTCAGAAGCAGAGGGCCAGCATCCATAGTGTGCAGAACAAAGAGTGCTGCCCACAAGAGGGCATTTTGGAGATCAAGGAACTTGGAATCAGCAGAGCTGCAGGAGAGAGTGCTGAGCACAGTTAGGGTTCATGAGTGATCTTCTTATAGGAGAGCCCTAGCATAGAGGGGTAGTATAAGTATGGCTTGGTTTCCTGCTATAATATTTTGTTATAATCTCTTTGTTACTCTAGTGAGGTAGGCTTACTGGTTTTGGAATATTATTGCCACAATATCAAATTGGGGGCATTGGTCCTTGAATCTGATCCTTTGGAGTTTAAATAAATGTTGTATTTCCTCTGCTTTCTACCTAGAGAATTCTTTATACTTCGCGATTCCAAACCATTCAGGCATACCCATGGTCCTCTCAGAGGTCATGAATTTTGCCTTACTGATACAGGTGCATCCAGGCACTGGACTAGAATAGGGAAAACAGACAAAGTGGGATAAATAATAGTTCTCATTATCCATGGTTCACTGACTACAAGATTCTCAACAGCCTTCTGTTCTCTCCCAATCCTGTCTTGCCCTGCAGATTCTAGTCAATAAATTCTTCAAGCCTGTACTGTGCTTTGTCTTGATTTTTCTCTTTGACCCTAGGGCCAGTTTCACTCCTGCCTCCTGGCTTCTGCCTGGTTCTAGTATAGTCGAAGTAAGGTCTCCCACTACCAGTCATGGTCATACCAGAAGAACAAATTGTAGCCTTCAGTAACACAGGGCCCCAGTGCCCAAAGTCCAGCAGTATGTTAGGCAGGGAGCCTCAGTCTCACCTCCATTAAATTTGCTCCCTAAGTCATGGCACATGAACACCAGTTCCACATCCTTGGTGAATAGTTTCAGGTACTGGTGATGCTCAGGTTGAAAATAATGTCGAAGGTTACTGGGTGATAAGTGTAGAAACAAGCACTGCCAGTACCAAGGCTGAACTGCTGAGGACCTTTGGCCTCCTCTTCCTCATTCCCATATCCTCACAAATTACCCCATTTTAAAAAACATTTAGCAGGAAGCCACAGACCTCAAGACCTTCTAAGGTCACTAAATCCTAAACCACCTTGAACTTCTCCCAGTAAGGCTCTGGTCTTAGAAGCATTCAAAGCCCTTAAGGTAGTCACTGGTGCTCCAAAGGGGAAGGGGATTGAAAGAAGTTCCACTTGCTGCTTCTCTGGGAGCCATGATCATGAAAAACTATCGGAGATGTCTGGGATGGCTGTTGTTTCAAGTTGTGTAAGGGATGATAAGAGAATGCTAGCTTCTAATGTTAGCACCCATTTCAACAGGTCGAACAAAGATCAGAGAACTGTATTGGTGGCTTTGCAGTGTCAGAGATGTGAGATGGCCCTCATCAGGTATGACCAAGGCCCCTCTCTAATGTGCTTTGTACAAGTGGACTACCCACATTTGTTCCCAAATGTGGCTATCACCATACATATTCCCTATGAAAGCCCACCCTTTCAAATAAGTATTCCCTTTCAAATGAGTATTTATTCACAGGAGAGAGATTTCATGGTTTATGAGGGAGTATATATAAATTATTGAGTGTGTCACCTAACTGACAAAAAATATATACAACACAGCAAGGAGTGGGGGCTCAGGAGTTTTGATTTTAGAGAAGACTTTAAGCAAACAAATATCTAGATCCTGGAGTAGCCAAGCATCTGAGAGGGGCCCTGTGAGCTATACCCTTTAAAGAAAGAGTGGTTAATCAGAGATGAAATTCCTGAAGTGCTGAGGAAGGCGGTTTTTAGGGCAGCAGCTTGAGTGTCCATGGAACTGGTGCCCATTCAGAAAGGAACTATAGATCCTCAAAGACAGGAAATGTTGGAATGGGAAGGAGGCTCACTGCCTTCACAGGTGTTCATCAGAGTGAAGTAGATAAAAAGCAGCCCACAGGAGTGTTTGTTCATGGCAGATTCTTCCCTGGGTATCCTTAAAATTAATCTTCCCTATAAGCATGCAGTTCTCAATAAATTAGGCATGCATCCTACCTGAAAACATAATTCCAAATCTTTTCACCAGGAATGAAACAGATGGAGGGGTGACAGTACAGAGGGTAATGCCACAGTGGGAGGTGGGTCAGTGGTCACACAAAAACCAAATGAAGTGTGTATGAGGAGGGAAGAGGAGAGATATGTCCTGCAAGAGGAATGAAGAGACCCTGGGGATGGCAGTCTGAGTTGGAAGAAGGAAGCACTGTCATGTTGGGTCACCCAAGTTGGCAAAGAACTAAGAGGTTCAGATCAGGAGGACAGTGGTCTTTGGAATACTACAGATGGAGGCTTGACCCCTGGAGAGGAATCATACCATCCTTCTCTACCCAGATGTTGAAAGAGGGCAAAGTCCATGTCATCCTGCTCTCATGCCTGCTGGGAAGCCCTGCCTGATAGCTTAGAAATTGGCCAGTGCATGTACCACAGTGCTGGATGTGTGATTGTCTTATATGGATAATGTGTTCCTCACAACTTCCACATATTGTAGTAATATTTCATTTTGCATTGCAGCTGTGAATATTGGAGTACTGTTGAAATAGTGAGAGAAGATGTGCTACTAGAAAAGAATGGAAAGAAATGGGGGCCAAGAGCTTTGAAGGAAATAGCCTCTCATTCCCTATTACTCTTGGTTGATGAAAATGGAATGTGAACTCAGGATCAAGAGAGGAAGAAAGAATCCAGGGTAAAGAAGCTTCTGTTTAGGGCTGCCTATTAATGAGATAATCTATTTCCTTATTCTTTTTTTTTCATACACTTCCCCTGTTAATTACAGGTTCTGCTCCACAAAATATGGAAAAGGAAGTATGTCCAGGTCTATCTGATACAGCTATATATCAGAAGTATATGAAAACTAGAGAAATCACATGGACCACCACCACCTCCAATCCACACATGTAACATTGGAGAGACATATCAAGGAGACAGAGAAACAAGAGTAACAAGATTAAAGGTGTTTGTTTGCTTAAAGTCTTCTCTAAAATCAAAACAGATAGTTCATACTGTCTCTGCCTAGCTATCATCTACCTAAGGAAGAACAGAGTAAAGGGCAAGACTCACTTCAAAGACATTTTCCCTGAGGTGAACTTTAATATCAGATTGGAAGAGTTAACCTGTACAAGTCCCTTAAAACCTCTGGACCTCCGCTCCTACAGATAAGGGAAATTTTTTTGGGAATAATATCCTAATCCTTTCCCCCAATCCAAGCCCAAGCACAACTAACCTAGTTTTTCCTTAAAAAGTATTGAATCCATCCTTGAGACTTAATTGGTTTGGAGAAATAAAGGCTTGGACTCACTTCTTTGTTCCCTGGGTACATGTAATAGCAAGCAGGGTGGGACTTTTTGCTGTTTTTTATCTTTTGGAAGTGCTTCTCATTGCTAAGGCAATCAAGTGCCTTTGAATCTTGCCTTTGTTTGAATCAAGAATCTTTGATGACCTGCTTAAATCACAAGAAAGCCTAAGTACGTGAGTTTGAGTCACATGGTTGTGATGCCCTCTGACCCTGAAAAAAGTGTATATATACTATGAGGTAAGCATTTTGCTGAGGGCACACTCATTGGAAGAGAGTTCCTGTGATTTTGCCAGACGAGACTCTGGGTAGCTGTTAAGGAGCCCCTTATCTTTGAAAACCCAGATGTTGTTGCTTCTTTCTCTAGTAACTATGTATGTATTGCTATGGTCGCCTGTCTGTTGATTTGTGTTATTTTCTCTGTTTGTAATTTCTGTTTGTATTTGCTCTGAAGTTCAGAGTGCTGACTTTTCTTCCCTGAACTAAGTGAATGACATATGCTTGTTTAATTAAAGTGAGATTGTTAACCCCTTAAAATTGCTTTCCTTAGATCAGATCAAAGAAGCTGTGCTAGCAGTCCTCCTGTATGTTAAAGTTGTTGGTCTTGTTGTTGGTCTTATACCTCCATAGCAGCTGCTAGGAGCATTGTTGTTACAGTACAAAACATTCCTGAGAAGTTCCAGGCTCTCTCTAATGTTTGGCTTGTAGACCACCATGGACAAGACAGAGGCAGAAGAGCTTCCCTCTGCTGGATCACCTCATAATATCCTTAGTGCATATGCTTATTGAGTATAAACCAAGAGGTTTAGAGCAAGAGGACAGTGAGTCTTTAGACTACCATAGTGTGGAGGCTGAGTAAAACTCCTTTAGTTAACTGCTGAATGAGCTACAGGTAACTCATTTCATTGCAATATCAGACTTAAACCCTCAGGAGGTTTGCCTAAATCAGACCCAGGCTAGAATAATTGGGGTAGCCATGCAAGATTGGATGATCTTTTTGAAGGAGGTAATGGATGGTACATAGGAAGATAAGCCTGGATTGGCCTATATGGCTCTGGTGATTTTTCTAGAGATGGGGGTCACTTACCATCAATCATACGTCACTTCCAGGAGATTAGAAAGAAAACTGCTTGCAGTCAAGAATCAATGAAAGACTAGTGAGAACATGCTCATATGATTAAGACTTGTATATTGAGAAATACTGCATTGAGTGGTTAGTGGTTGAATTTGTATAATTTCTTATGTTGTGGGGTGATGGTGGTCTCTAGGCCCATTAGCCAGTAGGCCAGTAGGTCTAGCTTTGGGGTCTGGGCCAGGCCCTGTCTATCTCACCCGGAATTTTGAGGTAGTCTGAAGAACTGTTCTAAAAAAAAAAAACAAAAATTACTTGTGTCTTTTTATGTGGCATTTGGGAAGCAATTGGGAGCTATGCCATATGGATTTGCTGAGAGGTACTTGGAAGAACAATGCTAAATTCCCTCCAGGAACCCAGAGTACTTTATGGAATTGAGAAGGTGGACAAATGTACCAATTGTTCCTCAGTTAATTTGCTGCAGACAGGATTGCTGCATCAGATTTTAAAAGTTTAAAAAGAGAGACAGTTTATATTCTCACTCAGGAATTATGACCTGTAATCCACAGCCCTCTGGAACTTTTTGGGAGGTGGCCCTGAAGAGTCCCAGCCCATAGGTGCATTATCCCCTACTGGCAGAAATGATCACATGGCAAAGGTGGGCGATCCTGAGCTGGACATCACTAACCTTGATGGCACATCAGCAGATTTGATTTGTTTGTACTTCCTGAGTTCCCAGTAGTGAAATTGGCAACAAGAAGAATTTCTGGCATTGTAGAGAATGAGCACTGACAGGAAGAGAAACTCAAGCCCTGATGGGAACGTTCAGTATTCCTTGGGGTTTCTTAAGACACTATACATGGTGGTTCATGACGTTGGTGTTAAGTTATGGTGAACGATCCAGGAATGTGGCAATCTGTCCTGAGGCACCTGGACTGGCCAAGGAGAGTGAGAGTTAATTCCCAGCACTGTCTACACAGGCTCACAGAAATATTTGCTTCAGCAGGAAGGGATCAGTTAGGACCCAGCATAATCAGGTAATGTTTGGCCTAGCATAGAGCCAAGGAGTTCAGATCCCAATTGGGGCAGTTGTCCTGTTTTTATGGGCAGTGGGAGGTGATGGTAGTGTCTACAGTAGTTCTCAAATCCCAGCCCACAGGGGTAGCAGTTGACCCAGGCAAAGCAGATAATGAAGCAGGTTCCAAGAGCAATGGAGGTTGGTCCTGGTGGCAGGGACAGCCCAATGACAGTATAGTGGGCAGAGACAGGCCCCTACAGAGTGAGCACTACCATGATCAGTGGACTGTAACCACAAAAGGAAGAACAGTTCATCAGAGGTTACCAATGGCCTTAATGACAGCTAAATTGGTAAAATAGGTAGTTGCAAGGGCAGTGGAGAAGTCAGTGAGATGGGGAGTGAGATGGGGCCCACACCAAGGAGAACCATATACCTTCAAAAGCCAGAAGTATTAAAGTAGGAAGGGGTTCACTGGGCACAGAGTGGCTTTTCAATGAAAAAGGAGAGCCCACAGAAGCCCTGTTCTTGCCATAATCTAGACTTGAGCGGACCCTCCAAATTGCTACAATAAAACAGGCCATGGTCACTATACAATTCCTTTGCTGTTGTTATTCAATCACTCAGTTATATCTGACTCTTCAGGACTCCATAGACCATAGCACGCCAGGCCCTTCCGTCATCTACTATCTTCCAAAGTCTGTCCAAGCTCATGTTCATTGTTTCTATGACATTATCTATATGTCTCATCATGTGCCATTCCTTTTTCCTTTTGTCTTCAATCTTTCCCAAACATCAGGGTCTTTGCAAATGAGTCCTGTGTTCTCATTATGCGGCCAACATATTTAAGTTTCAGTATTTGACCTTACTCTTTCTTGGGCGTCAGTGAATTATTTGGTTTGGTTTTGCTATCTTTCTCTTTTAGTTTTTTTTTTGTTATTGTTTGTTTTTTCCCCAGTTTTGTTGTTGTTTAGCTGTTTTTAAGTCATATTCAACTCTTTATTACCCAATTTGGGCTTTTCTTGGCAAAGATACTGGGGTAGTTTGCCATTTCCTTCCCAGATTATTTTACAGATGAGGAAACCGAGGCAAACAGGATTAAGTAACTTGCCCAAACTGACACAGCTAAAAAGCATTTAAGGGTAGATTTGAACTCAGGTCTTCCTGACTCCTATCCCGGTGGTCCCTCCACTGAGATACCTAGTTGCCCCTTCTCCTCATTTAGTGCCACATATGCCAGACTTATTGAACATCTGAAAGACAAGTAATAACCCTAAAGTCATGTAAGTGGTAGAAGGTCTTCTACAAGATCCCAGGGACCTTATCGCCATGTGCAGTGGATGCAATATCCTAAGCCCATCTACATGCAAGTTAGACTAAATGTTTTTTACTTTGTTTTTGGTATTGAAACTATCCTTGAGACCTGGTTGTTTCTTGGGACTAATAGAATGGTTCAATGTAATGGGACAAATGAAATTTACCTGACCATCGATAGAAGATGAGATATAGCCTGAAGGTAGAAATGAGTTATTTGCAGAGAGAACCTAGAACATGAACCGAGAAAAATGAAAGAAAAGTAAAAGGATAAATTTCAGAATGGTTCAAGAAAGACTGGAACATTCTCTGTTTACTGTCTCTTCATTCCTATTGAGGAATAAGTGCATCTGAGCAAATAAACAGCTTGAAATGAGAGAATCCGAGAAGTCGTCCAGCAAATTGATTTGTTTGGATCCAATGTTGTATCCAGCGAAGTGTTCATCAAGCATAGCATAGACCAACTCAGCTTATCTGCTTAACAAAAGCTACATTTATCAAGAACCTTTTTATGGATTGTTCCTGAGACAGAAAGAGGATGATGAAGTTTATAGTTCTGGAGTCCTGAGTTGTCTCAAATACTTTTTTTTTTATTCACATACATCCTCAAAAGGATTCTGTAAATGTGTAGCACCTCTTTCCTCCCACTCTCTCTAGATACTGAGTGCATTGGTGTGAAAGTATAACAGATTCAAGTGTGGATTGAGATATATTTATTATTTATGCATTAGCTTTAATTATAAGTACTCATGATTGTATTTCTTTTTGCCTCATCCCTTTTATTTTTCTTTTGGTTTCTTAGATCACTGACCGGTTGTAATTTGCCCGTGGTTACAGAGCCAGCATGCCAGAAGGACTTGAAACTATATCTTCTTGGATCCATGGCCCACTCTCCATACTTTATGCTATGCTAAGCTGTCTCTCCCCTAATCTGTTTAAAAAGAAAAGACCAATAGAAAATACAAAGGCATAAAAATAGTCACACACTTTACACACCTATGTGTGTCTTGCTAATAGTTTTAGAAGTTGTTTTACTTATAAAGACTGATCTGCCCCCCCAAATAGATCATTTGCCTGTTTTCTCCCTTTGAAGATGCCCTTTCTCCATCCTTCATGGGTGGCCATCAGCATCCTTATCCTCTTGGTGAAGAACAAAGAAAAAAGGCTCTGTTGAGGTTCCATCTCAGTACTGATGAGGTGAAAGCTCATAATGAGGGGAACTTTTCTGCTTGTCAGAGATGTCTTCCTGTGCTCAGAATGGCTGCCCTGCACAGCAAGGAGTGGGCAGTGTGGCCAGGGGAGCAGCTTTAATTTCAAATTCCTAAAACCAGGAGCTGTGGGTCACTACCAGAATGAAAAATGAACCCTTCAAGTTATCTAGTGATGGGAGCAATCTGAGAGCTTTCTTCATTTAACCCCTGGCCAAAAAACGTGACTGTGCTGTCCACAGATGGTACTTATTGCATTTATGATGGTTTGAGGGTGTTTTCCACACATCTGTGTAGATGTGGGAGGGTTGGGGAGAAGGCAATGTGTTTTTGAAAAGGTCACATCTGCAGTAAAGTATCCTCCTCTTTTCCTGACCTTGTGAAACTCCTGTCTCTGACTTTGTCCCTTGGCGCCACAACTCTGTCTGTCTGGTTAACCTCAATTAATCAGAATACATCTTACAAGAACCATCCATGAAATGGCTTTTTTTCCAGAATTTAACTCTTAGGAGAATCAAGAAAACAAGTAATGTGACAAGAAAAAAAAGTCATATCAGGCATTTATTCTAAAATCTAAGGTCCATTCCATGACCCATGGGTATTTAGTATAATCTCCCATATAATAAGGACAGTGATCAAGTTAACGGCTGGACCTATGACCTCAATGATATAGAGAACTCCTGGATGATAAAACTCCCTCCGTCATTGCAGAGTAGGACCTTCTCTATAACTTATGGTCTAAGAGATTTGTTTGAGAGACTGAGAGCTGAAGTAATTTGCCTAGATCAGTTATTCTTAAACGGTGGGTTGCGACCCCATATGGGGTCATGGAACATTTGGCAAGAGTAAAAAGTTTCTGAATGCACAGTGACCAAAAATTAATTTAAAAACAGACATGTAATGAAGTCGGGGTATTTCTGGCAGAGCTTGCTGGTGTTGCATTCAGCAACCTCCCTGTAGCCTTGGTTCTCAACACAAAGCATGAACACTTTGCTCTGCTCATGCCTTCAGGCCACTCAACACCAAGGAACACTGCCTAAATGCAAAAAGGGGCCAGGAGTGGAAAACCTTTAAGGAACTCTGGGCCCTAGATCCAAAGATGCCAAAGGCAGAATTTACCCACAGGTGTTTCCGTTCCCAAGGCCAGTTTGTTATGCATTATGTTCACTATGTCACCTCATAATGGTGATGATGATGGTAGCTGACGATTATATAAAGTTTTGGAGTTTGCAAAATCTCCTACAGAGCATTGGCTCATCTGATCGACCCATATCCAGTCTGCTACGCATCAGCAACTGATATCATAATTCATGGCACTGAGAGTCAATGTTTCTAATGAAAAAGAATAAAATATATTCTTTTACTTAAAGAAACTGGTAAATATGGAGAATTTCAGAAGAGGAGGAGAGATTAGCCCAACCTGTATCTGATCAAGATACTTGTCGATTTGCAAATGGGCATGAGAGATGAAGTGATAGATTGGTCAAATAAAAGGCAAGAGCTACAGTCATTGAATAAGTTGGGAGTTGGGAAGGATCTTGGAGGCCATTTAATCCAACCCATAGGGATCACCTACACCTGAACTGGTCGTACAATTTCTATGGAAGACCTAAAGTGTTAAGAAACACACTTCCTCCTAAAGCATTTCACTTTGGAGCAGTACCGATCATTAGATGGTTTCCCTTTGCAGTTCTGTAAGCTCCCCAAGGCAAGTGCTATTTCGTGTCTTGCCTTTTTGTTCCTAGTGACCAGCACAGTACCTATACACAGTAAGTACTTGATCAATGGATTGTTCCTTATTCTGACCTGTGAGACTAAGCAGGCCAACTCTTTCTTTCACAGGATGGTTCTGGAAACATGTTCTAACTAAACTGGTCTTCAAGCTAGCCTACCTATGCAGGGCATTCTAACTTTCCCATTTTCTGTGTCTCTGTTCTATCATTATAATCCTATTCATTATCACCTTTGCTTAGAATCAATGTTTGGTGCAAGCCCCCTCTCCTATACAAGACCTTTACTGATTCCCAGTTATTTGTACTCCCCCAACTGAAATTACTTTGTATCTGTTTATATATATATATATATACATATATATATACACATATATATAAAATATCATATCATATCATGGCATATCACATCATAACATATTTATTTATTTATATGTATATATGAAGATTCCCCCTAGTAAAATGTAAGTTCTTTGACCACAAGGATGATATCATCATTCCCTTCATTCACTTTGTATTCCCAGTGTCTAATACAATGTCTTACTCAGAGTGGGAAAGGGAGAGGGATAGACATGGGACCTGTAATTTCATTGGCATGGAGAATATCTAATGAGGAAATTCTCTCTACCAACGTAAGCTGGCACCTGCTCTGCCACTTATAGTCTAAGACATTTGAAAAGAGAAATCTGAAGAGACTTAAAGAATTGCCAGAGCATGGAGAAGTTAAATCAAGTCAACCCAACATTTATTGAGGGCCAGTTATACATTAGCCACTGAAAACACACACACACACACACACACACACACTGCACATAGGTACACACAAAAAAAGAACCTCATCATCTATAGAGAACACCTCTCCCAGTTGGAGAAGAGAGATTTCTTAGACATCTCCCATTACAATGGTGAGCATCTTCGTTCAATGTAATTCTCCATGTTTTTGCTCTAGGTGTCCTCCTTAACTCTTCACTTTCTCTCATAGCTTGTTTTTTTCAGTGTTGTTTATATGGCGTCTTCCCATTAGACTATGAGAGAACAGATATCTTTTTCCTTTCTTTGTATCCAAAGTGTTTAGCACAGTTCTTGGTACACGGTAAGCTCTTAATAAAGGTTGATTGACTGGCTTGGAGAACTGATTTTGAATCCAGGAGAAGCTAGGTTTAAGTCCCACCCACTAACTAAGTCACTTAAACTCTCAATGCTCTAGATCAGGGGTGAGGAACCTGCAGCCTCAAGGCCACATGGCCCTGAGGCTGCAGGTGCCCCACCCCTGGTCTAGCCCAATGGTGTCAAAATCAAATAGAAACAATCTCTGAAGGCTGCACATTGACCTAGAAAACCACAAATTAACATTGTCTAACTTGTATTGTATTTTTATTTAGTTTATTAAACATTTCTCTATTCCCTTTTAGTCTGATTTGAAGGCTGCAGGTTGGATCTTCACACCCCTGCTCTAGCCAGTGCTCTAAACTGCAAAGTTGTTGCATTGGTAGAGGGAGTTTCCTTACTCAGGAGTTCTACATAAACTTCAGTGACATCACAAGTCCAATCCCCAGCATGTTATTTTTGCTGTTGTTGTATATTGTTCTTTGCCATCCTTCTCCGGGCATATACAGTATGCCGCTGTTGCTGTTCAGTCATTTTAGTTGTGTCTGGCTCTCCATGACCTCATTTGGGGTTTTCTTGGCAGAGATACTGGAGTGTTTTGTCATTGCCTTCTCCAGCTCATTTTACAGATGAGGAAACTGAGGCAAACAGTTAAATGCCTTTCTCAGGGTCACATAATATAAGTCTCTGAGTCCATATTTACATTTGGGAAGATGAGTCTTCCCGACTCCAGGTCTGGCACTCTATCCACTTCACCACCACCCAACTGCCCCCAGAAGCTAATATTCGACAGAGGACCATTGAACCCAGTTATAGCTTTGCTTTCAAAATAAGGAATCTTACAAGATATTGATATGTATGGAAGACATCTTGTTTAAATTCATTTAAGACATTTTCAAACAAATTATAAATATAGATTTTATGGTTTTATACACAATCTTTTCATATTTGAATCCTGATTGACGTTATTTAGAATAATGGAGTAAATATTTTAAAAATAATTGGGGGCAGCTAGGTGCTGCGGTGAGTAGAGCACCAGCCCTGAAGTCAGGAGGACCTGAGTTTAAATCCAGCCTCAGATGCTTGATACACTTACTAACTGTATGACCTTGGGCAAGTCACTTAACCCCAATTGCCCTGCCTTCCCCCCTCCAAAAAAAAATAATAATGATGATGTATGTTTGGCCTTGTCTCAGACTATATATGAGTAACTTAGAGGATAGTCCTGCCCTGAAGATGGGAGATAAAGCTTTCTAACATCAATTAAAAAGGCAGGCATGAAATGGGACAAACAGGGATACTCATGAATCAATTTGCATTTCCTACCTTACTCCTAAACACAGGTGTTCAATTAATTCAGGGTGAAGACTGATAAGGAAGTCCCAGGTCACAGGGATGGGGAACCTGTGGCCTAGAGGCCACATGTGGCCCTCTAGTTCCTCAAGTGCCACCCTTTGAGTGACTCCAAACAGGGCCACACTTGAGGATGTAGAGGACTACACATGGCCTCAAGGACACAGGTTCCCCACCCCTTCCCTAGGGGAGGCATATTTTAATACACCAAGATCAGAGGGACTCATTTCAGTGCAAATAGAAAATCAGTGCCTGTGAAACTTGGAGAAAATGATAGGGGATCATCCAAGATCTGGGTACAAGGGGACAGCAAGACTAATGGGGATGTAATTGAGCTCTTAGAGGCAACTCAGCCTTGACTAATCCTTAGGTTGGAATTCAGTAAGCTATTTCTTGTGTTCTTAAGCTTAAAAATATTCTAAGCTGCTGAATTCAGGGGCTTCAAACACAAGATCAACAGTGTTTTCCAGTGCATTTTCATCTCATAAACATGAGTTAAGTGTAAGTTTTGGAGATATGTAAATAGAACAAAATCCTCTGGAAGGTATGTCATTTTCTCCACTCAAAGAGTTTAATTTCAAATACTTCTCTAATCCAAAAGAAAGATCATTTTCAATGTACTTTAGTATATGAAAATATGCTTCCCTGAAACTCCAAACCTTTTACCCAGATCACGGCCTCTCATGCAAGGATTCCATTCCACTTCACCATAAATACAATTTCACCATCATCAATCTGATGTCAAGGTGGTGTCCACATAGCTGCCTGGAGATGGCGTGACATAGTGGACAGTAGGCTGCCCTCAAAGACAAAGACTTGGGTTCAGATCTTGCCTCTGATTCATGCTGATTGTGTGACCCTGAGCAAGCACCACTCAGTGCCTTGGACTCTATATGGATAACCTCTAAGACTAACAATTGTGGAGAACTCCCTGATCCACACTGGAAGACAGAACTCTTCACCAGAAAACTCCCTCTACTCAAGAAATCATAGATCTTTAGATTAGCTGCCATCATATTCTTATAACTCTTATTCTTGTAACTTATAACTATGTGTGGACTTTTTAAAAATATAACATTAAATTATCAAACAAAAGCAACAAACACATATTAAGTGTCTCCTGTGTACAGAGCTCTCTGATAGGCATGCTTTCATTTTGTGGGTCCCCCCATCCATTTGATCAGTTTGTAGGGTGTAGACCTCTTTTATACTAGTGCACTTCCCATAAAGTTAGGCATGTACTGAGGGATATGGACAGTGTATGCTCCTCTGATTGCCCCCCTCCATTGTCATGGCTCCTTTCTGATAACTGGTAGACTGAGGTCGAGAAGGAAGGACTCTGAGATTAACTTTTCTCTCTCTGACCTATAGAAAATCTGAGGTCAAGTAGTTCTACCCATTTCATTTCTTTAGAGACTCTGTTCCAGGATTTTCTCCCCTTGAGCTTCCAGAAAGGGGAAGGGAAAGGGAAAGGGAGTTTCTTTCCCTACCACCCTCCACCCCACCCCCGTATCAATGTTAGCTTAAAAAAGAAGCAAATGGTGACCTAAGATTGGCTCTCAATTACCTGTTGGTCATCATCTGCCTTTTATTTCCTTTTTTGCTCATAGGTCCATGACTAGTGATTCTGAGAAATGTTTGATGCTCCTAGCCCTGGGGGTTCCCTTTTGGGCCATCCTGAACTTGAGTATTCCTGAGTTCCAGATTCATATGATAGCTTCTTGGAAGATTTCCTTAAGAACATGCTTCTTGAAGAATTTGCCCACAATCCTACAGCTAAAGGGCATGACAAAGCTATGCCCTGAGTTTTACACATAATTGAGGGGAAAAAAAAATATTATTTTTTAAGCAGGGAAGAAAATTTGAGTGCCTAAAGACATCCCTGGATTATCAGTATACTATCTGGGGGCAAAACCAAGCCAGATAATTCACTGCACAGGGAGACAAGAGCCTAACAGAGCATTCCTTGGGGCACTGGAAGCAAGACCACCTTTACAATGAGGCACCTGTGCCACAGGAGTGCTGAGACCACCATCATCTCCAACATCCAACTGATGCCTGTTAAGGGCATAGCAGAGATAGAACCAACTCTCAATTAAAGATTGTACAAAAAAGGAGAAAGAGATGAAAGCTTTACCTCATTATGGGACCACAGGAGACTGTGATAGAAGCCAGGAATCCTATACCAGCTCTGTCCTCTATATTGACAGCAGTGGTGGCACCATCCAGACTACACATGGGACTCATCCAAATCAGACCTATCCAACCCATCTAAGAATACCAGAGGAGATTGGCCCAAATACAAAATTTCAAACCTAGAGTAGAGTTTTAAAAAGTCAACAGACTAGAGAAAACACTGAAAAGAGTTGAGAAATTCTCTGGGTTCTCCCTGATTGAATTTCTAAATGTTCATCAAACATCATCTTTTTAATAATCCATTTGAAAATTTTCCCAGGAATCTGGCAAGCTCACTGGCCTATGGTTTACAGAATCTTTTACCTTCTGCCCATCCCCCCCTTTTGGGAAAATTGGGATATTTTCAATTCTCCCATCTTGTGCTGCTTCTCTCTTTGTCCATGATCTTTTAAATATCACTGGCAGTGACTCAGAAGTCAAACTGTTCAATTCTTTCAGCACCTTAGCTCATCTGAGTGACTTGAATTCACTTAGGACACTAAGAACTCTCTCTTGGGCTTCAGTTCCCTGCAAGGAATTCCCATTCTCTCCTTTCCATTGCAGAAGTCATTTTCCTTGGCAGAGTAAAAAGAAACAAAATTAAGAACTGAACAGTTCCACATTGTCTCTGTTGTCTGCTATGATTGTCCCATCCACCCCAAAGCCACAGTCCCATCTCTTCTTTGATTCTCCTTTTTCTCCCAGTATAACTAAAAATCCGTCTTTGTTGTCCATAGCTTTCTTCCCCAGTCTCAACTCATTCTGAGCTGTCCTTCCCTAGCCTTGCTTTCATCTTCTTTACATTTCTTTTTAAAATTAGAGTTGGTTGGTAAGGTCCCAGGACATCCACATCAATTTTTTCAGACAAACCCCCTTTTCACTCCTCTCCTTAATTGTTTCACTTTGTATCTTCAAACTTTCATGTCTAGTACATGCCATCCATCTCTTTAGGATGACTTCCTCTGTAGAATTTTTACCCATGGCACTAATATATCTTTACTCTGAACACTTTGAAATCTGTTTTCTGAGAATCTAAGGTATATGCCAAACTGTAGCTAAGTCCTCTTCTTTTCCATCTTAACTTCTAGGAGAGAGTGGTCACTCCCCTCACAAGGTTCCTATTATTTCCACTCCAGCAACCAATTCCTCTCCATTAGTATGAGATAGATCTAGAATAGATGTTCCCTCTGTAGATTCTCCTACCTTTGGAAGAATGAATGGATCATTATAGCATTTCAAGAAGTTATTAGCTGCTCTGCTATTGTCACAAAGATGTAGGGTTAATTGAAGTCCCCCTTCACCACTTTATCATGCCTCCATCCAAGTCTTTGGGCCTGTTTCCTGAACTCTTCATCTATTGTCTCTTTCTGGCCTGGTGGTCTGCAATATGCTCATATAACAGAATCACCTCTGTTTCAACCTCCTTTACCCAAATGTTCTCTGTCATACTTTCACTCTCTGGATTTCCTCACATGATACAGTGCTATCCAGAACCCAACTCACCCCCACCCCCAATAAAGCATGAACTGGTTTTATTTTTAGAAAATACATATTTAATAAAATTTTTAAAAAATATTATTTAACCCATCCCATCCCCATACCTGTATGTTTTTTATTTAAAAATATTTATTTTAGCCCAACTCCACTTTTTCAAACTGTATTTTTTAAATATAAAATATACCCATCCAGAGTCCATTCTAGTAAAGGGTTTCATTGCCCCAAGACTCAATCTGCCTTCTTAAATTACCTCAAATCTCTCTCACTTATTGCCTAAACTTTAGGCATTTGAATACAGTATAGATACTTGAGGCCCTGGATTTTACCACTGGTTACTTTCTTGGATTTTTTTTCTCCTGTTATCCAGGGGGTGTCTCAGCTCCTATACATTCTTCACTGTAGCCAGTTGCTATCCTATCCAACCTGGGGGATATACCTAGACAGGCCTCTCTATAGTTCATAGTTTTTTGTTAACTAATTTAATTTTAATATTTTTTTTCTTCAAATCTAAAATTCAGAGCTATGACTAGTATGAAGCAATTTGATAAAATTGGCAGCTTCCCAGTTGGATTAAATTTAGAGATAAGGACAGGCCTTCTGTTCCTTCTGCAACATAGAACAAGTGAACTTAGTACCTAGTTTACAAGAATAATTACATAAAACAGGAAGCTACTGATGACATTTCCCCTTCCCCAGATGCTCCCCAGATGAACTTCTTCACAGACTATTCCTCCTTGTTCTTCCATCCCCTGCCACAGTCCCCAATGTGACCTTGAAATATCCTGGAATCATCTACCTTCCACTTCCCTGTTCAACTCAATTTCCCCCATGCTAAAATTGTTAGTCATGACTTTGCTGAATTGGTCCTTTGGTAGCTACCCCTCCCCCCAGTTTCCATCTCCACCTTTCCCCTATCCTTGTTCCTTCTCTGGAACCAAGTACAACAAACTCAATCCCTGTTCCATGTGACAAGTTTTATTTAAAAAGAAAAATCTAAATCACAGAGGTTCTTAGAAATCAGGTATTGCTGTTGTTCAGTCATGTCTGACTCTTTGTGACCCTGTTTGGGGTTTTCTTGGCAAAGATATTGGAATGATTTGCCTTTTTCCCCAGCTCATTTTACAGATGAAGAAACCAAGGCCAACAGAGTTAAGTGACTTGCCCAGGTCCCATAGCTAGTAAGTGTCTGAGGCCAGATTTGAACTCATGAAGATGAGTCTTCTTGACTCTATCTCCCACATAAATTAGCTGCCCAAAAATCAGGTTAGTAAGACATAGAATACTCTCCCCTCTCCAAACCTCAGAAAGAACATTCATGGATTATTTTACTTTGCAAACCTGATATTAATATCAACATCTGCTTCTCCTCTAAATGATCTCTGAAAGTGTGGGTTGTTGAGAACAGGAAATACCCTAGAAACCACAACATTTAGGGAGGATGCGAAGAGTTGTCTCTGCCCTTAAACTGTGAAAGGTCACATAACATGGGGATCTCTGGTGACAATGCTTGGATCAATCAGAAGACAAATCCTCCACCCCCTGAGAAGACTAAAAGAAGGCAGACCAAAAAATCTAACATGAGTAGCATGAGTCATCAGGCTGAATAAACTGAGCAGAGGGCCCAGGCCAGCCTCCAAAGGGGTTTGCTCTCCAGGGAAGAATGAAAAGGAAAACCTCTGGTGACTTTAGGAGGCCCTGAGGAGAGGAATGTCAGCCAAGAGCTTCCTGCTACCAGAAGAGATGGAAGATACTTTGCATCTTTGGAAGGTGCCTAGATTTGATGTAGATACAATTTTTTTCCTGACTTGCTTTCAAAAAAGGATAATAAAATGAAAAGTGTTTTAACATCAACTACTTTCTTAAATAAACTTTTGTAAAAAAAAATGCATATGATATTTTTCCCTCTAAAGATGCTTCAAGGACGTCCAGAGAGTTGGAGACCTAATTCTGTGGTTACAGAATTATCATTACCAGATCAATTCAGAGGGTCCACTTGAGCCCTGGGGAGCGCCAATATTTTAGTTGGCTGGCTGAATCTCTGGATCAGACGTTCACATCCCAGGGTCTGTGAATATTTTCATAATTGCATTTCAATGTAACTGGTTTCCTTTGTAATGCTATATATTTTATTACATGCATTCAAAAATGTGATCCTAAGAAAGGGTCCCTACAGATCAGAATGCCAAGGGATCCTTATCTCAACAAAGGTCAGGAACTCCTGCTCTAGACCATCAGCAATAGATTTATATCTAGCAGGAGCCTTCAAGGTTTTCTAACCCATCCATGCCCCCATTTAACAGATGAATACACTGAGGCATATAGATGACAGGTGACTTAGCCACAGGCAAACAGGTAATAAGGGGGCAAAACTAGATGAAATTGTGGACTTGGAGTGAAGAAGACCTGAATTTGAATTGTGCGTCCATCCAGCTGGTTGACTGAGTAAGTTACTTAACCCAGTCCCATTTTCCTTATGAGTAAAAAGAAAATGATAATACCTATTTCACAGGTTGTTCAATCAGTCAATAACCATTTATTAAGTACCAAGCACTATGTTAAGTGCTAAAAATAAGAATTTATCTAGTGCCTACTATATGCCAGGCATTGTGTTAAGTAGTTTTACACATATCTCATTTGTAAGATATTCCACAACAACACTGCAAAATAAGTGTTATTTGTCTCATTTTGCAGTTGAAGAAACTGAGGCAAATAGAAGTTAAGAGACTTGCCCATGGTCACACAACTATTAAGCACCCAAGGCCAGATTTGAACTCAAATCTTCCTGACTCCAGGCCCAGCCATCTATCCCCTGTGTCACATAGCTGCAGTTGGAGACAAAATATAAAAGACCTTAACTCTAGTCTGGGTAACCTTCATTTTCACCCTGGTGTTACATCCAGACATGCTCTATAGACCAACTACTTTGGCAGCTGGATGAGGGATAGATTGCTTAAAGGACAGACTAGAAGCTGGGAGACCATTTAAGAGGATACGGCAACATTCCTGGAAGAACACCAAGATGTTGGCTATGTGGGGAGAGAGAAAAGGAGAGAGATGTTCTGGAGGGAGAATTTACAAGACTTGGCACCTGATCATCTCTTGATGCAAAGGGAGCAGGAGTGTGGAAGAGAACTTCAAGGCTTCAGATGTAAATGTCTGCCCCAAATGTGTGTTGCCTCTCATTTTGTGCCCCCACTGCTCAGCACGGTGCCTTTTACATGCTTAGTAATTATTTGTTGAGTAGAATTAAATGGATTAAAAAAGACTTTGATGGTGCTAACATGTGAACCAAAGACACAACTGTTATTGCTATGGCATAAACAGAAGTAGCCATGACTAGTAAATCTTTGCTAGGGAAGAGATGTCCCTCTTCTGGGTGATCCAGGAAAAAATACTTATTTGGGCCAAACATTTTATATAATGTTTCATGAAAGTAAAAAGATCCTCAGTCTTGGGAAATAAAAACTACCAGCGAGCTCAATCCACTAGAATATTATTTGTGATCTAAATAGAGGACCAAAATAGAATGAGACAGCGGCCCCCAAAGAAGAGTCATGAGGCTACTTTCAGAAGAGTCAAACAATAAAATGTTCGCATTTTCATGACTGAAAATCTCCGGGGACAACCAGCCAAGGTGAGGAAATGGAGTGAGGCTATTCTATCCAAGTGCCAGTTCAGAAATTTCCTTACTGATTTCCTTTTCAGTGTCGACTGGCTAGAGCATTTCTCTTCCTTCCTGAAGTAAAATAAACAACAATAATCAAAATAATTCTTCCCAATAGTCTGAAACATAAAAACGATTCAGCATGATTCCCCAAATTCCACATCTCTCACCTCCATTCCTTTGCAGAGGCTGTATCCCATGCCTAAAATGTGGCCCCTCCTCACCTATATCTCTTTTACTGCTCAGCTTCCTTCAAGACTTATTTCAACTCCAACCTTTCACGGGCATGAAATCACCTTCTGATGTCTCTTCCTTTTAGTGATTTATCTTTCCTCAAGGGATGTTCTACTTGCATAACTGTTTATATGCCATATCCTCTAGTACAAGGGTGGGGAACCTGTGGCCTTAAGGTCACACATGGCCCATAAGGTCTTTAAATGCAGCCTTTTGACTGAATCCAAATTTTACAGAATAAATCCTTAGGTCCTTAAGTGTAGCCTTTTCACTGAATCCAAATTTTACACAAGAATTTCTTCAGTAAAATTTGGATTCAGTCAAAAGGCAGCACTTAAGGACCTAGAAGGCCATTGTTGCCTTAAGGCTACAGGTTCCCCACCCCTGCCCTAGAATAATGTCAGCTTCTTAAGAACAGGGACTGTTTTTCATGTTTTTCTTGCCTTTATATCCCCTCACACAGGACTTCACAAGCAGGAGGTACCTAATGAATGCTTGCTGAATTAAATGATCTGTTTCAAATCTTTATTTTAGTTAGGTATGACTTGATTTTAGGAAATGCCAGCCCCACAGAAAACTATTATTTACGATTTGAGAAAAAAATCTAATGTTTTTTTTGAGCCAGCCACTTGACCTAGCAATACCATCCATCATCCTGTTATATTGATATCTTACCAAGAAAAATAAACATGAAAGCACAATAGAAGGGGAAGAGCCAAGTTTACTAAAAAAACAAAAAACAAAAACAAAAACAAAAGCTATTTCTACATAGTGATGCTAAGGGCCAAGCATAGCAAAGCCAAGAAGATACTGAATTTACCACCAGCTCCCTCAGACTTTCATTTCTGAGTTCTATTCTCTTGTCACTGATATCTCTCTGTAAACTCTTCAGATGTCCAATGTTTTCATGCTATCTCCACATCTTACACTTAATTCATTTCAGTAAATATCCCTTAAGCATATACCATGTGCCAAGTAGTGTGTCAGTATAATTGGGATTGGAAATATTTGTCTGAAAAGGAAAACTCCCTATTCCCTCTCCCTGGCCCTGATCCTTCTATGGAATCCACTCCTCATTTCATTTTTTTGGAGTGTCCCTGAGTGGTGACCAAGGGCATGGGTCCCTCCCCAGCCCCAGCCCCTTAGATTCTCTCTCATTACCTCTGTTCTTTACCCACCTCAGGGTTTCTGCTCTCCCTTCTGACACCCTCAAACCCCATCAGAGCTCATCTTGTTCAATCCTCCAGCCTTCTTAAAGACTCAGAAGCGGCAACCCAGCATAATGGGAAGAGTTAGGGAATTAGCCCTAGTGGAACTTGGTTTGAATCTCTCATCTGCCCCTGCTAGTTGCATGTGCTTGGGCAAGTTCCCCAGCCTCTCTGGCTCTCAGGGCCTCTTTCTGTAAAATGAAGGGATTCTACTAGATGATCTCTGAGACCTTTCCCAGTTCTAAGTCTTGTGATGCTATGATCTCCTTAACAGATAAGTCTTTCCAGATCTCTCTGGTTGTCCCATTCCTCAAATCATTATGTATGTAATTCCTCCTTACCTATTCTTCTATCTTCCTTCCCATTCTAGTGGGAAAAGATTAAATATGGGATGATATGTAAATTTCACTTATATATAACATGTAATTTTCAGTTACATACAGATATGCAAATATCAGTTACATGTGACATGTAAATTACATGTAACTACGTTTCACCAGTATATAACATATAAATTTCTATTATATGCAACATGTAAATTTCCACTGTGTGACATGTAAATTAAAATTACATATGATATGCTAATTTCAATTGTCACATGAAATTTTTCGTTACATGTCATATGTAAGCTTTGCTTATATTAATGTAAATTTCAATTACATGCGACAAGTAAATTTCAATTACATATAGCATGTAAATTTCACGAGTGTCTTGAAAGCAGGAGGTCGTTTTGGTTGGATTGTTTTTGTCTTGGTATCTTCATTGCCCAGCATAGTGCCTTTGAATGTGGCTTATGGTGGTCCTGTGATTTCACTGTCAAAGAGAATTCCTAATGAGGACATGTTCTATATGAGCCCCTGCTGTATAGCTTATAGTCTCGGATAGGTTTCTGGGGACCTGAGAGGTTCAGTAATTTGCTTGGAGTTGTGTGCCAGTTTGTATCAGAGACTAGACTAGAACACACAAATCCGAGGCCCACCTCTCTACCAACTCCTACACATTGTCTCTTGCTTCGCACATAGAAAGCATCCAGTAAATGCTTCTTGGATTGGATGCGTTAGATCAAAGGTCAGCAAACTCCAGCCTGCAGGACTAAAAAGGATTTTGGTTCTCAGGCTATAGTTTGCTGATCCTTAAATCAGATAGATATATGCAAGGATTTGGGGACTTTTGTCCAATCGATGTTTTTAAATGTTATTTATAAGAGGGTGTTGTGATTGTTAGATATTGTCTTTAAGAAGCTTCCTTGGGATCTACTCACTTTTTGACACATACACACACACACACACACACACACACACACACACACAGAGAACAGAATGCTGTACCTCCTAATGCCCACATACAACAGTTGTGCTTGGATAAAATTTCATCCAAATGTTCCTTAAGGCCATGCTGACATAACCATACCATGTGTAAATGCTACTTGTGGGCATCTCAAAAAGTTTCATATCAAAAATAGTTGTTGAGTTTGTGATTTAATGACATGGGTGGATGCCAGGGAGGAGAAAATGCCAAACCCATTTGGATTCTGAGGTTTCAAAATCAAACCTACTCACCATCAAGTCTTAGCTCAACCCCACCCCCACTCTATCAAAAAAAATTGCCAATGAAGAAGAAACTTGGTAAGCTTCATGACTCAGGCACCTCATATAAAATTTCAGTAAGAAAGTTTTCAACTTTAAGATACTTTTCACTATTCAGGCCAAATATTTCTAAATTTAAGTTTTCCTTAGGCTCCTAAGAAGTAAAAAAAGGAAAATGGTGAAGGACAGTAAGGTAGAAGAAGGAAGACAGAGTTTTACAAATTGGTATCTTATAGAAAGAGTCTTGGGCCAGATGTAGGAGGCATCGAAATGTTGCTTTTAGGTGATTTTAAATTGACTTCTCAATAACTGGTTGATGGCCAAGTAATCCTTCTAACCAGCAAAAGTTTAGATTCTCCCCAGTGATATAGCACTTACAGTGGAAGCCACTATATAGGTTATCCCCAAGGGGGGACATGGCCCCAAAATAAGAGTGAGGCTGATCTATTGATCAATATTTCAAATATCCATAATTTTGTCAGAATGTACTCCTCCAAATATAGTGGAATGGAATTTTCTTTAGGACAAGTTCCATTTTTTAAATGCAATCCTGTATCCACCAAACCTAGCCCATGGCATGGCACTTAGTGGGTGCTTCAAAAATGCCTGTTAGGCTCTTGATAACCCTAAGAGGTTGTGATACACTTTAGAATATTGTCTTTGAGAGCTTCTGTGACTGACAAATTCCTCTCTTGTGGCTAACTCGCTGATGACCTCTGAGCCAACTAGGCTGGGCCTCAGATGATAAACATACAGGTCATTGTTGGCCTTATACTGTTTTCACCCTGGTAGGTCCTGCCAGGAGTTGTTCCTTCCTGTCATAGCCTCTGAGTTCCTAGGTCATAGCCATGAGGAAGCATTAGACCAATATGTTAATTTAATCAAAAAATGCTGATCTGATGCTGTCATGTAGCTACAATCTTAGGTCAACCTAAGCAAGGGCAATAGGCTATTCAAAGACATGGAGATCTAATATGATGTGTAGGGAACAAGAAAAAGTCCAATTTGACTGAACCATAGAGCGTATAAAAGGAGAGTGATCCATATGAGACCTAGAATGGTAAGGTGGATCCAAACTGTGAAACATCAGACTTGGTATTTTTTTTCTTAGAATAGGGAGTCATTGAAATTTATTGAATAGAAACCTCTGCTTTAGGAAGATCACTTTGGTAGCTAGGTGGATCGTAGAATACAGAGGAAAGAGACTTGAAACAAGGAGAATAATGTGGAAGCTATTGAAATAGTATAGAGACCACAGGACATGAAAGACTGAACTGACATTTTATTGTTTGAGTGGAGAGAAGAGGACGGTCGTGAGAAATGTTGTGGAAGTGGGATCTGTGAGATTTCATAGCTGGCTGGATTGGGTTGGTCAAGTTTGCAAACCTGTGTGATTAGAAGGATGGTGACAAAATAGAGAAGGTGGAAAGAAGGATGTGTTGAAGGGAAAAATCTGACGAATTCTCTTTTGGGCATGATCACTTGGAAGTCCATTTTAAATTGTGCGACAGGTGATGTTACTATAGCTAAGTGGAGAGATTAGGGATGGATTTATAAATCTGAGAACTGTCTACATAAAAGTGATGATTGAACCAAAGGGAGACAGCGAACCCACTGAGACAGAGTGTATGTAATTGGCAATGCCACGCAAGAAGAGATTGGGATGAGGGCTAGGGGTAAGATTAGAAGGGGATTCAGGAGAAATCCTTGGGTATACCCACAATTAGGGGTGGAATATGTGGAGGAGACAAATAAGAAGTGGCCAGCCAGGCAGAAGGAGAGCAAAGAGAAAGCAGTATCACACACACACACACACACACACACACACACGCACGCACACACGCACACACGCACACACGCACACACACGACAAATTACCCGGAAGGAAAAGAGGTCAACAGGGCCAAATCAAATGCTGCAGAAATGTTGAGAAGTATGGAAACTGACAAAAGGTCACCAAGTTCGACAATTAAAAATATCATTGATAACACTGAATACTATCATTTCAGTGTAGTGATGAGTTTGGAAACCAGATTCCTAAGGCTTGAGAAATGACTGAGAGATGAAGAAATATAGACAATGTGTAGACAATTTTCCCCCTAGGAGTTTGTGAAATGTAGGAAAATTATAATCTTGAGCATCTTGAACAGACATGGAGCTAAAAGGAATGTTTTATTTTTTTCTTCTTACAGGCAAAGGTAACATGGGTAAGTTTGTAGGCAGCAGAGAAGGCACCAATAGATATGAAAAGATTGAAGACTAGTGAGAGAAAGGGAAGAACTATGAAAGCAATCTGTAGGAAAACACAGGAGGGATGGGACCAGGGGCACCCATCTATGAATAAGCCTTTGCAAGCCTTTTTGTAAGAGACTAAAGGAAAAACCACAGTGGGTGCTGATGTCAAAGAATTTTGAGATATAGAATAGAGAAGAGGGAGCTTATGGAAATGATGGTAATAACCATAAATCCATGATGATGGAAACCACCTGTCGACTCAGTAAAAAAAAATGTGAATCAAACCAGCTGTTGAATGTCACATCCCCCAACCCCCAATGATTGACATCATTTTTTCATTTGATTTTTGTGGCATAATGAGAACTCAGCCATAGTGGTCTATAACCTTGGTGATGATTCTTGGATTTGGCAGCTGGCAGGGGAGATGGGAGATAAATAATTGAGAAGTTCTTGAGCTTTTAGAAAGTAACTCACTGGTGGACTGGATACCTTATGAAGGGGCCTAAGTCATTCTAGAAACTGGAAATCATATTTTTTTCCCAGTTCAGAAAGAGAGGAAGTAAGTAGAAGATCAAGAATTTTTCCCTTATGGTGGGAGTTTTAAGGAAAGAAAAAGACAGAGAAAGAGACAGACAGAGACAGAAAAACAGTGGGAGAGACAGAGACAAAGAGACAGATAGAGACAGAAAGACAGAGGCAGAGACAGAGAGGCAGAGAGAGAGAAAGAGACACAGAAGCAGTGACATAGACAGAATTAGAAAGATAGAGACAGAGAAAGACAGAGAGATAGAGAAAGAGAGATGTAGGCAAAGAGATAGAAACAGATAGAAAAACAGTGAAAGAGACTGAGACAAAGAAAGAAACAGAAAGAGATGGGGACAAAGAGACAGAAACAGAGATAGAAACAGAGACAGACAGAAATTGGGGGAGAAACAGCAAAGGGGTAGATATGGATAAATAGAGACAGAAACAGTGAAAAGGGAATGTGGTTCTTGTATGACGGTGGCAGCATTGTTAACATCATCCATTCCACTCCTCAGACCTAAGACTCTGAGAACATTGTAGATGAGAAAGATGAAATCTCTATAACTGATTTCTTTCCTCCTTCATTTCTCCAGCCACTTGAACAAGCACCATTGCTAAAATTACCTTCTACCTTGCGGCTCGTCCCTTTGGCTTTTGACCCTATAGTCTCCTCAAAGTTGAGGGTTTGAGGAGGGGAATCACTGATGTTGCTGCCATGCTTGGGATGCTGCTCAGTGTCCAGGAGAAGCCCCACCATCTTTCTCCTCTCTGTGTCTCCCTTCTCTTTCATGAGAACTTAAAAACTCCAACTGGAGGGGAAAATCTCCCTTCACCAGTCCTGGTTTTGACTTGGGTTCTTCTTTTTCCAAGTTGAGAAAAAATATAGCTCCCAGGGCCTTTAAGGACTTAAACCCCCTCCCAAAGCAGCCAGACCAAACCTTATTGGAAGGAGTGTTTAGAAACAGATCTATTCTATATAATTTACCGAATCACAAAGAGAACATTTAGTCCTAGAGCAGGATAGACAAAGAAAGAGCCAAATGTTCATAATGTCACATGAAAGTGTACTTTTTTCAATTTCTAAAATGTAAAGATCAAATCTCTCCATCTACCTAGGAGTTTGTTATATGCCACAGTGTATACATCTATGAATGTTGTCACTGTTGGTTTTCCAAAGGACTAAAAGAAGTGATCTATCTCATAATGAGATGAAGATGCTGTTTGGTACTGTGGCTGTGTGGTTTTTTAAGACTTTTTTTTGCTTTAACTCATGAACACAAAGCTTTTCTGTCTATATAAGAGTTGATTCCATTGTCTAGCAGGGGATTCTCTAAGGGAAAAACATTCTTAAAATTCTGAGCAATCAAGAATATTTACAGTGTTTATACTATCATCTCTCTAAGGCCTTTTTATAGTTGGGGGAATGCATAAATAAAGACATAGATCTAAGTAATTTGATGGGATGTTGTTTAGCTGAAAGCTTGGTTACAAATATTAATGAATACTGCACCCAGATTGACCCTTTGCTACCATTTCTGACCAATTTTCTGCATTTTAATAACTGAAGAGACTGACTAAACAACTTTATTCTTCCTGTCTTGCTTATCCTTTCAGTTTCCAGACTTCCATCCCTTTCAGGAGTCCAAAGATCCAGGTGGATCATGTTCAGAGTTATGCTGAATATTTAATGACCAGCTCTCCATAGGACTGGCACAATTTTCAATTTAATTGTACTGGTAATTAAGATGGGCTTTTAGCACTTATTCAATCAAGTGCCCTTGAAGAGTTTGGCTTTTGTTTCCTTGATTAAGTTAGGAGTCCTTGATGACCTCCTTGTCACAAGGGAAAGCCTAGTTTACATGGGTTTGAGTGACATGTTTGTGACATCAGAGGCTTTTAGAGCACGTGCGTTTAAGTTGCATTTTTGTGACGCTTTTAGGTCATGTGGGTGAGTTGCATGTGTGACTCACCTTTGATCCTGACCAGAGGTTGGGGTTCTCCCTTGAGGCTCTTACTCCTGGAGGAGTGTTGCTGTGGGAATCTGGGAAGCCACTCTAAGAGCCTCCCGGATCACCCAGGTGTTGATGGTTTCTTGGTAACTATGAATTGTATTTGGTCTGTTTATAATGTATGTTTGCAATTTGTTTGTATTTGCTCTGAAGTTCACGGTGCTGGCTTTTTCCCCTGAACTAAGTGAGTTTATATGTATAAGTTGAATTAAAGTAAGATTGTTAACCCCTTAACATTATTTTCCTTAGTAAAGCAGATCAAAGGAACCTGTGCTGGCAGCATTCTTGTTGTTGGGCTTGTGTTGGTCTTTCACCCCCACACCAGCTGCTAGCCTAATTGTTGCAACATTAATCTGCATTACTAGCATTTTATCCATCACTTTCCTAAGTCTAGACAATTAACAAAACAGTAAATCAAGCCCTGATTTGTAGTGCTAGCCAATTTTCAAGAGGTAAATGCTGACACTGAAAATTTAATAATGGGCTCTTTCAAGCCATTAATAGCTAGATCCAGCATGCCCCTGGATTCTCTTCTAATCAGTCAAATGGACATATTCATTATGGGAGAGGGAACAGGATGCAGTGGAAATTGGCCTGTATCTCTCATCACAGGACCTGAGTTCCAATCCCACCTGTAATATTTATTTCTATTGTAACCTGGGAAAAGTCATTTAATTTCCCTGAACCTCAGTTTTCTCATTTGTAAACTGGGATGCTGAACTAGATTATCCCTGAGATTCATTAAATCTCTATGTCTACTTATTCTATCTTATTTAAACTAACATCTATGTCCTGTACTACATTGGTGATGTTGCCAGTTAATCATATTGTTTCCTGCTTATGGCATGATTTTTTTCCTTAGAGGTCTTCTCCTTCCTCTGGTTGGTTCCTTTTAGTCTTTTTTCCCTTCAAAGCAAAATAAAGGCGACTCTGAGTATACACCACAGAGGGGGAAGTGGGGAAGATGAATGACCCCCATTATAATATTAACAAACTTTGCTATAGGGTACAGAAGTAACAGGTTTTCTTTCCAACACTCTGGAATATTAACCACTATTAGGGTTCCTTTCCTGGCTTGCCCTACATTGCTTGATGATCCTAGGTGACTTCAATACTACACATGCAGAACAGTCTTTGCCTTAAAGTAAACAAGCAGGAAAGAATATTGAATTGAGCTCTGGGTCTGGAATCAGAGAGGGAATATTCAAGGAGGGACTGGATAATGATCATTTGGGAATGAGATTGAAGAAGGAAATCCCCCATTAGATTCAAAGTTGAGCCACAAAGTAAAGTCAAAAGAATTCTGGGTCTGGACTTTGTTTATACTCTGACTCTGTTGCTTCCTACCTTTGTAGGGCAAAATTCCTTCACCTGCCTATACTGTAAGACATAGCAAGGCTCTGTGAGGAAAATAATGTGAGTGAGACGTACAAGGGTGAAGGGATTCCATAGGGAAGTGGTAGGTTCACTTCAATAGCAGTAGTGAGTGAAGCTTCATAGACTCTCCTCTCAGAACTTACTTTGTGCCAAGCACAGTGCTAGGCATTGGAGATACAAATATAAAAAGAGAGGTTCCTTCTTTCAAGGTGGTTATGTTCCACTGAGTATACAACACGTCCACAGCAAAGGAAAAGCAGAGTGTAGACAAAAATAAATACAGTGTGCTTTTGGGTGGCAAGACCTGAATAAGTGGGGAAGTCAAGACGCCTCCTGAAGGAGACACTTGAGCTGAGTCTTGAAGAGAGCTGAGTATTTTAAAAGGAGGGGGTGAGGAGGAAGAACATCGATAAATGGAGAATGTCCAGGACAAAAGGAGAGAGGTGGAGATGAAATGTCACATATGGGGAACAGGAAGCAAAATAATTTGGCTGGAGCATAGAGTACATGAGGGGAGTAGTGTGAGGTCAGTTTGTCAATGCAGCCTGGAACCAGATTGTGAAGGACTTGCAATGCCAGAAGAATTGGTATATTTTCCTAAAGTAGGGAGCCAATGGAGGTTCTTGAGCAGAGGAGTAACATGGCAAGCCTTATCTTTTAAGAATATCAATTTATCCCCAGTGAAGGGTGGATTGAAGAGGAGAAATCGAAGGCAAGGCTATCGAAATAGGATAGGCTAAGACTGTAGAAGTCTTGAATTAAGGTTGTTGTGGTGTTGGTGGACAGAGGGGATAGGAAAACAAGGAGGCCATATAATGCAGTGCTCACAGAACTGGACTTAAAAACAGGGAGGCCTGCTTTCAAATGCTCCTTCTCTCTATGACCCTGGGAAAGTCAGCCAACCTCACTCTGCTTCTGTTTCCTTGTTGATAAAAACCAAGGGGTTAAAATTGATGGCCTCTAAGATCCCTTGTTTTTCCTCTTTTTGTCCCTACTATTCACAGTTCTTTGGTACCATTACCCGTTATCTCTTCCATTATTTCATTCCCTGATGAAGTGGTTCTTTTCCCCATTCCACAGAAATAAACCTTGATCCCATTCCCGCCTGTCTTCTCCAGTAAATTGCCTCCCCACCCTGTACCCAACATGATGGCTAGATCATTGGAATTAGTGTTGGAGTATCTGGGTTTGAATTCTGGCTGAGATATTTACATATTGCATATATTACTCTGGGTAAGTCATTTAACCTCTCAGATTCTCAGTTTACTCATTTGCAAAATTAAGGGGTTAGAATTTATCTCTGAGATCTCTACAAAGCCAAAGTCTATAATCCTATGATGCCTTATCTCCATTTCCTTCTCTACTCAAGACGGATCAAAAAGACAAGTAAAAAGAGAACTAAAAGAAAGCAGCATCACCAAGATCCAAGGAAGAGGGAGTGCCCAGAAGGAATCAGTGGTCTGTAGTAGCCAGTGCAGTAGAGTAATTGAATGAGATAAAGACAGCAAAAAAGACAAATGGACTTAAGAATAAGCATTTTCAGGCAGGTGGCACAAGGTGGCTAAGTGTTGCAACGGATAGAGCACTGTGCCTGGAAGGAAGAAGACTCATCTTCCTGAGTGTCTGACCTCTGACACTTACTAGCTGTGTGACCCTATGCAAGTCACTTAACCCTCTTGCCTCAGTTTACTCATCTGTAAAATGAGCTGGAGAAGGAAATGTCAAACCACTCCACTAACTTTGCCAAGAAAACCCCAAATGGGGTCACAAAGAGTCAGACACGACTGAAAAAAAAAAGATTGAACAACAAATTTCAGGCAAATGGTAGAGAAGGAAGCTGAATGGAAAAGAATTGAGAAATATATGAGCAGTGATAAAATAAAGAAAATTCATTTGGACAGCTTTTTCTAGGAAATGACTTTGAAATGGAAGAGAGATAGAGTGTAACAGCTTCAGGGAATTGCAAGGTCAAATGAAGTGTTTTTATTTATTTTTGTTTTTTAAGGATAAGGAGATATGACCATGTTCATAGACAGCAGGAAAAAAGCTGATAAATAAGAAGAATTAAAAAAGTGAAAACAGCAGGTATGATTGAAAGGTTGGCTTCTGCGGCAGATAGTAGGGGATGGGATCAAGGTCACAGGTAGAGACACTAACACTGCTGAGGAGACAGACCATCTCATCCTCCACTGTTGGCCCAATTGACCTGAGGATGGTCATTGATGCTAAAGTGATTTAAAGAATAGAATCTGGAAGTGGAGAAAGCTACAAATGATGGGATTTTCTTTTCACATAAGAATGAGACAAGTTCTTTTCCTTGGAGGAAGGAAGATGTTTATAGAAAAAAATTACAGTGAGGATAGTGATAGGATTTGATCAGTAAATAGTAAAAGGGCATCAGTGAGGGCCCAGTTGACACTGGCTAATGTGCACTTTTGATATAACCACTGAGCATAGTTGTGTGGCTTCCTCCAGTACTTTTCAGTAGTATGGAAGGAGAAGGTAGAATGTAGGGATAAGGTATGGAAAATATGGATGGCTACAGAATAGAGGCCTGCAGGGGAAGAGGGCTGGAGGATAGGGAACAATGTAAAATTGAACTAGCCAAGCTTTTGAAGGGAGAAAAGTGATACCAGAGCAGCAGCAATGGCCTAGGAAAGCAGAGAGGAATGGAGTGACTAGAGATTAGGATGAAGACAGAGAGTAGTTTTAGAAAGAGAGAAGCACAAGGTGAGATGGAAGGTCAGGAAAATGTAGTTGGATAAAGGAATTCCAGAGTATGGATTTGGGAGTTAGGACATTGAGGGTGATGATACCCCCCAAACACACTAAGAGATTATCCTGGTCATTCTGCCCTTGAAGGAAGAGGCAGTGCCAAAATTAAAAGTTACATTATTATTCCTAGTCTTAGAAACCGGGAGAATTAATGATCATTGGAAATGGGTATCTTTTGGGGATGATTCAAGGATGAAGGTAGGAATTTCAAAGTAAAAATTAAACCTCACAAACACAAGATGAGGGAGGCATGGTCAGACAAAAATCATCTGAAAAAGGTTAGGGTAGAGTTTAATGTTCTACAATCTCAGTATGAACCAAGAGCATGATGTGGCAACCAACAATATTAATATTATCTTAGGCTGTATTGCAAGAAGTATGATATTGAGAACAAGAGGACATGATGAGATCATATGGCTTTATTTGGAGGCAGAGGACCTAGGGTCAAGTCACGAATGTGATACTATTTGAGTAACATCTGAAAAAGTCATTTTAGTCCTCTGGGCTTCATTCATCATCTGAAAAATTAAGGGATTGAATTGGCCTGGCTGATCTCTGAGATCTAGTCCTATGACTCAAAGATAGTTATGAGATGCTCTGTCCTGGTCATCATCCATTTGGAATATTGTGTTCACTTCCTGACACCACGTATTGAAGAAGCACATTGATGTATGCAGGAAAGAACAATCAGGATGGAAAATGCCCTCAAGATCCTGGCATAGGAGGATAGGTTGAAGCAACTGGGGGGTGGGGGGCATTCAAGTGGAGAAGAAAAGAATTGGGGAAAGCATGATGGCTGTCTTCATGTATTTGAAGACCTCTAATGTGGAAGTGTGACATAGGAGCCAAAAATGCTCAAAGACTTTTTGAATGCTCTGGCACCAGGCTTCAGAACTGAGGACAATGGGTAGAAGTGGAAGAGAGGCATACTGAGGCTCATGAATTCTTGCTCTGAGACACAGGAGGTCATGGCTTCTCCTTTTCTGCCCATCGTCAAACTGCGTTGGATGACCGATTGTTGGATACATCACAGAGATGTTTCTAAGTCAGTTCTATCATGTAAGTGATGGTTCCTAAAGTCTCTTCCAACTCTGAAATTCTCTGATTCCAAGACAGTGAGAGGAAATGGATGCAAGTCCTTAAAAGAAAAGTGGAGGGAGACATGAAGGAGACAAAGATAAAAGGAGACACAGAGTGAGTCTCCCTAGAATGCACACTTTTTTCTGACTTGATTTTTAGCATATTAGCATAGGACTATGTGAATTCTTGGAAACAAGTCAGTAATTCAATTTGTCTACCATTGTATAATTTTAACGTCTGATATTCCACCATAAGATCTCTGAAATTTTCCTGGTTAATGACGATTTGTTTTTCCCTTAAAAAGCATTATATAGTACTTCAGCCTAAGTGATCAGTTGTGAAAGTACATAGCTATTCTCTGCAGTAATTATAGTGATTAAATATTTCATGTTATAGAACTTTGAATTCTAGGGCTGAAAGATGCTACAGGGAAATGATTCAGCAGCATCGATGCGCCTCTTGGAGAGAAGCTTGAATGTCAGAGAGGTCGAGTGATTTATCCATGACCACACAGCTACTTAATATTAAAGGAAGGAATCTAACCCACTTCTTCCTGATTCCCAAAACAGCTCTCTGTCACATCCACTATGGCACATTACTTGTCAATCACTGGGCTTAAAGTTCCAAAGCCCCAATATATTCTAAGACAATTGGAGTATCATTAACTACTAAACCTCTTTCTTGGAAGTGAGGAGATATATGGAGATGAAAGTGCATTAGCTGGGGATCCCATACTCCCTGTTGTGCCCCAAATATCTCAGTACGATGGGACCAGTAAGCAGATTAACTGAGACAAACACTAAGAGAAATCATACCCAGAGGAAATGTTCGGTTTCCTTTGTTCCATGGAGGTGCTATAAATATATCATGTATTTGTTAAAGCTGTGTTATTGCTGGGAGATTGCCTGCTAGCTTGTTTAATTTTTCCCTGATACTTGAAGGCTGGGGATATTTTATAGAGAGAGATATTTGGCATTCCTTACTGTCTTCTGCTAATAGGCACCACATGAAGACCAGGAATGTAAACTTGTTATGAGGGATAGATAAAGAAACATTTGGGATGACTACAAGGAGAAAGAAACCCACAACATCCCAGAAGTTCATCTAAAATGATGACGCCAATCAACAAAACAAGAGGAAATGACCATGAGGGAAGGTCATTTGGAGGTGAGACTCACAGAATGTTTGTTTTCTCTGGCCTCTATAGCATAAAAGGTTGGGTTCGAGGGACTTCATTGGATTAGGGCCAGCCAGATGGCCCCTTCACCGGTAATATTTATGTCCATGCTCAAAGGGACAATCTCGTAATTAAAAAGTGTGAATCATTGTGGGCAAGGATCTACCACTGGCACCACAACAAAGCCAGTCCATCCTCCCAGGCAGCCCCAAGGCCTGAATTCATCAATAATGAATACAGAATCATTTGCTCAGGGAATCATGACAGTATATCTTGTCTCAGCAGAGGGAAAAACCTTTCACATAACAAATATCCATAGTAGCACTTTTTTTGTAGTCACAAAGAATTGGAAACATAATGGTTACCTGTTAGGGAATGATTGAGCAAACTGTGACATATGAAAGTCGTTGAAAGGCATGAGGCAAATGCAGTAAGTAATTATGAATATGAAGAATTTAGAGAAACATGGGAAGACATGTATGAAGCAAAGCAAAGTGAAGAAAGGGCAGATGGGAGATATACATGGAAACACCACAATAATGGCATGAAAAAATCACCAAAAGGAAGCTGAACTCTGCATACATCAGATGATGAACCATCATTTCAAAAGAAGAGATAGAAAGGGATAGAAATAAATGTTTGTTATGGACCTACTATGTGTCAGGCACTGTGCTAAGCATTTTTACAAACCTGATCTCATTTAATCCTCAAACAACCCTGCAAGGCAGGTGCTGTTATTATCCCAATTTTACATTTGAGGACACTGAGGCAAACAGAAGTTAAGAGATTTGTCCAGCGTCACACAGTTAGTCAGAGTCTGAGGCTGGATTTGAAGTCAGGTCTTTCTGCTTCCAGGACCAGCACTCTATCTATCCACTGCACCACCAGCTGCCTCCAATCCCAGGTACAGAACATTGTGTATAGGTCACAGAATCACAGATTTTTAGAGTTAAAAGGCAACTCAGCAGCCATCTATTCCAACCCCTAGACCAAGGATTATATGCCCAGTTACTGTTGCATAGTTGTTTCAGTCATGTCTGACTCTCCATGACCCCATTTGCAGTTTTCTCAGCAGAGGCAATAGAGTGGTTTGCCATTTCCTTCTCCAGCTCATTTTACAGATGAGGAAACTGAGGCAAACAGCGTTAAGTGAAGTACCTGCCCAGGGTCACACAGCCAATAAGTGTCTGAGGCCAGATTTGAACTCAGAAAGAGAAATTTTCCTGACTCCAGGCCTGGCACTCTATTAACTGTGCCGCCTCACTGCCCCATAGCCAATTATACACTATTATATACCCAATAATTTTTCAATTGGTTTTACTTCATTGTTTTTCTTTGTTACTTTGGTGGTGGTGATGGAGGGTGAGGGTGGGATGTGTGTCTGTGTGTGTGTGTGTGCAGGGAGGAGGCAGGTGGCAGCAAATCATATCTGTAAATGATAATTATATTATTAATGAAAATATCAAACCTTATTTTAAAACATCTTTTCCCTTTTATGAAAGAACCATTCAAGATGTCACCAAGATTTTGAAGACACACATCCTTGCTTCTTGTCCTCAATCTTGTTGTGGGCAGACTGGTAGTACAACTTACCTTCAGAGCAATGCCAGCAATGGCATAAGATGCAGTAATAACACTGTGTCCAACAGTCCGTCGTATGTGTATAATAGTGCTGTGGGCATGACATGTCATGATCTTTAAAACATCCAAAATCTTAGTCAAAACTTCAGCCAATGTGCATTACTAACTTATTAGCAAGTTCAGTCTCTACAGAGCTGTGCAGTCTTTGCTAGAGAGAAGAAACATCACATTGAAGTACAAAGCCTCCCCCTCATGACCCTTCCCCTCCCTTCTTCAGATATTGAGACAAGTCATGAAGGTGCCAACCAGGCCCTGGTGAAGTTGTCCGTCCATTGCCTCTATGACCTACCCATAGGCTCCACAGTAGGGTTGTATCTTGGGAAGAAAGCTGAGGCTCAGGCTGGATGGGAAAGCTTGCTTGTCGGATGAATGTGAGCAACCCCATAAGATACCTTGACATACCTCTTAGCTGGCTGGGGAGGCCCACGGAGGCCGCAAAAGCCCTGGCATCTTGGTACCAGGACACCATGCAGAGAGAGTCTTCTGCAGAGCTTCTAGCACCAAACCTACAAGATTGTCGTGGATCCTGAAGAGACAATAAAGGCATGGGAAGAGGAGAGGCAATCCATAAAGCAAAAGGGTGATTTCCCAGTAGCAGAGCAACAGCTGAAGTCTGCAGGCTAAATCCTCGGTGATGACACTACTCTCAAGTACACAGAACTGATGAGCAGACCTCTGTTGTGGTTGTAGTGACAAATCCCAAAGCAGCAGCCACTTCAGTATTGGCAAGAATCAAATCCTACTCCCACAGCTACAGAGAGTTCTTTTAGGGTAGTAGCTGTAGCAGAAAGTCCAACCCCTTTCCCTGCCCCACATACACTCATGCCTGCTACCCAAAACCACCTGCAGCAGCTTGTGAATCTGCTCTTACTAATGCTCCTACTGAAGAGAAACCAGCCCCCCAAAACAATAGGCACCTATGGGTATCAGCCCAGCATTATCAGATTAACTTTATGGGCACAAAGAATCTCAATTTAGTGAATTCCATTATGATACCTGCATTTGTATTATGGGGCGGCTAGGTAATGCAGTGGATAGAGTGCCAGGCATGGAGTCAGGAAGACTCATCTTCATGAATTCAAATCTGGTCTCAGAAACTTACTAACTGTGTGATCCTGGGCAAGTGACTTAACTCTGTTTGCCTCAGTTTCCCAATCTGTAAAATGAGCTGGAAAAGGAAATGATAAACCACTCCAGTATCTTTGCCAAGAAAACCCCAAATGAGGTCACAAAGAGTCAGGCACAACTGCAACCAGTGAATAACAACAACAAACCAACAATCTGCACAAAGAGGCCATTTCCACACGCTACTCAACAATCCATTCAGCTTAACATTGCTTGGATGGTGGGGATACAGTCATATTTCTCTAATTTTGATTCTGCCTATGTGGCACCCTCTACTATCTGGAATACTACCAACAACCTGGCAGTAAACCAAAAAGAGACCTGTGGGCAGCCAAAATAGGTTTATGTCCTTTACTCATTTGAAAGTCCCTCATATCATCACTCAGAATCCATTTGCTTATTTGGGACACAGTTTTAACTATTTTGTAAAGGAAGAGATGGTAGGAGCACTGATAATAGCAGTCGGTAATGACAAAGCGTAACATATATATGCTATAAAAAGCCAACAGAAAAAGTTAAAATCATAATAAGAACTAGGATTTACATGGCGCTTTAAAGCATTTTACATGTATTTCATTTGATTCTAACAATAACTGTGTATATGGTTGCTAAAAAAATATTATTTTGCATAATTTTTTTTTACAAATGAGGAAATTAAGGTAAATAGAGGTGAAGAGACTAAGGTCACACAGCTAGTCAAGTGTCAGAGGCAAGATCTGAACCCAGGTCTTCCTGACTCCACGTCCAGCACCCTCTCCACTAAGCACAACCATGTCACGTACTACATACTTCAGTAATGTCCCAAGTACTATCTCTAATTTCAGCATGGTGACATTAACCGACATTTGTCACAATTGCCTTGAATTATGATGGCTTGAGTATATTCTATTTAACATGCCAGGAATCTGGAACTGGATAAGAAATAAAATTATGGATCAATAGATTAGGTATACAATATACAGAAGTAAATGAGCACAGTACATTTGTAACACAATAGTGCTTCATTAATTCTGAAATCCAAGCTATTGGGGCAAGAACAATTTGACCTCCTCCCCGAAAAAACTGTTGGGAAAATTAGAAAGCAATGTGGCAGAAACTATCACATTGAATATCAAGATGAGCTCAAAATGGGTACATGGTTTAGATATAAAGATTGATATCATAAACAAACTAGGAGAGCAAGGGGAAAAATTACCTGTCAGATCTGTGGATAAGGAAAGAGTTCATAACCAAAAAAGAAATATTACAGGAGATATATGGATAATTTTGATTACGTTAAATTAAAAAGGCTTTACACAAACAAAACCAATGCAGCCAGAATGAAAAGGAATGAAGGAAATAGGGATACAACAAGTTTATCTGACAAAAATTGCATTTCTCAAAAATATAGGGAACTGAGCTAAATTGATAAAAAAAAAACAAGAGCCATTCCCCCATTGATAAATGGTCAAAGTGTATAAACAGGAAGTTTTCAGATGAAAATATCAAAGCTATCAAGTTATATTTTAAAAAATAATCTAAATCATTAATAACTAGAGAAAACAAATTAAAACAACTCTGAGGTTCCACTGCACACTCATCAGTTTGGCTAACATGACAAAAAAAAATATACTAATGCATTGTTGATAGAGTAGTGAACTGGGCCAACCATTTTGGAGAACAATCTGGAACTGTTCCCAAAGGGCTAGAAAACTGTGCATACTCTTTGACCTAGAAATGCCATTATGTCTACATCCCAAAGAGATTAAAGAAAAAAGGAAAAGTACCCATATGTACAAATATATATAACAGCTCCTTTTGTTGTAGCAAAGAATTGGAGACTCAGAGGATACTCATCAACTGGAGAATGGATAAACAAATTTTGACACATAATTGGGATGGGATACTATTGTGCTATAAAAATGGCAAAGGGAGAACTTCAGAAAAACCTAGGAAAACTTATTTATGAACTAATGAGAAGTGAAGTGAGCAGAACTAGGTGGACATTGTACACAGTAACAGCAACATTGTAACAACAATCAATAGTGAATTATTTAGATATTTTAAGCAATACAATGATCCACAACAATTCTAAAGGACTTGCGAGGAAAAAAGGTTATCCACCTCCAAAGAGAGAACTGATGAACTCTGAGTGCACAATGAAGTATTTTTCACTTTATTTTCTTTTTGCTTTTTTTCACAACGTGGCTGTTATGGAAATATGTTTTTCCATGACTATTGCATGGCTATCTAGCTATCTATCAGATATATAGATACTTATGCAAAAACATATTTCTATAATAGCCACATTATATATATATATATATATATATATATATATATATATATATATATATAAAGTATATACAATGAGTATCATATTTCTTGCCTTCAAAGGCATGAAAGAATTTGGAACTGAAAATACAATTTTTTAAAAAATTAAATAAAAATATTTTATAATAGTGCTTCAAGAAAAAATAAATATAAGAAGTTAGGGATATACATGCTACAGTCTTAGAAAAACTTCCATCTTAAATAGATTTTTTTATTGGTAATTTAAACAGTGAACTCCAACTAGAACAATTCATTTCCTTCTGAAAATGGGCATATGAAGCTGTCCTATACAGTTCTTTTGAGTTTGAAGTCCTATGTTGTACTATAATACTTTTGAAGAAGTATTTCCAATACAGAATTAGCATTTGGCTAGCTGTTACATTGAATAGAAATAAAATATTCTTCTTAAAAAATTCCTCCATCCAATAACTTAGTCACTGCTGGCATTTTGTGTGAAATGACTCACTTCAAGCCCCTGACTCTGCCAGCAAACAACTAGGCAAAAGACATTTGTCCCATAGTCACTAGGCAGTTCTAGGTACTGAGGTTTCCTAGCTCTCGACTTCAGGAGCCTCATATCAATCATATCAAAGTATATCTAGCACAACAGACACTTCAGCCAACCTTACTGAATGATATCTTTTCTCAGTGGTGTGTTTTCTCCGTGTTTCTCTCATAATCATCACAGTTCTATCCTCTTTCTACTAATGAAAGTATCCAAATCAGAAAGAGGGACGACCTAACATATATAAAACACTTTAGAAACATCAGCATAGAAACCCAAGCTGGTAGTAATTACAACAGTCCTATTTAAGATCAACTGGTTGAAGGAATGGATTTATTTTTCCTTTTAACTACATTGCTTAATATGTACAAGGCATCCTACACCAGACTTCAATTCCAATTTATAGGCAAATCATAAAAAAACCTCTGTGAGGATAGAGTATCAGTAAAGCAACTTAATAATGTCATGATCAGAGCAACCTTAACAGGTAATCCTGCTAGAGCTACCAGGGGAAGCCTGATACGCTTGAAATGAGCCCTAGAAGCAGACGGGATTATTGAAGGAAAATGTGAATGGCTTTTTAATAACCTGAGAGAAAGAGAGAGAGAGAGAGAGAGAGAGAGAGAGAGACAGAGAGACAGAGAGACAGAGAGAGAGAGAGAGAGACAGAGACAGAGAAAGACAGAGACAGAGAGAGGCAGAGACAGAGAAAGAGACAGAGAGACAGAGACAGAGAAAGACAGAGACAGAGAGAGGCAGAGACAGAGACAGAGAAAGACAGAGAGAATGAGACAGAGACAGAGACAGACAGAGACAGAGAGACATAGAGAATGAGAGAGAGAGAGAGAATGTGAGAGAGAGACAGACAGAGAGACAGAGAGACAGAGACAGAGACAGACAAAGAGAGACAGAGAGAGAATGAGAGAGAGAGAGAGAGAATGCAAGAGAGGATGAGAGTCTAATGTGAGAAAGAGAATGAGAGAGAGAATGATAGAGAGAGAACGAGAGAGATAGAATGAGAGAGAGAGCATTTTAGTGCCCAATGGGCTGCAAATATTGTCCACTCCTCAAAGGAACAAAATTAACCTCAGTCATACAAATAATGGTTTGTCAGCACCACATTCATCACATCCCTCTCCCTGGTGACTAAGCAACAATGACCTTCCCCTCTTATCGATAACAGATCAGATCTCACTGTGTGTGCCTCTATGTGTGTGTGTGTGTGTGTGTGTGTGTGTGTGTGTGTGTGCGCGCATAGCAAGCAATGTTTATAAAATTTTCATTAACTGTTTTGTTCCTGCACAAACCTTAGAGTCATACAAAACTGTTGGATTTGTCATGAGAGGCCCTAGGTTTGAATCTTAGCTTTACTTCCCATTCTTGCATGATCTGGGACAAACCATTTAACCTCTCTTCCTAAATTCCTTGTCAATAATAGGAAAGGGTGGAATAAATGGTGTCTAAAGGTCTTTCTAGTTTTAGCCCATGCATAGAAAGGACCATGCAGGTTGAGCTCCTGGGATGTATTGCCAGAAACTCTATACAATGGATCATGCCCTTTAAGCTAAGGGCATGAAACTATTTAGAATCTTTCAATTACCAAACAAGGGACAGTTGATTGTGTTCTATCTTTGTTGACTGGTTAATTCTCTCTCTCTCTCTCTCTCCCTCTCCCTCTCCCATGTCATCTCTGTGTCTCTGTCTCTGTTTTTGCTTCTGTCTCCGTTTCTCTCTATCCTCTTCCTCTCTCACAAAATCCTCAGTTCTTGACTACACTTCCATACTGTACTTCCAGGGGAAATTTTCCATGCTCAAAGGATCTGTTTTTCATGTTATTAGCAATCAGTCAGTGAGCATTTATTGAGCGTCAGCACTGGGCAAAGCAGCACTACATCAGCAATTCTGTGATATCCACTTACCCAGGGGTGGTGGCCATGTGTCTATGTGTACTCATTCTAATGACTTGTCGACCCTTAATTTTTTCTTTGCCATTTCTTAGCTCTGTAGTAGAAGGGAGGGAATAGCAGAACCTTTAATTTATAGCCAATCCCTGCCTGCTCATCATATAACAACCACAAATGGCAAATATCTAAATGGGGTTCTGCCACCAGCCTAGGAAACCACAGTATGAGCTCTGGAGGAGGAATAAATGGGGAAGGAAGGAAGAGGAGGAGTAAGAAAGATAGGAAGAGAAAGAAGAGTAAAAAGGAGGGGAACCAGTAGGAGAGAATGATGAAGAGGATAGGAAGAAAGAAAGAGGAAGAAGAGAGATAGAAAGAAATACGGGAAAGGAGTTAGTCATTTTGTGTTTGTTTATAACAAAACACAAGAAAATAATTTTTTGAGCCATGACTCTTAGATTATATCTTCATAGAGAAGTAACATATAATGTAATTCAGGTGCTGCTTTTCAGGGCAGCAAGGGCACCTTCGTATCACGACTGAACTCCCAATTCACTATTCATACGGAAGAGTCAAATCATATAGCAAGACAGAAATGAAGGAAAGACAAAATGAACTTCTGAAATGGTGTGCCTTAGTTTTTAACCATTTAAAGTATCTATATGACCAAGAATTCAACTATGTCTGTGATTAAAATTTTTTCCTGTTCTTCTCTTAAATCTTTACTTTGATTGAACAGCATCCTGACATTAATTACTCAATCCTGCTGCGTGGTTAAATGGTATCCTGATCAAGAAACTCTGTACTATGTCTTTAACCTAGCATTTGGAGTTTTGTCCCCCATTCCCCTATCAGAATCTTTTCCTGCCATGATTTTGGTGAGTTGACTTTTTCCCTTCTCCATAGTACCTTCTGTAGGACATGATGCATGTATCATAACTTTGTCTGTCATTTACTCAAAATGTGGCTTTGAAAGTTACTAAGCTTCTCTGGGACCCATTTTCCTCATCTGTAAAACGGAAGAGTTGGATTTGGTGGCCTCCAAAAGCTCTTCTCAGTCTAAATTCTATGACATAAGCTGAACCCAAGAGTCATGTGCCAACAAGCCCACAACTAAGGGGCATTAGGACCAGGATTCAAACCCTGGTTTTCTGACTCCAGCACTCTTTCCAGGAGGCTGGACTACTTTTGCACAGATTTATACTCAGTGTAGACTTCAGAGTTATGCATATGGAAGCAGCAATTTTGACTTCAAAAGCTTCAGAGACATGTGTTACCAATTAACCTCCTCAAATCTAAAGTCCTTCCATCTGGTCCCTGTGCAATGGCTGAATTTGAGGAGGTTGGCATTAGATGGGCCTGCCACAATGAGTTAGCTACAGAACACAGTCCCCAGTAGCTAAACCATTTGACTTGTTAGATGGGGCTATTTCCCATTGCCCATTTATGGGCTGGAGGATGACTGCCAAGATTTTCATTTTAGCATTGTTTCATACTAATCTGCTCTTTTTTGGCAACAATGAGTCATAGATCCAGCTGTTCCTTAAAGCTGTACCTGAACCTAGATAATAGGATAATGTTACAAGCATAGAGTAGAAGGCATATCTTCATGCTGTAGGAGGAAGGGAACATCCAATTCATCTGATACCTGTCTCATTTCATTCAAAGGTGAAAGTAGAGAGGGCTTTGTACTCAATGTGGGTTTACACCACGTGCAACTGTTCTTTTAGACATCCAAAAGTCAGGCCCTGCCCACTCAATTTTGCCAGGAGACTTTTTTTGAGCTTTTAATTTTTCTTAATTATTTTTTACTTTTCATCATTCACTTCGACAAGATTTTGAGCTCCAAATTTTCTCCCCATTTCTCCCCTCCCCCCACCCAAGATGGTGTGCATTCTGATTACCCTTTTCCCTAATCTGCCCTCCCTTGTATCACCCCCTTCTTTTATCCCCTTCCCTTCTATTTTACTGCAGGGCAAGATAGATTTCTATATCCCATTGCACGTATATCTTATTTCCTAGTTGCATGTACAAACAATTTTTAACAGTCATTTTTAAAACTTTGAGTTCTACATTCTCTCCCTTCCTCCCTCCCCACTCACCCTCATTGAGAAGGCAAGCAATTCAATACAGGTTATACATGTATAGTCATGCAAAACACTTCCATAATAGTCATGTTGTGAAAGACTTAACTATATTTCCCTGCATCCTGTTCCACCCCCCCCATTTATTCTGTTCTTCCCTTTGACACTATCCCTCCTCAAAAGTGTTTGCTTCTGATTATCCACTCCATGAATTTGCCCTCTCTTCTATCATCCCTCCTCTCTTATTCCCTTTCCCCCTACTTTCTTGTAGGGCAAGATAGATTTTCCTACCCAATTGAATGTGTATAGTATTCCCTCCTTAAGCCAAATCCAATGAGAGTAAGGTTCACTCATTCCCTCTCACCTCCCCCTCTTCTCCTCCACTGTAAAAGCTTTTTCTTGCCTCTTTTATGTGAGATAATTTACTGCATTCTACCTCTGCCTTTCACCTTCTCCCAGTACATTCCTCTCATCCCTTAATTTTATTTTTTAGATATGATCCATGATCCCTTCATATTCTACTCACCCTGTGCCCTCTCTCTCTCTCTCTCTCTCTCTCTCTCTCTCTCTCTCTCTCTCTCTCTCTCTCTCTCCCTCTCTCTCTGTCTCTGTATATATATATATATATATATATATATATATATATATACACACACACACATATATATACATATATGTGTGTGTATAATATATATGTATGTATATATGTATATGTACCTATATACATGTGCTATATGTGTGTGTGTGTGTGTGTGTGTATGTATTCCCTTCAACCACCCTAATATCGAGAAAGGTCTTATGAGTTACAAAGATCTTCTTTCCAGGTAGGAATGTAAACAGTTCAACTTTAATAAGTCCCTTATGATTTCTCTTTACTGTTTACCTTTTCATGCTTCTCTTAATTATTGTATTTGAAAGTCAAATTTTCTATTCAGCTCTGGTGTTTTCAACACAAATTCGTGAAAGTCCTCTATTTCATTGAATGACCATTTTTACCCCTGAAGGACTATACTCAGATTTGCTGTGTAGGTGATTCTTGGTTTTAATTCTAACTCCTTTGACCTCTGGAATATCATATTCCAAGCCCACCAATCCCTTAATGTAGAAACTGCTAAATATTGTGTAATCTTGATTGTGTTTTCACAATATTTGAATTGTTTCTTTTTGGCTGTTTGCAGTATTTTCTCCTTGACCTGGAAACTCTGGCATTTGGCTATATCATTCCTACTAATTTTCCTTTTGGGATCTCTTTCAGGAGGTGATTGGTGGATTCTTTCAATTTCTATTTTACCCTCTGGCTCTAGAATATCAGGGCAGTTTTCCTTGATAATTTTTTGAAAGATGATGTCTAGGCTCCTTTTTTGATCATGGCTTTCAGGTAGTCCAATAATTTTTAAATTATCTCTCCTGGATCTCTTTTGCAGGTCAATTGTTTTTCCAATGAGATATTTCACATTGTCTTCAATTTTTTTCATTCTTTTGTTTTTGTTTTATAATTTCTTGATACCTCATAAGGTCATTAGCCTCCAGTTGCTCCATTCTAATTTTTAAGGAATTATTTTCTTCAGGGAGTTTTTGGACCTCCTTTTCCATTTGACCAATTTTGCTTTTTAAGGCATTCTTCTCTTCGTTGGCTTTTTGGACCACTTTTGTCATTTGGGTTAGTCTATTTTTAAGGTGTTATTTTCTTCACTATTTTTTGGGTCTCCTTTAGCAAGCTGTTGACTCATTTTTCTTTATTTTCTTGTATCACTCTCATTTTTCTTCCCAATTTTTCCTCTACTTCTCTTACTTGCCTTTCCAAATCCTTTTGGAGTTCTTCCATGGCCTGAGACTGATTCATATTTTTCTTGAAGGCTTTGGATGTAGAAGCTTTGACTTTGTTGTCTTCTGGTTGCATGTTTTGAACTTCCTTGTCACCAAAGTAAGATTATATAGTCTGATTATTTTCCTCTGTTCATTTTCCCAGCCAATTATGTGACATTTTAGCTCTTTGCTAAGGTAGGAAGGCTCTGCTTCCAGTGTGAAGTCTGTACTATCCCAAGCTTCAGGGGTTTTGTGCAGCTGTTTTCAGAGATAATTCTAGAAGCCTGTGAATTTTCAGTTCTTCCAAGGTGGTATGGTCAAAGGAGAGGTGTTTACTCCTCTCATAGCCTGTAATCTGGTCTGTGAGCAACCACAAGCATTCTTTTCTGCCCTGGAATTGCAAGGAAGGTTCCCTCTCTACAGCTGCCATGAACTCTGCCACATCAGTACTCCTCTTCATCCCACGACCACCAACCAGGACTGTGACTGAGATCCAAGCAGGGCAAAGCAAGAGAATCCTGCCTCAACACCAGCAAAGAAATTCCTGCAATTCAGCTCTGATCAGCAGCTTGATCTCCCCACTGTCTGTGGGCTGGGAGCATCAGAAGCAGCAACTGCAGCAGCCTCCATCCCCACCCTTCCCTGCCTCACCCTCCCCACCCCCCACTGCCCTGATGCTGGGCCCTGGCCAAGCTCTTCTCACCATGGTCAGACAGAGGTTTCCCACTGACCTGCTAAGTTGTCTTTGGCATTCGTGGGTTGAGAAATCTGGAAACCCTTACAGCTGCCAGTGATTCTGTGGTGCCCTGAGGCCTGCCCTGCCCACACTGGGCAGTACTCTGCACTGAGCACAACGCAATAGACCTATTCTGTCCCCCTCCCAGGTTGTCTTGGGCAGGAAATGTGTTTCATGCTGTCATTTTGTGGGTTCTGCTGCTCTAGAATGTGTTTAGAGTCATTTTTACAGTATTTGGTGGGGTTTGGTGGAAAGCTCAGGTGACTCCCTGCTTTCACTGAGTCAGCTTGGCTCCACCTCTCAGCACCAATACTCTTTTGATGTATACTTTAAAGAAACTTGAATAGCCAAAGAGTCAAATAATGATGAGAAGGCAATGATGAGCAAGTCACATTTATACAGACTTATGGATCTAGAGCCGAAACGTATTTCAGAGGCCTTGAAGTCCAACTCTCATTTTACAGATGAGGATACTGAGTCCCAAGGAGGTAAAGTTATTTTTGCAAGGTCTCACAATTAGTAGCCAAACAAAAAAGCATTTAATATATGCCTACTATATGCCACACACTGGGGATACAAAGAAAGGGGGGAAAGCAGCTTTTGTTTTCAAGAATTTAACAGTCTGAGCACCAGGAATTGGATTGTAACCCAGGTCCCCTGATTATGGAAGCAAAACTCTTCCCCTTGCTTCATGCTATGTTGTAAGATGTTTCATACCCCACCCATAGTTGAACCTCTTAGATGTGGAACCGTAAGACCATAGGAGCCTTCCTTGTCAGCAAAGCAACTGAAGTCAGCATCGCCAACTTGCCAAAGCCTTAGAACCACCTGCTTCTCCTAAGTTACATTCACAGAAAGCCCCTAGTTTTTTCTTCTCCCTCTATATTTCAGATTCCCTTCTCTCTCCATGCTCTTTCTTGTAGCAAGAGCCATAACTGGGGTGGGTCACTGGAATATTGTCCTAGATCACTTTCATGGGACTATCCCAGGGTAGGAAAAGGAGAACAAAATACTTTCTCCCCATGATATTCTCACGTTCCCCCACTAGTCTGTTCATTGTAGCTTGTCCTCACAACTTTGCCGAGTCCCATGTGACCACCCCATTGTCCCATCATCCTGGTGCCCCTCACCAAGCCCAATGGATGTACTTCTCCAGGTGTACCACATTTGGACTGCTGTCTGTCCCATCACTGTAGATTGTCTTTTATACCATAGCCTGCCCAGCTCACCTCTCAACTCCAATCACTCCCTACCACTACTGTTGCTCAATTGTTTTGTGCTAGGCAAAATAATTCCTAGTATGCATGTTACCAACACACTCTGCTGGATTCTTTCAGCTCACTCTTCATAGTAAAGTAAGCACAGTATTTACTCTGGTGACCTGCATAGACTGAAATGTGATTCTGTGAGATGGTCTCAATGTTGACTGTTTCTTCCCTTTTAAAATATTAAACATGTGTTATCAAAAGTTTTTATCCCCTATAAACATTTTTTACTTTTATTTTTAATTTTGTATATTTTTAAATTTATAGGATAAAACAAGCATTTCCATAAGATAGTATGATAAAAAAGACATTATATATGAAACTGCAAATTTATTATGTACAGCTTGCTATTCCTTTTAAGCATATAATGTTATGTCTGGGGTTCCTTTGCTACAATTATCCTCTTGGGACCCCTTGCCACTGTTGCAGCTCTGAAAGCCCTTTATGGAGCTAGCCCATGCAGGCTGACTACAGATTCTCTGCCAAATAAGGGTTCATTTCACACTCCCTTCCATGGAAAGTGCCCTAACACCCAAAGTAACTCAAAGGCAAAAATATCTGGGAGGATCAGGAAAGAGTTCCTTTAGATGGTGGTGCATGAGCTAAGTCTCAAAGGAAGAAAGGGACTCTTTGAGGCAGAGGAGAATGCATACCACACCTGGGATATAGCTACTATTAAAGACAGAGACAAGAGATGGAGAGCTCTGAGTGAGGAACAAGGAGAAGGTCAGACTGTCTGGCTCGTAGAGGGCAGAACAGGAAGTCACGTACGATGAAGTTGGAAGATAGATTATGGCTAGGCGGTGACAGACATTAAAAACTAAACAGAAAGATCAAGTTCTTACCTAAGGGCAACCCATGTCAACTTGGGGATATGAGGATCTCTATTGGTCACCTCCAACTGTAACTTCCTATGATCCTAGCACATAGAAGCCCCGAAAGAAACCATATGGTAGAAGACAAAGACATCTTTAACAAAGGAATGATATCTTTGAAAGCAGCATTAGTTAAAAATGCATCAGATTTGGAGTTGGAAGACTTGGATAAGAATTCTAGTTCTCACACTCATTACTCCTGTGACCTTGGACAAGGCCTTTTCCATTTCTACATCTGTAAGATGAGTGCTGGGACTGGTGGGGGAATAGGTCCTCCCAACTTTGTATCCTGTATTTCTTTGTCTTAGACCCTATCGCACACCTCCCAACAACAGACAATTGGTCAATTCAGCAGCTGAATTTTTTTAATCCCCTAAACTGGCTAATTGGCCTTAGACTAACAAGAAACCAGAGGAGATTGGAATTCTCATTCCTTTTCTTGTTTCCAGTACCCTACAGACACAGCTTTAGAAAAAGGCTTCGCCAGACAGTTTATAGCTGCTTCCTTCCTGCTTTTCTGTAAACTCCTAATTTAATTTCTAATCTGCTCAGTCCCCTACAACTTCCTTCTAATTTTATTCACTATTGTCTTCAAGTCCAAGCCTGGGAAGAAGGAAAATAGGGGCTGGGCTTAGCCAGTGGCTTTATCTAGGAGCAAGAAACCATGCAATTCCAGAAGACTCATTCATCACTTCGGCCACTGGGTCAAAATTATGAATGGAAGCTCCATTTCTATTTACTTGTTTCTCCTGGTTAGGCAATACAGCTGAATAACTGATATCAGAACAATTAAAAGTAGGGGAAAGAACCTAGAAATTCATTAAAAATGTAAAAGAAAACAGTTAAAATTTTTCAAATTTTTTCAAATATTTTTAAATTTCAAATATTTTCAAATCCTGATTATTTCCAATTCCTGATTAAAAAGACAGGATAAAATAGCAGATAATATTGGCCTGTAGCAGCCATAGACAGGCTAATTGACAGTATTGTTGACAGTGTATTGTTCTCCAAGATGTAAGGGGGAAAATGTGAACTAGATGAAATCCTCTCTTGAACATCTTTGCTGCACCCCCTACCCAATAGGTACCCCTAATGTGTTCTCATACTTAGCTATGACGTATCTGATCATAGTTATGGAGGAGAGATAAAGTGGGGATGAAAGAAAGATGAGGAAGGGAACATGAATCCTTGAAAATTTTGCTGTGCAAACCTTAGAGTGGCAAGAAGCCAACGGCATGAATCGATATCCTACCACAGTCTGTACATTATCAGTCATCCATTGAACTCAGTCAGTTTCTGGATTCATTAGTACAGTTTTTACCAAGGACCACCCCCCCCAAAAAAAAATGCTAGCTCCCTTCCTGGGTCTCCTCCCTCTTATCTCCTCTGTTCTTCCTGGTGATTTGTGATAGAAATCGAGTCTTGTTCTCCTCCTCTTCCTGTTGCTAACAGTATAACAGAAACTAAGCATAACCTGGCTTCCAACCAAGTTTAGGGCATTTATTGTTGCTGTTGATATGAATATCCAGGAAGACAACTCTGGATTAATGAAGGGAATGTTGAGAGCTATGCAACACTGAGATTTATTGAGCGATTTCAAGAGACATTTTGGGAAAGACACAGAGAAAGATGCCGTTGATATGCAGGTGAAGTTTCCTCTTCAAAGATTATTTTTTATTGCTTCTCTTCTTATTCTAGGTGCATTAATGTAATCTGTCCAGAAGCTTTGCAGTTTCATGTAATCAAAGTTATCTGTTTTATCTTTTTGTAATTGCTTCTGTCTTTATTTTGTTTAAAAATATATCTCTTACTCATAGCTATGAGAGGGACATGATCTGCTTCGCTTTTTTTTAATAGTATGGGGTTTTTTATGTTTTTTTTTGGCAGAGCAATTGGGGTTAAGTGACTTGCCCAAGGTCACACAGCTAGTACATGTGTCAAGTGTCTGAGGTCAAATTTGAACTCAGGTCCTCCTGACTCCAGGGCCAATGCTCTACTCACTGCGCCACCTAGCTGCCCCACTCACTGCACCACCTAGCTGCCCCATTTAGTATGGTTTTAATATTAAGGTCAGATATCTATTTAGAATTATAGTGGAATATGGTGTTAGGTATTAGTCTAAGTCAGGGGTGGGGAACCTGAAGCCTCAAGGCCATCAAGGTTACCTTCTTTCCTCATTTGTGTCAAAATCTCCTGAATCCATTCCCTCCCACTCTCCCAGGTTCCAGTTCCCCCATCCCTCCCCCTGAACTTCCAACTTACCTTCTCCTGAGGAAGAACAAACACTGTTGGGTTGTTTTTTTTATTTCCAAGCACCCAGTCTGCCAGACAACACCTAGCAAAAGGTTCCCTATTTCCTTTCATAGAACATCTCTCTTTACCCATAAGAGCATTCATTGACATAGTCCTCTCCCACCACCAAAAGAAGGCATCCCTCTTCCACCCCTCCCCATTTTCAGTCTTAATGCCTCATCCTCACCCACTTTTCTGGAGGTGCTTCTCTTCCTGAGAGAATAGAAGAGTGACTTTTCCTTCATTTTTAGCCCTTGATTTGACCCAGGTATGTCACACATGCCTCTCTGTGTCCCTGCTTTCCTTCACCCTTCTATGAACCTTCCCATTTCATAATCTAATCCATGCCACAAAAAAAAAAAAAAGATTCACCAGTATGCAGAGTATTGTCAGGTTCCATTTATAATGCCTCAGACCTGCCTCTCCATTGTTGCCTCCACCTAACTTCTGCCTTTGTTCCAGACCTTTTGTGTACATCTGAAAAGAAGTTTCAAACTTATTTCTTAGCTGTAATTCTGTTGTTGCTGTACTTGGCTATTGTATTCATTCACCCCAACTTCATTTCTGTTGTCTGGGTGTTTGAGAAACAGTTTCTTCAGATATGGATTTCTTTGTAAGAATGTTTGTAAAATTCCTCTTTATTATTGAATGTCCATTTTTCCCCCTTTTATGACTAAAGTAAGATTTGCTAAATTGGCCACCCTGGACTCCATTTTGAGATTCATTGCTCTTCAGAACATATCATTCCATTCTCTCATGAATTTTATGATGGATGCAGAATAGGCTTGTGCTATTTAGATTCCCTTTCCCTATTTGAATTCTCTTTATTTTATGTTTGAAGGTCTTTTTCATAGTCATTTGCAGAATCTAACCACTATACGTCTTGTAGTTTGCAGCCTTGTTTTTATTTCCTGGAGGCAATCTCTGCATTCTTTCCATTGGTATTTAGTGTTCTGTGCTCAGAAGTTTTGGGCGGGCTTCCTGAAGTATTTTTTTTTTCATATTTGGTGTTCACGTTTTTTGGCTTCTGCTTTTTTTTTTCTGGGAGACCTATGATCTTTCCCCATCTTATCTTTGAGATTTATATGTTTTCCTTGGATAGAGAGCATATTTTCTTGAAATGTTATTGATTTTTGCTTCCCTTCTTCTTGCCTGTCCTTCATTTTTGTTTATTTTCATTTTCAGTTGATTATTTTCTCTTTTGCTTCTTTAGAGACACTTGCTATGTCAGATTGAAGTTTTTCTCTTTTTCCTATCATTTTTGGTGGGCAGGCCATAAATTCTACTCTCATAATTCTCATCACTCTTCTAAACCCCTCGATAACAGCATGAGGTGTTTCCACAATTTTCTCAAATTTCATGGCGTCCTCTGCCTCATCGAGTTTTGGGTTCCAGGGCAATGGCTTTTGGGGTCTTGGCAAATTTCTGCAGTTTGGAGCCCAGATTTTTTCAACGCACTGGAAAGAAAGAGGGGAGATGAAGTGTCAGGTTGGGTTTTGGTGCAAGCCCATGAGTCAGTTCCTTGAGGCAGTTAGTGCAGCTTTGCTGCCAGCAGCAGGGTAGGCATTTGGGGAGAAGATGCTGTGTGAACTCAGGGTTTTTTCCCCACCTTCTTTTGGGTTCTAGATGTCTTAAATCATGGAGACAGCTAAAGTTATTTTATTTTTGGCACAGAATTTCTGTTTTGGAAAAGTTTGAGAGGTCATGGGGATCAAACCAAATATCTAGTCTTCCATCTTGTTGGTCACGAGAACTGGGAGTCAAGCTCATTTATTCTTATATATTTTCAGGTATATTTTGATCTGTAGAAGTACTATTATTTCCCTTGCCTGTCTTGCTTTAATGAGTTGGTTTCTTTATTTTTCTTTTGTGTAACCAGCATTCGGTGAGAAGGATCTAAGCTAGTGAGTGTAAGAGTCACTCTGCTCTTTATAAGGAATCAAGGAAATGGCTTTCCTTCAAAACTCAGAATAACACCCTCAGACTAGAGATATTTAAGGGGCACAGACATATAATTCTAGCCCAATACCCTTCTTGGAGCCTAAAGAAAAAACACACAGGCTTGTGGTGCTCTTGGAGCCTAGTTGTCCCTTTTCCTCCAGCTTGGCTGCTGGTGGTGTAAGCACCGCCCTCAGCTCTCCTCCTACTGGCAGAGGCACACCAAGTCTCAAATCATGTATCTCCATTGGTCGTTATTGTTGCTGTTTAGGTTTCTTCGGTCGTGTTCAATTCTTCACAATCCCTTGGCAAAGATACTGGAGTGGTTTGCTATTTCCTTCTCCAACTCACTTTACCAATGAGGAAACTGAGGCAAACAGCATTAAGTGACTTTCCCAGGGTCACACATTTAGTAAGTGTCTGAAGCCAGATTTGAAGATGAGTGTTCCTGACTCCAGGCCCAGTGTTCTATCAACTGAATTACCCAGTTGCCTGTATCTCTCCATATCACCCATGAACTACATCTCTTCATTTAGATAAATGATGGGGCCATACTTCTCCAATAACAGAATCACTTGATAGTTGGAAGGGACCTCAGCAGCCAAACAGTCTTACCCATACATGAATTAATCAATTAACAAACATTTACCAAGTGTTTACTATCTGCCGTGCACTGTGCTAACTTCTGGGGATAGAAAAACAGGCAAGAAACAGTCCTTGCCCTCCAGGAGCTCACAACCTGATGGGGGGTGGGGGTGGGGCAAAAAAACAAATACATTCCAAAAAGCTATATACAAGATAAATCAGAAATAATTAACAGTGGGAAAACATTAGAATTAAGAGAGGTTAGGAAAGGCTTCCTGGAGAAGGTGGAATTTTAATTGGAGCCTAAGCCAGAAAAACCATTAGGTAAAGATGAAAAGAGGAACATTCTTGGTATGGGACATAACCTGAGGAAATGCCCAAAGCAAAGAGAAGGAATGTCTTGTTACTGAAATATCCAGGAGGGCAGCCTCCATGGATCAAAGAGTACGTGGTGGGGGGTAAGGTGTAAGCACAATGAAAACTCGGAGGGAGCTAGCTCAGGAAGGGCATTGAATAGCAGAGAATATCATATTTGAGCCATGCGTTGATGGGCAGCCCCTGGAGATCATTGAATCCAAGGAGTAATATGTTCAGACTGGCACTTCAGGAAAATCATTTGAGTGGATGAATGGAAAATGGATTTGAGTGAAGAAAGGCCTGAAGTAAGCTATTGCAACAATCCCAGTTTGGGATGATGAGGGCCTACAGTAGAGTGGTGGCAGTGTCAGATGGAAAAGGGGGTTATAGTAGGGAGATGTTGCAAAAGTGAAATCTACAGGCCTTAGCAACAAATTGGACGTGGGGGATGATAGTGAGGAGTCACCGATGACTTTTAGGTTGGGAACCCAAAGTTCGGGGAGGATGGTTATGTTCTATTCAGTAATAGGGAAGAAAAGAGGGGAACAAGGTTTAGAGGGCAAGATAATGAGTTACATTTTGGACATGAAGAGTTTGAGATGTCCACTGGTTATCCAGTATAAGATGTCTGAAAGTCCTTTCTTTCTTTCCTTCCTTCCTTCCTTTCCTCCTTCCTTCCTTTCTTCCTTCCTTCCTTTCTCACTCCCTTCCTTCCTCTCTCCCCTTTTTCTTTTTTCTTTCTTTCTTTTTTTCTTTCTCTTTCTTCCTTCCTTCCTTTCTCACTCCCTTCCTCCCTCCCTCCCCTTTTCTTTTTTCTTTCTTTCTTCTTTCTTTCTTTCTTTCTCTTCCTTCCTTCCTTCCTTTCTCACTCCCTTCCTCCCTCCCTCCCTTTTTCTTTTTTCTTTCTTTCTTTCTTTCTTCCTTCCTTCCTTCCTTCCTTTCTTCCTTTCTTTGTTTCTTCCTTCCTTCCTTCCTTCCTTTCTTTCTTTCTTTCTTTCTTTCTTTCTTTCTTTCTTTCTTTCCTTCCTTCCTTCCTTCCTTTCTTTCTTTCTTTCTTTCTTTCTTTCTTTCTTTCTTTCTTCCTTCCTTCCTTTCTCACTCCCTTCTTTCCTCCTTCACTCCCCCTTTTCTCTTTCTTTCTTTCTTTCTTTCTTTGTTTCTTTCTTTCCTTCTTCTTTCCTTCCTTCCTTTCTTTCATTAGGTTGGTCTTGCCTTTCTATTTATCTCACCAATGACTCTTATTGACTATTGATCCCACAATTAGGAGCAAGGAATGGGTTAACATGAACTCTTCAAGCGGTTTTGTCATCCTTATTAATTCCCACCTGCAGCTGTAGTGGAAACAAATGACAATGTTCTGTGAGAACATTTGTTTCTATTGAGTCCACTACATTGGACTAGTTGCCAATAGACTGGTTATCTTTCTAAATTTTACAGATGAGAAAAGTGAGGCAGGAAGAAATTCAGTGACTTACCTAAGGTCTTACAGCTAATAAATATCTGAGGGGAGATTTAAATTCATATCTTGACTACAATTCCTGCACTCAATATGATGCACAACTAGGTACCTCAACACAGCCACTCTCAAAAGAGTTAAAAAATCAGTTGTAGCCGTTTGGGTTTTATTACTATTGCCCTTCCTGCGTTCTGATTGCAAAAGAAGGCTTTCTAGAAAGATAGCCATTCTGTTCACCCAGAAATATCATGAATCTTCATGACTACATTTGTAAAGAGGTCATTTTATAAGCAGCCAAAAAGAAAAACAACACATACCAAAAAAAAAAAACCTCATTCAAGTTCCATGAGATTTATCTACAAAATAGAAGTGTAGCGGTAGTCAGGGTGGTGCTGTTCTTCTCTTAAGTGCCTTTAATGATTCTTGCCTTTCAAATGTAATGGCAAGGGAAATGGGACTTTTCACTGTTCTTTGTTTGAATGGGGCAGGTACTGTGGGATCTTTTGTCTTGGAGTGTTTCTCAGCATCAAGAAAAAGGAGATTCATTTTATTGTATATGATGTGGTGCTGTTGGTTGGAGCTTTGCCACACTGACTTCTCACACTCTAAATGGTGAGACTCAAGTGCCCCAGGACCCTGAGACAGGTATATAAGATCCGAGGTTGGCATATGACCTTTGGGGGTACACTCACTGAAAGAATATGGGTGACAGACTCTGGGCAAGTCATTGAACCCACCCCCCGGCTTTGTAACCCAGATGGGTGTTAGTGCTTCTCTGATAGCTATGAATCATGATTTCAATCAAACAAGGTCTATCTGTTGATGTTTGTAATTTCTGTTTGTATTTGCCTTGAAGTTGAGGGGCTGATCTTTTCCCCTTGAACTAAGTGAATGATATATGTATGATTGATTAAACTGAGATTGTTAACTCCTCAAAGTTGCTTTTCTTAGAAAAGCAGACCAAAGAACCCGTGTCAGCAGCCTTCTGTGTGCTGGTTGTTGTTGGTTTTACACAGCCACAGTAGCCACACATATACATGTATACACCTGCATATGTATATACGTAGACAAATATTAAATGACAGATGGATAGATGGAGAGATAGATAGATAGATAGATAGATAGACAGAGATAGATGGATGGATGGATGATAGCCAGTGTTCAGAAATTCTTTTCAGGAGGGGCATATCCTCCAGCAAGGGCTGAATGACTAGATCAAAGATAGGAAGCCAAATGAAAGCAAAGAAAATTGTTAGCATGCTAAGGAAGACGGCTCACTGATAACTTTAGTTTCCTAGAATGCAAATTAATTCCTTTATTTATTTATTCATTCATTATTATTTGTTTTTTACTTTCCAGCTACACTTAAGTATGCATCCAAACAGCAACATTCTGCAGAAATTTAGAATAGATCAAGCAATTCAGAGAGGGAGGGGTAGAGAAAGGGAGTATCAGTCTAGGGAAAATAAATGAGGTTCCTCAGGGAATATTTACCACGCAGCTGAAAATTCATTATAAGAATGAGGAGGTATTTCCTGTTCAAGAACAGAAGACAAGAGGAGATGACCAAATACTTTTATAATTGCTAAGATTAAGAGAGCAGAGTTGAAGTAACCATTTAGGGAAGGCTGCAGGTGTTGTATCCAAGGACAACAAATAGTTGTGGCAACAGTAGATGAGACCATCTGTGTTACTGTCTCTGCAGTTTGTCATATTTTATTTCTCATAAAGCAAGATTGGGGAATTTCCACTATTAGTTCATTAAGATATTTTGAGATTATTGTGATTTTTGCTTTTCCACTGTAAGAGTTAGGTATGATAAGTCCATCGTAGGTAAAAGAGGGGAGGGGAAAGAGAGGAAAAGAGAGAGAAAGAGAAAGAGAGAAGGGAGGGAGAGTTGGGGAAGAAAGAAAGAGAGAGGACTCGGAGACAATATAGGATGGACTAAAATTTGACAATGCTTCAAATAACTCCAGAAAATAACTTCCTATAACTCGAGAGCTTCAGGGATGATAGCTGACAAAACTGAACTCAAGAGATAAACAAGGAAATTTTATGATGATTGAAGGTACATTTGAAAATGGAGGATTATCATTATTAAATGCTTGTAAACAGATGACAGGGTGAGTAAATTTATAAATTAAAAAATGTGAGTCGTAAAAAGAAATAGATTAAAAACACATTACTAGGAAATTCCAACATGTCATCAAAGGAATATGATAAATGAAACAAAAAGTTAAGGGAGAAGTTAATAAACTTCAACTGACTGCTGAAGAAATTAGATTTGATAGACACACGAAGAGAACCAAATGAGAATAACAGGGAATTATACATTTCTCCCAAATACGCATGAAATATTTACAAAGGTTATAAAAAATTCCATGAGGTATAAAATGTGTGTGCTGCATTTATGGATAATGTCTGAAAAAGGATCTCATGTCTCTAGACAATTGCAACAAGTCTTACAAATCTAGTGCTGGCTTGGTGGACTCCTAGGCTCAGAAAGATGAAGTGAATTGCTCTCACAGCCGGTGTCAGAGGCAAAATTTGAACCTATCTTCCTCACTTCAAGTCTAGCTTTATAATTGCAATAGTATATACTGACAGATAGTGTGTTTCTTCCTATGTCCTGCAGAGTTGATTTGGGTATTTATAACAGTCAAAATGGCTTGTTTGCTCAATTTTTAAAACAATATTACTGTTACTGTATACAGTGTTCTTTTGGTTCTACTCATTTCATTCACCGTTATTCGTGTCTTTCCATGTTTTGCTAAGAAAAACCATTCCATCTTGTTAAAAGTTACAAATTTTCCTACTAGAGTTTAATGAATAAATGGCCCCATATATATTGACAATAGTATATACTGATTATAGAACTAGAGAAAAATAATAGCAAAATTAATTAAAAGGTCAAGAATATCAAGGGAATGAATAAAAAAAAGCAAAGAAAGAGGGCCTGATAGTACTAGATATCAAACTATACTACAAAGCTATAATCATAAGCTTTTTCATTGTTTGGGCCCTGGTTGGCTCAGAGTGAATGTAAATAGTGATTGTTTCTGTTTTGGCCAGAAACCCTGAGAGTCTTCTCCTCTCAGATGGATTTTTTTTAAACTAGGTAAAAGAGGCCATTCTTCACCTCATTTACCTAGCCTTAATCACTGAATGGGCATTGCCTCAGTCAACCTGAGGCCTGGGAAAGATATTAGCTTAAAAAGACCAAGGTCTCCCACTGCACCTGGGGCCATCTCCAGTCATTCTGATCTATAGCCTGCCATGGGACTCAGATGGCTCAGGAGGAAAGAGTAGGGCCAGTGACTTTGCACAGCCCTCTCTCACTTGAATCAGTCTGGATAATTAAAACAATAACCAAGCCCTGATTTTCAGCACTTGCCAATTTCTGAATTGTAAATATTCACAATGAAGATTTAGCTCCTGCCAACTCCTGTGAGTTGGCAGAAGCTGACTCCAGGACATCACTACCTATGATCCCTGCCACTGGAAAGACTGAGGTTGGTGGATTTTGTGAGCTCAAGAGCTCTGAACCATGGTAGGGCTAAAGCTGACCTGGTGTCTACACTAAATTTTACACCAATGTGGTGAGCCACTAGGAGCTGGAAGGCTACCAGGCTTCCTAAAGAAGGGAAAATTAACCTATATCATTAAAAAGGGAGCAGGTTAAATAAAGCTTCTGTGTTTATTACCCAAGCAGAGGAGGTAGGAATCAGCATTGCATAATGCCAAGAATATTGGCTCTGCAGTAGGAGGACCCAGGTTCAAATGAGATCTCTGATTCTAAACATCTGTGTGACCTTGGATAAATCACTTGACCCCCTAAGCCTCAGTTTTCTTGTCTGTTAAATGGTGAGGTTGGACAAGAGGGCTTCTGAGGTATAAAGTCTGGTCCAGTCATATTGCAAGGGAAAGTAAGAAGGCTCAGTAACACCTGTAAGAAAAGAAGCACAATACTAGTAGGTCCACTACAAACACTTCCTGAATTTATATTAAAAAGAGTGAGATAAAGATAAATTTAAAGTATTTCATTTATTAACAATACAAAAGTACGTTTTCTCTCACTGAGTCGATTCAAATTTACATTGGTGAGAGCAATGTTACTGAATTTTCTTAGTTATTTTTGAGGACCTTGATTTAGCAGGGGGTCTTACACTGATTCACAGAGACTGGTCAAGTTTGGGTTTCCCTCATTCTCCTTGGGGCAGAGGGAGAGAAGAGTACAGACAAAGCAGATGGGACTTTGGAGTTCAGGAAGCGTTTCTCCCTGCCTGAGACCTGTAATCACGTAGGCCTATGGAGCAGCACCCCACACATTGGTATGCCCCTAGTCTCTCTCAGGTTGTGAAATATACTTCCCACCCATCTTCCCCTGAAAATGAAGCTCTAGAATGGCCCTCCACCCATTGAGAAGCATGTTCTGACTGTCTCCATTGGAAACTGGAACCCCCACAGTTCTGGGCAGGATGTTCTGTTTCTCTTCCAGGACTCGAACTAGGTACATAGGAAGTCCACATCCCATCAATTCCCATTTTGTGGGTGAGGCCCTGGAAGGGGCTGCTCATCCCGGGGCTCTGGGATCTAGTCAGTGGGCAGAATTCTGTCCCAGGAAGGTCAGAGGTTAGCGGGAGGCTGATTCATGAATTCCTGCTCACCTCTCTATGTGTCCTGCCTAGGAGTATGTGTGGTGTGGTTTTCTGTCCAGTGCAGAACCACACCTCCTACCTGTGGCATGCAGGCTGCACTGGACACAAGAAGCTGGAAGGAGGACAGCACAGGCAGATGGCCATTACCAACTTGAGTCACCTGTGCTGCTCTCCTCAGTTCTGATATTTTCTTCCTCTACCTCAATGGGCCCTGGGAGCATGGACACATATTTTGGAGATCACTAAGCTATGTTATTCTTGACCTAAGGATTTATGATGAAAGGAAGATTAAAGAACCAGTTATGTTTGATAAACCCAGGGTCAGAAAGAAAATGGGTACATGAATCATTTATTCATTAAACTCTGGTAGGAAAATTAGTAACTTTTAACAAGATGGAATGCTTTTTCTTAGCAAAACATGGAAAGACTTACATGAATAATGATGAATGAAATGAGCAGAGCCAAAAGAACACTGTATACAGTAACAGTAATTTTGTTTTAAGAATGACTTTGAGCAAATAAGTCATTTTGACTATTATAAATACCCAAATCAACTCTGCAGCACATAGGAAGAAACACACTATCTGCACCTAGAGAAAGAAGTGATAAATAGATATAAAGAATAATTTGACATATATTTTTATGTGTGTGTATATATATACACACATATTTATATATACATGTGTATATGCATACACACATTATATATAGATATATAATATATGTGTGCATGTTGTGTCTCTGTGTGTGTCTAATGGGAGCTGTCTCCAGGGTGTAGGTGGGGAGGGAAGAAAAAAGAAATTTACATAACTTTATTATATATTTAAAAGGAATAGCAAGTTGTACATAACAGATATTCAGTTTCATGTACAACCATCTTTTTTATTCTACAATGTTATGAAAATACTTGTTTTATTCCATAAATTAATTTTAAAAAATGATGCAATGGTTTCAGGATCATAGTTCCATACCTGGAAAGGACAACAGAGATCATTTAGTCCAAATCCTTCCTTTTATAAGTGAGGAAACTGAGCTGGGAGGCTAAATGACTAACCCAAGGTCACACAGATAGTGTCAAAAGGGGAATTTGAACCCAAGTCTTCTGACTATAAAATCAGCCACTCTTTCCTTTGGACCAAGGATTCAGGGATTGAGTACCTGTCACCTGAGGACCAGCCTGGCTATGTAAAGAAGCTTGTCCCCAGAAGTCTGCATACCAGGTAATGAATTTTTCAACCATAGTGACTCATGGCAGAATTTGCATTGACAAATTACTCCCAAATCTTTTCAAAGTATGAAAAAGTGTGCAATGCTTATAGGCAATCCTTTGCAGTTATCACAAGAAGGATAATGGAAAGTGTAGATTTTTCACAGCTGGAAAGAAACTCATGAGCCCTGAGGAGAAGAGAGGGCCCCAGCAGCGTGGATGTGCACAGTCATTGGCAGCTAGCCAATGACAAGAGAAAGGAGCTCTACCCTGAAATGAATAGAGTGGTGAGTAGTCGGAGCCCTGTCTGGCTCACTGACCCACTTCAGCAGTGACTTGCCTGGACAGAATTTGCTCCTGCACTGGAATGGAATTAACATATCTTATCTCCACTCTCCCCTCCCCAGGTCTGTCTCACCAATGTCTAGTCAACTGGTATCGCTTACCTTTAAATCTTATTTATCTGATGTCTTTACCTTTAGAATAATTTCTTTTTTTCCACACAAAGATGAATTGATTTTCATTTCATTCTGAGAGTATCAACTGTGAGTGAGCAGACCACATTATGGGGAAGGACAAAGGATGACCTTTGCACACATAGCCCTAGACTTAACTGCAAGATTAGACTGAAACTCTCTCTACAGAGAAGCAAAAAACAAACACACACAAAAAAAGCTATTTCTTTATATGGAGACAAAAAATCAGAAAATTTAGTTATATTCCCTTGAGCCCATGTGGTTGATCCTGCTTGATAAAACCAGCAGCTATTGTTTCCATTTTTACAGGGTTTCTAAAAGCTTCCCAGAGACCCTGGTGGCTGGCTCAGCTGATACACATCTGGCCAGCCTGCTTGGCCTCTTGGCTGGTACCCCTCATTCTGAAATTGCATGTCTGTGGTTCATCTGAGACTTTGCTTCCTAACTGCTGTTTTGTACATCATGTAATACTTGTGTCAGGTCTGTTAAATCAACTCTGATTTCTTAGACTTAGCCTTATGGTTTTGTTTGAAATGAGAAACTTTTATGAAAGGCAATGTGGTATAGTGGTTAGAGAATGGTCCTTAAAGCCAGGAACTCCTGGATTCAAGACCTCCTATTCCTGACACATATTGGTTGGGTGATGTGTTGGTAACCAAAAATGGGCTCCTTAGCACTTAGTCAACAAGTGCCCTTGAATAGTTTGGCTTTTTCCCCTGAACTAACTGAATGCTGTTTGTATGTTGGATTGGAGTAAGCTTGTCGGCCCCTTCACCTTGCTTTCCTTGCTTAAGCTGATCGAAAGAACCTGTGCTTTCCCGGTCAACCCCTTCACCTTGCTTAAGCAGATCGAAAGAACCTGTGCTTTCCCCGGCATACCTTACACCCCTGCAGAAGCCGGATGGTTAAAAACAGCTTCCGTTGGAGCCAGAGGCTGCTACAGCTACAGCCACAGCTGAAGCTGAAGCAGGAGCTGCCGGTAGCAGAGCTAACCTACGTGAGGATTGAGGAGTGCTGAACAAGTACTTGAGGCCAGTTGTTTTCTGTCCTCGATGAAGCTCTCATCTCATCCGTGTGGGTAATGATTATGACCCATCAAAGAGGATGAAAGAAGAGACTGGACATCTGCTCAGAGAGGAGCACAGAGCTCACTGATGATGAAGAAGAGAGAAAACTGTTCAACTTCTGTTCTGTTGGTGTGCTCTTCTAAGGAACACGATCCTTACCCTCAAAAGCAAAGGGCAGGAATAGCCAATAGGGAAGTGATTTTGTTGTTGTTCAGTCATTTCTGTGATGTCTGACTCTGTGAACTCATTTGGTGTTTTCTTGGGAGAGACACTGGAGTAGTTCACCATTTCCCTCTCCAGCTCATTTTACAGGTGATGAAATTGAGGCAAGTCAGTGGGCAAGTCACTTAACCTTACTATAGTGCAGGAAATTCTCTGACTTTAAATTAAGGAGAAGATTTTAGTCTATATAACCTCACCCAGGAGTTTTTCTACCAGTGAAATCACAGCTCCTATTGTAGTGGGAGCAAAGTCCTAACTCTCCCTTCAAGCAAGTTAGGCTGGTTTTTGTTTTGTTGTTTTGGGTTGGTTGTTTTTTTTGCTAAAAGACCTCATAGCTGTTCCAGGACTTGATTGACTAGGGAGCTAGGACTTGTAAGCTGATCTCCCCTTCTTGCAGAGTCCTCTAGCCTGATAGCCTCTAGTCATAAAGAAGCATCTTCTTGGACCCACCTCCAAGTGACCAACAGCCTCCAGAACTGGAGGATATCTCAAGACAAATAAGTCACCACTCCCTGTCCTGCTACTAGATAATGGGACAGGAGGAGTTGTATCTCCCTAAACTAAGACTAGAAATATCCTTACTGACCAACCTTTCTATGCTATGGCTAGTAAACCTCCTTTTGCTAACTGCTTAAGGAGATATGAGTGTCTCTTTTCATTCCAGTATCCAACATGAAGTACCAGGGTACCAGCCCGAGACAGGCCCACCTCTGAGGTTTCCTATAGTTAGTAATTGGGGTAAGACAACATTGTGACTCACATAGTGGTTGAAGAGGGGAAAGGGTTAGATTTATTTTAATTAAGCTATTATTAAAAGAAAAAAGACCAACCACTAGAATACACCACCATGTGCTGGTCATCCAGTCTTTGCTTTGCTACATCAGATGTGGTCTAACCAGGGAGTGGTATAGTGGTGCTATTTCCTCCATATTACTGAAAGCGAGGCCTCTTGTAGTACAGCCAAAGATGGAATTGGTTAAAAAAAAACAAAAACAAAAACAAAGAACTTTGTACTTGAACTCTTCCAGTAGAACATAAGCTTATTGAGGGCAGGAACTATTTTGACTTTGCTTCTATATCCCCAGTGCCTAGCATAGTATCCTCTCCATACCAGGAACAACTCAAAAGGCCGATAGCTAGCATTTATATAACACTTTTTACAAAGTCCCTAATGGGTATTTCATTTGATTCTCCAGAAAAGCACATCAGCTGTAGAATCAAGAAAAAACTTCCCTTTGGCCACAAACATTCTCTACATGTATAACTCACCGTTGTCGTACTGTGAGTTTGTGCACACTCTCCCTGCTGACCTTTTCTGTACTTGTGGGATAGTGAGCCCCAGTTTTTTAGAAGATTGTTTTTGTACCAACTATCCCTGCTATACCTATTTAGGAAATACCATTAGTAAAAGTTAATTAATTCAGGCTGATAATGAGTGAGGAGCACATAGGTGCAGGCCTGTGAACAATAGGACAAAAAAAAAACTCAGACCCTTAGGGTTACCTATAGACCTCTAACAAAGGACATAATCAGATATGCTTTGGAGATCTGGCCTGCCAATTTAAGTGGGAGTTAAGAAATTAGACCTGAGTGGAGGTCCGGCACTTGGAAAAAAATAAAATGAATGGCTATGTACTGAATGCCAGTTGTCTTCAGGCCTTTGTTGAATTACAAGGATCATTCCTGGAGATGTTTACTTGGGAATTCTATTACTTTTAAGCCAATGCAAATGCATGTGCATGAAGCCTGCATGTTTCCCTGTAACTCAATGAACTGATATGACTTCCCCAGTCAAGCTCATGTTTACATTCAGACACTTGAGCAGAAATTACAATGCAATGTCTTGCCTTAAAAATGTGCAGATGGAACCAAATTCTTTAGCACTTAGTACAGTGCCTACCTAGTACACAGTAAACACTAGTAAATGCTTGTTGACTTCTTAACCTATTTAAAAAGTTTTCACTCATTCTTTCATCTATTTTTTTTATGATTATTACTGTCTGTTTATCTGTTTGGGAACTGGGTTTATACTCAGCTTTTTTCTTTGGGGTTTTTCCCTTTCAGTCTTTGTCTTGTATTTCCAGTATCATGTCTTTGGTGTCCCTCCCTCTCTTTGGCCCTCCTCCCATCTATAATTATGCAAACTCCTGAGGCTGGGAGGGTGAGCAACTAGCTGATTCCCTGCTTAGAGTAAGCATCACAGGGAGAGAACCCACCCCAGCTGGGTTTTTATTCCCCTTTCCCTTGGGCGCAGAAAATTCATGGGATTTCTGCTCTCTCTCTCTCTCTCTCTCTCTCGCTGCCATCTCTTGCTCTTCACTCTTTTCCTTCTCTTTTTCTTCCTATACATAGAGTTGTATTATCTTCCCTTCACATGGATGGGCAAAATCAGCATGTCCCTATGGTGGTGGTTGAGTAGAATTCAGATTGCCATTGTCATAGAGGAATAAGCCAGGGGTGCCACTCACTGAAACACAAGACTTGGTGATTGTTCATGTTGTCCATGCCTGATGCAAAGAATTAGCTGGCTTGGCACACTGAGCTATACATATTTCAGTTTCCTCATGTTATTTCACGAAACTTTTACTTTGGGCAATGCCTCCTTATCATGAATATTCAGATTTAATTATCCTAGACTTAGACATCATCCTTTCTTTTGAGGTTATTAGGGTGGAATTAGAAGCAGAAAAACCACTACTCCATTCCTTGCCAATCACATGACCTGCTAAGAGTGTTTAAAAGTTTTCAGAATTCTCTCGAAGTCACTGATAAATTTAGCTTATACTGCAGAAAAAAAATGACTTAGAGGATTTCATTTTAAATGCTTTGAAATTATTGGTTTATCCAATTCTTTGGAATGTTTGCTCCCCAAGTAGGAGAGATTTTCTGGCGAGAATTAGATTTTTCACAATCTCAATATTCCTACACTTCAGAGACCTATCAGAAATGATGGTTTCTCAATGTAAACAATCATAATTACCTGCAATGTCTGTTTCACAAGGGAGAAACAGTATTTAAATAGACGCTTGTGTTTAGGTAGAATTACCTGCTTTGAAAGGGATCTCCTGATCCCCTGGAGGAGGGAAGACATAACCCTTGTCTGGATTGATGGAAAAGGGAAGTGCCACATGAAGCAGAAAGGCAAAGAATAGGAAAGAAGCACATTTGGAGGTTTAAAAAAAACAGATTTGAAGCTCCTGCTGAAGAAAAAAGTACGGCATCTTCTGAAATGAAAAAGAAATGTGTGTCCTCCCAGGAGTTACATAGAAGGGGCACATAAACTCTTGGGTAAAAGACCAGCCAGTAAAGGGCAAAAGAAGAAAAGACTAATTAGGAGTAGATGATTCACCTAAGAGGAGTGCTGAGTCCATCGTCAACTAGGACTTAGAGAGCCCCTTCTCTGTGCAGCTACTGTGTTCATCTCTGAGTAACTGAGTCAGCTACCTCTTGACCTGATAACAATAGTTTTGTTGTCTTCCTGGGGGCCTACGTGACTCAAGGCATGGAGCTTCTTAACCTTATCAAAATGATAACAATTACCCACTTCTGGTGATTCTCATGGGCACAAATGACAGACATTACCAGAAAGAACCTAAATAGTATTGCCAAGGATTACAAAGACTTGGATGAAAAACTAAAGACAATAGCAGTCCAGGTGGTGTTTTCTACACTATTGCTCCTTGAAGGCAAATTAATTTGGGAAGTGAACAGCTGGCTAAGAAATCGGTGTCTGAGAATGGAATTTGGACTTCTGAATCCCAGCTTGCAGCTTAGGGTTGACAGATTTCAGACTGGAGATGAAGAAAAGGTTACAAAGGCTGGTAAACATGCATTTGCACGGTGAAGATGAACAAGGGATGAAATAGAGATAGATATAGACAGATACGTACACACATACAAATATGTGTATATATGTGTGTGTGTATATGTGTGTAAATATATGTGTGTATCTCCCAAGTTAGATACTACAGAGAATAGCCATAACAAAGGAGGATAAATAGCATCTGAAACACCCAGAAAACCACAATGGACAAAAACTCAATATAGTAGAAAATAGTAAACTTGTGGCCTCAAGTGCCTATGCGCATTTGACCTCATTTGATTTCATGAGAAATTTGTCCTGAAACTTGGTGGGAAGCAACTTCTTACTGGAATGTGTTCAGGTGGCTACACCACCTTAGTGGGAAAAGAGAACAAAAATAAGGAAGGGAAGAGGCTAGGGAAGCACTATACATTAACGTACTTTGTTTATTAAGAAATATCTATTGTATATACTCATATGAAGAAATCCAGAAACCAGAGGGTAAAATGATGCAAGAGAATATTTTGGCGAAGATAAAAAAAGAATCAGAAGTGATTATGTAATATGTGTATACTATAAACTACCTAGACAAAAATAAAAGTAAATAGATGAAGAGTTTGGGAAACAGATTGCAGAAGCCTATCACGTAGGATGGGAGCAGTGATGGGAGATTTCAGTTGCCCAAGAATCATCTGCTAGAACTCTCCTCTCTCTCTCTGTCTCTTTCTCTGTCTCTCTGTCTCTGTCTCTCTCTGTCTCTCTGTCTCTCTCTCTGTCTCTCTCTCTCTCTCTCTCTCTCTCTCCCTCTCTCTCTCTCTCTCTCTCTCCCCCCATCACTGTTTGTCTGTCTGTCTCTCTCAATCCCACCCCACACTAACATAAGCAGAGTTCCTAATAACCACCTGACTTACTATAGGGATAATTCCATCCTTCAAAACATGAAAGAACCAACAAGAAAAAAACTGTATTCTGCAACTGATTCTCACTAACAGGGAAGAAATTATGGGAACCTGTGAGGGAAGGGAGCACTCCATCCTAGAGTCTGTGATAGAGGAGAGGTAATCTGGGCATAGTCTGACATGCACCTTAGATTTGGGATTTAGATTCAGAAGAAAGATAGGTAGAATGTCATACCCTAAAATGATTCAGAGGAAGGGGGCATAGGAGAAATGAGAGATGTTATAGAATGAAAGTTTGAAGACATAAAGACAAAATAATCCCAATGAGGAGGAAAAATGAATTGTCTGCAAAGACTAGTGTAAATGCACAGGAAACTCAGCAACCAACGTAGATTTTAAAATTAAATATATAGAAGATGGAAGCCTGGACAGGGGACAAAGAATGAAAATAAGAGCAGAGCACTGTCCTACACAAATCATGTTAGGAATGCTAAACCTCAGGATGGGCTGAGTCTGGTGAGAGAAAGATGACATTTTTACTGTTTTGTGAGAAAAAAGGACAATCAAAGGATGGAATATAAATAGCTGACAAGAGAGAAAGTGGAGGTTTTAGGTGTCAAGATGACAAGAAAACTGGACTTGGAGTGAGGAAGTCTGAGTTCAAATCCAGCCCCACACATTTAAAAACTGTGTGACTATGGGCAAATCATTTTATATCTCTTTGCCTCAGTTTCCTCAGCTGTAACATGAGGATAATAGCACCTACCTCCAAAAATTGTTATAAAGTTCAAACGAGATAATATTTATAAAGGGTTCTGCAAACCTTAAAGTGTAACATAAATGATAATTGTTATTAGATCCATTTTTATTTTATTTATGTTTCCCCTTCAAAATGAACCAATCTTTACACTTTACAAAACAAAAATGATAAATAGGGAACTGATACCCAAGAAAGTAAAGAGGAAGACCCTAGCCGACAATAATGAATTCATGTCACCTGACCCAGATGAACTACATCCTTGGGACCTAAAAGAACTGGCAGATGAGATTGGTGACAACCAAAGAGTAATATTCAGAAGATCGTGGAAAACTGGAGAGATGCCATAAAACTGATGAGTATTATATACAGAAAACTGCTCTGTGCTTATGGCATTGTAAATCCAAGAAAGGTTTTTCAGGACTTGAAAAGGACAGCAAAATTCCCTTGAGGGTTAGATGGCAGATGACTGAAGCCATGTTCCTTCTTCATGAGTTTTCTCTTCTGTAATTTTTGTTTTCCCTTCATTATGGGAGGTGTCATTGTGTAGTAGATGGAGTGTCTGCCAATAAGAGCTGGGTTCAAGTCTTTCCTTTGATACATGAGGTCTGTGTGACTCAGGGAAAGTCATTTAGGCAATTTTAAAGACTACAAAATACGAACCAGGAAGTAACCTGCTTTAGTAGGAGTTTCCTCACCTGGGAGTTCTTAAGCTAATGAAATTAAGTTCACTCTCAATCCTTAAACTATCCTATCACTATGTAACAATGCTCAATGTCACTCAACAGAATTCCTTTTTTTTTCTTGGTGAGCCTTATGGAAACATCTGTCATTGCTAGAAATTTAGGTGAAACTTGCTTTGACGTTTAACTGTCTAGGAGGGGATGGGATCCTTGTCAGGGGCTTTAGTTAGTACAATTGCCTCATTTGTAGAAGATCAAGATGCTCTTCACCTTCAAAAACTTCTGAACTGGCTGGGCCATCACCAGTCATCTTGACTTTTTTCTTGCCACTGGACTATGATGACTCTAGAGGAGAGAAAAAGGCTGACAACTTTCCACAGCTCTGACTCACTGAAATCCAATTCATAGGCAAGTCAAGACATCACCCACATAATATCATTGGTCCTTTTTGAGAATGAATGAGAGACAAACACCATTCCTCTCACCTGGGGGCCACTGCTCCAGTTTTTTGTTGTTGTCAGTGGTGGTGGTGGTGGTAGTGGTGGTTTCCATGAAAGAACCTTTAGTTATAATTACAAATATTTTGTTCAGTCTTGGGAGTTTGAAAAATGCTGGAAACTATTGCACCTTGCCTAATTCATCTCAAACATTATTCTGTAAACAGTTTTACCCTTCCTATAGACTCTGGTAGTTGAGGAATATAATGTAAAACTTCCCAAGCCACATTTTTCCTGGCAAATTAGTATAGTCAATATCAATTCACTTTCTTTATTAATGGTAATGCATATTTCTAGAGTCCTCCTAAAAACCTCTTCCATGAAGGCCTTCCTGATAAATTGAGCAAGCACTATGAATTCCCTTTTTCACACCAGAATGCAAATCCACAACTAATACCAAGCGCTGAAAGGTGCCTCAGAGACAGTGAGTTTCATCTCTAGGAGCAGTATTATGGACTGATTATATGTTTAGCAAAGGAATATGCTCCATCATTTAAAGAGATGAGGCAAGTTACAGAAATTTCTTGTCCTTTTTCTAGATGAGTATAGTCCAATGACCTTTACTTCATTAATAACATGTTTTCACATACTCAGAAGGGACAGCTTTCTCCAATTTATACTAAAGCATCTTTGCATTTATTGTGTTTATTAGTTCTAAATTATTGGATCTTGTATTGAGTTTTAGTCTTGACTCTTATGTGCTATTATTGTTGTGTTTGTCCTTCATTTTCAAAGAGGACAATGACATCAGGGAAATGATGACATGACTTGCAGTTGACTTTGATTTGAGTGAAGGAGTGCTGTGCAAGGTCACCAGCCTCACTTTCTCCTTCAGAGCCATCTGGGTCCAGTGGCCTGATATTCACCAGGATGACTGAAGATGTCCCAGGATGCATTGGGAGACCCTGGTCCTTTTAGGCTAAGGTGTTTTCGGGTTCTACTTTGAGTGAGGTAAGCCCTATTCAGTAAATCGGCCTCTTTAAGAAGTTAATCAAGGAATGGCCCGTTTAATCAAAACTCTATGTACTATATGATTTCTGGAGAGAGTATTAAAATGATTCAGTATATCACAGCTACCAGAAAGTTTAGCTTAGCCAATACTTAGGGATGAGATTCTTGTTCAATAGATCAGTATCAAAATGGTACAGTAATCCACATGGCCATTTAAAGCTCTCCCATTGTGTACAATTCTTACAAGCCTGCAGTAAGTCAGTCAGTAAACATTTATTAAGTGCCTACTATGTGTCAGTCACTGTGTTAAGCAATGGGGATACAAAAAGAAGCAAAAGTCTCTCCCTGACCTCAAGGAGCTCACAATCTAGTGGGCGCGACAACAACTAAACAAATATATACAAACATGCTATATATAAGACAAATAGAGAATATAAACATAGGGAAGGGACTAGAATTAAGAATGGCTGGAGAAGGCTTCCCCTAGGAGATGGGATCATAGTTGGGACTTAAAAGAAACTGGGGAAGCCGGTAGGTGGAAATGAGGAGGGAGAACATTCCAGGTCTGGGAGACAGCCTGAGAAAATGCCCATAGCAAAGAGATGCAGGGTTTGCAATGTATGCATTTTGTCCTGTATGTGCTATTGCTTTATTGTGAATAGTAGAGAACATTTTGTGTATGTGCATACCATGCTGTACCTCTATACCAAATGAGAGTAATACTGATACAATTACTAGCTCTCCTTGTTTATATCATTGTGAGGTGGTGATTTCAAAAGAACGAATTGGTGTGTTTCTCTTTAATCTATTCTAAAAGGAGATTTATAGTTTTTTTTTAATTCACTTTCATACTCAGCTATCACTAACCAACCAGTATTTTGATATTTTTCTCTTTGTAAAATTTATATATGATATCAAACTTAGGTTTATGACATTTATATGAATACCATAATGAGATGCTCTTTTTCCATTTCCTAAATAAGGGTCTAAATAAAATGGTATTTTATAAAAGCTAAAAGAAAAAAATCAAAGGAGGTTACATAGATAAAGCAAATGTAGCTTTTAGCACTTAACCTCATAGGGACAGCTACCTGCCACAGTGGAATGAGTGGTGAGCCTACAAAAAGGAAGAGCTGAATTCAAATCTGGCCTCAGGCATTTATTAGCTATGTGACCCTAGGTAAATCATTTCACCTTGTTTGACTAAGTTTTCTCATCTGTAAAATGAGCTGGAGAATGAAATGGCAAATCATTCCAGGATCTTTGCCAAGAAAATCCCAAATGGGGTAACAAAGGGTCAGATACAGCTGAAACAACTGTACAACAACTATAAAATGTTCATTGTTTTCCTTTGTTGTAATAATAGATTTGTGGTTTTAAGTAAACTTAATAAATGTTTACTGACTGACTTACTGCAGGCTTGTAAGAATTGTACATTTTTTATTATATTACATTATGGAAATGTTTGTATTATTCCATAAATTAAAAATAAAGAGGTAAATAAAATGTTAGTTGTTATTAACATCATCATCATCATTATAAGTAAATTAGAAGCAGTTTATTCCAGTTTTCAGCTGTTATAATCATAAGGATATTCTCCCTTATATCGACTCTAAATCTGACTCTCTGGAAACTTCTTTTACAGACATTTCATATTACAACTCCTTCTCACACTGTACTTTCAGTCAGTCAACAAACATTTATTAAGTACCTACTATGTGCCAGGAACCATACCAGTCAAGTCATTTCACAATTATTAAGCACCTACTTTGTGCCAAGCATTGTTCTAATATTAAGGTCTGAAGATACAAAGACAGAAAACAGTCCCTATTCTCAAGGAGTTCAGTCTATTTGGGGAGACAGCACAAAGCAATACTAAACAAACAAGACCTATAGAGCATAGATTGCAGATAATCCACAGAGGGAAAGCACTAACATTAGTGTACCTGAGAAAAGGTTGGTGCTAAACATGAGAGCTTAGCTGGGACTTGAAGAAAGCCGGAAGGCAGAGGTGAGGAGGCAGAGACCTCCAGTCATGAGGGACGGCCAATGGAAATACCTGGAGGAGTCAGATGGCAAGGAGGCTAGAGTCACCAAATCACAGAATAGGTGATGAAGTGGAGAAGAGGGAGGGCAGTGGAAGGTGGAAGAAGACTGGAAACATGAGGGAGGCCAGATGATAAAGGACTTTCAAAGCCACAAAAGGGTTTATACGTGATCCTGGAAGTAATAGGGTACCCCTGGATAGAGGTGACATAGCCAGACCTGTGCTTTGGAAAGATCACCTTGATAACTTAGTGGAAGTTGGACATTAACAAAGACACTTGAGGCAGGGAGGTCTATTGTAATAGTCCAGGTGTGAGGTAGTAAGAGTTAACACTAGGTTAACCGCTATGTCAGAGGAGAGAAGGGGAGATTACTTTAGAGATATCACAAAGGTACGAATAATACAGAACTTGGCAACTGCTTAGATATAAGGAGTAAGAAAGAGGGAGTTGAGAGTGACATCTAGGTTACGAAATTATGTATTTGATTTCCAGCCAAACTTGTCCAAGAGTTGTTTCCAAAACTCACCATTTTCTCTGCTGTCTCTCTGCCTTTCCATAGGCTGTTCCTGGAATGCATTCTCTCCTCACCCATCTCTTAGAATATTTTAAAGGCTCAACTCATGCTATCACCCACGCAAAGCACTTCTGGTGCCACCCAGTTATTAGCAATCTCTACCTCTTCAAATTCTCTTATTTTATTTTCTATTTTAAATATATATATATGCATATATATATATAGAGAGAGAGAGATTTAGATTTTCTTGTTAATTTGTACTGAACATATACTGATTAAAATGAGCATTTCTGCAAATAATGAAGAGAAAGGAGTTTGCATATGAAAATTTGAATTTCTACTCGAAGAGTCTGCCTCTCTTTTTAAGAGCAGCCAATAAATTCAACACAGAAGTTTCAAAGTTTACTTGATATTTATGAATGACTCCAAACCTGCCTCTATCCTCTTCTCTGTGTGTTTCTAAAAATACGACCACTTACTCCTTATTTTCTCCCAAAATTTTCCCCTTTCCCCTAATTAAATTTAAATAGCATCTCATGTGTCAAGTCTCATCAAACCAAACAAATCCACACCTTGGTCATGACTAAAGATGGTTTTCTTATCCTGCATCTCACATACATCACCTCTCTTCAAAAATTGAAGAGTTCAGTTCATCATTGGTCCTTTAGAATCAGAGCTGATCACTTATTGTTGTGGTTTTTCACAATATCACAGTCACTGTCTAAATCTTTCTCTTAGCTCTGGGCATTTCAATCTGCATCAATTCATATATGCCTTCTCTTATTGTTGTCATTGTGGTTGTGTCAGATATCATCCCTTTCATTGATTTTTACAATGCAATAGGATTATACCCTGTTCATCTGCTATAACTTTTTCAGCCTTCACAATTGATGAGCATTCCCTTATTTTCTATCTCTTTACTGACACAAGAATGGCTGCTATAAATATGTTTGTATGCATAGGTCTTTAGAATCTTTGAGGTAAGAGTTTAGGAGTGGTATTACTGGGCCAAAGGGTATACCTTTAGAGATTTTGTTTTCTCGAGGATGGACTCATAGCTCCAACAATAGACTATTGATGTACCTGTGCTTCCACAAACCCTCCATCAATTGCCATTTTCTATTTTTTGTCATAGTCAGCAATTACATCAGATAAATGGAAACAGAGTTGTTTCAGTTTGTATTTTTCTCATTATTAGTTATTTTAATATGGTTGTTGACAGCTTGTTTCTCTTGAGAAATACATGTTCATATTCTTTGACTATTTCTCCATTAAGGAATGGCGCTTTTAAAAAAATGTGTTTGAATTCATTTTTTTTTCTTTTTTGGCAGTTAACTAGAAGTGGCTTATCCAGGGTCACATGACTAGTAAGTGTCTGAGGCCAGCTTTGAGTTCGGGTCCTCTTGACTCCAGAGCCAGTGCTCTGTCCACTATACCACTGCCTCAAATTCATTCTTTATATATTTTAGATCTCCGAACTTTTTTCAGAAAAACTAAATCCAAATATTTTTCCTTGTTAACTTTTCCCATCTAAGTTTACCTTGTATTGATTTATTTTTTTACATAGAAGTTTTCCATTTTATGTCATTTAAAATAATCCATCATATCTCTTGTACTTCCTACTTTGATTAATAATTCTTCCCCTACATGAAAGGTATCTCCTTTAATGTGTTTACAAAGTGACTTTTTATATCTAAATTACATATCCATTTGGATTTTGTTATGGTAGGTATATGGTGTGAATATGGTCTATACTTGATTTCTGCCAGACCGATATCACGCTTTCCAAGAAGTTTTTGTAGAATAATGAGTTCTTAACCTAATCGTTGGGTGAGGCCTTTGGGTTTGCTGACTATCATGTTAATTCACTTCTGTATGATGGTTACCTAGTCCATCTCATTAATCAACTTTTCTGATTTTTAGCCAGCACCAAATAATTATGATGATTCATTCTTTTGTGAAATAGTTTGAGAGAAATCTGGTGCTGCTGAGCCTCTTCCCTTCCAACTTTTTTTGTATTTTTAAAAATTCCTTAGTCCTTTTCTCTCTCCAAATGAATTTTGATATAATTTTATCAAGCTCTATAAAGCAGTCCTTTGGTAGTCTCATAGGTATGGCACTGAAGAACTAAATCAATTTAAATAACATTGTAATTTTTTATCACATTGGCATGGCCTAATCATGAGCTATTACTATATCTCCAGTTATTTAAGTTTGTCTTTATTTCTATAAAGAGTGTCTTATAGCAATAAGTCTTAGGCTTCCTATGTGTGTCTTTGTAGGAGAACTTCCAAATACATTATGCATTCTGTAAATATTTTGAGTGTGATTTCTCTTTCTATCATTTTCTGTTTGCTTTTATTGATAATACAGAAAAGCTGATTATTTATGAGTCTGTTTTATATCCTGTTACTTTGCAGAAGTGAGGTTCTCTATATAGGCTGTCACTCATCTGCAAAAAAAAGTGATAAAAATATTTTATCTTTGCCTATGCTTATTCTCTCGATTTATGATTTTTTACTTATTGCTGTAGTCAAGTACTACATTTCTAAGACTTCATCAAATAGCACTTGGGATAAGAGACATTCTAACTTTGTCCTTGATTTTATTGGGAAAGCCTCATGAATTTTCTGTTATATATAATATTGTATCTTTGTTTTAGATATATATATATATATATATATATATATATATATATATATACTATTTGCAAGATTAAAGAAAGTTCTATTAATCCCTATGTTTTCAGTTTTTTAATATAAATTGGGTTATATTTTGATAAATAACTTTCTCTATTGATGTAATCACATGATTTTGTGTTTTTTGTCCTACCTTATTTGAAATCATGAGTGCTACCTCTGATTTTCTGAGTAGACCTGAAGCAATATACATTTTTTCCATTATACTTCAAGTATGTTTCTTGTACATGAAATATTGTTGCATTCTGATTTCTAATCTATTCTGCTATACTCTTCCACTTTATAGGCATGTTTATCCCATTCACATTCACAATTGTTACTATGATATTTATTTTTATCTATTGGTTATTTTCTGTCCTAGGTGAAGGGAAAAGAGTCTCACAATCTAATGAGTTCGAAGTCATCATGAGGATGCACTGAGGTCTTAGTGTCCAGGGGCTGGGCTCCAAACCAGGTATAGAAGCCAACCCAGCATCAATGCACTGAGAATGCAAAAAAGTGACCTATTAGAACCAATCCATCAGGAGCAGAGATAAAGATTTATCTAGAAGTCATGCTTCATCTGAACCTGAATTTGAACCAAGGCTATGTGGGGACTAAGAGAAGCCTCCTTTCTCTAGAGATTGAGGTGGCTTAGGGAATGCTATGTCCCTGGGGTGATGGAGGAAGAAGGTGCAGGAAATGTCTATAATTTGGTCTTACTATACATTACATATAAATATCTCCTTCTAAAAGCCAATTGATTTTAAGTGGTTAGATGAAGTGTTAGTCTCTAGTCCCTAACAATAAAACAATAAAAGAGAATACAACCAATGAGAGCTCAGTCAATAGCCAAAGAAATGAGATATTTCTATTCCTTCAGGGCACCCCTCTGGAAGTCTGACTGGCAATGTAGTCAGGGAGGGCAGGACAGAGAATATATACTACACACGTGATATACAACATGTAGCAAAGGAGCTTTTTATTGGCAGGTGGATCTTCCCAACATTCCCTAAACTCCAGAACTCTTAGACTTGGGGACCAAACTATGTAAAGTGCACTGACCCTAACCTTGAAAAGGAAAAGTGGGTAGAAGAATGAGAAACTTGGAGTCATCATGATTGAGAAGACCAAAGAAGGTGACTATGAGTGGTGTGGCCTAGCAGACATCATGTTTCTCTGGAGCAAAGATGCAGCAGATCTCCCTCAGAGACTGCCAAGAATTGAGACAGAGGGCATGAAGTAAACCTACACATTGTAAATTTCCCTGGGCCTGTTTTCTCATCCCTATTTCTTATTTGAGAAGCTTGCACTAGGTAGCCTCTGTGGTGTGCTCTAAGTCTATGTCTTTGACTCTATGTAGATTACATGTCACAATCTGAGCAATAGGCATTGTTCTTCCACTTGGATTTCCCCATGCTTATGGTCTGTCCAGACTCTTTGGGGCAAGATGCTAAGACTGATGGGACTCAGCTCCTGCATTCATCAATCATTATACATGGGTATATATATATATATATATATATATATATATATATATATATATATATATATATATATATATATATATATAAATACCAACAGTCACAATAAAATTTGCAGGTGGTCTAAAATATGTATGATTCTTAGCATACTACATTCCCTTTTCTACCACTCTGCAACAATGAAATAGATTGGGTCTCACAAGATTGAGGGCAATTTTGTATTTTTATTTGTTTCATATTTTGCCAGGATCAAATCATCATTGCCAAATAGCCAGCCTACTGTTGATGAATCTCTCCTTCCTTAGCTAGGCTGATACTCAGAAAACACACAGGGTTTGTTGCTAGGATTATACTTGAAGCCTTTCCAGTTTGGTAGTATAGTGTAGATCATGGTAGACTTCAAGTCAGAAAAATTTTAGATTGAATCACACATTAGCCATGTGACCCAGGACGAGTCACTTAATTTCTCTGTGCCTCATTTAGAATGTCTGTAAGGAGAAAAATAACCCTCATAGAACAAGGTTGTCAGGAGAATCAAATGAGGTTATATATACATATACACATATACGTATATGTTTATGTGTGTATGTATATATATATATATTTATATGTATGTGTGTATATATATATAGTGCTTTATAAGTGTTAAAGTGTTATATGAACATTGTTATTGTTGTTGTCTGTATGAGTTTATGACATGCTGTCATGTAAGCATATGAGTAACCTGGTGCAGAGAAGTGTATATGATATGGAGCCCTAGGAGATGGGTGCCAAGCCCACCTCGATTGACTTATTCCTTGGGTGATCGTTGTCAAGTTCCTTAACTTTTCCTCCTCTATGACATGAGGAGATTGCACCCCATGGCCTCCAGGGGATGCTCCAGATCTAAATCTGATTCTAAAAGCAAAGGCATGAAGATTCAGATATTCCCTATAGGTAAAAATAAATAAATAAAAACACAGGTGCAGCTTGAAGGCCCAAGACTTGCTAAAAATGAAGCTGCCTCCATCTTAACATGTAGTTATCAGGATTTAGCTTGAAGGAATAGGGTGTAGAAATAAACAGCAAGGGAGGGCCAAAGGAATCAATGGAATATCCCTCCAAAGGAAAGGATCAATCAGAGACAAAACAACAGATTTCTGTGCCAGGCATGAGAATGCTTGGGCAGCCCTAGAGCCACATCAAAGGATCCTGATTTTAACTGACTTAAATCAAAGAGATAATGACAAGGTCCTAGGAAAAACTCTGGGCACCAGGTGTCCTCCAGCTCCATGGGTCATTTAGTGGGTCCCTTGTGCCGAAAGGCCCTGGGCTCTGCAAGGGTCATGCATGAAAGTATAGAGAGGCAGTGATGATAGTGCTAACATAAGGTGCTAACATAGACAGTCATTTCTAGGGAAAGAGGAAAGGAGAAAGAAGAAATAAGGGGTCACTCCCTGGAGTTGTTTAGTTCTCAAAGGAAAGAATACAGATCAATGAGAATGATGAGAGATTGGGCCTAGGGCAGCCTTTCAGAGTCCAGCCCCTCCCCTCCACCCCTTTCATTAATCCCCTCATTTATTCAAGTTGGATTCATCACACACACACACACACACACACACACACACACACACACACACTTCATTTCATTTTGTGCAATTTCAGACTGGCTCACCTTGAAGGCCTCTTCTCCTCTTCTCTCATTCTTCATCTTTACCTTTGTCTTTCTCTCTTGTGATTCATGCCCCCTTCATCCACTGAAGTAGGAGCTATTCAGCTTTTGGTTTCTTACACTTAATTGTGGTGGACAAAAGAACAGCTCTATTTGCCCCTGCCTTTCCTGGGCAAGATTATTTAACCCCTCTGAGACTCAGATTCCTCCAAATGAGGCACATTGGTCATTTAGAGCTAGAAATTGATGATACTGTAATCTATCCAGCCCTAAAACCAACCATGTTTTACCCCAGCCATCTTCTCCCTCACCACCCCTCCCTATTTCCTCTTCCCCTCATACTTTCCAGCTTCTTGATTTGGTCAGAGTAACTCAATTAGCACTCCCAGTGCTTGCCATGTGACTGTGACTTAACAGTACAAAACCCCCTTCACTGGCCACCACTCCTCAACATGTATCTCCCCCATTAGACTGTATATGTCATTAGATCAGGGGTTGCCTTTATATTTCTATCTAGAGTACGTAGCACAGTGCAGCACGAAGCAAATGATAAATAAATGTTTTTCATCCCTCCAATCATCTGTAAAATGTGTACTAACTGCCTATAGTTACTACCTCAAAGAGTTAATGGTGAGCCTCAAATGAGATGTTAAAAATCACTTCACATGAGACACTTTTACTGTTATTTAATTCATCATCTTCCATTTGTTTTAATGTAGTTCAGATAGAAATAGCCTTGGGGTAAGTCACTACCCTGATAGAATTCTGCTATATTTAATGTTCCATGGACATCGTGGAGAGAGAAGGGAAGAGTTACAAGAGCAATTATTGGTAATCTCGTAAAACTATTTGGATGTAAGCTCACCTTATGCAGACTCACTGAGAGCGTTCTCAGGACTACTCTGGTAGCAAATAGAATGATGTAGACAATATGTATTTCCACCTGTCTCCATAGGACTTTGATTGCTTTGAATATGTTTCCATAATTTGTAAGTGCTTTGTTTTTGTTTTTATTTTCCCCACATAGTTTGGGGAATATAAGCATTTGACATGACATGTATTGAAAATATTGTTCTTTAATTTTTTTTAATGGACCAGTGTTATAGAAAGCCAATTAGAGTCACTAGCTCTATCTGTTATTGTGGTCTAGTTCCTGTATAGTTTATTGACTAAGTCTTCGAGAATATTAAAAAAAATTAGCACGGGGATTTAACTGTTACTTTATGAAAGCTAGCCATCCTGGCATATAACTCTAGGACCCAGGTCATGTCATGATAAATATTCAGTAAATATTTTTGTAGCATGAAGTTTCTATTATTTCTTAAAGCACTGTACAAAAGCTGAGATGCCACAGAGCATAGATCTATTCTCTGCCACTTGGGTTAATTTTGGCCTGACGATTAACACCAGTGAAACAAGTACTCCATCTACCAACACCACCTCATCCATATGAGGAACCATCGTTTGTAGCAAATAGAGAAAATTTGAAAGCTCGGGATAAGTTCACTTACCTTGGCAGTATACTTTCCAGGGGTAGACACATAAATGGTGAGGTCGATGCACACAATGTGAGAGCTAGCTGATTGTTTGGGAGACTCCGAAAGGAAAAGGTAGGAAAGAAGAGGTATTGGGCTGCTTTCCACTGAAGGTCTACAGAGTCATTGTGCTGACCTCATTGTTGTGTGCCTGTGAAATCTGGACAGTAAGCCAGCACCATGCCAAGAAACTGAGTCACTTCCATCTGAATTGTCTTAAGAAGATTCTGAAGATCACTTGGCAAGATACAGTACTGGACGCTGAGGTCATTTCTTGAGCTGAATTGCCAAGATTTCAAACTCTACTACAGAGAGGGCAAGTCTGATGGGCTGGGCATGTTGCTTGAATGCCAAAGGTACACCTGCCCGAAAAGACTATTTTACAGAGAACTCACACAAGGTAAGTACTCACATGGAGGTCAGAAGAAGTAATACAAGGACACTCTCAAGGTCTCTCTGAAGAACTTTGGGATCAATTAGGAGACACTGGGACAGGACCACCCAACATGGCATGGCCACATCAAAGGAGATACTGTGCTCTATGAGCAAAGCAGAATTGTAGTAGTTCAAAAGAAACATGACATGTACAAATTTAGAAACATCTCCATTCCAAATGTTCATATTTACTATTTGTGCCCAACTTGTAGTAGAGCCTTCTGAGCTTGTATTTGTCTGATCAACCACAGTCAGACACACGGTACTTTGACCCTGACATAGAGATGTCGTATCTGTTCTGTTCAAACAGAGAAGACAAAAACCAACCATACAAACACTAGTGAAGATGATGATAATGATGATGATAGTGGTGCGGATGTTGATGTGCATTGATTACTAAATCCAGGCTTTGTAACAATAACCCATCTATAATTTTGAATGACGATAATTTGGTCTTAAATGCCATCCTAAACCCCTCTACTCTATAAACAAATAGACCGCTTGTTGGCCTACAGTTGCTTGAGATAGCAACAAGCAACAATAGTAATAATTAAAATACATGGAGCACATTAAAATGTCTCTCAGCTTCAATTTCCCCATCTGTAAAATAGGGATAATAGCAGCATTTGCATTCCAGGATTATTATGAGGATCGAGAGAGATCATTACAAAGTATTTTGTGAACCCTAAAACACCATAGAAATGCTAGCTGTAGTAATAACAATGTCGCTGTTTTTATGACATATGCTACCTCATTTATTCCTCACAACAACCCTGGGAGGTAGGTGCTCTCATTTTATAGACATGGAAGTAGGCTCTGGGCAGTTAAATGACTTGATGTGGGTCATATGGTTTTTAAATGTTCAGAATTAGATTCAAACTCGGGTCTTCCTGAATTCATGTCCGGTACTCTATCTACTTTACCATCTAATTAGGAAGGACTTTTGAATTCTTGAATCTTACCCATTTTATAACTTCTTTTTGGGGGGGGGGGGGATGGGGGAAGAATGCCTTTATTAGAAGAGCAGCTGGATTGGCCACGGTGGGCGGACACTCCATCACGTGCATTTACACCAGCACACACAGCCTCCCACCACCAGTGTGGAGGGGCTCAGAACTTCTGGAATTGCTTCTTGGTGCCGGCTGCCTTGGTGACCTTCAGCACATTGAACCTTACCATCTTGCTGAGGGGCCTGCACTCACCCACGGTCACGATGTCTCCAATCTGGACATCTCGGAAGCAGGGTGACAGGTGCACAGACATGTTCTTGTGGCGCTTCTCAAATCGGTTGTATTTTCGGATGTAATGCAGGTAGTCCCAGTGGATGATGATGGTCCTCTGCATCTTCATCTTGGTCACCACACCAGACAGGATCCTGCCTCTGATGGAGACATTGCCGGTGAAAGGATACTTCTTGTCAATGTAGGTGCCTTTGATGGCCTCCTTGGGGATCTTGAAGCCCAGCCCAATGTTCTTGTAGTACCTGGGCAGCTTCTCTTTGGCTGTGTCCCCGAGCAGCAGCCACTTCTTGTTCTGGAAGATGGTCAGCTGCCTCTGCTAGGCACGCTCTGTCTGGATGTCCACCATGTCACCGCTTCTCTTGTCTCTCGCTCCTCTTCTCACAGACGACGGACGGAAAGACCATTTCATAACTTCTATCTGAAGGTAAAATCATTTATGGAGTGTAGTTATTCTCAGCCTTTACTACTGATCAGCAAAATAGTTTGTTTCAAAAAAAATTCTGTATTATTTCAAACATCTTTATCACATGCTCTGAGAATGTCTGTCCATCCCCTTCTTCTCTCTGGATGAGATAACTACCTTGGGTGATGGACTATGCTTCACATAGCCTATGTGGGTTTTTGCTAGGATCCATTTCAAACTGGTTGAGGTACATTTTCCAATTTTAAAAGTTGTTTGTTTGTTTAAGACTATATTGCCTAAATGGAAAATGATTTAAGCATGCTCTTTCCAATGAAATTTGATTTAAGGATGCCAATAAGTCTCTTGACATTCATAGCCACAGGCTGTCTTCCCCATAGTTTTATGCTAAATGTTTAAAATTTTTTAAAGTATTTTGAAATATTGCCTTCATCCATTGAATCCAACTTGACCTCTGGATTCAAATTTGGAGCAGCCCTTAGTCTCTCTCTTTTCTTTGTATTGTGTATTAAGAATTTTACACTCACACAGTCCAAATTACATCTTTTCATCACCGGAGAAAACATGTGCAAGGTGGAGAGAGTGCTTATTGTGTTTTTCAGTAGCCCCCTATAACTTAACATTATCCAGGCACATACAATGGGTGAAAGATGCTTTGGGTTGTCTCCCTCTTTAACTTGGAAGTGATTTTGTTGTGGCTGTCACAGTGTAACAGTGGTTGTTCAGTCATTTTCAGTCATGTCCAACTCTTTGTCACCCTATTTGGGGTTTTCTCAGCAAAGATAATAAAGAGATTCACCATTTCTTTTTCCAGCTCATTTAAAGGATGAGGAACTGAGGCAAACAGGGTTAAATGACTTGCCAAGAGTCATACAGCTAGGAATTGTCTGAGGCAAAATTTGAACTCAAGAAAATGAGTTGTCCTGATTTCAGAAATGATACTCACTTCTATTTAAGAGGATAGATAATGGGTTTAAAGTTCAACAAAACCATGAAAAGATTCTGTCTTAACACCAAGTCAGTGAAGTCTATAATGTCACAGTATAGTCTAGCAAAAAGTGGTAATCTCCCTTATCTGCCAGTTGTATGACAGGTATGCAGTTTGGGGCAGAGCAACTAGTCACAAGCCATGGTGTTGGGGAAAAGGAAAGGGGCCCTATCATCCAAGCATATGGCTTCCAAATTAGCCCTTGCTTTCTACTCTCTCCAAGTCAAAAACTTGGGATGTAGGAGTAGCTGATTTCTCATCTAATTCCTTTGCTTCTCATGCCTCTGTAAAGTTTTAGATTAATATTAATTTATTTGCTTTATTCTTTGCATTGTTCTGATGCCTTATTTTAACTTTAACTTTCCTTATTTTACTTTGACTTTCAATTTTTGATTCAGAGAACGTAGCATCTCTGACATACTTCTGTTTTTCTATGTGTCATTCTGTATGTTTCTTTTTGGTTGTTTTTAATTAAGTGACATAACTTCTGCTACCTCAGGGGCATAGTGAGCATGATGGAAGAAATAAATAACACTTGTAAGAAAAAGAATAGTCTTAAATTGTCAAGCAGGATAAAGTAAAGGCCAAATCCCTTGGGACACTATGTTAGGCAGCTCTCTCCAAGTAGATATCAAATAACGATGATAATTCTTACTATGTTTTGGATCTGTGATTTCACCCATGAAAGGGATTCTGGTGTGGAAACTCTCTCTAATGAGTTAGATCATAGGCAACTCATGTCTGACTTAATAGCTTCACAGAGATATTATACGTATGGCTTTACTGAGACATTAGGTGATTGGCCCAGGTTCATATCACCTGTATATGTCTGAGATGGGACTTGAATGCAGGTATTCATGACCTTAAGGCCAGATCCTAATCCACTTTGTCAGGCTTTCTCCAGCTCCATTCATGATTAATTAAGTGACATTTTTTGGAAAACAATATGGTCTCCCACTGATGATATTATTTTGAAAACCAAACAATTTGAAGAAACAAAATGACGAGCTACTGGATAAAAAATTAAACATTCTTAAATGAATTACCCATGTGACCTACATGTTAAGGCAACTCTCAGTCCTCAGAGTGATTTATGTTTTTCTTGAATTTAGGCTTTTTATAAATACGTTTCTTCCCAAAGGCCCAGAAAAAAAATAGTACAGAAGCAAAGATATTTGGATTCACTTTATACAAACACCAAAACAATTCAAGCCTTGTTTTTATTTATAGGCCCGTTCTTCTCATAACACAGCCAAAAATGCTTATAAAAATATATATCCTTGTTGCAAGATGATCTGGGGAAATTCCAGGGCCCAGCCAACTTGGAATTACTATGAGGAAAAAGAGAAGAGGAAAACAGATGGATAAAAAAAAACTCGGCCAAGCCAAGGAAGCATTTTCAGCATTGTACATTTGTATTGCTGGAACTCTGGTCATAGTTCTGGGTTAGAAAAGAAGATGAGGCATTTTTGTATATGCAGTATAATCAGGAAGAGGGCTCATATTTCACTTAGCCTCCCCTTCCATGGTTTCACTGTATCATTTATAAACTGAATAGCAGAAGCCTAAACATGTGTCTGACACTTGGGATGGCAGATGTCTAGATATTTCTACATCTAAACCCAAGAATCCATTCTGCAGATTTTCTCTGCATAAAAGAAACTTTCAACTTTTGGCTCCATTACCCTTTACTACAGGAGTACTGTTTAAATTGAAATCGCAGAAGCTGTGTGGCACTCACAATATTTGCAATCTATCACCATCTGCTGCTCTAGCAATCTGCAATTAATTACTAGCAAGATGCTTTCCTGCTGATGTTCTGCTTTTGTTGATTATTGTTTATTAGTGTTATGTATTACCTTGTTTATTCAAGGCCTTTCACAATATGGCTTCTGTTGACTCCTCTGGACTTGCTGTACATTGTTCCATTTCATGGACTCCATGTTCTAATCAACCTGGCCTCCATTCTATTGAGAATGTACATATAAGATACATGCATATATATGCATACATATGTACACACATATGCACATATATGGGTGTTGCTTATGTGTATGTATATGCATGCATGCATGCACACTGTGCCAAACTTGGAGTCAGGAAGACTCTTCTTAGTGAATTAAAACGTAGCCTCAGATACCTATTAGCTGTATGACTCTGGGCAAGTCACTTAGCCCTGTTTGCCTCAGTTTCTTCACCTGGAAAATGAACTGGAGAAGGAAATGACAAATCACTCCAGCATCTTCACCAAGAAAATCCCAAATGAGATCATAAAGAGTCAGATGTGACTGAAAAACGACTAAATATCAATAATGTATTTTTGTGTGCAAGTGTATAAGTGTATGCATATATTTGCTTTAATGTGTATATATACATGCATGTATATATGTGATGCTTATATGTGTATATATGTGTATGTCTTTCTTATGTGTGTATATGCATACATATAAACAATTATATATGGAATATATACAAAGCCATTTCTGAAGATTCTCTGAACTTTGTTTTCCTTTGGACACCTCTGTCTTTACACAGGCTATTGGCCATACTTGGAATGTGCTCATTCCTTACCTCTGGTCTCTTAGAATCCCCAGATCCCTTGAAACTGTGATGGGTACCCATTTGGATACTTTCTCACTCTCTAGGCTAGTGGACTCCGACCTTCTCTCATGTTGATGAGTCTGGGGTCTTAGAAATGGATCACCACCACAAAGTTATGCTCAAATTCTCTCAGGATTGTAGAGGTAATCCTACGTACCACTTTATCTCTTGAGCCCCCACCAATGCATTTCCTTTTACAAAAACCAAACACACACAATGATGACACATAAAGTTCTTAAACATGGCCATTTATTTAGCAACAAGACAAAATAAATATTGATAACGTCAGAGGAACTCATTAAAATAAACTCAATAATAAGAAATACATTAAAATATACACATAAACCTATACTATATGCTCCCACTAACACACTCAGTTTCTAGGTGGGGAGGATGGGTATGCATGGAAACCTGACAAGGAATCACATGGTAAAAGAAAACACATATGCTTAGGGTAACACAACTCTGGACCTTAAACTTTGATGCCGTTGGTCAGAAAAATCAGTACCATACAAAGCCGCTTCTTGGAAGCTGCTTATCTGCTGGTTCTTACTGCTCTTTAGCTGTGAAAATCTTTTGTTCTTGAACTAACATACATCACTGGTAAAGAGAGGGTTAAAAAAGGTGTAAAACTTAAAAGTTTTACCTTGCTGAATTGGCTAAATCCCATTAAGCCAGAAAACTACAAAGCTTATCGTACTGGCAATTTCTAGCCAGATCTTTACTGATCATGATGTTGACCATCTCAGCCAGCTCTTTACTCACTTTGATTCTGCATTGCCCAATCTAAACAGAGCTCACATCAAATAGTTCGAGTTGACTCTCTAAGCAAGGCAAATGACCCCAGCCAGGTTTCCATTCACCAGGATTCTGCATGGCCCAATTAAATCTCAGAATCTTTTCTTATACAACAAAGCAGCTACATAACTTTCCCTTTTTGCTCTTCCCTCTCAGAGAAGAGGGCTGGAAGCAGCAAAGATAAACAGTCACTTCTGAGAGGATTTGCTTTTTCTTAAGTCCCTTCTATTAAACTGAAGGACAACAGCCGTAACTTCAGTTTTTATTCAGCCAACCAGGAATTAGCAATCAAATTCTTCCCATCAGCTGATTGCTCCAGCTGCTAGTTTCTTCAAACAGGTCCAACAGATCCATGTTTTTTATGCCCTTCTGGGTCTTTCCCCTCTTATACCAGGTTCTTCAAACTTTTCAGAGCACTAGCCTCAGCTACTGCTTCACAAAAATGAAAAAAAAATATTACTTATCAAAGACCAAGGAATAATTAAATCAAGACTGTTTACTTCATAGGGAATATTTAGTGAATTGTTATCTCATAGAGGTACCATGAGGATATGATTCAAGCCAGGGAGGAGAAAAACCTCTATGCTAATATAAATAAAAGAGGACAATATCAAACAATAACAGATTAATGTTGCAAACATAAAGAACAGACTTGGCCCCAAAGAAGAGATATAAGAAGGCAACTTCAGATGATCTTTAAGGAAAAACTAAAAAGAGAGAAAATATTTAAAAAAACACAGGTCTGAGAAGGGGCCTAATAATGACACAAATGGGCAGAAGTAGAAAGTAGAAATAGAGTAATATGTAAATTATAGATTACTTTTTTATCAGATTCCTTCTTTCTCCACCTCCTTCTTCTTTGTAAAAAAAAGCTGGGCCTAATGAAAAGAGGAAAATTTAATAGTTATGATGGAGGCAGAGACACAATCACCAATCTTAACAGGGAGTATGAAAATGATGAAGCCATCCATAAAGGAGAGGAAGGTAGCAAAATGAATTACAAAGCAGAACCAAGTAATATGTTTGTGGCCTACAAGAAACACACTTTAAAAACAACAATTTACACAGAGTTAAGTTGAGGGGCTGGAGTAGAATTTATCAGGCTTAAGATGATTTCAAGAAGCAAGAAGTGTAACAATGACCTCAGACAAAGAAGTAATTAAAACAGACATGCATAGAGAAACAAGGAATCTACCTTGTACTTAAAGTCACTATAAATAATGCAATAATATTAATAACAATAGATGTATACCAAATGACATAGCATCTGAAAACTAGGAAGGAATGAGTTTATTGAACTATAGTCAGAAATAGAGGGGAAAATTATAATAATTGGGAACCTCGATTTCATTTTTCAGATCCAGACCATAGATAAATAAGTTAAAGACCTGAATAGGATTTTAAGACAGTTATATATGATAGCACTATATTACTAGATGATTACTACTGAATGGAAATTTAAAGAAGTGTACATATCTCTTGGGTCTCTATGGCAACTTTAAAAAATTGAGCATACGCTAGGGCAGTGGCAGCAAATGCAAATAAAAACAGGGGCCACTAAATAATACATGAGGATCCCTGGCAGCCATATATTGACTTAGAAAACCACACGTTTATACATTTCTTTTTTTGTTAATACATCAGCACATTCAAATTAGATAGAAACTACATTTTAATCTGTTTCAGGACACATGTGAGAATGTTGTGGGCAGCACATAGCCTAAAAGCTGGAATTTCTGCTAGGAGATAAAAAAGCTTCATAAACAAATATAGATGAAGCTGGATTCTGAACTTATTCTCCCAAGCCATGTAAAATAGATGGATGCATTCATAGACAGTCTACTGGGAAGTGGTGGCCCCACATGTAGTATGGGGGGGGAGGGAGATATCTTATCTTGGATCTGGAAAGCCCCATTCCATATCTCTAAAGGAAAACTATAATTTTCCCATTTGTGGAGACTAGGAAGAGGGACTTGGCTGCACTACTAGCACTACTAGCAGCTTAGCAGGAAAGGGGCAGGCAGAATCCAGGAAAACTGTAGCCAATTGTCCTCCTGTAGTTTTGTGTCTCCAAAAGAGTTATTGGGCTAGAGTTATGTCTATTTCCCATGCCTCAGATATTGATAGTCTAGAAGGGTCTAATGCTCTCATAATAATACTGGTTAGCATTTATATACTCTTTAAGGTTAGCAAAGGATATGTTATCTCCTTTATTCCTCACAATAATCTTCACAACAATCCTGTGAGGGAGATACCATTATTATTCTTACTTTACAGATGAGAAAAATGGATATGAGGGATTAAGTGACTTGCCCAGGGTCATACAACTAATGTCAGGCAGGATTCGAACTCAAGGCTTTATGACTCTAAGGCCAGTACTCTATCCACTCTGCCAACCAGGTGTCCTCTAACTTTTAGTGGTTCAGAATAAAACTTACTTTCCTGGCTAATCCAAAGGGTAGGATAACAGCTTGTCTGTTCTCATCAATTTAGTTCCTTCCCACCAAATGTTTGGTGTACACACACACATCTTGGATAGTGAACAAATCCATGTACGCAAACAAACAGAAATTAGGAAAGTTATACAAATTAGAGTAGATGAGCTCTTTGGGAGTAAGTTAAATCTCAGTTCAACTGAGGAGAGAATGATCTCACCAGGAAATCTGTTCTTGGCTATCTCTAGGGATACAGGCTCTGAAAATCAAGCGACATAATGAGGCAGGGGAGATTTCTCCACATGTCTGTGGCTCTAGGAGGATCTCAAATTCATCACTCAAAAGTCTATACCTTGCTCCTCTTGCCTGTCTTACTAGAACTTTCATTCTTTTTTCTCTTTCTCTAAGATATCTCAATATTTATGCAGCATTGTGGGCCCAGAAGTCTCTCAGCTGGTCAGGAGCCATGTTTCTTTGACAACATGGTTGTCCTTTAGGCAACCACTGCAAGCCTGGTTGGGAGTACGGTTACACAGAAAAGTAGAAATATAAAGTATATCTGGTTTTGAACATATTGCAATAAAAATTACATTCAATAAAAGGCCGAAGAAGAAAGGATTCACACTTAAATGGAAACTAAATCATTTAATCTTAAAGAGTTGGTGAGCTAAAGCATGACTCTTAGAAAAATAGATAATATCATTAAAGAAAATGAAAGAATATGGCAAACCCTTTTGAAGAAGTCAAAGCTATCCTTAAAGGAAAATTTATGTTTTTAAACATTTTCAAAAACGAAAGAAACAAATCAATGAACAATGAATCAGAAAGAAAAATTAAAAGTTGTTAAAGCAACAAATCTTTTAAAAGGCAATCACGAAAAAGTTCTGAAAATCAAAAGGAAATAAAATTTCAAATAAAACCATTTAATTGATCACTAAAATTAGAAGTTGGCAAAAACCTAATAACTACATAAATTGCTAAATGGTTTAATAGAAATGGAGAGGAATCAAATTGCCGTTGTAAAATATAAAAAGCATTATTCACAACAAAGAGAAAATAAATGGAACTATTAGAAACCATTTTGCCCAATTATATACCAATAAAATGAATTATTTAAATTAAATGGATGTTTTCAAAAAATACAAAATATCCAGATTAACAGAAAAAGAAATGAAGAAAAGGAAATTGAACAAGTAATAAAGGAATTCTAAAGTGAAATGAAAAATAACTAACAAAAAGCAGAACCAGATGCATTTGCTCATGAATTTTGTTAAACATCCAAAGAAGAAATAATTTTGCTATTAAATAAATCATTCGAAAAACTAGGGAAATACCGAATCCTACCAGATTTCCTTTTAGGAGACAAATAGGACTCTGATACCTACATCAGAGCAATAAAGCAAAGAAAGAGTACTATAAACTAACATGTCTAATGAATATTAGCACAAAAATATTCAATGAAATCATTAGCAAAAAATTTGTTGTTTGTCCCTTTTCAAAGATCAGTGACATCACAGGTAATGTCTTAACTTACACATGAATTAAGTGAGGCAGAGTTGCACAAAGTCATCAGCCTCACTCCCTCAGAATAATCAAAGTACAGTGGTAAGACAGAAGTCAGGACAATTGGTGATGGCCCAGGATACAGTCGATGACTTTGGTATCTTTGATGTTTGACCAAGCTCTACGCACTCCACAGCATCTGCTTTACTGATCTTCGTGACCAGTGGAACAAATTGTTCTCATCCATCTATTCCACCTGGTGGGGGCAGGGAGGAGTCTTCACATGCTTGGAGTGGACATCTCCTGAACTCAAAGATGGTTTTGAGGTCTGCTACTTTCAATCTGGTTTAGCCTGGTTGTCAAAGTGGTTTTACTGGGGTGTGGCCACTGCCGATGCTACAGCATCTTGCAGCCACAGGTGAGAGTTGGGTGACTGATTGGACACCACAGGTAAATGAGCAGCCCTGAAAAGGACTTGACAAGCCCTCACACCTGAGGTGCTACTCTTCCTTTAATGCCCCATACGCCAGCAAAGAGGTACAACATATTTTAAAAGATCATATGCAAAACCAAATTGTGTTTATGCCAGGGATGGGGGGCTGGTTCAATATTGGGAAAATTTTAAACATCATAGAACACATTAATTTAAGATATAAGAAATCATGTAATAATATCAACCACCAAGATATGCTTTTGACAAAATCCAATGCTGATTTTGTTTAAAAATAAATTTAAAAGCATAGGAGGAAATAAGCCTTTCCTTCACATGGCAAATAGTTTGTCTTTTAAACCAAGAGTTTGAATTCTACATCATAGAGAAATGCTGGAGGCCTTTCCACTAAAGAAAGCAATAATAGTCATTATCACCACCATTATTCAATACAGTTCTAGAAATGCTGGCTGTAGAAACAATGCAAGAAAAGAAACTGAGGAAACAAAATTAATCCCTCTGCAGAATAACCCTAGAAAAATCAACTAAATGACTGACTTAAATAATAACTTCAGTAAAATAATAAGATGAAATGAATCCACCAAAATCATTGGCCTTTCTTTATACTGTCAACAAGGCAGCTAGGGAGCAGAGTGAAAAGAGGGCCTGGCCTAGAGGCAGACAGACTCATCTTCCTGAGTTCAACTCTGGCCTCAGACACTTACTAGCTGTGTGACCCTGGGCAAGTAACTTCACCCTGTTTGCCTCAGTTTCCTCATCTGTAAAATGAACTGGAGAAGGAAATGGCGAACCACTCCGGTATCGCTGTCAAGAAACTCCAGATGGGATCACAGAGTCAGACACAACTGAAACAACTGAACAATATTGTCAACAAATCCCAGCAGAAAAAGATAAAGAAAATGCATTGAAAAAAAAATTATGGCAGGTATAAAATATCTGAGAATCCAGCTACAAAATATTATGGGAATTATATGAATCCAATTACAAAATGTTCTTTATGGCAATAAAGATAGGCTTCAATAATTGGAGTGGTTGGGCCGTACCAATGTAATATTGACAACACTGCCACTTGAACTGATTTACAGCTTCAATCTCATACCAATAAAACTATTAAAAGGTCACTTTATAGAACTATAAAAATGATGATAAGTGAATTTGAAGGAATCAAGGTCAAGAATCTCAAAAGGAACAAGGAAGGAAAATGATTAAGGAAAGGGATCTTCTAGTAAGAGATCTTGATATAAACTACAATGCATTAATCATTGAAATTATTTGGTAATAATTAAACATAGTAAAGTTGATCAAGGGAACAGATCAGGTGCAAAGATATCATGAAGGCAAGAAGAATTCTTGACTAAACAAGGGAGGGAGATCACAGGAGATGAAATGGACAATTTTGATTACACAGAAATTAAAAGTTTTTACACAAAAGAAATTTGGTTGGAATTAAAAGGAAAATAATTATAAAATTATATATATATATATATATATATATATATATATATATATATGTATAATACATTATACAATATATAATATATATATATAGTAAAATAATCTTCCCAGCAATTTTCTCTGGAAAAAGTCTGATACCTATGATACCTAGGAGATTGATACAAATATATAACAAGAGCTGTATCTAAATAGATCAAGGCAACTAGGTGGTGCAGTGCATAGAGTGATGACCCTGGCATCGAGAAGACCAGTGTTCAAATCTGTCCTGAGATATTTACTAGCGGTGTGAGTGACCATGGACAAATCACTTAACTTCTCCTTCACTTTCCTCATCTATAAAGTAAGGATAATACAAATCCCTATCTTCCAGGTTTGTTGTAAGAATAAAATGAGATCATATTTGTAAAGCATTTTGCACAACTTAAAGTGCTATATAAATAATAATAATATAGTGATATAGTGGTGAATATGTACCAATAGAATCAAATATGTCTGTAAAATATAATTAACAAAATATAGTAAGATAAGTTATTATTTTTATTATAAATGGTCAAAGGATATGAAAAGGTGATTCTCAAGGAAAGAAACCCAAGTTACCAATAATAAGAAATGCCTCGTATCACTAATAGTATGAGAAGTGCAAATTAAAATAATTCTGAGGTTCTACTTTATAGCCATCAGATTGTCAAAATGATATTTTAAAAAAGGAAAATGGCAGTTGTTGAAAGAGTTGGGGGAGTCTAGGCACATCAATGCACTAGTGGTTGATAGAACAAAACAATTTAACTGTTGTTGAATGCAGTTTGGCACCATAACCCAACATATCCTTTGACCCAGCAATATCACTACTAGTCTTGTCACAAAGAGAGATCAAAGAAAGAGGGGGATATCTATATGTAGCACCACTTTGTTGTAGCAAAGCACTAGAAATAAAGCAGGTGTGTCCATCAATTGAGGAAAGACTGGTCAAATTTTGGCATATGAATATAATAGAATATTATGTCATAACAAAATAATAGAAAAATAAAAACACATGCAAAGAAACCTGGGAATTGTGGAATGAAATGAGCAGAAGCAGGAGGACAATCTATATGATGATTACAATATTGTAAAGGAGGAAAATTGGGAAAGAATGACAAACTGTGAGCAATACAAGGACCAGAACTTCGATGATGAAGCAATCCTTCCCACTTCTTGGCAGAGAGGGAATAGACTAGGAGTAGAGAAAACTCATGGATTTGTTGTGTTTGAAGGAGGGATTTTGGGCAGAGAGAGGTAAGAAACATGGGGGATGGGTTTGTGATAACAATACTAAAAAAAGAAGAAAACACTGTAGATGAATAATTTTAAAAACAAATCAAAAAAGCAAAAGGAATTTCAGAAGTCACAATTGGGAACTATTGGAACTCTCATGTCAAATTTGAATTTATCCCCTCCCTCCAAAAACATGCCGGATATCCATGACTTCACATGAAGTCTTCTTTTTCTATTTTTGGTATATGGAAATGTTTTCCAGTGTTGAAGTTTGTCAGATACATACTAATAAAAAGAAATTAAAACAAAGTACTCTGTGGAGCAAACTTGTTTGCTATGAAACGTTCTCACAATCACCAGTCCCTCTCCCTGTTTACAGATTTGGCCAATAAAAATATTCAATATCTTGAAAAATCTTTTAAATGGCTCCTCAGAGGCCTCACAGGACACACCCATCCAAAAGATCCCTGTTGCTCCAAGCTCTGCCCAGCCCCTGACTCTCTAAATATGATAATGAGAAGCTATGAAATCCTTACCAGTAATGAGGAAATGACAGAGCAGCCCATCTAGCTCTACAGCTGGAGACAATTTTCAGTGGCAGAGAAAAGCCATGGCCAGGGCTTTGATACACAGTGAACACTCTAATTAGATCAGATCCATGGTCAGGGGAATTAGAAAATGTCTGCAAAAGCGCCTAGCTTCCCACATTCTTTCATCACGAGATCTCAGTTCTTCCTTCTAGCATCATGAAATTCACGATCAGAGATGGAAGACTGGAAGGAATCTCAGAGAAAATCATGTCCAATTCCCTCGTTCTATAGATGCAAAAATGGTGGCTCAAAGAGGGTAGTGACTGCCCACAGTTGTGTAATAAGTAGCGAAGCCTTGAATTAAGTTAAAGGGTATCCTGTTGCCTCCCCAAAGGGCTTGTTATGGGAATACATTATATTCACACTTATCGCTGACTTGAGGTAATAAAACACCTTCCAGGTTGGAGAAGGAGCCTTAGAACCAATTTTCCTAGCTTGGAAAAAATACCATAGTGCCCTCCTAACTCATCATGGCACACTATAATATAAAGAAAGATGATCCAATTCAATTCAACCAACATTTATTAATACCTACTATGTACCAAGTCATGTGGTAAGAATGAGGAACAACCTCTAGATTGGCAAATGCTCCATTAATATTCAAGTTGATTCAACAAATGTTTTTTTTTAATTAACACTAATTTATAATCTCTCTCTCATACCTCCCCCGTCTCTGTTGTCCATTTTATCTCCTGCGATCTTCTCTATCCCTTGTTTAGTCAAGAATTCTTCCCACATTCATAGTGATCTTTGCACCTAATATGGTCCCTTAATCATATATATCTCTTTGTATCTTTCCTTTTTTCTCTCTCACTCTGTCTCTTTCTCTGCATCTCCATTTCTTTCTCACCATCTCTCTCCATGTCTCTTAATGTCTTTCTTTTTTCTCTCTCTCTGTGACTCTGTCACTGTGTGTCTCTGTTTCACACATAGACACACACTCAGTAATTTATCAGGTCCTATAATTTATATGCAAATTAGTATCAGATGTATGTATCTAGCCCCATTCTCTCCTGTGAGCTTTAGCCTTATGTCAAATTAGTTGCCTATGGGATAGTTTAAACTAGATGTCCCAGAGACATCTTAAACTCAAATTGAAAATTTTGCTCATTATCTTTCATCCTAATTTGCTCATTTTTGGTAGTCACCCTTGGTGAAGTCAGTGTCTCAGATTCATAATTTCAGCCTTGTCTCAGGCACCTTACTTTCCTTCACCCCATATATCCATTCACTTCCTAAATCTTGCCATTTCTACATTCACAAAGGAGACCAAAAAATACTGAAGAAAACAACACCTTAAAAATAAACTAACTCAAATTGCCAAAGAGCTCCAAAAAGCCAATGAGGAGAAGAATTCCTTAAAAGGCAGAATTAGCCAAATGGAAAAGGAGGTCCAAAAGACCACTGAAGAAAATACTACCTTTAAAATTAGAATGGAACAAGTGGAAGCTAGTGACTTGATGAGAAATCAAGATATTATAAAACAGAACCAAAAGAATGAAAAAATAGAAGACAATGTGAAATATCTCACGAGAAACCACTCACCTGGAGAATAAATCCAGGAGAGAAAATTTAAAAACTATTGGGTTACCTGAAAGCCATGATCAAAAAAAGATCCTAGACATCATCTTTCAAGAAATTATCAAGGAGAACTGCCCTGATATTCTAGAGCCAGAGGGTAAAATGGAAATTGAAAGAATCCACTGATCACCTCTTGAACAATATCCCAAGAAGAAAACTCCTAGGAATATTGTTGCCAAATTCCAGGGTTTCCAGGTCAAGGAAAAAATACTGCAAGTGTCCAGAAAGAAACAATTCGAGTATTGTGGAAACACAATCAGGATAACACAAGATCTAGCAGCTTCTACCTTAAGGGATTGAAGGGCTTGGAATATGATATTCCAGAGGTCAAAGGAGCTAGGATTAAAACCAAGAATCACCTACCCAGTAAAAATAAGTATAACACTCCTGGACAAAATATGGATTTTCAATAAAATAGAGGACTTTCAAGCTTTCTTGATAAAAAGACCAGAGCTGAATAGAAAATTTGACTTTCAAATACAAGAATCAAGAGAAGCATGAAAAGGTAAACAAGAAAGAGAAATCATAAGGGACTTACTATAATTGAACTGTTTTGGTTACATTCCTACATGGAAAGATGATGTTTGTAACTCATGAAATCTAAGTATAAGGGTAGTTGAAGGGAATATATATATATATATATATATATATGTACATATATATATATGTACATATATATATGCATATATATAGACAAAGAGAGCACAGGGTGAGTTGAATATGAAGAGATGATATCTAAAAATAAACAAATACAATTAAGGGGTGAGAGAGAAATATATTGGGAGAAGGAGAAAGGGAGAGATAGAATGGGGTAAATTATCTCACATAAAAGTGGCAAGAGAAAGCAGTTCTGTTGGAAGGGAAGAGGGGGCAGGTGAGGGGGAATGAGTGAATCTTGCTCTCATCAGACTTGACTTAAGGAGGGAATAACTTGCACACTCAATTGGGTATCTTACCCTACAGGAAAGTAGGGGGAAAGGAGATAAGAGAGAGGTGATGATAGAAGGGAGGGCAGAGCAGGGAAGGAGGTAATCAAAAGCAAACACTTTTGAAAAGGGTCAGGGTCAAGGGGATAAAATTGAAAAAAGAGGGACAGGATAGAATGGAGGGAAATATAGTTAGCCTTTGTTTCAACAATCTGGCTAGCAGCTGTTGTGGGGGTGAAAGACCAACACAAGCCCAACAACAAGCATGCTACCAGCACGCTGCAAAGGCCCAGGTTCTTTTGATCTGCTTTAGTAAGGAAAGCAACGTTAAGGGGTTGACAGGCTTACTTTAATCCAGCATACAAATATCACTCACTTAGTTCAGGGGAAAAAACCAGCACCCTGAACTTCAGAGCAAAATACAAACAAAGTACAAACATCGACAAATAGACCTTGTCTGATTCAAATCCTAATACGTATTTACCAGAGTTTAACAAAGTCCCAGCATCCAGGTTTACAAGCTGGAGGGCTCTTAGCTACAGCTGCCTGGAGTCTCCGCATCAGTGCACCACCAAGAGTGAGAGCCCTGAGCAAATGGCTCTGTCTTCTCTTCTTATACCATTTCAGATGTCATCAAACGTCATCTTAATGACCAGAACCTAGGATGCTATGATTGGCTCTGGACTTGGCACCTCCCCTTAGGACACTGGGAGCTTCACACCCACATAGGCTTAGCACCTAGTTGGGGTTTGGGCCTGGGGCTTACCACCTAGTAAGACTCAATGAAATACACTGAATTAATCAAAGAAAACAAAAGCCAAACTCTTCAAGGGCACTTGGTTGAACTGAGGGCTAAGAGCCCATTTTGCTTACCAACACAGTCTTTCACAACATGACTTTTATGGAAGTATTTTGCATAATGATACATGTGTGTCCTATGTTGAATTGCTTGCCTTCTCAAGGAGGGTGGGTGGGGAGAGAAGAAGGGAGAAAATTTGGAACCCAAAGTTCTAAAAACAAATTCTAAAAGAAAAGTTGTTTTTTTACATACAACTAGGAAACAAGAAAGTAAGGAGAAGGGGATAAGTAGGGGAGAGTAGGGTAACAGAACGGAGGGTAGACTGGGGAAAAGGGCAATCAGAAGATATGCCATCTTGGGGTGGGGAGGGTAGAAATGGGGAAAAAATTCATAACTCAAAATCTTGTGGAAATCAATGTTGAAAACTAAAAAATATTAAATAAAGAAATAGAAAGACAAAAAAAGAGTATCTTCTCCCATGCTATTGATTCAAACCCCCTTTCTAACATGTTCTCAATATCATTTGCTAGAGATAGGCGTCTTAGTTTCATTTAATCAGGTAAAATGAAATAGCTTTTGCAAAGGGATAATAAGATATATTAAGACTGGAAATATAAGTCATTCTCTTTTTTTGAAGTTATGAATCTCTTAAATTTCTACTCCTTACTTTTTTACTTATTAGATTTTTTATTTTTAGTTTACAACACTCAGTTCTACATGTTCTTAAGTTTCAAATTTTCTTCCCTTCCCTCCCCTCCCCCTTCCCCCCAAGATGGCATGTATTCTGATATAGATTCTATATATGCCTTTGCATTAAACTTATTTACACATTGGTCAAGTTGTAAAAAAGAATTATGACCAATGGAATGAATCATGAAAGAGAAGAAACAAAAACAAAAAAGAAAAGAAAAAAGAGAGCAAATGGTTTGCCTCAATATGCATTCAGACTCCATAATTCTTTCTCTGGATATAGCTTGCTCTTTCCATCATGAGTCCTTTGGAGCTGTCTTTGAGCCTTGTATTGCTGAGGAGAGCCAAGTCTATCAAAGTTAGTCATCACAGAATCAACATGTCTGTGGTTGTGTACAATGTTCTCCTGGTTCTGCTCCTCTCAGCATCATATCATTGAGGTCTTTCCAGGTTATTATGAAGTCTCTTGAATGGGGTGGGGGGAGGGAGCACACTCTCCTCTATACCACCTCAATTCCTAGGAAGAATGGGTTCCAATTTAAGGCAGCTCCTGTCAAGCTTTCACCCCACCAAGTTCACTCCCAAATGCCACAAGGATGAAGTTGCCCCAGAAAGCATCATTTGGGAGTCATTTTCCAATACTGACTTGGGTCCTGGAGGTGGCTTCTTGGGAGCCGCTGGAGGTAGACACTGACATGGACTCCCATCACTGGACCTCCAGTGACTCTCCTGATGTTTCAAAGCTCATAAAGTCTCTTCCATCTCCAGTACGCTTCTTCACCTAAGGAGGTGAGATTTGCTAGATACTAAAGGGCCAGAAGCAATGGTGAGGCCATCTGCTCATGGCTTCATGTCAATACAAATGGACAGAGCAGACCAGTGCTTCTGACTCTCAAAGGTTTATGCAGCCAGGCAGAAAAGAGAACTGAGTTGCCCTCCTGGGAGTCTTTCGTATGTACATCCAGTTCAGCTCAGCAGCCAATAAAAAGGCTTATAATAAGTGGGCCAGAGATAGCCACAGAACAGCTGGGCATGTGCTGAAGTAGTGAGTTGGGTACCTCCACTCCCCATCATCAGAGGTTCCCCAAATGTGCATGCTCCCAGAGCTCATTAGCTAGCCCCCCAATCTGCATGATTCGGTTGGATTTCTGGGGTTTGTGTCAAATGAAGATTTTAGGTTCTTCAATTTTTCCCTCTTTGAATTTCTAATATCTTTTCTATTTCAACCCATTATACTTCATTTAGGATTAAGTATGAAGTAACTTCTTATAGTTGAACTTGGAGTCAGAAGTAGTTGAGTTCAAATCCTACTTCAGACTCTTACTAGCTGGGTGACACTGGGTAAGTCACTTTACCCCTCTCTGACTCAGTTTCCTCATCTGTCAAATAGGAATGATAATAATTAGACCTACCTCACAGGGTTGTTGTGAGAGTTAAATGAGAAGGCCTATGTGAAGCATTTGGTTAAACCTTAAAATTCTGTATAAATACTAATAGCTGGTAGACAGAATATGGTGGTATATAGACTGGACTAGAAGGTACTCTGGACAAAAAGCAGTCTGAAGCCTTCACCTCTCACTGGGAAGATCTATTTCCAGCCATGTAATGATATAGGAATGGCAAATAAAAAAGAACTTCCATACTTAGTCCCTGTCGCGTGTACTTGTGTCCTTTACTCCCAGCTTTGTGGGTGTCAGCACCATCACCACTGAAACAGTGGTGCACTGTTGGCATATCTTATTTGTTTTAGTGTGGATTGTCTTTGGGGGTGATGGGCCTGTTGCCAAGCAGGTCACTGGGACAGTCTTGAATAAGGCCACCCTGTAACCCTTTGCCACCTACTCTGTTTCTCTGACTGTGCCCCTGGGCTTGGCTTGGTTAGCATTCCACCTTCTATCCCCCCATCTCAAGCCACCATCCCACTTCCTATCTTCTTATTTTATACATACATATATATATAGTTCATTCTTAGACTGTATTTTCGGAGTGGGGGCTATTTTTTACCTTTCTTTGTATCCCAAGTGCTTACAATGTCAGGTACACAGTAGGTGTTTAATATGTGCTCCTTGGCTGAATGCCTCACTCCATGCCATGCCACACCAATGCCATCCTTAGCTTGAAGAACAGAAATCCATTCAACACTACTGTTCTTGGCAAGATCATACCAATCCGTTGTTCTAAGACCTGAATGCCCCTTCTGTCTGACTACCCTCTCCAAAACTCCACCCTGGCCTTCTCCACCTGTCATCTTCCATTCTTAGAATGTGAGTTCCTTGAGGGAAGGGACTTGCTTACTTGATTGTATTTGTGCCCCCCTGCTTTACATAGGACCTGGCCCATAGAAAGCCCTTAAGACATGCCCTTTAATTCATTGGTTTACTCTTAGGGGCAGTTATATCCCACTGATGGGGGGTGCTATCTCATTCGGTGGCACTCCTAGTTCATGACCATTTCAGGGTCCTAACCAGGTCACAACAGCTGCTGTAGTGGTCTCAGGACATGTGAAGTCCCCACAGTGCACTGCCCGGCCTGGCTTTCCCTTCCTGTACCATCATCTCTCCCCTTCTCCTTCTCCTCCACCTTCCTACCGCCCCATGGCACGAGCAACATCTTTCAGGGAGGGGGAGTGGGCGAGGATTGATATTATAAAACTGCCAAAGGCACTTCTAACTTGAAGATTCTGTGACTCTGCTGTTTCTGTCTTCTCACATGACGACAGTCCATCAGGCCTCACATTTCATACACCTTCCCCCATTTACAAATGTGCTTCTGCACCACAAGCCCATAGACTATTAAAGCTAGAAGAAATATTGAAACCATCTTGTGCTTTTTTACAGTTGAGACAGGAGACCCAGAAATGCAAAGTAGAATGATCCAAAATTACACGATGAGTTAGTGACAGATCAAGGACCAAAACCTAAGTACCCAAATTCCCAGTTCTCTGTTAGGTCCCTCTGTTTTCTTTAAAGCAGCAGCTGCCATCATAATCCATGCCAATGAATTACTGGGTTCCAGTATGTTAATGGTGGAAAGACAGACAAGAAGTAAGTCCTAAAGACTTTCCAGGACAAATGACTCCCTTGTCTCCAGTCATTATCTTGGTATTCAGTGAAACTTAGCCATTTGCCTAAGCCCTACTGTATATAGGCAAGAGTCCCAGGCAACTGTGACCAGAGGCCAAGTTATCAGAGAGTTCATTAGCAGCAAAAACCAGGATAACCAGAGAAGTCAACATACAAAGCATGGAGCAGGCCAAGACCACTTGCCAGACAAGTAAGAACACTAGATCCTCTGAAACTAGGATAAGGGAGGTCATGGGTCAGGGGTGACAGTGGCACAGGACCGAACTGGGATGCCATGTTGAAATAGAAAAAAAGTCACCACTTGGGTCTCCCTCTTGCAGGTTAAGTAAATCCAATTATTTTCATCTTAACTTAGTGATCATATTTCCCAACTTGTAAACCGTCCTTCAGGCTCTCTTTTGAAGTATTTTCCCAGTTCTCCAGAGCTGCCAAAATGTGGAGCCAAACCCTGAAAGCAGGCCCTCCAATTAGGGGTTGACTAAGTTGACTAGCCTGAAGCATTACCTCAGAGGAGGCCTCATGGAGACCTCAGAGGTCTCACATGCTGCACTCCAATTTTAGACAAACTTGCCTTACTAATACATACGTTTACTCTAATGACCCCCAGATCCTTGTCTTATCCGGATTTAATTGTGCTTAGGAAACTCATTTTTGTTCTTTCCAAAATATATCTTTTAACCCTGGTTACTGATCTGCCTTGTTCCTGAGAAGTTAACCAATTTCCTCAGATCCTCACATAATTCTTGAGAGGAATGAGGCAGAGGGGAAGCCACAGGAGGCCTGGAGAGGCAGAGTCAAATACATGCAACCACCAGATATTAAGTGCCTGTTACACACATAGACCTGTGCTAGGTTCTGGGGATTCAAAGGTGAAAACTGACCAACTCCCTGCGCTCCAAAGGCTTGTAATGTACTCTGGAGATGTGCTGGATGAATAGATAAGCAGGATGCAAATATAACCACCAGGTGGAGTTGGAAATCAAGGCAGGTTGAGCTGTCCATCACCCCAGAGTGTAGGGCCTTGTCTGAGCATGTTTGGGGACCTCAGTCCTGCCTCCCTTTCCACAGACTTTTTCTAACAACTCATCCATTCTCCAGGACAAGGCATTTCTTACAAACCCAAGTGCAAAGGATCTTCCCCGGAGAGAAGAAAAAGTAGCTGCCCAGTTCAGCTCACCCACCCAGCTCTGGGGCTATCCCAGCTCAGCTCACCCACCCACCTCTGGGGCTATCCCAGCTCAGATCCCTTAAGTGTGGCCCCTAAAGATAGCTCTTTCTCTTTCTGGACAATAACCAAAAAGAATTAATAAATTCTCATCAACATTAATTGTGTGGCTCCAAAACCCCATTTAGTTTGCATTGGCAAAATCCAAATTGAGTTTACAAAAACCTCAGTAATTTAGGCCTTCACTTCTAGGTTTGCCCTCCCTTCTTTCCAGGCTCCCTGCATGTATTATTAAACAGCGCAACTGGCACAGACCCCATCACGGTCTGGTTTTAATATTTTCTCATCTATAGCAAGAAACGCAAAGTACCACTAAAAGAAGCAACACTTCTAAACTTTGGTCCCTCAGTCTACAGTCAGAAAAGGAGATGGGGGCCGGTGGCGGGGGCGGGGGGTGGGGTGGGGGGGGAGAGACACTGTCTTCCTCCTTCACTGCTCCTGCCTGCCTCCTTTGGTTATTAAAGACAAGATGGCTGAGAAGGGTAGAATGAGTCTATGATCCCAAGGGGGTATAGCATAGCCTGGCTGACCAACACCTAATGATTCATCCTTATTCCTGGACTGTCCTTACTCTGTGGGTGAGTCTGTGCATGTATATAGTTGTATATGTACACAGACAGACACAGGCATATATATATACAGATACAAGTATGCATACATATAAGATATACACGTGTGTGCATGTGCAGCATACTATACATGTACCTTACTGTAACTATATGTGTATTGTGTATATATATGTGTGTGTGTATACATATATACATAGATATGGACATAGACATAGACATGTATACGTATATGTCTGAGAGTGTGAGAAAGAGACAAAGGAAGAGAAAGAATGAGAGAGGTAGGGAGGGAGGGAGGGAGACAGAGACAGGGAGAGAGACAGAGACAGAGATAGAGACAGAATGGGGGAGGGGAAGAGAGAGCTCTCAAACTTCCAAAAATTCTGAGCTATCTTAGTACCACAGAAAAACATCCCAGTGCCAACCCTCCCCTTCTGCCCTGCCCCACCCCCATGCCTCATAGGTAAGATAGTCATACATTCAAATTCCATGGATCTGAAAGCTTTATATTAATAACCTATCTGGCTCCTACTGTCAATCTTTGTCTCCACAAAGATCTGCTTCCACCATGGCACTGTTGTCCTTAGACAATACACGAAACTGTCTGAATTAAAGAGAGAAGGGGCTACGCCATGTGACTTGGAAGTGGAAGGAGGCCATAAGCACATCTCTGAGGCCCTCCCTGAGCTCTCTGACTTCCGGCCATCTTGGTTACTTGGGCCTCTCACTACTCTCTCACTCCTATTCATACAAGATTCATTTCTTCACCTGTAAAATGAAGGCACTGGGCTCCACAAACCTCTAAAGACAAATAGTTGTAGGATCCTAAATGCTGAGCTGAGGAGACTCTTCAGGTTATCCAGCCCAGCCCTCTCATCCTGCCAACAGCCCCAGAGAGGTTGCCAAGGTTGTACAGCCCATTCTACTGAACTCATGAAATGTCCTGAAATATTATGGGCCAGGCCCAAGACCATGGATGCTCTGGGGATCCCCCGATAAGAATCTCATTGAACTTGAATCAGGCCAGATTGTGAGCTTCTCAGTGCCAAGTGGGGTCAAGCATTCATGCATGGACGACAGTGCTTCTAAGCATATTTGGTGTGCTGGAGCCATCTCAAACGTTTATAAGAGTCAATTATTAAATGTTCAGTGTATCATTTATGTCAGAAATCGGCAAAAACTACAAATCAGAGATCAATTTATTATTTTGCTAATTGTCTAGCCTTAATAGGGGAAATAGTAAAGTTGCAGATTAAACTTGAAAACAAATCATGTTACTTTTTTTTTTTGGTGAGCTGATTGTTAAGCTTACTAGTACACCACAATTTATGTGTCACCTATAGGATTAATTTAATATATTTCTAACTGTTACAGGTAGACCTGAATTCAAATCTGATCTCAAACCGTGGACAAGTCACTTAACCTCTATTTGCCTTAATCCACTGGAGAAGGAATAGAGCTACTAGGTGGTACAGAGGATAGAGCAGGCCTGGAGTCAGGAAGACTTGAGGTCAAATTGGCTCTTAGATATGTACTAGTTGTGTGACTCTGGGCAAGTCACTTAACTCTGTTTGCCTCAGTTTCCTCATCTGTAAAATGAGCTGGAGAAGAAAATGGCAAAGCACTCTGGTATCTCTGCCAAGAAAACCCCTTGGGCAGGATGGTCCACAGGGGACCCAACTGAATCAACTGAAAAGTAACAAGAAAACCCCATAAAGAAATCATGTACTTGATTAGATACGTATTTATCTGATCAAGATACATCAGGATATATTGATATATATTTATCTAATCAAGATATATCCTGATTAGACAATTTGTATGTAATATATATTATATATATATATGTGTGTACATATATTTGTATATATATATATATATATATATATATATATATGTGTATATATATATATGTGTACATACATACAGTATGACCTTGGAGGTCATATGAGGTCACATGAGTACCAGGCCTCTCTGGGCCTCAGCGTCCTCATGTAAAAGATGAGGCAGGTGGATGAAATGGTTTCTGAGGCTTCTCTCAGCTCTAGGACTAGGATCCTTTGATTATCTGACCTCAGAAGGTTCCGGGTCCAACCTTCTGATTTTAGAGATGAAGAAATGATGCCAAAGACTTCAAGTGATTTGCCCGAGATCATGCAGGCAGTAAGTGGCAGTGCAGCTGGGCGATCTGACTCAGAGACAGGACTCTCTTCATTATCCCACCCTGCAGGATGGTCTCCCCAGTCCTCCACTAGAATAAACTTGATCTTGGAGACTCTGCAACCATGCAGATGCAAGAACCACTGCTCCTCCAACTCAGATTCGATGCAGCCCTAGGTAAGAATGAGACAAACTGGCACTTTGTGGGGCCAAGCTAGCCCTGGCAGCTCCTCAGAGGGCAGCTCCATTGGCACACCTGGGCTAAATTACCCTGTCTGCATCATGCCCTAGCCTCTGAACTTCTCAAATTAACTTGGACTTCCTCTTCCCACTACTGACTCTGTGTGCCCCGGGGCATAATCAGCTGCCAAGCCTGCTTGCCAGGCCCCAGAGACCTGCTCTACCTGCTCCAAGCCTGGCCCAGCTCCAGTTCCCACCCTGCTTACCTTGGCTCCAGTTCCTCTGTGAATCAGTCCCCTCCTCCTTTCTCATCTGACCATTTGCTGCTTGCCGCTGACAAGGCTCTCAGATCTTTCTCCCCAGCAATCTGAGTTGGTGCCAGTCCAACCCTGTGTTACAAGGAGGTTATCTATCCCATCCCCCACTTGCACTTCATCAACTTTTGCCAGAAGAAATTCAAAATCACTTATGTAGTGTTTTTGCTGCAAATTGAGTGGCATCCCTTTAAGTAAGGAGTTCTTGACCTTAATTAATTCTTAACCTGAATTAAGATAGATTTCAGAGGATTCCTGAACTTGGATGGAAAAAATATATACTGTTATTTCTACTAAACTGTAACTGAAATCTAGAATTACCTTTAATTCTTTAAAAAAAAGCATTATTCAGAGAAGGGGGTGTGTAGAGCCCTCCAGACTGTCAAAGGGGTCCATGACACAGCAAAGGTTATGAACCTTTGCTTTAAGTGAAGTACGATGGGCCATAGATTCCCAGGAACATAGATTGATACCTAGAAGGGACCTTAGAAGCCATCTAAATGACCTCCCACTTTGCAGATGAGGAGACTGAGGACAGAGAGGTAAAGTAACTTTACCCAGTTCACAAGCATCGAGTGATAATATTTTCACAGCAAAGTCATTGTCAATGGTGGTGTTATCTTAACAATAACCAGCACATGTTTCACATGGCACCTTAAGGTTTGCAAAGTTCCTCATATATCTTCTTGCTTGCTTTGCAACAGCCCACTGAGGTAGGTGCTTTCTCTCATTAACACAATTTGCAGATGAAGAAAATTGAAGATTGGAGAAGTTTATGTGGCTTTCCCAGGGTCACCAAGCTAGTATCAGAGACAGAATATGAACCAAGTCTTCCCAAGTCTATTTGCTACACTGGTCTATCTCTGTGTAAATAATGCTTCGGGTGCATGGTACTTTGCTAGATGTTACAACTATAAATTTCAATACCATAGACTGTGCAACATGACATTGAAATAACAGAGATGTACCCCCACTCCAAGATATCTTAATCCTTTTGTTACTGAGCCCCCTTGCCCTCTTGAGAAATTAACATATCACCTGAATCCTGATTTAAAGTCGAAAATTGGGGCTTGTTTCCATTTTTTATTACACAGCATTTGCCAGTAATTATAGTAACCAGTTATAATAGTCAGAGTAATTTAAAAGTAATGTGGCCTTTATGCCTTCCAGCTTAAATCTGCAACTTCGTGTAAAGAAGGGGGAGAAAAGTCAACTCCAGGGCTTTCACAAATAAATCAGTAGATTTAAAACATTTGCTTCCTCTTTATCTGGATGTTTAATTATGAGCTCTAATCGGCAGTGAGGTGAATGACCTCAGAAAATTCAGAAGCTTAATTCACTGAGCAAACAGAATTTGCAGTCTCTAAACTTATTGAATCTCTTTGACCTGTAAATAGAAATTAAAACTTTAGATTTCTGTTCAATTATTTATTAAACAGCCACCTACAAGAAGCTTACAATCTGGTTGGGAAAGGAGAAAGCAATGTGCATTTATTAAGTACCTACTATGAGCCAGGCACTCTGCTAAGCTTTTTATAAGTATTATCTCATTTGATCATTATAAGCTTGGGAAGTAGGCATTATTATGATGCCCATTTTCCAGTTAAGGAAACTGAGGCAGAAAGAAGATAAGTGATTTGTCCAGGTTTGCACAGCTAGCAAGTGTCTGAGGCTGGATTTGAATTTGGGTCTTCCTGATTCCAAGTCCCATGGTCTAGTTGGGGGATGAGACAAGGAGCCAAAAAGAAATAAAATTAAAATTAGAATAAGGGCACAGGATAAATGTAAACTAAAAGTCGAGAGTTCTATGTAGGGAGCCATTACTTCCAATACAGAAGGAAATGTGAGGTGAATGGGGTTGGGGATATTTTAATGGAGACCATGGCACCAAGGCTGGCCCTTGAATGAAAGGGAGACATTCAACAACACCATGCTCCATACTGGGGTAGGAGCAGTTTAGTGGAAACAAGCCTTGCCTTAAAAGCTTTTAGGTGGCATACGAAGCAGTTGGATGGTAATACAGTGGTGTCAAACTCCAATAAAAATGGGGCCCCTGAACTTTACCTAAGGGCCTGCAGTGACTTATTGACTTAGAAAACCACATATTCACATTTTCTTTATTCTATTGTATTTTTTTATTTTGTTAAACATTTCCCAATTACATTTTAATCAGGTTTCCTGAACTTTACCAGTCAACTCTAAGTATGCAGTACAATGCTACAGTCCCTAGCTCCCTTCCAAGCTCAGCTCAAGAGACACCACCTTCACATGGCTTTTCCTGATTTCCTTGCCTTCCCTCCTACCTTCATAGCTGTTAGTGCTCCCCCTCAATGAAATAACCCTGTATTTTCTTTGTATTTTTTTCTGCTTCCAACTCATTTCCCAGAGTTCCTGGATGGCATTGGATGTTGATTTTTTTGGTCTCTACATCCCCAGCACCTAACAGTGTCTGTCAGATAATCAATGCTTAAGAACTGCTTGTTGAGCTGTGGTATATAAATGTAATGGAATACTATTGTGTGGTAAGAAATGCTGAACAGGAAGATTTCAGAAAAGCCTGGAAAGACTTACATGAACTGATGCAAAGTGAAATGAGCAGAACCAGGAAAACAGTGTGCATAGTATCAGCAACATTGTGTGATGATCAACTATAAATGACTCAGCTCTTCCCAGCCACACAATGATCCAAGACAAGTACAAAGGACTCACTAAGGAAAATACTATCTATATCCAGATGAAGAACTGATACATTCTGAATGCACGCTTTTTTACTTACTTTATTCTTTTTTGTGTTTTTTTCCTTTGGATCTGTTTATTGTTTCATGACTGTGACTAATATGGAAATATGTTTTACATGATAGCATATGTAGAACCTATATCAAATTGCTTGCCATTTTCAGAAGAGGAGAGGGGAGAAAGGGAGGGAGGAAGGGAGGGAAGGAAGGAGGGAGGGAGGGAGAAAAATTTGGAACTCAAAGTCTTGTAAAAATGAATGCTAAGAATTGTCTTGACATGTAATTGGGGAAAAATAAAATACCACAAAAAATTATTTAAAGAATTACTTGTTGAGTAAGTTAATAAGAGCATTTGAAAGTTACAAAGGTCATTTAAGATAACTAATGATTGTTAAAATTCCAGAAGGATGTGTGGAGGAGGCAACATTTGAGGTTGGCATTTAAAGGACATAGAAGGATTCCTTTCTGTTGGAAACCATTTAACTAATTGAGTAAAGTCCAAGTATGAATAGAGAAACAGTTTTCTAAGAAAATAAAAGGTTTTCTTTTCTTTTTTAACTAGGATAATAGAATTATCTTTTTTTCTTTAACTTCACAACAATTTAATCTGGAAATTGCATCTAGGCTGACACTCTTTTCAGCTTCTGATGCTGGACACAAATATGCTGAATATAAGGATATCCTTTCAACAGAGATATTCTCAGTATTTTAATATTTGCTTTCAAAAGTTCAGAACCAATTAAGGATAAGAAGTCACAGGCTATTTTTTGAGAAACAAGAAAATTAAACAATATAGCCAGGAATGTGGCTGATATCAATGGGTTTTCAAATGGGCCTTCAATCCTTAAGTAATTTACTTGTGTCTCCTTATCAGAACTCTAGAACAAAAGAATGGCCACATGCAGACAGGCTTGTGATCCATCCAGTCCCAAAAGTGCAGTGGCACCAAGGGGGCCAATCTCCAGATACTAAGTGACCCATGTCCTAAAACATAATTGATAGCTCAATGCCCATCACCTGTTAAAGATTAGTTAGATTACTTCTCCCCAAATATATTAGAATCATAGATAGAGACTAGAGATTGTCTTCAGGGCTTCTTAAACTTTTTCCACTCGTGACTCCTTCAGCACTTCTTAAACTGGGGGTCGTGATCCTCGAGACCCACAGTTTAAGAAGCACTGGGCCTTGATTTCACAAATGAGGAGACTGAGGCCTGCTGATGGTAAAGTCACAAAATAGAGCTGATCTGAGATTCAAATGTACAGATTCCAAGCACAGTGTGTGGTCCACCATATTGTACTTTCCACTGTGCCAACACTGCTTTGGTCCACTCCGATCCTTGCTTGCTGCTTTGCTTCTCCCTCTTATAGTCTATCCCCAATCACTTAGCCCTTTAAAACTCATAAGATCTTATAAAGAGATTTCACTGGCCACCTCAGCTCTCCAATACTGTATAAGGAGTGAGAGGGCCTGAATTCAAACACCTATTCTGTTATTTATTGTTGCTGGTGTTAGTGTCATTATATACACATGAATAAATCATATCTATGTTATGGAATATGTAAAAATATATTATCTATAAAGACATAGCTATATATGTGTATTTATTGAGGAGATAGATATAATATCATATAGGCAAATATATAGATATAAGTACAGATATAGATACAGATACCAATATATAGATGATAGAGATATAGATAATTAACTATAGATATAGATATATATGTAAAGAGATAGAGACAGAGAGAGATGTAGAGATAGAAAGAGAGATCACCTTGGACAAGTCACTTAACCCCTTTGGGTTTCATTTTCCTCAATTATAAAATAAGAAGCATTAAAGAAGGCTTCTGAAATCGCTTGTAGTTCTAAATCGGGGACTCCATTGTAACATCCTTTCTGGGGCCTCTTCCTCAACTCTCTCTTAAATTGGCAAGTCAGTGTCCTAGGGGCCTACTCCCCTCAGTGTTCTCATGGTGTCCCTGAGAAACTGAGTTTCTAGTGTCATCATTCATGAGCTCTCATCAGTTTGCTTCCCAGTGATCACCAACCAATAGCCTCAATTAACTTGTAGAATGATTCCTTATAAATTAGATAGACTAAGAAGAGTTGGTACAAAAAAAATCCCCACCTCCAACCTACTACCCTCTTGTACACACAGGGTCCCTGGGGAAAGTGAGCTCAAACTTAAGGTAATGAGACACAGGTACAGAGAATATTTGTGGCAAAGGGATAAATCACAACTCCTAATGGAGGGATATCCTGGAGTCCTCATGAAATTCCCCTGAGGTGTAGCTCTTTGCTGAACCTGAGGTTCATTGCCTCTGAGTCTACAGCCGGTATGTCTGTCTGCCATAAGGGGTGGTCTTACTCTTTTAAGCTATTCACATAGGTGCTGAGGGGAAGGAGAGAGAGAGAGAGAGAGAGAGAGAGAGAGAGAGAGAGAGAGAGAGAGAGAGAGAGAGGTGAAGGAAGTCAGGGAGGGAGAAAGATGGAGAGAGAGAGAAGGAGGGAGAAAGACGGAAAGAGAGAGAGGGAGGGAGAGAGACAGAGAGAAAGAGAGAGACAGAGAGGGAAGAAGGAGGATGAGGAGGACAAGGAGGATGAGGAGGACGAGGAGGAAAAGGAGGAGGGAGACAGAGAGGGGGACAGAGAGAGAGAGACTCTTCCTTTCCCGAACTCTTCTCTCTTAGAGGCTTGATTAGAATTTCTTCACTACTAGACTGGCCAGACACTAGACTGTGAGACTCCAAACTGACTGGCTCTTTTTAAAAATAGTGTAAGAAATGTGTCTGATCCTTTCAATCAATCACAAGATATTTCCTAGGTGGTATCATCTGTCTTTGTGGAGGATCTCTTGAGCTCAGGAGTTCTTACAGTTGGCTAAGCTAATCAGGTGGCAATAGTAAGATTAGCACCACTATGGCGAGTCCCTGGGAGTGGGGACCAGTAGCTTAAGGAGGGTCAAAGCAGCCCAGGTTGGAAACAAAGCAAGTCAAATTTCCTGTGCCAGTGAGAATTAGGATCAGATATGCAGGTGGTTCTTGTTCTTGCAGCTTGAGTGGGATCAGGAGATACAGCCAAAAACAAAAACCAAAAAACCTTTTATTCAATTATAAAGAGTGATTATTTTATCAACTTCAGCAATAATCCACAGAACATTAAATACTAAAGAAGAGGAGCAGGATTGCTACTTGTTCATGAAGCATTTCTGTCTGAACTACAGTAAAAAAGATGAAACGTGAGATAACCGTCATCAAAATAACAGACATTTATCAAGTCCTTTAAAGATTGCAAAGGCAGAATTTGAATCCAGGTCTTCCTGACTTAAAGAAAATGTTATACCCTAGCATTTCTCAAGCTATTTCACGTTTAAGGAATGGAAGACTGAAGATATGTGCCTCAGCTAGGGGATTTGATGTTGTAAAATGGAATTCTGAACTACGTTAGGTTTTGTTAGGTTAGCCTTCTCCAGTTTCTGTTTCTCCCCTTCAAAATCAGAGGTTAATGACTCTCACATTGATTTGTGGGATCCAATTAGAAGCCACGGAAAGGGGAAGGAAACGTATCTGCCAACACCTGCCCTGGGAAAAATAGGTCCCTATTTCTCAAGACAATTGTCCTCAGACATCGTTAGAATAGCTTTTTGTTTTCAGAAGAAAATCCCAGAACAGTTCAATGTTCTGCCTGATTCTTCTCTGGGTCATAAAGCCACATTACAAGAACTTCCACGATCTGCTGCTCTTCCTCCACCCGTCCAAGTTCATCATCACATATTTCCAAAAGAAATTTGTTTACCCTCCTAAGCACGTAAGCTCCTTTTACTTCCCATGCTCTTGAACATCCTTGAATATCCCCCTGCATTGATAATCATCTCTCTTTCTTACTCTGTGTTAATGTCTCTCATCTCCTGCAAAACATGACACCAAATTTACCTTTCCAGGAAAACCTTCCCTTCTCTGACCCTGATAACTCTTCTTATTTGAATGCCTTGGTTTGTACTTCATCACTTTGCCCGTGAGGATAGAATCCCTCTTTCTCAAATCCTTATACAGTGTGGGAGATTTGCCGTAATGCCCCAAGTGGGGACCTATTTAAAGAGAAAGGACTTAGGGTTCAAACCTCCAGGAATTCTACCACTTTGATATGTTCACCTCTCTATTCCAGATGAAAATTACATCACCCCATTGCCAGCCATGGCTGGTCCCTGGTGACCAACTAGCTGCCCTTGTATATTGGATCACTGTGTCTGCTGACAATATGCTGCTCTGAAAGCACAGGACAGGTGGGAATAAGGGGCAGATCCCATGCTTCCTTCAGTAAATGTGCCCGTGCTGAGGGTGTCCCTAGGAAATGTATGATTAGAAAAGAAGGTGAAATAGAAGGGATGACTAATGATAGACAGCACAAGTGTTCCACTGGGGCCTACAGAGCTCTGATACACTCAGAGGAAGGTCTCCAGCACCCTGGAGAGGTCATCTAGAGAAGATTGATGGAAGTACAGGGAGAAGAGTCACACTAGAAGGGTAGACATGGTTCTAAGGGTGGAGCCAAGAAGGCAGAGTAGAGAAGGCACTCAGCTAAGGTCTTCCAAAATTTCCTTCCAAATGACTTCAAAATAATTCAAATTGAATTCCAGAGTGATAGAGCCAACTTTTAAAAGGTTAGAATGAGACATTCTCCTAGTCCAAAACAACATAAAATGCCAGAAAAAGAGATCTGTGACATGGGGGAGGAGGTTGGACCAGAGCCAAAGTGGAAAAAACACTAGGACTAGTGTGATGAAACAGTAGGACTAGATGGTGGTGATAGAAATAGCAGCAATTTCAGGATGTTTCAAGTCAGAGATGGTAAGGTAATCTAGCAACTCGTCAGAGAGATTACACTGGGTGCAAAACCAGATGCTGTTCACAAACTCCATTGCCTATGTCCACTTCTGGGTCATAGTTTAACAGTGGAGAGGAGTACTTTCAGTCAAGAGACAGTAGAAACTCTGCGGGGCAATATCACTTCCTATTGCAAGGGATTAGGGACCCAGAAGAACAGTGGTATTTCCAGTCTGAAGAGAGGAAGAACCCTGAAGAGCAGCATCAATTGCAATCCCAAAGGAGTTTCTTCCTGGATCTTGACCAAGATCTTTGACCAAGAAAACAATGTCTACACCTTTCCCCAGATGAGACCACCTTGAAAACTTCCAAACCCCCACAACTAGCTCTGAAAAGAGCAACGCAGAAAGCTTGAGACAATGCCCCTGCCACCACCACCACACTGGGAATAGAGCCCAACATTAAGATAAAGTTCCAAATCAGGAAATGGGATGGAAAATGAGCAGGCAACAAAAACTAACCTGACCATAAAAAGCTGCTGTGGTAACAAGGAAGATCAAGACACAAACTCAGAAGAGGATAAGGAAGTAAAAACAGCTATAAACAAAGTGTCAAAAAAATGTGAATTGGCACAAGCCCAACAAGAATTCCTGGGGAAAGACTTTTTAAAAAAGGATTTTAAAACTTGAATAAGAGTGTTAGAGGGAAAATTTGGTAAAAAAAAAATTAAACCAAAGGAAGAAAATTATGAAAAGACAATTAACTCTCAGGGTACCTAAACTTTTCCCTCTCAGAGTTAGATAAATTTATCCATAAAATAAATAAGAAAGTAGTTAAAGAAAAGAATGGAATCTTAGAAATGTTAGTTATAAAGAGAAAACTGTATGGGAATAGAAAGGAGTATGCCTTTTTCTCAACTGTACATGGTACCTTCACAAAAATTGATCATGTATAGGGCATAAAAACCTTAAAACCAAAAGCAGAAAAGCAGAAATATTAAATGTACCTTTTCAGACCATGATGCAATAAAATTACATTTAATAAAGGGTCATGGAAGTGTAGATTAAAAGTTAGTTTGAAATTAAATAATCTAATCCTAAAGAATGAATGGATCAAAGAAAAAGACATTGAAATAATTAATAATTTCATTAAAGAGAATGACAACAATAAAAGAAAGAAAAGCAGATCAGTAAATTGGACAGGCAACTAAAACAACTAGAAAAAAAAGTAAAAATCCCCAATTTAAACCTAAATGGAAATCTTGAACATCAAAGGAGAAATGGATAAAATCAAAAGTAAAAAAATGAAATAATAAATAAAATTAAAACCTGGTTTTATAAAATAAAATAAAATAAAACAAGATAAACCCCTGGTTAATTTGATTTAATAAAAAAGAAAGAAGAAAACCAAATTACTAATGTCAAAAATGAAAAGGGTGAACGCCCCACCAATGAAGATGAATTTAAAGCAATTATTAGTGGTTATTTTGGTTAATGATATGTCAGCAAAACTGACAATTTATGGGAGATGGATAAGTATTTACAAAAATAAAACTGCCCAGGCTGGCAGAGGATAAAATAGAATACTTAAATAGCCCTATCTTAGAAAAAAAGAACTTGAACAAACCATCAATGACCTCCCTAAATAAAATCCCCAGGACCAGATGTATTTACAAGTGAATTCTAAGAAACATTCAAGGAGCCATTAATCGCAAAACTATTTAAACCATTTTTAAAATAGGTTCAAAAAAGAGTTATACCAAATTCCTTTTATGAAACAAATATAATTTTTATGCCTAAATCAGGGAGAATATAAACAGAGAAAGAATAATATACACCAATTTCCTTAATGAATATCATTGCATAAATAAATAAATACTGGCCAGGTGATTACAGCAATATGGCACAAAGATTATCCACTTATTACAAAGATTATAAATCCCACGTGGGATTTATACCAGGAATGCAGGGCTGATACAATATCAAGAAAACTGTCAGCATAACTGACCGTATCAACCAAAAAATCAATAAAAGTCATATAATTATATCAATAGATACAGAAAAAGCTTTGGACAAAATACAACAATAATTCCTATTATAGGAATCAATGGAGCCTTTCTTAAATTGATGAGGAATATCTGTCTAAAACCAAGAGAAGGCATCATTTGTAATGAGGATAAACTTGAAACCTTCCCAATAAGATCAGTGATGAATCAAGGATGCCCATTATCACCATTATTATTCAGTATTGTATTAGAAAAGCTGGCTTTGACACTAAGAAAAGAAAAGGAAACAGAAGAAATTAGAATATGCAATGAGGAAACAAAACAAAACTATCACCGTTTGCAGATGATATCATGGTACCCTAGAGAATCAACTAAAAAACTATTTGAAACAATTACCAACTTCAGAAAAGTTTCAGAGGGTAAAATAAACCTATATAAATCATCAGTATTGCTACATACTACCAACAATGTCCAGTAGCAAGACATAGAGAAATTCCATTTAAAATAATTGCAGACTATATAAAATACCTGGGAGCCTACCTGACAAGACAAACCCAGGATTATATGAACACAATTAAAACACTTTTTCTTACAAATAAGGACAGAGCTAAACAATTGGAGAAATATTAATTGCTCCCGGGTAGGCTGAGTCAGTATAATAAAATTGACAATTCTACCTGTTAATTTATTTATTCTGGGCCACACCAGACAGGCAAAAACTTATCTTTTAGAGCTAGAAAACATAGTAACAGAAGTCATCTGGCAGAAGAAAAGATCAAGAATGTCAAGGGAATCAGTAACAAAAACGGCAAGGAAGGAGACCTGGCAGTTCCAGATTTCCAACCGTATCACAAAGTGGTAATCTTGAAAACAATCTGGTAATTGCTAAGAAATGGGGTGGTAGATCAGTGGAATAGATTAAGTACACAATATTCAGTACTATAACCATAGTTGTTTAGTGTTTAATAAAGACACAAGCTTTGGGGGTAAGAATTCAACAGCTGACAAAAGTCAGTGGGAACACTGGAAGGGAGTTTGGTAGGAACTAGGGATAAATCAATATGTTACACCATATACCAAAATAAGGTCAAAATGGGTACATGATTTAGACATAAAGGGTGATATCATAAGCAAATTAGGGGAGCATGGATTATTTTATTGGTCAAATTTTTCATAAGGGAATAATTGTTCATGACCAAACAAGAGGTAGAGAGAAGTATACGAAGTAAAATGAATCACTGTGATTACATCATTTTTTTTTGCAAAAACAAAACTAATTTAGCCAAAATGAGAAAGTAGACATGAAACTGGAGAGGGGTGGAATTACAGCAAGTTTCTCTGAAAAAGCCTTCATTTCTCAAATATATAGTCAACTGAGCTAAATTTATAAAAATAGATGCCATTTCCACTTGATAAATAGTTAAAGGATATGAACAGGAAGTTTTCAGAAGAAGAAATCAAAGCTATCAATAAACACATTAAAAATGCTCTAAATCACTAATGATTACAGAAATGCAATTTAAAACCACTCAGAAACCATCTCACACCTATCAGATGGCTAACATGAGAAAAAAGAAAAACATCCTGGATGGGATGTGGAAAAATTAGAACATTAGTGTTGATAGAGTTGTGAACTAATCCAACCATTCTGGAGAATAAATAGGAACTATGGCCAAAAGGCTATAAAACTGTGTATACTCTTTGACCAGCAATACCACTACTAGGTTGCTACCCCAAATAGATTAAAGAAAAGGGGAAAAGACATATTTGTACAAAAAATTATAGCAGCCCTTTTTGTAGTAGCAAAGAATTGGAAATCTAGGGGATGCCCATCAAAAGGGGAATAGCTGAAGAAGTTGTGGTATGTGATAGTGATGGAATACTATTGTGCTACAAGAAATGATGAGGAGAATTGTTTCAGAAAAACCTGGACAATTTATATGAATTGATGCAAAGTGAAGTGAGCAGAATTAGGAGAACATTGATACATTAATGGTGATATTGTAAGGATGATCAACTTAACTATTCTGACCAAGATAACCATTCAAGGCAATTCCAAATGACCCAGAGAGAGAACTCATATTCTGAGTGCATATTGAAGCATACTTTCATTGCTTCTTTATTTTTATTGTTTTATTTTGTGTTTTCTTTTGCGACATGGTTAATGTGGAAATGTTTTGCATGACTTAACATGTATAATAGATATCAAATTGCTTGCCCTGTCAAGGACAGAGGAGAGATGGAGAGAATTTAGAACTCATTTTTTAAATGACTGTTTAAAAAAAAATAACATGTAAGTGGGAAATATTTAACAAGATAAAAATAATCTAAAAATAAAAAATGCATGATGAAAAATGCTATCCACCTCCAGAAAGTGAACTGAGGAACTCTGGATGCATATTGAAGCATACTTTTTAAAAATGTCTTTATTTTTATTGTTTTGTTTTGTTTGCGTTTTCTTGAACAACATAGCTAATATGGAAATATATTTTACATGACTTCATATGTATAATCGCTATCAAACTGCTTACCCTCTCAAGGAGGGAAAAGGGCAGAAGGGAGGGAGAGTATTTGGAACTGAAAATCTTTTAAAACTGATTGTTATAATTTTTACATATAATTGGAAAATATTTAATAAAATAAAAACAATCTGAACTGTAATTTGGAAATGTTTCACAAAATAAGTAAAAATACAATACAAAAAAAACCAGAAGGGCAGATATGGATGAGTTGCAATCTTCACAGTTGGAAGGAGCAACCACATGAATATGAGCACATACCCCTTAACATATGGAAGCAATATATTCTGTTTACACTCAGATATGAGACCAATGGAACCAGTTGTGGCATATTACTAAAGTGATACCGGATCATGTTTCTGTTTTTGAGATTTTGTTGTTCCGTCATTTTCGGTGATGTCCGACTCTTTGTGACCCCATTTTGGGGTTTTCTTGGCAAAGATACTCGAGTGGTTTGCCATTTCCTTCTCCAGCTCATTTTAGAGATAAGGAAACTGAGACAAACAGGATTAAGTGACTTGCCCAGGGTCGCACATCTAGTCAGTGTCTGAGGCAAGATTTGAACTCAAGATGATGAGTCTTTCTGACTCCAGGTCCAACACCCTATCCACTCTAATTCCCTTTTAATTGGAAAAAGTTGTTGTCATAAAAAGTTTTTCTTTAGCCTTTATTGAGTAGTGAGCCTGCACAACATTACTGCCTGATGGATAGACAACATAAGTGTAATTGGATGAAAGAGTTCATTCAATTATTGTACTTAATAAGCACTGAGTCATAATTATAGGGAATGAGCAGAAAATGCCAAGGTATTATTCTAGGCATACATGAGTGGGCCAGTAAGGACATTAGAGCTACAGAAGGTAAAGATGGAGGACATTCAAATCCTCCCCACTAAAGGTCCTTCTGCTGATCTCCCTTCCTCTTCTTCCTTCTCCTACTTTCTATTTCCTGCGCCCTTCCTTCTTTCTTTCTCCCCCATCCTCATCCTTGGGCCTGTCTCTGGGGACTAAAGTCACTGTTGAGTACCACTGGACGCATTCAGAGTTAAAGGAGTTGCTTCTCCTGTTTTGAAGGGAGACTGGTTATAAAAACAAACAAACAAACAAAAAACAAAATAAAAACCTTTAAGCTTTTCTGGGCCAGTGTGTCTCAGAGAGATTAATTGATGTACTGGACATCACACAGTGAATCAGTGGCAAGGGTGGAATTCCAACTCTGGTCCTTTGATTCTGAATCCAGAGTACTTAATCAGGCTACCTCTTAAAGATACCAGTACAGATGAGGAGAGTAAAGCCCAGACACTTACCCAAAGCCATTGTCCATAAGTAGGAGAGGAAGAATGAGAATCCTGATTAAGGACCCAGCCCTTTGCAGAGAGCAGGCAAATTCATGAATGCTTTTTTAATGGAATTTGTCACTAATTTTTCACTTTACAGCAATGTAATCTTGAGCAAGTCACTTAAAGTCACCCAAACCTCAAGTTTTGCTTCCCAACATGAAGACAATGACACATATACAGAGTCGTGAAAATCAAGTGAAATATTGTATGAAAAATGACAATGGGTCTGTCATCTCCCAGACGCGTTCTTTACAACAGCATTTCCCACTCACCACCACCCAAGCCTTCGCATCCTGTGCCTCTCTTGTCTACATTCTCCACTGAGTCTGTGCAGTAAATGTTCTAGCTCTCTCGACAGAACACGAGCACCTGCATAGCCCATAAGATGTCCAGCTATTCTTTCCCACTCCCTATCCATGACTGGTACCCACTCTTCTGTCCTCTTTGATAACTTTTAACAATTTTTATATAGGTTCTATGTGCCCACTTTGGGTCTCTCCCTTGCCCTTGAGTACTTCCTTGAAGATTGTGATAGTCCATGCCTCCATATAGTCATATAGCATCCCTGGAGGATGGTCTGACACCAGTATCTGAAGTAACTCTCTCATCAGTAACCAGTCATTTCTCATCTAGCAAGATGTAGTCAATTTCCCCTTTTTTCCATATATTTGTCAGTGCTCCCTTTAGCCACAGATGATTTAATATATTCTTGAAGGAAATTACCTCTCTTCATCTCAGTTTCTTCATCTACAAAATGAAATGGTTTGACTAGATGCTTTCTGAGGTCATTCCCATTTCTGAATCAATATAAATATTCATGAGGCAGTCACATAATCTACTAGCCTTTAATTTCTTAATCCCAAATCATGTTTTCTAGTATATTTGCTCTCCTTCTCTATGTACTTCCCATCTTTGCATTGAAGTCACCAAGTACTATAATACATCTGGTTTTAATTTGAAGGTTCATATCCATTTCTTTGCAGTCTTTCTCTACCCCCTCATCTTCTGCAACAGACATTGGCACACATTGCAATTATCTTCATGGTGGTCTTTTCTGCTTACACTCATCACGAGTCCTGTGAAGTGAGCTGACCAAATGTCTCATGAAAAGATGTTTCTTGTTGCCAACTCCATCAACTACTAGATTTACCTCTCCAAGGAATGACTTATCCTTGCTTTTCTCTGTGACTTCCTTCCATCTTTTGATTTTGTTTACAAAGAATGTCAATTATCTTTGATTTATTGCCTCCACTCTTATGTGTGGAAAGCATCAAAGGGGTGATGGGAAGCTCTTAATATCCTGTAAGAATATGTAATGAATTATTATAACTGAGCTGAAGTCCATCAAACAAATAGCTATGAAGAAGACTCTTAATGTTTAGATTATTGCTGTATGATTACTTTTGATCCCTTCTTCAGTTCAACCTCAATCATTAGTACTGGTTTTTCTCTATTGGTGAAGTAATTGGGGTTTCTTGGGGCTGCAATTTCTACTTAAGTCAAAGTGGACCCACTGAACTAATACTTTGGATGACTGGTTTCAGTTTTCTGTTCCCAAATTTCCCAAGCGAGCCAGAGGCCACGTGAGGTGAAGAGGGAAGTCAAAAGAGGGAGAAGGTTGGAGGGAAAAAGGAAGTAGGGCATGAATTCGAGAAAAAGCTGGAAGAGAAAGAGACTGAAGAATCTTCCTTTGCCATCTGCGAATGGACTAGACAACTCCAAGATCTCATAAAGGGCCACAGGTGCTTAGATTTACAGCTGGAACAGACCTTGAATACCAGCTAGTCCAACTGCTTCATTTTATATTTGAGGAAATGGCTACCGCCATCCACTCTCCTGGTAAATCTTGGCATCATTATTGATTTCTTAATCTCACCCTATATAGCCCATCAGTTTCCAAATCTTGTTTTTTTGTCTACTTTCACATTTCATATGTGTATATGTGTGTATGCATTAACAGTATGTGTGTGTATCTCCATTGGTGACATATATCCTCTTCTTTCCACTCACACCACAGCCGCAATCTAGTTCATTTCCCTAATACTGCTACCTTGGACGACTACAATAACTTTCTGATTGGTATCCTTACTTTAAGTCTCCACTATAACCCATTTTCCTCACAACAGATAGGTGATTTTGCCAAAGCACAAGATCGGCCTGTTACCCATACACTCAATAAATGCCCATGGCTCCCTAGTACCTCCAGGATCCAATATAAAATGCTTTGTTCGGTATGTAAAGCATTTTACAACCTGACGCATCCCACCTTCCCAGTTTTCTTACACTGAGCAGCCTCCACAGACTCCACAATCCAGCCATACTGTCCTTCTTGTCCCTTACACACAATACCACTACTGCTATTCTCTGTGGCTTCACGCTGGTTGTACTCCATGCCTAACCTCTGCCTCTTAGAGGCAATTGCTTGTGTGTTATGCTGGACCTGGAGTCAGGTGACTCTGAGTTCAATTCTGGCCTCAAGAACTTGCCATCTTTGGGACCCTGGGCAAATCATTTAATCTCTGTCTGCCTCCTTCTCATCTGCAAAATGGGAGTAACAACGGCACCTGCATCCCAGATTGTTGTGAAGATCATCTAGAAATGTCACTATTATCATTATTATTAGAATCCTGGCTTCCTTCAAGAACCGGTTCAAATGCCTCTTCTGCAGGAAGCCTTTCCCAGCGTCCCAGCTGCCAGAGCTGTTGTGTCTAAGCTTTCCTTCTCTCTACTTTGCATCTTGTATGAAACTAGTTAATTATATGTTGTTTCTTCAATTAGAATATAAACTCACTGAGGGCAGGGATTGGTTTTGTATGCCCAGAACTTACTCTGGAGCTTAATGCATGTTTCTTGATTAATCGATTAATGTGGCCTAAGCAATGCATTTGCTATTAGATTCTAGTAATTTGCTGTGAATGGAATAATATGGAAAGAGGTTAAGTGGCAACACAGCTTTAAAATAAACTCTATCTCACTAAATCTAAAGGCAACACATGGATTTTTACACAACAAAGGTGGGGAGGACAGGAATCATTTCATGGGAAACTTCTGTCAAACTGTCAACAAATTAGTGGATTTTAAAAAATAAATTTAAAGAATGAAAATTGTTCTTGACTCTGGATAGCTTATATTGTCAATACTCAGATGCCATGATCTTTGGATCAGACTGATTAAACATAGGACTTAAAATAATTCAGAGTAGTCTATCAGTCTGCCATTTCTCTTTTCAAGGTGTATGGCATTAAGAGTCGGCTGGAACCAGCTGGTTCTTAAGAGATAGTTGTTTAACTTTCATAAGTATTACACCTCAGAAATAAACAGTGCTACAGATCAGGGCTCGATGTACTGTTTTGTTGATTTCCATACTTAAGAAAGTGATAGAGAAAATATTAATAATGCAGATCAAACTTCAAAGTGCATCATTTGTGTTGCTTTTTTCAGAGAGCCAGTTGTTAACATTTTATAAGCATGCTACTGCTACTGCTTGGGGATTATCATAAGGAACATTTAGACAATTTGGTTTTGTTAAACTTCTCCTGTTTCTGAAATTTTAATCTCAGAAATTAAATTATGTTTAGCCTCCATAGGTCCACAAATAATGCAAAGAATTTATTCAGTTTGGCAATATAATCCCCAGATGCCTGTAGCAAACATACATGTAAAACATATATATGTATATGTGCACACACATGAACACATCCATATGCACATACACAGACACTCAATACACACATACACTACGTCACATATACATACACACACACACACACACACACACACACACACACTCAATAAACTCCCATGGCTCTCTGTCATGCCCAGGATCAAATACAAAATCCTCTGTTTGGCTTTCAAAGACCTTCATAACCTGTCCCTTCTGACTTTCCCAGTTTTCTTATGCCTTACTCTCCTGCACATACCCTGCTGCCTCTAAGAGCTGTAAATGAGAGGGTTGGGGGAGTATTCCAGGCATGGTGGATGATAGATAGATAGATAGATAGATAGATAGATAGATAGATAGATAGATAGATAAATAGATAGATAATAGCATATATATATATACATGTATGTGTATACATGTATGTATGCATGTAGGTATATATGTGTGTGTGTGCATGCATTTATCAGGTCAGCTAAATGGCATGGTGGAGAGAGTGCCAGGCCTGGAGTCAGGAAGACCTGAGTTCAAATCCAGCCTCAGGCATTTATGTGAACCTAGGTAAGTCACTTAGTCCTGTTTTCCTCAGTTTCCTCATCTGTAAAATGAGCTAGGGAAGGAAATTGAATATGACTCCAATATCTTTTCCAAGAAAACCCCAAAGGGGTCACAGAGAGTCAGACACAACTGAAGACAACAATAATAATATATGTATCATGCTTCCTCACACAGGCTTTGGAAAGTCTGATAAATAACAGTTTTGCGATCCATCCCCACAGATTTCTGTTCTACCAATTCTATCCAATTCCATGGGAGAAAAGAGTTTGCTTTTTGGACCGTGTAGATTTGATGTTTAAGTCATCGTTTGCTTTGAAGGCACATTTGTTGAATTAGGATAAGCTGGCCTTCCAGAGACCTCAATTCTCACCAAGGAGAAATGTTGTTTTATTTCTCCAATTTTCCCCAGGCTCTCCCCAACTCTGTATTGCATATTCATGACCATCTCAGATATGTATGGAAATTTGGAAAGCACTTTATACACACGATCTCATTTGAACCTCACAGTCACCCTATGGGGTTGGTACTGTGAGTTTTATTAGCCTCATTTTATAATCAAGGAAAAGGAGACTCAAACAGTTGAACTGACTTGTCCGGGGCCATGCAATCAGTAAGTGTCAGAGGCAGGCTTCAAACCTCGGGGCCCAATCCAAGGGAAGGGATAAAGAAGAGTGAACATAAACATAAATTACAAAGGTAATGAGTCATACGTGTGGTGGGCACATCTGCCCAAAGTCCCTCACAATAGAACTGCAATGCCCAAATGTCCTTTCTGTCTCTGGAGGCTCCTCATGGCAGGGCTTGATGACAGTGAGAGCCAAATTGTTCCACTGTTCAGGCTCTTTTTGAAGAACAGTATCTTCGGTGGGGTTGCCCAGTTGGGCTTTTTCTTCCTAGGTTGTGGTATCTCAGAGAGATGGGCCAGTTTGCTGCTGGGTGAGGCAACGCAGGGCAGTTGGTATCTACACTGGCTTCTTCTGGGCTGGGCCAGGGAGGCTGCATTGTTGCTGCAGTTGCTATCAGGCTGGGCTGGACAGGCCACTCTGACACTGGGCAGTTGACACCAAACAGTTCTGGGCAGTATACTGCCTGGTACCCTCTCTCTCTGAGAAGAGTGGAGTACCCAACTGTTGGCCCCAACCTCCTCCTTTCTTTGCCAGCAAGAATGAAAAAGGAAAAGGACAGGAGAAAGAGGTGCTGGAAGTTCTAGATTCAGGTTATGGTATTTCTGGATGCTCTCATTAAAGGGTAGGATTTCAACAGATGTAATTTCAGCTCAATCAGTTATAGGAGACAGCAGTGATACATTTCAGTATTTTAGGAGGCTTGAGAGCAGGGTTCAGAAACAAGTCCCTAAGGCTTGGATCTGGAAAAGACCTCAATCCTATCTCCTAATTTTACTAACAGGTAACTTGCCCAAGGACTCCCAGACAGTAAGACACAGAGACAATGTTTGAACCTATGTTCTCTGACTCCAAATAACCACTCAATAAAACCGATTGTAATGGGTGCGTCATCTCCCTATTTTGGACATAAAGACATGTTCCTCAGAGGTATAATATCCTTGCCATAGTGACACAGTAAATCAGGTAATGCAGTACTGACTCCAGAGTCATTTCCATTAAATTCTGCTTCTCTCATGGGCAGTTAGGTGGTACAGAGGATAGAGCACCAGTCCTAGAATTGGGATGATCTGGGTTCAAATCCAGTTGTGTGACCCTGGGCAAGTCACTTAACCTCAATTGCCTCCAAAAACATACATATATACATGCATACATACACATATTCATATATGTTAATATATACATACATATACATTCATATATGTATATCTAGGAATATGTATGTGTATATATGCGTATGTATACATATAAATACATATATATCCTTTCTCAGAAGAATCTTTCACTGTCTTTTAAATGTTTTACTTTTCTTAAGTATTCAGCTCAGCCATAGTACTTTTTTAGACTTTATCAATCCACAAAATGTTCTTACATCTATAGAAATGACTCAGCAATGGGTCAATGGGGTGCTGTGAGAAGGGCCCCAAATCTGGAATCAGGAGCTCTGCACTCACACACTGCATCATCCAATATCTGTATGAGCTCAGGACTCTGTAGCCTGATCTGTAAAATGAGGATTTGCACTCGATTCCTGAAGATAACTCTCCAGGTTCTAACTCTGTGGCTCTCTCTATAAGTAAGTCTGACCAGAGAAAAGGTGGCCATGCCAGTCCCTGTGGCAGAAGTCAGTGATTTTAGTTTCGTCTCAGCCCTCACTCATGTACAAGCTGATTTCTTTGGGGCTCTCAAATGCTGGGGTTGGTGTTAAGTTACTGAGCCGCATTCAGGAGAGAAGCGCACTATCTTTCACATGTAACACTGACACTGCCATGTTGGCAGAAGAATCCGATTGTCCTTGCACACACTGCAATGTTGGTAACAGGTTATGCAGGCACGTTGACTAGGCCACTTGTGTATAAGGTCCTGGAAACTCAAGTGCCAGCCAGGTGGGTGGGGAGGGGTTTGATCCAACTGCATTTTCCACATAGTTAGCTATCCAATTTTAAGCCCAGGCTTAGTCTATGCATCTGGCATGATAATTAATTAGGATTTATTTAAACACAAACTGTTAGAAATGAATTATTGCCCAATTCCTGGAAACTGAATTACAGAGAGGAAGGAAGAAATTCAATTTTGAGCTGACTTTTTTGGTAAATGTCATTTTATCCCATTCATAAAAAGTTAAAGTAATGATGAGGAAGATTATAAATAATTACACCAAGGCCTTTTTAGACAAGATAAATGATTCAAAAAAAACCCAGCAAGCACTAGAGGTCAATGGAAAGTGTTACTCAGTATAGTGAACATTCCACCTGGCATTTCTGAGCCCTGGTGCAGGATACTCCCCATGCCTGGAATGCTCTCTCTTTGTAACTCCTACCCTTACAATTCCTAGCTTCCTTGAAATCCTGCTTTGAATTCCACCTTTTTGATGTAGTCATGTCCTAATCTCTGTGACCATATTTGGGGTTTCCTTGGCAGAGTAGTTTACCATTTCCTTCTCCAACTAATTTTATAGATTGGAAACCTGAGCAAAGGGTTTACCTCAGGATCACACAGCTAGTAAGTGTCAGGTCTTCCTGACTCCTGAGCTGGCTCTCTATCCACTAAGCCACCTAAGTGCCCCTGAGTTCCACTTACATGAAGCTTTTCTTAGCCCTCCAGATCCTCCCTCTACCAACCCACAACCAAAATAACATTGCTTTGTTTCTTTAGGTATTAGCTTAATGGTATGTAAATTGTTAGGGGTGCTATCAGGCAAGGTTGGCTATAAAAGGTAAGCAATATGCTCTTCTCAGTGACCCCTACCCTTGGAGTGTGGGCACATGCTCACCCAACTCCTCCCTTAGCTAGTCTCCAAGGAGCTAGGGACAGTACACTAACTTAAGGTCACAACAACTTTTCCAACCCCTCACCAGGAACTGTACAGTTTCAAAGGGAAAAAGAAAGACAATGAAGGGAGTGAACTTGACCTCTAAACAGAGCATCCCCTTTTACCAAAATTTCTTATGCCACCTAAATCTATTTATTCATAATTCCTGCATAGCCTAGGAAAATGGTTCTGTATCATGGGTGTTTTTATAAATCTCTTTCTGGTATTAAGAAGCTTATGAGTTATTAATAAAATCAAAACCATAAGGTTCTTTCTCATAACTCAGAACACCCAACTAGAGGAAAACTCTAACATTTCCAAACAGTGGGTTTAGATCTCTGTTCTATTTTATCTCCACATACCAGGAGCCATTCACTAACTTACCCCTCCCCCATTCACCAATCGCATATCAAAACTGGTCATGACCAGTCATTATTTTATAACACGAGCAAGTCAACTTCTAAAAATACAATATGTATCAGAAATTATGAACAGCTTAAATAACAGAGCGATCTTACAGTAAATTCCCTGCTCTCTGCAGGTGAGAGAGAATTAAACACATCACCATTTCAGCTTCAGTTCATCCAAACCAGGGCTCTTTTCAGGGGTTTAAAATTGGAAGAGAACTCAATCTTTCTTTGACACTCAGTCTTAGACTCACATTGACAAAAGCCTCCTAGAATATATTTGTCTATCTCTGTATATGTCCCTGTCTCACTCTCTGTATATCTATGTTTCTCTGTCTGTTTCTTTTTTTCTCTCTGTCTCAGTTGATTTGTCTGTCTCTAGGTTTCTCTATCTCTATCTCTGATTCTGCTTGTCTCTCTTTTTCTGTCTGTCTCTCTGAAAACTGCATTGCTTTACTTTCTTATTTTTTGTATGTCTCTGTGTCCCTCCCCTCTTTTCTACATCTTCTTCCACCTTTTATGATCTTTCCCCTTTCAGCAAGGATGATTTATATTGGCTGCCTTGGTTATCATTTCCAGGAATCCATGCAGCTAGGCTCTAGAAGCCCAGAATTTAGGGTTAGGGTTAGAATACAAGGAGCCAGTTTGCCTCAAAATATGGTTACTTGTATGTATGTCGCTCTTCCCCAGGAATATAAGATCCTTGAGGACACAAACTGTTTTATTTTTCTCTGTCTCCTCGTATCACAATTCCTGGCAGGTAGATGTTTAATAAGTACTTACTGATTTTGAATCAGATACCTCAGTGCCAGGGCTATAGTGTAAAAAGGCCAAAGATAGCAATGTCCTATATATACCAAAATATTTAGAACCACACTTTCTGGGGTAGCAATGAACTGGACACACAGGATATGCCCATCATTTGCCAAACTGGACTGGACTGGTAGATGAGTAAAATGGAATATTACTTTACAATAAGAAGTGATCAACATGAAGAATTTTGAGAAGCATTGGGAAGACTTACACGAACTAATTCAGAGTGAAGTGAGCCTCTCACTATATACCACTACCAGCATGTGTTCAGAAATAACAAAAAAATGAATAGCAATATGGTGTAATAATAATGACCAAGCTTGGTTCCATAAAAGAGTGGAGGAAAAGAGCTTCCTTCTCTTCTTTGAAGAGATGGGGAACTATGGGGATAGAAAGATAAGTATACTGGCAGAATTTATTCATGCATTCATTTATTTTGCTGAATTGCTCACCAGGTAGGGTAGGAGGGGAAATATGTTTGGAAATACCTGACTGTAAAGTAAAAAGATACCAATAAATTATTTTAAAGAAGAAAGCCAAAAATGCTTTTTGGATTGAGTTTTGTTTTTTCTGCTTATAGTTTTGTTTGTAATCTTTTCCTTTCATTATTAAAAATATGTTTGAAGGCACTGGAAGATAAAACAAAATATATTCTTTTAAAAAAAAAAAGCTGACAGGAAAAAAAATGCCCCAGTACTGCAAGTCCTGTAGAGGCCTAGCCACTTACATGGCTGGAGAGTCTCCGGGGAATTACCCCTTTTCCAGGTGGACTTTACCCAAATGTCCCAGACAGATTTGCTATTATCTTCTTTTAAAATCACCAAGGGGTGCATTTGGCAATTTCTGCTAGTGCTTTACAACTCCTATCAGAAATCTCCCTCTGGGTGACCTGAGCCTTTCATCCCTCGCTTTAAACTTGACTTCCCGCCCCCGCTGGACCTCCCTCACTGCACCAGGACCTGTTTGTCCCACCGGCCCTGTCAGCCAAACCGTCAATTGACTTTGGTTTAGATCTGAATGGGCCTGGCTCCCATCTTCTTCAGACCCTCCAGAGTTTGGCTGACATTGGAACCTTCCCCAAAGATGCTTTCCCTTCAGATACCATCTGGGGAGCAAGGATGAGAAGAAGAGGTCAGTCCCATTAAAGAAAGACAAAACACAGGGATCTGGTTTCAGTGCTGGAGGATGGGGGTTGGGGGGAGGGTCGGTATAGCTAACTTTCTGATCATACATAGCTGATCATCTTTCCAAAGCTGGAAGGCATCTTAAATGATAGTTATGACTGATGTCTTTATGCTTTATGCGAATTGCTTTGTGCATATTATCTCACAAATAAGGAAGACAAATAAGTGGGACACTGAGAGGCAAATGCTATTATCATCCCCATTTTAATGATGAAGAAACTGAGGCTAGAAGCCTTTAGGTGACTTGTCCAGGATTACATAGCCAACAAATCGGTAAAATAGAATTTGAATCCAGATCGTCTTGATTCAGAGTCCAGTGCTACCTACTGCATCAAGTTACCTCCCAAGAGAGCATCTAGTCCAATCCTCTCCTTTGACAGCTAGGGAAACTCGATGCTCTATAATCACCATCATCATCATCATCACAATCATCATGGCAATTTTTATATTGAAATATTATTGTTTGTATCAACAACTGAAATACACGTTCTATGCCATTTCATTTCTCTTAAATTATAATTTTGATGTATTTTATATATTTAATAAAAAGGGATTATTATTTTAATTTTGAGAAAGATAAGAGATATTGCATTTGAAGTTTCAATAAAATGAGACACCATATAAAGACAGTACCAATATTTCCATTGTCTGGTATATTTGTACTGCCAACACAAGCACTATTTTAAAATATTTAAAACTTTAGTGTAAGA